>NC_045140.1:4607458-5285461 GCF_008831285.2 Nymphaea colorata
AGGTTTGAGGGGTTTTGGCGACCGGTTGCGAGTTTTGATTGATTGAGTTGGATATGCATTTTCCTTTTCCTATTGTTTTTGTTTCATCTGTTTCGTGATGTTCTGTAGCATTTTCTTGCTTTAATTGGTTTGAGTTTGTTATGGATTTTCTGTTTCTTCTTTGCTTGAAGTACACGGAAGGATAGGTTTTTCTTTGGTCGCATGCTATTGAACATAAAAAATTCTCTCTTTCTGATCAGAGTTATGTTTCCTACTGATGGTTCTAATGCCATTGGCGCTGCTAAAGTTGGCAGCTAAGACTTGCCTCCTGTCGCACCATTGCTTGCGTCCGGTTTTGTTTTTTACCTTTTTCTTTACGCTAATTAGCAAGGAATTTCAGATTAGAGAACGATTAGCGGGCCTTCTCATCTGCAACTGTGATATCTTGCAATTAGCTCGAGTTTGATTAGTTGTGGATGCCTAGTAAAGATATTTTCTCAGCTTGTTTTAGCTTGGTGGTTTATGTTGGCGCCCATGAGTAAGTACAAATGCAGATCGGGGTTGTACCTCAGTTCACTAACTTCAGTTGAATCACGTATGTAGCTCATCATGTGAATGAGTTCGCGCATTTTGACTTCAATTTTCGAAGTTGATTAGTCGTTCACTCTTCGACTTGTTTGTTAATCTGATTAGGTGTGGTTGATTGGACGTAGGACATTTATGTTTTCTACGTGTACGTATTGTGCCATACTGCCATTAGGTGACCTTGTTACGGATTAAGGGCTAAGAATGCATCTTACTTCAGGAGGACTTGAGGTTGGAGTATGAAGTTTGTTCTCCGACAAACATGCATGTATACATGCAGTCTGCTGAACTGACTTCAAATGGTGAATATGCGGCATTATATTTATTGTCTGACGCTGGTATGGAAGTTTTTGTAGAAGGCTTGACATTCCCATGCGTATACACTTACGTGCACAGCAGTTGGAATCACTTCCAGTTCAAATTATTTTCGTTTTTCACAAGCACCAGATTAAATAGATAGAGCTGGTAGATTATGACCTAATTGAATGTGTCCATCGTTTTAGGGAGTGGGAAGCATGATCTCCTCACAAGTTTCCCTCCTGCCCCTTCTGCAGCTACAAATCAATGTGGCAGCTACTTAATGAACTTGGTGAATTTGAGTCGCTTTCAATGCCCAAATGGAGTTTGGAGAATTGGCTTCACTGAAACATTAACAAAATTCATTTGGTTCAAATCGTTCTCTTGATCCTTCTATGTTTCTGACACTCATTTGTATGTCTCGATGAAGTTGATTAACTGAGTCAGTTATATCAAGTTTTGAAGCTTTGTGTTGACTTTCAGATTTCATCACTGCCTTCTTTTCCCCCTTTTCTCGAATACGCTGACTAGTGTCTGGCAGAGTAAAGGTGGATGAACTGCCTAAGGGCTATGACATCTCTTTGGGCATATTTTACAGAATATTTCTAGATAATCTTTTTTAAAAGAAATATTAATTCATCTTTTGCTGTAAAAAGAAGCGTATGTATTGTCCAAGATACACTATCTAGAGCTCACTTTCATCTTCCATTAGCATCTTGTTATTGACGAGACAAAATTGTGGTGACCTCCAAGTGGTGGTCTTCTTACCTGCCAGCTAGTCAGCACAATTCTTTTGCTATACTTGTTACCCAACAAGAAGCTTATGCATTCCTTTTCCATTTTATCTGGAAAATAATTGCTTAAGATTTCATCCTTAATCCAGTGATTAACTCTGTTTAGGAGCAAATTATTATGTTTTATCAACTCTTCATTGAAGCGAACATTTTCAGCCTTTTATATGAATTTCCGTGTGTGTATCATGTAAAACTCTAGTTCTTCTCTTTTGGAGTAACTAGTTTACAATCTTACTGCCTTTTGGTTGGATCTTAGCTTAGACTGTCTATTCTCTTTTTCCTGTTCATTTTATTAGAGTTGCTTAACTCTGCTAGATGAATTTAACTTTTGTTTAATTGTATATTGGTCGTTGAAGGTGTGGTCCATGCAGGGTGATAGCTCCTAAATTCCAGGATTTATCAGAGAAGTATCTTGATGTTCTTTTCCTGAAGCTTGACTGCAACCAAGAAAATAAGGTAAGTGATATTTTCCCATCCGCATATTTGCTTCTTTCTGCAGCACTTTTTCGCCCTGATTCCCCCGATAGATAGTATCTTTTATCAAAGTCGTGACATTATGCCATAACCAAGTTACACAAGCTAGCAGGTGTAACTTCTATAAGTGACACTTGCGCAAGCTTGTTGAGTTTTCATCCTGTCAACTACAAGTTATTCATTGCATGAGCATCATGTTGTTTGGGCCTGTACCTAAGAAAAGTCGCTGCTTTGTGAGGAAGAGTGACTTAGATGATTGTTTCTATTTTCTTTACCTTGACGCGTTGTGTACTTTGTTTTCCATTCTTAAGCTTTTTGACGATGTTGGCTTTGAGATCTTACTGTTCTGGCTTTGGTTCTGTTTTGTAGATTAGGTTTTTCTACATGACTTCCTTTAAACTTTTTCCTTTTTTTAGTTTCTTAGGCTTTCATCACGTTCTTTTACGAAAATGGATCTTCTTATCTGGAACTTTACTTTCCACTATGAAAAGCAAAGCAGCTTTGGCAAACTGAAAATGCTGTCAAGACAGCCAGGAAAATGAAGTATTCATTCTGATACATTGGCTGCATTTTAGGTGATGCCATTCCTCAATGTTTTTATGTTGATATCACACACAAAACTTTCTACAAAGGAACACACCCTATTGTGCAGCCTATACTGATGTTTTTCAATCTTTTTTTGCTTTAATTGTGATAAAAATAAAATTACTGTGGTTCTACTAACCTTATGGGCACCAGAATGGACTGATTTCGGCCAAGTAACAAATGGCATTTGAAAGGAGTAGGGGGCACTATTAATTCCCTTTGTCGCTTGGACAGGAGACTGATATAATGCATATTGGTGAATATTGATTACATTTATAAATTCCTTTTGTTGCTTGGTAAGGGAGAATGAAGTAATGCAACTTGGCTGATAGTGATTACATTTTTTTACCTTTCCTTGCTGGGAGTGGATGGTGAGATAAATGTCAGCAGAATTGTCAAACTATATGTCTCTGATGGTTTAGCACTTAGGGTTTTTCTGCCTTTTTCTTCAGTTGCCACTTTATGATTTTTTCTCTTCTTGCTGCATCAGGTAATCCACATTTTGATATGACATTCTTGTATTGCAGTCTTTGGCCAAAGAATTGGGTATAAGGGTAGTTCCCACCTTCAAGATCCTGAAGGGCGGCAAGGTTGCGAAAGAGGTCACAGGGGCAAAGTTTGACGACCTTGTTGCCGCAATTGACGCAGTTAGAAACAGTTAAGAAGATGCGGCAGGACCCAGTTATCATTATAGGGTTTAAACGAGAGTCATGCTGGACCCAATTTCTAGATAATTTGGGTTTAGTTCTCTAGTCCTCTAATCTGCGCCCACATTTCTCCCACTTTCAGCAGAAATGTATTCTTCTGTATCAGGTGTCCTGGAAGGCAACACGCCAGTCCTGGTCATGGGTTGATGTATATTACAGTTAATTGTGATATTCATGCTTTTAAGGATTAATATAGAATAGCTGTACATTTGTGGCTTTTCATGTGAGAAATAAGGACCCTACAGTTCATTACAAAATCTTAATGGGCCCTAGAACTGCTTTGTTGTATCAAGAAGTTGGTTCAAGCCATGTTCCTGGTCCTCCACATAAGGATTTCGAGGATCATCTGGGCTTACTGATAGAACTTGTGAGCAGCTCATATATCTTGATGTTGGTTAATGTTTGTATAGGACAAGGGTGGTTAGATGAAGATCTGGATTAAGTTCCTTCTTTCACCTAAGCTTTGATTATTTTGGGTGGCTACTGGCCTATTGGGCACACTCTGGTATAGTCCAATTTTAGATTGTTATGACTGAGGTTCCTGTATTTAAGGACTCACTCCTCTCTGATCTACCTTAATGTCAAAAAAGTAAACTCAAGAGCTCATTATGTGAATTATGTCTGATCTAAGATCATAGATTTTAGTGCTGATCTTTTGGCTTTGTTACATGAGCAAGAAAATGCTGCTCAGGTCTATATACCAAAGATCAGTTGTAATCAAACGCCTTCTTAGGTTTTTGCTTGTCATGAATCGAGAATGTAATTGCCATATTCTAGTGAAATCACTTCAGCAATTAATTTTTTAATTATTTTGAATATATGAAACATGGGGACGTGATCTACATGATTGAATGCCTAAGGTGTATAGTTGGTTCAATTTTTTTTATTTTTTTGTCTATAGACAACATTTTTGCAACTTCTGATATTTCAGAAATTTTAGCTTGTTGAACCATCGAACCTTATGAAATTCCTTTTGAAGTTAGGGCTTTCAACATCTGATAAATTGTTCAAGAAATTATTTTAAATATTTAACCGTGTCCGACGCATGGTGCTAAGGCCCGTGCATATAACCGGCTTTGCTCTTAAAAGCACCTGTAGAACACTGTTTGTTTCATAAAAAGATTATCCTTCCAAGGGAAACGATTTTCTTCTTGTTGGAGGAGGGAAGGCCCTCTAGCCTCTCTTTTCTCACGAGAACGTCTTTAAGCGTTGTTGTTTCATCAAGTGGGTAAGGAACCACTTTCTGTTCTCCGCGAGCCTGAGAAAAAAAAAAGGTTGAACGAACCACCACGTCACCACCTCACTGCAGTTCAACTTTGCTTTTTTAGAAGGGTGGAGGTGAGAAAGTTGTGGGTCCCACTCTTTTAGTTCAGAGTTTTCTTACTAAATTGTTTCCTTGATGATTGTTTGTTTCATTTGTGGAAAG
This sequence comes from Nymphaea colorata, assembly GCF_008831285.2. Classification (NCBI taxonomy): domain Eukaryota; kingdom Viridiplantae; phylum Streptophyta; class Magnoliopsida; order Nymphaeales; family Nymphaeaceae; genus Nymphaea; species Nymphaea colorata. Next base: position 4,612,306 of record NC_045140.1, read on the forward strand.
AAATTTTGAACGTTGCTTCCAACTGAGGGTTTTCTTAGGGAAAGGCAGCTTATGAAGAAGAAGAAGAGAGAGAGAGAGAGAGAAGTAATCCAATAGGTTAGCATCCTTCAAGTTTCGAACTAAGGACACCAACCCGACCCGTTCCACTATCCTTCATTTGGTGAAAAAGGATTAACTTACAAGGTCTTCTGTCTTCATTTTTTCCCTAGGAAAGATGGCCTCTTTTCTTGTGGAAGAAAGGGAAATTCAGTATGAGAAAGGCCTCCATGACCATGAATCATGTTAAAGCAATAAACTCTTTTGGGGTGTTGGAAATATGAACACTCTCTAGTGAGTTTGGTAATTGAAATACTGCATCCTTTAGGACAAATTCATGGAAAACTACATTCCGAAGAATATGTGTTCCTGTTACCTAAAGCCCCTTTGTTTCATGAGAACAACAACATATTTCATGGGAAAAAATTTCCTCCCAATTGGGCAACGATTCAGGAAGTTCTTTCACATGGATGTCTTAAAAATGCTTTCCTGTGCAGTGGAAGAAAAGGAAAAGGGAACCCAGCAAGGTTGTTGTTAAAAACCCTTTTTCCATAAAAAGGCGGACTTTTTGAACCTAAAACAGACGCCCTTGTGACTTGTTGGAAAGTAGGTTCAAGGTTCACGAAATAATGTGTTCAAAAGACCTATAAAGCAGCATGTTTCAGATGCGTAAATCTTATTTTATAAGGATTTCAAGACCAACGACGTTAGGCTTTCATGGAAAGGACCTATCTTTTCTTATTTTTAGGTTTCAAACATAAAAAACACGTTCATATGGTTAGTTTTGTTTAAAAATGTGCTGTTACTGGAAAGATGTAACTTGAATGGATGGCACTAAGTGTAAGATATCACTTTTGCAACTGTTTGAACTTACGATATAGTTGAAGTTAGTCTTGTCACGGGCTGACTTTTGCAAGCCTATTCGGTCCGCGCAGCGCTGAAGGTTTCTCAAGCCTTCGGCCAGCCTGATTCATTCTCAATGTAGTGGAAGCTTTCATCAATCTTTTAGAACCGCAAATGAGTTTCTGTTTTTAAATTTTTAAGTCTTTTTTTACAAATGCTAACACATATATATCATTTGATTCAGCAACAACAGCTTAAAAATAAAATTTCAGCTAGACTTAGTCTACAGATTTGTATGTATTTCACGATATATATATATATATATATATATATATATATATATATATATATATATATATATATATATATATATATATATATATAGAGAGAGAGAGAGAGAGAGAGAGAGAGAGAGAGAGAGAAAGAGAGAGAGAGTAAAATTTGGTGATTAATAATAGTGAAATAAGTTTACTTAGAAGGACCATAGAAAGAAAAAAACAATATTCATTTCCATTAAGAGGAGACAATTTTATATTAGTTGTGGCGCACATATTATAAATCTTATGGTTAAAGATAGTATTAAAGATATGGATGATAACAATTTCAAAAATTTGTGATGTAAGAAGATCACTAAAACTACTACATGCTTTCAAGTAATGTGTAATGACAATGAGTTTGGATGAGAAAAAAGGTTTAAACTATGATGTTTATACTCAATTGAACTTTACATTTATAGCTCTAAGAGATGCATTGTTATTTAAAGATGTCTTTCAACATTTGGCTTTGTGTGATTCTTATTATATATCTTTGCCTTCTAAGGATGAGTGGCTCATGCATTTGATTTATGTCAGTTTTTTTATGGTATTCTACAATGCAACACATTTGTTCTATACAACTAAGTTGGTAATAGTTAATCTTGTTTTTGAAAAAAAAATTATCAACTTACCATTATTTGCATAGGCATCGTGTGACAATGAATGAACATATAAGAGCATTGACATACAAAATGCCAACAAAAAAATTGACATATACTTCAAGAGCTACAATATTCTATTTGGAATTGCATTTGTTTTGGATTCTAGAATCAAGTTATCATACTTGAAGTATTTGTTTGACAAATTGGTAAACCTGATGCAATGGTAAAATATGAGGTTATAGAGAGCACTCTTTATGAATTGAATGTTGACTACAAAAACATGTATGATATGACACAAGTTATATATAGAAGGCCAATGTATCTACTAGTACCATTATTGCAACTGAAGAACATAGAAGTGTAATTTTTTCAAAGCATACTTCAGCTTTGTAGCTCCTATAGATCTGAACAAATATTAATTGATCCGATAAAAGAAATTGCACATACTTAGACTTCAACATATTTTTTTGTTAAAAAACAATTGAAAACAAATATAAAATTTTAACTAAGATGGCTCAAGATGCATTAGCAATCCCTGTATTTATAGTTGTTTCAAAATTTGCATTCAGTATATCAAGAAAATTTTTTAACGATTATCGACATAGAAGCTCAACCATTCTTGAAAATGTTGAATCATTAATTTGCACATGGAGTTGAATTCGTGATAAACACAGCTTGTGAGAAATGTAAGATGTTCATATTTCAATCTAATTTGTTTTATATATTAACATAATAGTATGTAAGATGCTTACATTGATATGTGGTATAGTTCTTATGACGATGAACAAAATTTTGATGAGTGATGTTGATCCAATACATGATTATCATGGACAATCATTTTTAATTCATTCTATTTATGTAATTTGTAAACTATTGAAACTCTTGAATGTAAACTTCTTGACCACTTGGATGTGATTAATGCAACACCTTGTGCGGGGTATGTGTTTCAGTATAAACTGTTGTTCTCATGTGATTGAGTCTGTGGTGTACCTAGTTAAGTTTTTTGAAAATTAAGGGTTCGTGATCTGTCTTGAAAGTATTATTTGTCAGAATAAAAGCAGAAAGTAAGAGAATGAAGCTGACAGCATGTGCAAGTTCTCTGAATCCATGAACACCTACAATAACTCATATAGGAAAAGTAGTGAAGCTTGAAAAGATGGTCTATCGCAATTATAATTTAATATTTCTTTTAAGCCTAGTGACTAAAATAATATGTAGTGAATTAATGATTTCTAGATAAGTTTTTTTCCTGAATTTTATATGCGCAGTTCTTTAACTTTTCTCGCTTCTTGTCTTCGTCTTATTCTCACTATGCAGGTGGTGATGGTCAAATAATTGATAAGTCCACGTGATTCTTTTGGAGGTTCCTAACTAATCCAAGCTCGTATGTGTTTCCACTACATGATTTATAAATGACTTATTGGAATTTACTGAATGATATTGCATGACATATATGTTACTTGTTTAGAACGAAGAGTAGCTGTCACATTGATTCATATGAACAAGCAGCTTACAAAGTATGTTGGGCTGCATTTAATGGCCAAAGTGTTCTCGTGGCATATGTTGAAGTAAGAACATTACTTCTGTTTCATATGGCCCATTCTTTACACCAGGTTCTTGATTTAAATTTGTTGAATTATGGTTTGCAGTTGCATTATTTAAGTTATGTTGTTTTTGGCTGATAACCATGAGTTTCTTTAGTAGTCTACAATATTTAGGACGACAATAGATTATTCAATAGCATTCATGGTTAAGCATGATCATTGTTTTTGACAGTTTCTTCTCGCAGCAGCCACCATCTTCTTCTTGGTTATTGAAAGCAGTGATAAGACATGTGGGGTGGAAACATATCCTTCAAAACCGGCCAATGTCCATAATCTGGGGGCACATCGGTCATATCGCACTACACGGCCTCTGTATTACACGATACAGGTGATACGCGTACGATACACATGTGTATCATGTATCATATGCATATTGTATAGGTTTCTCGAGCCTATACGAGAAACCTATACGATACGCCTGTGCGGTGCGATACGGTTAACATTGGTCGAGATAGTTGGCAAAACCCATTTCACTTCCTTTATTTGTTTTCTTTATTCTATATTTGAAAATGACTCTCAACCAGTGGCATAACCACATGGTGGCTGGTCTAGCCTCACAAAAATTAGTTTAATATATATGTTAATGTTTTGGTGTACTTGATTATTATACATGTAAGTGCCCATTAAAGGTATTGAATGAGTGCTCCCACCAGAAAAAAAATTTTCAGTAGTAAAATGAACTGCAATGATCTCCCGCACCCTGCCACAGTATTAAATTGCGACACAATCACAACAGCATCCACCATTTAGATTTCTCTCGTTTGTTTTCATTAACTAAACAACAAGTTCCTTAAAGGGAGACCCGAGTCAGTGGGTGCAGCACAATGGGTGATATCATATAGGGCTACCCTTAATCTTGGCATACACCCCAAAATCTTGCCCTAGCATTGCTTGGTAACTTTGTGGATTGCTTTGCTAGATATACATTCTAAATTTATTACTAGAAAAAACTACAGCCGCCTGATACTCAACTTGCTTCTTGCCACCATCCTCTTTGTGCATTTCTACGGATCAAGGATGGGTTTGGTGAGGGGAAGGATCTGGTGGTCACTGTCATGTCTGTAAGTAGGTGATCTGCTATCATCTGTTTTTAAACAATTTTTAGTAAGGATTCTTTAGAGCTTTAATGGTGGTGTGCTGTAGAATGGCAAGAACAGTTGATCATCCCTCCTTAGAGGGTCACCTTACTTCACCACATGCTCATTCATGTGCTTTACCAGAAAATTTTCACATCTCTTCTTCCATTTTAATGAAAACGGCTGCATGAACCTATCTAATTCATATGGCATAATACTTTCGTTTCTAACGGAAGTACTCTTTTTTGTCTGTTCTTATTCTTTCTGTGCTGTGTCTTTCCTGATCTTAGACACGGTTATGAAATGCAATTAACTTCCTATTTTCTTCCATTTTAATGAAAACGGCTGCATGAACCTATCTAATTCGTATGGCATAATACTTTCGTTTCTAACGGAAGTACTCTTTTTTGTCTGTTCTTATTCTTTCTGTGCTGTGTCTTTCCTGATCTTAGACACGCTTATGAAATGCAATTAACTTCCTATATTTGCGGATATCGTGAACTCAGACTAATCTCATGTGTTATGCCTTCATTTCTTATCCACGTCCTTCATTTCAATGTAAACTTGATCGGTGGCGTAGCTGCTCACTTGTTTTATATATATATATATATATATATATATATATATATATATATATATATATATATATATATATATATATATATATATATAGAGAGAGAGAGAGAGAGAGAGAGAGAGAGAAAACTTGGTGACTAATGGACCCTGGACATCGGCCGGGTTTGGCCTCCTTTGATACTCCAGGCAGAGCCCGACCGGAGCCTGAGGCAGTTATAACTTCTAAAAGAACTGAGCTCACTCCTGTTCAGTTGACAATTGCTATTTGTTAATTCAGTATTATCATCATATTAGTTTTTCAAAACTTAATGAATTTATTTAATCAGGTTTAATTGGTCTTAACCAAGAAGTTCGGGTTGAAGTCAAAGAATGTATCTTATCCGTTGGTCCAGGTGAGTCCAATATCTCTGTTTAGATTTTAGATACCAACATCGGGTTGAGCAATAACCGGTTGAATCCAGCATTAGGCTCGAGCCCGAACCAGATGATACACAGGTAAGGATGCCAGTGGATCCAATTTGAATTAGATGTGCTCTTTACCATGTCCGATTTATTGGATGTTCACATATTCAGGTTTGAATTCAGATTCAAATATGAATGAAAAAAAAAATATATATACTATGTCTGAATCTGATTAATAACTTCACAATCTGGACTCAGCCTGAATTTGACTTTTATTTTGACATCTGAATCCGGATCCAACTTTTAAATACACAACCGAGTCTTAATTGACCACACTATGGCTATGTTATGTTAATATAACCAACGTTTAGAATGTATGAATATTAAAAAAATAATCCATTTGGAACTGAATCTCAAACAGGTCAAGTATTTATCTAAAAGCTAATACCAATCAAATAACCCTCATTGATTAAATCCAAGCCCAATCTACATATTAAACTTTTTTTAAGCTTTTTCAGGTGAGCAGGCAGAGAACCGAAGCTTTCACCCAACCCCTTGTCTTCAAAGGTATATGACCTGTTTTTTGTGTATCGGGGTGCCGACCCTACTATACTTCAACTTGTGTATCGGGGTGCCGACCCTACTGTACTTCAACTTGTGCATCAAGGGCCTCCCTTTCACAACACAATAAATTGTCACATTTAATACTCAAAATAAAGATTAGCCACGTACTAACCCTCATGCCAAGCCATTATACCAAACCTCTCGGGGCCCACCTTTTCGAAGCATTTTTGAATATGATCCATTGGCATCCCTATGCATAGCCATATGATCACCGCTTAATATCAATACTTATAATTATAATTAGGATTATAATTATTAACCCATTGAGCATACCTCCAGATGTATATGATTATAATTATTTTGGTGCACAACTTGCCTTTAGTTTATTGGCTGCTCTTAGCCGTTAACAAAGCATAGAATGAATGCAAATTTCCAAAGGACTTCAATTAAAAAATGAAGCAATCTTTCCCATTTGATGCATTAAACAATGGAAGGATCTTGACATTAGGAAAAAGAAAAGAACAAAAAGGTACTCGATAATTTATTCTATTATCAATTCTCATGTGGGTTAGGTAAATCAAACAAAATTTCATTTTAAAATATTTTATTCTACGTGTAATTCCCGACAGGCGGTCTGAGTCTCAATCTTAATAATATTGATTGCACTCAGAATTTATACATGAGCATGCACATGTACACACATACACACACATAAAAACATTTTGCATATATTTATATACAAATATATAAATATACTTATTTTCATATTTTAGTCGACAAATCGCACATAGGTGGACTGACCATGTCACCAGCAGTATAAAGTCTCAAAGCTAGCCCCATAAACATAGGGGCCCATGCCTCGTCCACTTCCCCCCACTTCTAGGGTATATGAATATATGAGTAGAAAACGGTACATCCATCGACTAGAGTATGACATCTATCATCTGTAGTGTAAATAAATAATGTCCACAAAATCGAATTGATGATTGAACTTTCACTAGCTCGTCAACTGACCAGCTAGAGATGTCAATATATCTGATTTGGATCGCATATCCGACCAAACCATTTTTAAAAAAAATCGAATACAAAAAAAAAGAAAGATCCAGTTAATAAATCAGATCAGATTTAGATATACATAAATATTGGATTGGATTAGATTCGAATCAGATTTAGTTTAAGTAAATATTTTATATCCAACGCTCTTACATTTTGAAAATTAGCCAGATTTGTTTTAAAATTCAGAATTTAAATTCAAATCTGAATGCAAGCAAAAGAAAAACGTTATTTTCTCAATATTTTTTTAAATATTCTTTTCTATAATTAAAAGAATAATCTTTATAATTTTTTGTTGTTCACGATGACCACACTTTTCATAAAAAGCCTCGGATAACGTTATGTAGACCCGATAAACAAAAGAAAGACGTTATTTAAAATGATAAGGATGTCATTAATAATAAAGAGTAACAACGTGAAAAGAGATTGGTAGGTAAAAAACTTTACGTTGAGTTCTTATTTAACAACTTCTATGAAATTGTGAAGCTCTTATTGAAAAAATTGTCCCTTTCTTAAAATTACCAGTAAAAGGTAGGCTTGATTTTGTCAATTCCCAAGAATGTATTGTCATCAAGCTTAGGGGTGGAGCAAAAGTATTTCATAAGGCAGACTCGATTTAAAGTTTTTAAGTTTTGATTAGGGCCAAGATATCATTTTTCAAAATTTTTATATAAAACAAGTGAAATTTTTTAAAATCTACATGTAATTTTAATTTTAGCTTTTTTTTTTTTTGTGAAAGTGGGCCCAGAGTCCATGCGAGCCTACCGTGGCTCCGCCTGTGATCAAGATTAAACGTGGTAATAATACTCACTACACATATACGTGAATTTAACATTTTACTATTTATACGGATTCAGCCCGCCGAATTCTAGTAAAGTTTCTAAAATCTAACTTCAGATATCAACTCCAAAGACTAATTGACTGGACTTTATGACTCGTAGATTTTGAGTAAACAAAAAAACCATTTAAAATAGTTGGTTAACAAAAAACAAAGTTCTTCTCATTAACACATTTCAGTGTGGATCAAGGTGCTTTTGTTTAGGCAGCGTGGGCTGATGTAGGCCCAAACCCAACTTTTTGTAAAACAAAGGTGCTATTGTATCAATGTTTTATGTCCAGCCTTTTGGATTAGGCAAAGAATGATAATTAAATAAATGTTTCATAGTCAAGCATGCTCATGTTCATTATATAACTAAATTACTGACATATTTTTCTTGCAAATAAACAAATATATACCACTTAAGACTCATTGAAACTTCCAGTAAAAGTAATAGATCGCGTTTTGAATTCAATCCCATGTTAAAAACATAGATCCAACGCAAGTGTCATTCAAATTCAAATTTTATTACTGAAGCATTGTCATGTTGGGCCAAAGTACAGTTTCAGAATTTTAACAAGGGCCAAAATATATTTTTTAAAAATTTTACATAGGATAAATGTATTTTTTTTTAAATTTTACATGTATATTTAAGACGATAAAATCACAGAGTTGAAGTCCCAAGAGATTGTAGCGCATTGGTTGACAAGACAGTCCATTCCTTTTTTAGGTTGTACTATGTCTCAAAACATGCTCTGTGAACCTTGAGGTGGCAGGCATAAGGAGGAGGCAATGACCAACTTTCAAGCGAGTGTTGTGAACCGCTCACCCTAAAAAAAAAATGGATGGAGTTGAGACATGATCAACTTTACAAAGCTATGTATCTATAGTGCGGCTCGTTTTGTGTACCACATCAAACTAAATTAATGGTTTTCAAATTTGTATTGAAATGTTTCCTTAATAGGTAGTTTGATAGTAGATTGTTTCACAAATATAACCTAATCATAAAACACTCACAAAGTGTTCCTGTTGTTAAACAGACTCTTAAGGAGACATTTAATAACAATAACATTAAGTCAATTTAAATGAATCATCTCAAAGATTGAGGTAGATTCATCTAATACAAATAGTGTTACATAAGTTTAGCTCAAACTTTTCGAGATAGATTTATAAAAAACTGAAACACGAAGTCCATGAATTTAGCACAATTTTTAAAATAGATTTATAAAAAACCAATATAATGTTCTTGTCACCAAATGCCCTCTAAATTCTAGACACGTGGAATCACCTCATCCGTTGGCGTGGTACGTTTTAAACAATTTTTTTTTGTTATAAAAGACCTTTGCTTCATAAACCAAGCAATTTACGTTCTCTTCATGTTGTTTCTTATACAAGTTTTTTCTTTTCTTGGTAACTTAGAAGTCATATGTGCTTTTACAAGTGTCAATGTGACACAACATTTTCAACACTAACTTTCTCATTTAAATAATGAAAGGTAGAGATAAGCATGAGATTGGACATGCTTCAATGAATCCTGTCACAAGCAGCCACATGGGCCACATGCTTGGCTTCATATAGACATAAAGCCTCCAAAAATACTTTATTACATATTAAATCTTTTGGAATGGACTCTTTGCCTTTTTTGACAAATACAATTTCTCAAGTCAATTCTTCATCTTAGCTGCGCACCTTCTCCTTACAAGGATTTATCCATTTCCTTTTCGGCCGCGTTTGATTGTCTTGTATATAAATATTATAAGATTTGAGATCCACACATATTTGAAAATCCTGGATCTATTATCCCGTTTTATCTCGTATCCACAGTTTTTTAAGATAATACAGATCGGAAACGCTTGCTTTTACTTTTTTTTTTTTTTTTTTGAGGAATGAAAATATGCAACCTAATCGTGAGATCGGACTGTGCCAATATTTAGCTTGGCATACTTATTGTTGCAATTTTTCAGACTACATATTTCAATATAAATTAATTTAATTTGGGTTTTTGGATGCCTTAATTCGTAATTCCAGATTTTTAGAGAAAAGGCCCGAAATTTCAGCAGCATAACTACCGAGATAATAATGTTTGGAAACTTTTCATTTAAGCGAATATAACTTTTGTAATTCGCAATGCGGATGGACCTTGGCTTTCAGTTAGGTGGCGAAATGTATTAAGGTTAAATTCAAATATCTTTCTGCCATTCCACTGAAAGGCAAACGCATTTTTGTAAGATTTTCAATTTTTTTTTTGCACCACTAGTTTTACTTTTTACCACCACTTAATTGGAATTTGGATCCAGATTTGATGCATCCAGCTGTAAAGCAAACGCTGTAGAAATAGTTATGAAAAAACTTTTAAAAATTATGCCAATTTATATGAGTGTTATTATAAATTGGCCTGAATTGGTCCGTTTAAATTGAATCGTTGGCAGATGGATTTGAATCTTTAGTCAATTTACTTAAAAATTTAATATTGTATTGAAACTTGTGAGTGATCATCAAAGTCTTATAAACAAGTTATTTAAGTGATTGATTGTGTTGATTCTTAACCTTTAAACATGGTTATAATTTATGATTGCTATTTTAAATATTTATGTTATTTAAAAAAATATCTTTAATTTTAATTTTTTAGTCACTTAAAAGGGTTAAAAATACTCTACCAAAATTATGCCAATCAATACCCTTTTTCTACAATTCCAGTATTTGATATGGTCGTTATTTTTGAGGTGATTACTAATATTTCATTTTTTGGATTAGTGTAACAAAAAAAATTCATGGGGGATTCAAAATCCTTGTTTCTTGGGACCGATTGTCTAAACAAACATTGAATCTCGACAACACTTGAAATTTTAACATTTCTATGCATTATTTTTTTAAAGCGCATTCAAAAGATAAGCGTGAGATTTAAATGGAAAGATATGTCAAGTTCTTTTAATCTCAGACATATTGGATTTCACGCCAAAACAACTTCTCTTGAATAAATATTAAAAAAAACCAAATCCAAATCCAAAACGAATTTTGGATCAATCCAAATCAAACATGGACCACAGCTGTCGGTTCCTTCTTTACCGGTTTTCCGTTAACCAAGAAAAGGCGAAAAAGAAAAGATGGAAAAGGGCGAATGACGCGAAAAGAGAGCGAAAAACCAGAGGCGTTCTCTCACGCGCCCTTTTCCACCTCTCCCCCTCTTATAAATTCAACGGGAAGCCACAGAAGGCCGCTTCCTTTCTCGCTTCCCCTACCTGAGAGGCTGCGCTTCCCCACGGCGCGGCCTCTCGCTCTCTCTCTCCCTCCCTCTTTGCGCCTTCCTCCTCTCCTTCCGTCTGCTTTTCCTTTCTGTCCCACGTTGTGTTGTTCGTCAGTTGAGCTTCGGGCACGAGGTGTTCCGTCTTGCTTCCAATGGATCGGAAGGAGAGGGTGGCTTTCCTCGCGCTCGGGCTCTTTTTGTTATTTTATCCGTTCGTCATGCGGATGGGAGTGGAGTCATCCGAGTTAGGAGCAAATTCGCCGGTCTCCGAAGCGGGATTCACCGGCTGAGGGCGCACGACGGCCGGCGGCACGGCAGGATGCTCAGCGCCGTCGATCTGCCGTTGGGAGGCAGTAGCAGTGCCACGGTCGCTGGGTGAGTGCGGCGGGCCGGATTTGGCTTTTTCCTGTGCATTTTTTTGTTGCTGCATTTGCTTGTTTCCATTTTATTTTGTTTTTCCTAGTCGGAGACGGCCAATTGGACGTTCTCTTGAATTAAGGCTTTCGGCAGGCCTTCTTTGAAGCGCCAGTTTCTTTTGCTCTCCCGCTGGCTCTTTTTGGTATTTCTCATTCTCTTTTTCTTCTTTTTGGTGCTAGATTGTACTATACTGAACTCTGGATCGGGAGCCCACCCAAGCATTATTTTGTGCAAGTTGATACCGGGAGCGATCAGCTTTGGGTGAATTGTATTCAATGTCGGGATTGTCCGAAGACGAGCGATCTTGGGGTAATCTGATATTATTTAGCAATTCCCGTATTTTTCTCTTTGTTGCTTGGTTTTGCACTCGATTATTTTGGTGCACTTTTCCGTCTTGCTTTCTTGTTTCTGCAATTACTTATCGTTGATTCACCGTCTTGTTAAAAGAATAAAGTGGTCACCATTGGTTATACATTACATCCGTGGTATTCACTTTTATGGAAATTGTAGTCGGAGTTCATTTATCCGTTTACAAACTTTCCTTAATGATTATTCATTACTTTCAAACTTTAATATAGTTGTTTGATGATTTACTCAGACTACTGTGTTTTTGAAGTTCGTTTAACATGCTTTTGGTACAGCTAGAGTTGACTCTTTATGATCCAAGCGGTTCCAGCAGTGGGTCTTTGGTTGCGTGTAAGGATGATTTTTGTTCAATGCTTTATAGGGGCCGAGTTTCGGGCTGCACTCCTAGTGCCCTCTGCCAATTTTATTTGCAATATGGGGATGGCAGTACGAGTAGGGGCTACTTTGTAAGAGATATCATGCAGTATAACCAATTGACCGGCAATTTTAAAACCAGCCCTGCCAATGCGAGTGTTGTGTTTGGGTAAGTACCCTCTACCCGTTATCTCCCATTTAATTTTTGAGGTTTGAGCTCTTAAATATGAAAAAAATTACCTGTAGCATCAGTGTAACTTTTCTAACACCATGCTTAATATGCTAGTTTAACTAATAAGACAATTTTCAATGTTTTAAGCCGTTGACTTATTTGGCAGTTACTTGACATGATTTTCTGTTCGATCATGTGAACCAACATTCCACATACTAGACTATGACATGGTTGAGCGTCATATATCTGAAAGAAGTGCATAGGACATGATCCTTTTGGTGACTAGTCATTGTTTGGAGTTTAAAAGTTTATCCAAAACAAACATGTCATTTCAAAGATTGTTCACAGGCTCTGTTGCATGGATGTGGGAACGATCAGTTCAGTGATTTTATTTCTTAAAAAGTTTCTTTTGGCACTGTCATAGAATACTGTGTTTGGCCTTCCTTGTATACTATGGTTGACAGATCTGCTGTTTGTTTGTTTAGTGTTTTTTATTGCTGGGCTGGATGTTTATTTGTCAAATTGATCCTTTCATATAAATCTATTAATAGAAATAGTGTTTTCCTTGAGTGGGACTTGGAAAATTAAATAATATGCATTTTTCTCTTCACTGAAAGTTCTTCACTTAAAAAATTTATATGATGATCACTGGCTTCCTAGGATCCAAAAAGTCAGCTCATTCTTCTTCAGGATTGTTTTTTGTTTTGTTCTCTAACGGCTCATGTGTGCTTTTTGTCAATAGCTTCCATAAAATTTGCACTCTGGATTTCTTTTTTAGATCCTTCTAATAAAAAATGTGCCTTTTCCACAGTCTTTTCATTTTTCCTCCTTTTCAACATTAAGCTGTTCTGTACTTTTTTTCAAAATTTTTTTATGTGACTGTATGTGTCCATCTACGCTTCTGTATATGTGACTAGTGATTATATATAACAGTTAGTATTGCATTTTTGTTCTCTATTTTTTTTTTCGTTGTATTGCTCAAAGTGCCTAGTCCAGTCTAGGGACACCTAATCTCTAGGCGCTATTCACTGCCTTGGTTCCATCTAACACTTTTAACAAAGTAGGATTCAACTTGATTTTGGTTAACAGTTATGACAAGCTAAGCAATGGTTTGCCATTGCTTATTGTCAGAGACTGGTCATTGTCTGGTAGTTTGGAAGATATATCCTGTTGCTACCCATTATTATGGATCTATATTTTGTTCTCATTCTGTTTTCTTCAAGTTTGTATTTTGTAATATTAATATATATGTTTATGCATGTTATACAGGTGTTCTGTTCATGAAACTGGGCAACTTGATGCTAGTAGCCAGGCAGTGGATGGAATCATGGGCTTCGGACAATCAAATACTTCTGTGGTTTCTCAATTAGCTTCTGAAGGAAAAGTCAAAAAGATGTTTGCCCATTGTTTAGATGGGGTAAATGGTGGTGGAATATTTACTATTGGACAAGTGGTAGAACCACATGTAAAGATGACTCCTTTGGTAGCTAACCAGTATGTTACCTTTTGCTATCTCACTGAGAACATTTTAATCAGCAGACCTAGAATCTCTTTGTGTGATAATTTAAAACGTGATTTCTTTTTTTGATTTAATTGTAGGATGGTTTTGGTATAGTTAGGGGATCACTATGTTGATATAGATGCTTGATATTCTCCTTATGGTTTTGTCTCCATGCTTAAATTTCTAATAATCGAGGTGTGAGTGACTGAGTGGGACTCTTGAGTTAGGTGCTAACTGCTAAGTGGTGACAGTGATGTGTCTAATGTTCTCTGTGTTTTCTAGAGGAAAAGAGAGGATGTGCTAAACAATGTGGTTGCACTTTGAATTTGGAAGTTTGTACTTGTGCATGTGAAATGATTTTGTCTGATATTCAAGACAATTTTTTGAAGTTTTTGATAATTCCTTTTTTTAGTTGGCTATTGTGTATTTTAGGGCATATTTTATGTTATTTTCCATTGAAGGTCCTTCTACATGCTCGCTCTTGTATATATTCAACTATTTCCTAATAATGAGTAGTTGGAAAACAGTTGGTGCACTTGTGGACTTTGTCCTTGTCATTTTGGTCCATTTATTTGGGAATCTCTAGTTTTCCCTTTTCCTGTCTTGGTATCACCGTATCACGTAGCAGCACTGCTATGATTGGAGTCAGAGTGTTCAGCATTTAAATTTAACTTGATGCTTTCATGCTTATTCAATGATTGACTATGCCAAGGCTCTTGTTTGGATAACTCTTTCTTATCCAAGCAGCTAGTTTTACTTGAGTTTTCGAGTTTGTGTTCAGTGAACTTTAGCTTTTAATATTACTTCGTTTGAATGGAGCTTCTTCACCTTTACTAAACCACCACTCGAGCTATTTCTGAAAAGACAGCTTATTGCATAATAGGCTTCAAGGAAAGAAGTTGAAAGTGACCATTTCATATGTGTATGCATCTGAGGATGTGTACACATTCACCACGTACCTGCATCCATGTTTTCCAAATTGTTGTATCACACCTTGCTTGCCTACAGTTGTACCTATGTGACATAGATATTGATCGCATGGACTTAGCTGCCTTGTGTGGCTTGGTAGTATTTGAATAATGTCTTCTCTCTATGATGCTTTTTTTCTTTTCTTATGTGATGTATTTGTGAGACATTCATAAGGCATTGTTATGCTTATATCAATCTCATAGTTTTCTTCATCACTTGTTATATTCAATGCAATCATCATCTGATATGTTAGTTGTGGCCATCTCATAGGTCTCATTACAATGTGTATATGAAGGCAATTGATGTTGGTGGTGTGATGCTGCGACTTCCTTCAGATGTGTTTGATACTGGACGTGGGGTTGAAGACAGATTGGGGACAATAATTGACAGTGGAACAACATTGACTTACATTGCAGAAGAAGCTTTTAATCCTCTAATGAAAGCAGTGAGTGAACTGGCTGACAATGGTTACTTGATTGCTGTTCTTTCATTTGTTAGTTGCTCACTTGTCTCTGTCTTGGTTCTAGATTCTGTCTTATGGGCCACATGTACATTATTATGCGCTTGAAGGTTCAAGTTGCTTTCGGTACACTGGAAGGTAATTACTGTAAGCATGTAAATTATTGATTCTGTTTTTATCCAGTCAAGAATGTTTTCTATGCTTACAAATGTGTCCTAATTTCTAAACAAATGAAAGATCCTCAACAGCTTTCAGATGCCCAGCCAACAAAATTCTATGTTCAATTAAGAATAAGTATTGTATTTGGTATATAACATCAGGTGAAAAGGAAAAAAGAAGAACATTGTTTAGCCACTTTTAGTTAGGGATGTAAATGGGATTGGGTATATCTGATTACTGATCCAGTTTAATTTGTTTAGTTAGTTGTGGTAAGGAAACCCAGATCTGATTACTAATTGATTGTGGATTTGATGTGCCGTTTCATGACTAAATATGAATGAGTCCTGATATCCTGAGTGTGTCCAATAAACATCCAGTATAATTACATATAAATGTCAGATCTTATGCTAGTCGTTTCTCAATGGTGTTAAGAAGTAGGGTCTGAGTCTGATTACGTAAAATGATTAAGTGAAATTCAGTAAAGGCAGGATCATTCAAATCTGAACCACTTACCTCCTTACTTTATCTTTTTCAGATTTTGATGTTTTCTAAGAAATAGTATTATAATTCATATTGTTTTTGTACTGCATGTGCACATTATTGCACTTTTATTCTACTTCCGTGTATGCCCTCGCACCATAAAAAAAGATGATCTTGGTTTATTTTAGGTCCTGTGAAGATTCATCGTCAAAGTCGTGGTTCTTTTAGGTTCTGTGATTCATCGTAGATTCTTTCCTATTAGGTTTATTTTCAATATCCTCTTTATTCTTTTAGGTTCTGTGATTCATCGTAGATTCTTTCCTATTAGGTTTATTTTCAATATCCTCTTTAGTCCATATTTTCAACCTTAAGCACATACTTCTTGACAATTATTTGAAAGGGACCTTCTTTTTTGTCAATTGTGCAGCTGATCCCTATTTACAACCATCTGAAAAATTTCCAGATGATATGTTCGCTTCTGGTTTGAAAGTTATTTTCCTTTTGGGCAAATTTTGAATAACTTGTCTACTCCTTTTGGGTAAATTTTGTTGCCTGTTTGTCAGTCTTTATTACTTTTGGTATCTTCGATAACCTTTTTTTATGTTGAACAATTTGCTTCCAAGTATTTGCTGCTACAGTCTTTTATGTGTTGATGGTTTTAGCTTTAAATTGTTCTGGTGTCCCATTTTTGTATTACTAGTTTTAGTGGGGTTACCAATTTAATGGAATAATCCAAAAGTTATATTTCTTGTTCACTTCATGAATGTAAATCTCGCAACTGGATGAAAGATGGCATGAGGTTCAATTAAAGGTTTATTTTAAGAAGCTTCCTAGAAAGTAATTAGAATAATTTACTTCTGTTTTTTCTTTGAAATGAATTTTTTATGTCAATGATCTTACTACTTTTTTCCAATTTCTATGTCTTAAGCATCTTAGTTTTCTGTGTTTGTTTCTTTTGTCTGTGTGAAGTGGAAAACTACATTTGTTTTGTGTCAGTCTTTGTTTTGTTCTGAGACATTTCCATGTTAATTAGGTGGGCCTACAGGTTTGGTTGATATTACTGGCATTTTCTCTTGGTGAAATCTTTGGTCTGTCAAAGAACCATAACTAAGATAGCATGATGCAATTCAACCATGCATATTCTTGGTTTTTTTCTTTTTGCCCTATTTTTTTGACCAATTGTTGCTGATTGTTTGTTATTTTGTTCTAATATTTTATACAAGTGGTGCTTTTGCAGGATTCATTAGATTTGGAAAATATGGTTTTGATATCAGTATACTTGCTAATCTACTCTTTTCTACCTTTTATTGGCAGTGTGGATGATGCCTTCCCATATGTCACCTTTTATTTTGAAAATTCGGTTACTTTGAAGGTTCTACCACATGAATACCTTTATCAGATAGGCGTAAGTACTGCTCTCTTGTTTCATAAGGCATTCTCCTTTTAAGATAATATGTTGCATTGTTGAGTTATTCTCTTCTTGTGCTTGAGTGCAGTTTTGTCCATACTTTGTTTCCCCACTTAGATATTCACATCTATATTTCTAGCTTCTTGGTTAACAGACAATTTTTCTGTTTGATGTTTTTCTAAAATTTAGCATTGTATGTTACTCGACTTGTAAGTTTGTGCTGTGAAATTGGACATTTGGTTATTAATATTATACTATAAAATGTAGATATTAGTTATTGTAAAGCATACTGATTGGTTTTTTAGAAGTTTTACTCATTTATAGTCTTAAGCTTGTTTTTACCTAAGAAAATAAAAACGATGCTTGATCATACTAAGTGATATGGGTACGGGTATGGAGATGCGATATATATATATATATATATATATATATATATATATATATATATATATATATATATATATATATATATATATATGCAAAATAATACAAAAAAGTCAAAATGAAAGGAACGTTTAAATAAGCAAGTGATATAAATTAAAATAGTACGTGTTAATGAACAATAGCTCTAAGAACAGAATGAAAACTGAGTTTGCAAAAAATTAAATCAAGTAAAATTAAATAGTTTGGATCAGTTCTAATGTAAAAAGTACCCAATTGTGTCCAAGTGGCAAGTACCCACTTTGGGTACGGGTACGGCGACACGGGTACGTGGGCCTTTTGAAGTACCCATGTAACTTAGATTAAAAGACATCCTCTACATTGCTAGGTTGTTTAGAGCAAGAAATCATCAGTTATCTACTTCAGATACTTCTTTGCAGTTGCCCTTTAAGTTTCAACATGAGGTGCTGCAGCAGCCACTGCTAATTCGTCCATGTAGAATAGGGGAATGGCTATTGGAAATAAAGTACATATCATGTTTGAGATACTTTACCAAACTCAAATAGCCAGTGGCAAATTGTAGTTTAAGCTATGAGTTCTTGTTGAATCCATGAAATCTCTTGGAAGTCTTTCACACCAGCTGTGCCAATAAATCACTCAAAATAAATACTTTTTCTAAAGAAAACAGAGAGTTTAATGGTATGAGGTGCAGCTGTAAAAGCTTATGAAATCTGTCTAAAGTCTAAATTGGAAAGGTTTGCTCTCTGATCAGATTGGAGATTGAAATGCTGAGTGGTGTTTCAGTGCCTGTAGTTTGAACGTATTAAGGATGGTCACATTTATGTGTGGCAGAGGTCTTGAAAATGGATGTTGACAAGGCATACTTGTATGGATTCATTTTGAAAGTTTGTGATTGTTTTATCCTTGATGGCTTTTGATTAATCTGTGGCATTAACGTAGGTTATCAAGTTCTCTTCTGTATAATGAGTTTATTTCTTTTAAGTATATTTTCTTGATTTTTCTACCTACCTTTGATACTTAATCACCTGAAAATTTTCATTTCTTCTCCAAAACCTTTCCCAACTTTGGTTGGTTTTTCGTTTCCTTGATTTTGCTGTCAACCGTTTGTTCTGATTCTATGGTAGGTGTCCATCTCATAGGACATATTCATCTTTTTTTTTTTTTGCAAATGCTATTAAATCATTTTAATATATTTGATGTGTATTTTTTAATGTTGTATTGTTTTTTTTTCTCCTTTTTGCTGCTCCTTAATCTGCTTAAAACACTGTAGAAGGTCATTGGATTTCTAATGGTCTTACAGAAGTTCCTTTTAATTGTAAACTATTTATTTGTTACATATACTTAACTTTTTCTAATTTGTTCTAACTAGTACATCTCTTGCTTGTACTAGCTTTCTTATGCTTTGTCAATGTTGGAGCCTAATTGAGTACAACTGCTTGTGCATTGTGCAGTTTTTCTTTTTGATAATATTTTTTTCAACAGCTTTCTCTTGATACTTGCACTTCTTACCAGTTTATGCAACTGACTGTTGGAAACTTGGAACAATTTGATTTTACATATCCTTTCAAATTTCTGAGATATTCTCTACCTTAAAAAAAGTATCAACTCAACTGCTAATAGCATATACCTAAAGCCCCCTGTACCTAAGACTAAAATATATGCATGTTGTCATACATGATGTGTTATTTATTGCAAAAAATTGTCGAAAATATGATGAACAGTGTCAGGAAAAGTGCGCCATCATTGATCTGTTAGTGTATATGAAATATGAACTGAACCTTTTAGCTGTAAATTGTAAAGTGTAATAACCCATGTCATGTATCTGTTTGGGATGATTGGTTCTGTTGGTTTTTGGTCCATGTCTTATTACCTGCTTTCCTCACATTTTTTGTTCCATTCGTATCAGTATGGCATTGGATTTTTTTATGTACTTTTGCAGGATTTTGATTGGTGCATTGGATTTCAAAATAGTGGGAGCCAAAATAGGGACTCAAGAGGTTGGACTGTATTGGGGGGTATGGTTCGATATCCTTTTTCTTGCATAGAAGGGACAGTTCATAGTTGTGAGCTATCTATATTTTCTTTTTTTTGGTTCTTAGATCTTTATCTTGGCGGTGCTTATCACCGGTAAAAAGGCGTAGCTTCATAAAGCTAGTGGACCCATCTCTTGTCGAAGGGCATAAACGGACAGAATTCAAGTCTGACACAGCCATTCACATAATTGGTTGCAGATTCAGATTCATGTAGGTTAAGGGAACTTATTATGAGGTCATATTGGCTATAAGAGAGCTATTCAGAACATTTATCTATGCATGCACTGGAATCAAATTCCTTGTGCCCTTGGCATATAAGTGAACTTGGACGTGATTCTTGATCAGATTTGGTTTCTTTTTACCAAATGTAGATGATCAGAGTGTATCTGGATTGACAATGAGATAGACTGGGCCCACTGACATAGCACAGAGTGTATTCCAGATGGTGCATGTTTTCTCCATTTTTGTGTTGGAATACATTCTCCAAACGAAAAACTAGAGATATACGGATTGAAAGGTGAGTGCAGTCAAAGGGGGACAACCTCTGGCAAGGAGAGAAGCTTTCTTATTGAGCTCTCCATCTTTTGTAGAATGTGTTTACTTCTATGTCTAAACACTCATGAGGCGGACAAGGGACTAACTCTATATCTAAGTTCTATGCCTCCAAAAGGTGGATGTATTTGTTCTCCATCTTTTTCTAGGCAAGGCGGCATAGAGTTTTCTATGTGTATCTTGCATGTGGGAGCTCAACCAATTGCACTTTGGCTAAGTAGAATCCTTTCCACAATAATTGGCTGGCCGCAAATCCACGTTTATAAGAACATAGGGGAACTCATCTTCATCTTTAGCAACTTTTGATGGCAATGGTTGAACATAGGGTTTCTGGGGCATCACGTCACCTAGATGCACCTTATTTTTTTGACAACTTTCTATAGTCTTGTTTAACATAATTGGTCGTGCTTAAATGTAAATTATGAAGAGAGAGAGAGAGAGAGAGAGAGAGAGAGAGAGAAATGCTATCTTTGACTAATTAATCTTATGTTGTCTGTGCAGATTTGGTTTTGGCCAATAGGTTGGTGGTTTATGATCTTGAGAACCAAGCAATAGGATGGACTAATTATGATTGTGAGTTAATATGTTGTCATTTTTTAGTATGTTTTTTTGTTGCCATTTTTTTTATTTAGTTACATGTCAGTGATTCTTTTTGTGGTTCCTTTTTTTTGTTTCTGCAACTATTCTTTAGCTTTTCAATATAAGCAACTAGCGGAGTTTACCAATCCTTCATTTTACTTGGGCATTAGAGTATTCTTTTGTATGATATATTTAAAATCAGTTTGTGAACTTTCCGTTAATTGCTTAAGATTTCTTGTTTTGTTATCTCCTTCCTATGGTTTGTGGTTTTATATATAATTTCAAGTTTGTCTCTTACAAATTTGTTGCAACTTGTGATAAATGAATGAAAGAGTATTCATTTTTCTTGTGTGCAAACAATACGTGTTGAAGTGTCTTAGAAGTAGTTGACTAAGGAAGCAGTCGTGAAAAAAAAAAAAGAAACCCTCTATTGCAAGGACTTCTAGGAAATAGGGAAAACTGCATGATTTTAACGTTTCATGGTTATAGTTGTAATGATTCCTATTACTACCAGGATTTTTGATGATGAATATTCCCTTGAGAAAAATTGCCAATTTTAGAAAAATTAGGAACACGATTTTACTGTACTCGTACATTATCTAGACATTGTGGTAAATGTTGATGAAAATTATCAACAGCAGGTGCGCAAAAGAGGTCTGTGTTACAGTGAAGTTTTTGAATTGTTACGTTTGTGAAAATTTGAAATTAGTGCTCTCTCATTGTAGAAACACAAACAAGAAGAGAAAGAAAAACAACGATCATGATGTAACGTGGAAAACCCTCAACAAGAGGGAAAAGACCACGAATGAGGAGGAGCCGATGCCCACTAGCCGCCAGACTCTCTCTCTCCTTAGTCTTTCATTCACACCTTAAGGATTAGGGTTACACGACTTAAATAATGCCCAACAAGGGCTACAAGCTGGATCGGATCCGGATCCGGACCCGGTCCCGAGACCCATGTAACATACTTCAACACTCATCTTGCCAGAC
Source organism: Nymphaea colorata (assembly GCF_008831285.2). Taxonomy (NCBI): domain Eukaryota; kingdom Viridiplantae; phylum Streptophyta; class Magnoliopsida; order Nymphaeales; family Nymphaeaceae; genus Nymphaea; species Nymphaea colorata. The sequence continues at coordinate 4,634,279 of NC_045140.1, forward strand.
ATGAACTTTCTAGTCCATGCTGATTGTTTGCGACATCTATGGACACAGTGTCTTCAACCATCTTGGTTTCTGGCTGGTCTGAGATTAAGTAAATGATGGTTAAGGTAACGAGTCTCAAGGGCCAGAACATATATGTCTGGGTCAGCTGACGTTGGCCACGTTCAGCTAGAATCTGGTCATCTGACTTTATGCCATATAAGTAATTTTGTTTCTTTATTTAAATACTAATAAACGCACAATCATTTAATGAAATTGTATAGCTTAGGAACGCATTATTTCCCATCTTTATACCTAATGCCGTTCAAGTTGGGTTAAGAATTTACCCGGTGTGAGATATCAGGTTGCTGTTATTTATAACGTTATTGTTTCATACTGGCAAAAGAAAAAAAGAAAAGCATGGTTAGAAAGTGGTATCTTTGAGTTTGGTCTGACATCTGGTCAGATTTAGGTTAGTTTTGAATCCATCTTACCAAATTCAAGCATATCTGAGGTTTAGTCGGATGTTATAAGTTTGTCTGGCTCATTCACCAACTGAAAATTAGTCAATCCTCCTGTCACATAATTTTTTTTCCTTCCCCCTCTCTGTAAGGGTACTTTCTCTGGTCATAGTATTTCCAATTATATCTGATGGTTTTCAAATTCTCTTTTTCTTTTTCAGGCTCCTCAAGCATCAAAATCAAAGACTCCAGGACTGGAGCCATGTATTCCGTTGGGGCCCATAACATTTCCTTGGCCTGTAAACTAGATTTGCCGCGGTTCTCTTTAATTATATATCTGATCATCCTTCTTCATTGGATTTGTTGAGTTAGCTGGTTAATGCAGCTTGATTCATTTTGTTAATTTATCTCATTGAATGAAAAAAGCTGTTGTATTTGTCCAATCCACGATCTTCTTTTTGTCCAAAACCAATTCTGCAAGATGTCGCCCAAATGCAGTTTTAACAAATCTGGATCAGTTGTTGCCGTCATACCAGCAATTCATGTTTCTGCTCTTGTGAATGCCACTCTCTGTGGGTGCTGGTCATAACTTTGGAGTTTTACCATCCTGGTGTTCAGCCTAAAGATCTACCTGATAGTGGGTTATGTGTTCGTGGCCAAATCAAAAAATTCCCTGAAGACTTCCGTGCACATTGCAATCTTAGCCACAACATGTTTGAAGCCAAAACAAATAGCAAAACTGGAGCAAGTTTGTGGAGGACTACCCAAGAGCTTATATATATAGAGATATATATGTCTGGTTGGGGCTCCGATCTTCTGATGGACTTTTGCCTTGTGCTTCAACCAAGGGGACATCACTCACATTGGAAATTCCATGTCTTGGGCATAAGCTGGAACTTCTGGTGGGTGTAATTGAAAGACAGCTTCTGCATCGGTGCTAGAGGCAACCCTCCGTTGACGACGCAATCATCAAAACGAAGGACCTTCAACATTCTGGGATCGACGAGATTCTGCGACAGGTTCGCACACCTGACATGAATTTCTGTAACAGGACACATCGGGCAGTTGTTCTTTATTTCCACCATGAACTGCGGCAGCTTCCCAAAACCCACTTGGACCTGGCGAACTGAAGGACCGTTGTTTTCGCACCTGGATCCAGCCACTGCATAGTAATGTTGCATCTCTCATGTTAAAAATGATGCATTTCTGATATTTGTGTGACATCATTGCACTTCTTTTGCATAGTTATTTATGTGCAGTACTGTGAGAGGGAGTTAGAGAGAGAAAGCTTTCTTTGTGGTTTTGGACCCATAAAAGTGTTGTCCTTGCTTCACATCAAGTTGACAATGATGTCTTGTCAAGTACCTTTTCTTGCGCTTAGCTGATTGAAGAATCCTGTAGGCCGTAGAGATGAGCGTTCTCTGTTCAGCCTTGCAAATTTTCTTCCTAGTTTTATCAATTAAGCTTGCCCCAAAAAACAGGGTAGATTTATGGAACACTTGTTATAGTGTTTCAAACATCCAATCCATTTTTGGGGCCTGACTCATGGGATGTAAGAATGTGGGATGTTGCCAAACGACTTCTTAGCTTCACAGGTTTTGGAAAAAACGCAGAAAAAAGAGAAAGATAGAAGAAAAGGGAGGCGCGTAAGGGACGCGGTAGAATTTCATATCCTGCTTGAAAGATATGCCAAAAGGTCCTTTTCTAGATAGAAATATGTCCATTATTTACCGCCAATGCTATTATGCGTGTGACCATGATGCGAGAGAGCAGATCGAATCACGCAGCAGATGGCCCTCTGAATGTGAAACTCTGTAGGATGCATATATGTTGCAGGCAGCAGATCGAATCATGCGGCCGACGGCCTTCTTAATGTCAAACGCTGTATATATATATATATATAAGACCACCGTTCCTCTCAGGATGCTTGCATGCATCTCAGTGATGGGCCAAGCCCAACCTTGCCTTGTCTGAGGGCCCAGGGTTAAGTGGGTGAGACCATACTACTTGGTCTTGGTGGTGTTTCATGTAAAAAGGGTCGGTCACTTGGTTGACCCATCAGCTGTCTTTGTTGTATGGGTACTCTCTAGTTCTGCAAACTGACAGCTAGATCTGGTTGGAGAGCTCATTCATTATCTATTCTACTGAATTTGATACTTATTTGGTTGAAACGCTAAGAGGATTGGGGCAAAAGAAGGGGCTCCAGCCACCTGCCCAGCGGGTTGGATTTAAGATCTTCAAAGTTTGGAAGATTATTTGTGGGGTTCTACTAAATCCTAGCTTGTTAACAACATCTAAAACAAAAGTAGTAAAAATGAAGTCAAGAATAAGTTTTTGGGAAGTACCCACTCCTTTCAGACAACAGGAAGAAGAAACATTGGGAAAAATTTTCTCCCTGCTTGTGTTCTCTCATTCATGAGAAGATGGGGAGAACTTTCCTTGGGGATGCATTATTTACCATTCAAACTGGACCTTTGGAAGGCATGGAAAACTATTCACTACCCTGGACTTGTGACAGGTAGGATAGGAGAGAGAAAAAGTGGGGGGGGGGGGGGGGGAGAGAGAGAGAGTGATGGGCAATCTGAGGACTGGTGCAACGATTCATTCATCAACCATGCAAAACATGTAAAACATTTAAGCAAAGTGTTGAAACAATTAGTAAAACTATTGAGGTAACCAATTTATAAAAGCAATGGCCTCAAGGAGTGACTTGGACGGCCAAAAAGAAGTCATTTGAGCATCAAGGAAAAGAACTCCAGCTTTGATCTCAGAGAGATGGAAAAAGGGTGAGAAAACAAGGGTGAGAAAACCTTTCATACCTTGTATGATCAGTAAACTGATGGCGGCCATTGCAAATACCCATTGAGCAAGCTTGAAGGTTGCTGTTGTCGGCATTGTTCTTCAGAGTGAGAAAGAGAGAGGGAGGGATAGAGAGAGGGACAATGGTAGGCTGGAGAAGACGCGTTATCTATATAAAGAACAGCAGGGGAAGAGTTCACATGCAGAAAAGATGCAGTAATATTCTTGTGGCTGGTTAAGACAAAAACCGAGCATGTGTACTTCGGTTTCTTACAGATTTAAACAACAAATACGATAACAAAGGGAAAAGAAAAAAAGGAGAAAAGGTTCTCTTCACCTTCAGTCAACAGTTTAATGGAGTACTGTACCTCGATATCACTGCACTTGAGTTCAGAAGCAACTCAACTTTGAGTATTCATGTTTACAGCAAACGCATGTATCCTTTTGGAATTTTAAACCCCCAGGTTTCAAATCCTTATTTTCACGCAAAATTTGCGTTAAGATCTACGAAGTTGAGATATAATAAGGATTTCAGATTCATCGTTTTCAATTTTCGATCTTAAATTTAAGTTGAGCCTTACTTTATATCAGACCTACCAATTTAAGATTCAAAGTAATCAAACGTCTCCAAATAATAATTAAAAAAAAAGGTTCTTCAAACTTCGCACGTTTATTATTTCGTTAAAAATGATGCGGTTCTTTATGTTTTTATCTTCAACCTTTATGTCGATGAGCGGGGCCTTCTAGGTCTCGCTGTTGCTTCTGATCTCCTTGCACATGCTCTTGTAACTGAATAAACTCCCCCATGTGATACGCTCTGCTCTGGATCTGACACAGTGACAGTGCCAAATCCATGGCTTCCTTGTTTTCTTTTCCCTCCTCTTCTAATAATTGTTGTGGAAATTTGTGGTCTCAGAATTTCCTAAGTCAGACCAAGCTTTTACGTGATATATCATGTCAGATGCCAACTTTCATATGATATTACCAACATTTGGAAACATTTGCATTGTCACAACTAGATTTTCTTGCATACCCAATTTCGGCTGTCACCTAAGCATGCCTTGAACACCATTGTAGAACTGTGCCATACATTCAGTTTTAATATTTTTTGTCCAAGAGTCTTTGGCCATTTGATTCACTTGGAATGAATGAAATTTTAGAAGAAGCATTACTCTCATTCTTTAAAAATGTGACTTGCATTATTAAACGAAGAATGGATTCTGGTAGGCTCATTCTGAATCAATATTCTAGAATTATGATCCCACCTTAAGGGATAGAGTTATAATTGTAGAATTTTGGAATTTTTTCATCTGTCAATAGGGCACAAGACATGAAGACTTTAATATCATGAACATTAGAATTTTAATTCCTTGTTTGCCAAACAAGTTATCTTTAATTTTAGAATGAAAATTTCATCCTATCAAAATGAAAGGAAAATTAAACTTGGAATCTTCATTCCAATTCTCAATCAAGGTGGAAATTTGATTATAGAATTTTGATTCCAGAATTAAAATTCTAAGAAATCAAACACCCTTGAGATATCAAATTGAAAAATTACAATAAAACATTTATGCAACCACTAAACTAAGATCAAATCGCGATTCATTTCGCCTGGCCGGAGCGCTTCATCCATATTGACATTATTATTGTCCACAACGCGCCGCCTACTCTAGCAAACCAAGTGTGGTTTCAACTTGTTGGCAACATAGACAGTTGTTCACAAGATATTTGTTTCATACCCTCTAGCCCAAAAGGTCTGCTCTAACTTTGCCTTTCACAAGAACTGATGCCCATGAAAACATTCTAACCATGATTGCCTCTTTCAATTGTGATGTCCACCATCCTCTACCAACTCTTTTGAATCTCCATATCAATGATCTTTTCAAAGGCACTTAAAAGTCCTTGATAATAACAGTAATAAAAAAAAACACATGACTTTTTGTTGTTATAACAACAATTGGTTGATTCCTATGGAAATTGGATGGAAGCATGTTGTTTGTTATGTTCTTGGTGGAGGAACATGAAAAGGAGTGCCCTCGGTTGGCACGCAGCACGGGGTGCATGCGTGGCACATAAAGGGTAACACGTAGAAGGTGCGAGAGCATAGCATTCAAAGTGCCTTCAAATTGGATTAGAGGCTTGCCTTCTAGTAGCTACTGCGTTTGGAGTGTTTGGATGCCATCAAAACTTGATTTGATAAAATGTGGTTTTTTACTCAAAAAAGAATGTTTTGTTGCTCAAACAGTGTTTTGTGCATGTAGCCAAACGCGACCCTAGATTCGATCAAACCCGATTTTGTAAAAAGAAGTGAAAAACCTCAACCATTCGGGTTTTTTTATGAAAACCCAAGTTTTGGGTATGTCACTCAGACAAACAAACCAAGTTTTAAAACTCATTAAAAAGTTTGAGTATATAAAAGTGAGGTAGATGAGGGTGTCATCCAAATGCCCCCTTAAACTTTTTACATGGTTAGTATAAGCCTTCTATAAGCTTGGTTTTGCTAATTCAATTGTTGAATTTTATTGAAGGTTGATCATTTTTCCCACTTGGTGAATATACCTAGGTTTCTCTCACACAACTTCCAAATGCTAAACGGACATTGTCGAAACTCAAACGGCATTTTGCCACATAACTATATTCACAAATTTAAATTAAAGGCAACAAGACACCTTTTATGAGCCGTAAAATCCAAAGATATGAGATCCAGTGTGCAAAACAAGAGCCAAGCCGATAGGGACGAAGCTAGGGCTGGGCATCGGACCAGCCCGGGCCCAGACCCAACCATCATGGACTGGGCCCCTATTCAATTTTCATAAAAGAATTAAAATATGTATATTTCAGATATAGATATAAGAAAAAATATTTAAAAATTAATATTTTTATCTGGCAGAATTGGGTCTGGCCTGGCCCGGCCGATGTCAACCCGGGCCTAGGCCTGAACCTACTTTTCAAAGCCATGGTGGCCCGGCCTTGATGCAACTTCTGCCCAGTGCCCAGCCTTAGACAGCTGTAGGTTTTTTTTTTTCCCCTTCTTGGGGAGAGGGGATTATATAATTTGCAAAATTTCCACCTGGCCAAATGAAAATTTCTGTAAGATCTATGGGAAGCATGGTCCCTGCCGGCCTTCTTTGGCTCCACCCTTACAAGCCAACCTCGGGATTCGAGTCTCAAGAAAACCCCTTGAGATCATGCTGATGAATTAGTAAGCGCCCATAGAATTTTGACCCAGTGGGCCTGGAGACCATCAGGCCGTGGTGGCCTGACTAATGGGCCCGAGCCATCAGCTCACTTCAGAAGAAGGACGCCTAAAAGATGCTGATCACACGGCGCATCCTACACAGTAAAGGAAGGAAGGAAGGATATTTTGATAATTTGTTAAAACAAAATGTCCTTCATAGTCTTTTTTTTTTTCATTTTCATTTTTGTCTTTATTTCATTTTCATTTTTGTCTTTTGTTTGTCAATATGCAAAATAAGTATGTTAGTCATTAACCATATTGGCGCAGAAAAATTCGTGCACCAATATGATGCATATAACAAGGTTCGGCCAACCACTGGCACAGCTGTGCTCCTTAGATTGCTCCATTCATTACCCTTCTCTTTGAGTTTTGTTTTCGCCTATCTTAGCTGCATTGATGTGGCTTCACATTCTCAACTATATATATATATATATATATATATATATCAGATCGTAATATGTACAACTAGAGAGGACAAGAGCCCAGTTCGGCCCAGCTGAGGCAGCTCAAGCTCAAGGCTTGGCTCTTAGAGGGCATTGGCCATCGAACTCGAACCAGGCTCGAGTTGACTAGCTCAAACTTTGAGCTCGGCTGGTTAAATGAGTTCATCCGGCCGGAGGTTTGAACTCAGTTCATTTAATAAACTAGTTTAGCTCCAACCAAACTTATATATAAGTTGAGCTCGAGTTCCATGCAGCCATGCATAGAACCTGATTGAGTCCCTAACCCGATCCATATATTTATGATTTACATCTACTAGAAAAAAGGAATTGCGTGGGATACCCAAGCAAGATTATGTTCCAAACTGCCATAAATATTATCAATATTAGCTTCATGAAACCTATATGGCGACTGAATTATATTTTTTCTCGCTGTTTTGAGAAGTCAGATCCAGGATAAAGTCAGATAGAGATTAATGGAGCAGTATGAACCCTAGATCCACTCCCTCATAGTGCTGTAATAGAGACTCGGCAGTGTCGAGGGCCGAGACATGAATAGATGGGTCAAGTGGCTTCTGCTCCGTACCAGATCTAGTTTCGAGGGTTATTCATGACAGGTTATTTTAGATCTGGATATAGTTGTATAGATCCTGGACATTGCATAGACTTAAGTTATACTGCAACTTGCATCTCATGGCAGTCTGAAGGTTAGCCTCCAAATCTCCCTAAGAAAGGGCACTGGTTTCAGATTTTATGTTGTCTCACCAGTAAGATCTCAAGTTCACGCCATTAAAGATGTTAACTTTTGGTCAGTCAAAAAAATAAGATTTCCTATTAATGAAGGTAGTGAACTAACTAAAATCTATTTTTCCTTCTATTTTTTTTATTTTCATTATTGTGCAATTTTAAACTCTAAAGTGTGATCTGCTTGATTTGTTTCGTCTGAATTCGAAACAGAGTCTAGCCACTGCCAACCTCTGCCCCATCCATTGCAGCAGCCATGTTTTGGACTCTAGAAAACATTCAAAAAAGCTAAAACTATTAAAAAAAAAGTGCAAAACTAGCAAATGCAATCTTTCAATTTGTTATGGAACATCCAATGTTCTTCAAGCTCCATCTTTTCAATGATTTGCATTAAAACTTGGTTTTCAATGTAAGTCAGGTTTTGGTGATTCTTCTTCTTCTTCTTTTTACTATCCACATACTCTTTTACTTGACTGGATTAAAACTTGGTTGAAAATAGTGTCGTGTATGCATGCTATTTTAGATCCAAGGGGAGATACTTTGAAGAGGCTGAAGCCCCTCCTCCCTTTCCCTGTTCCTAGAGTCAATCTACTTTCAGATCAGGGTGAACTTATAGTTACTCCTTTTAATTTGAGAACAGTAGCATCTGCCACCATTTCCAGTATAGAGGAGTATCAACACAGAAAATCAAAGTAATGACCAGGCTTTCATTAGTTCACCTGCCTGACCAATCCTTCAAGAGGAATGCAACCCATTTCTCATTTTGAAGCCCAAAATTGAGCAAAGTATACAAACTCTCAAATACCCAAGTTATGTAGGGTTTGTCATCTAAAGGATACCTTATGTGAGTACAATTTATATACGACGATGCATGAAATACATCATATTTTTAACATATTTTGAATGTATTCATCTACATTTTAAAGATCTAAAATTCCATGTTTACATTGTTTTTTGTGTCAAGGAATGAGACCTCCAATTTTATGCAAAAGGGTTAAAATGGACATGTCATAGTTTTGGTGCTTTAGAGTAGATTTCAGTGTTGACCTAGATCCAAAACTACTCCAAGCTAATTTTGTTGGATCTTGGATAAAATTTGACCACCCTAACCTTTTTAATACTCAAATCCATCCAAAATGTGAGGTTTTATAATGGTAACTTTGCTCAAAAGAGAGCCCAACATAAGCTATGTCTTTTCAAGGTTTTGAGCAATTTTCAAGATTTTTAAGGTCTCCTAAAAAAAGGACAGTTTAAACCAAATTTTCTCATTATAAATAGAGGTTTTCTCTCGTGGAGAACCTTGTCCAACGCTTTGAGGACTTTAAAAGAGTTTGGGTCTTCCTTTTCCAATTATAGCACATAAGGAGATTCTTGCTGCTGTCCCGATCATAAGCTCTTGGAGACTGTTAGGGTTGCTGTCAAGCCGAGTAAGTCATTTCATCTCTTTCCTTTTTCCATTTTCAATATTTCTTATCTTCTTCTCTGCTTTTTGTTGTTGGTTTTTGCAAGTGTGCAGCAAAAAGCTGCAAGTGGAATCATGGGTCTAATGAGGGACTTTTGTGACCCTTCCATTTTCTATACTTGTTTTTTTCTTTTCAGATTTTTGCTAACTCATTAAAAACAAAAATCTTAAGAGAGGGGTGCAATAGACAGGGTGAGGAATGGTAGGCGGCCCATTTTTATTTTGAATTTATGCAATGTCAACTTTTTGCATTGCAAAAAGAGAAAGGAAAGACACCGATATGCAAGTTGAAGATAATAGAGGCTTCAACTTGATGCACCAAAGGTAGAACTATTATCCTGAAGAAAGTGGCAATGGTGGAGCTTCGGCCCTCTTGTTGTAAAGTAGGATGAAATACTCCGAAGTCTCCAGCCTTGGTGTAACTAGAGATTCTTGTGGCTAAGACTATCATTCTCCTTCTTGTGTTTTACATACCTGTAGAACAAACTTTACATCAAGTAGGGTCTTGTCAAAACTCTCTTCTTTAAATTGAAGACCATATATCACATTGTCTTTCACTAATTCCTTTCATCGGACACAGACCGGTAAATCTTCTTCTTCCCACTCTCTTAGTGTCATGCCATATTCTTTTAGGTCCATTTTCTTTGTTTTTGATGCACAAATCACCATAACAACAAGGATTATTTTTGTGCTATAGTTGGAAAAGAACAAAAGTCTCTAAAGCCCTATAAGCCTTCGACAAGGTCCTCCAATGGAAAATACCTCTATATAAAGGAAAAAATATTTTTAATTAAAGTTCTCATTCAAAGCAACTATTCAAGTTCCTAAAATTGCTCAAAACCTCAAAAATAACTATATATGTGTATGACATATGTTGCATTCTATTTTGAGCAATGTTACAGTTATAAAACTTTATATGTGAAAGGATTATGGTTTTAAAGATATTAGAGAATGACTTAAACTAGAATGACATTGTCTCTGGTTCACTGCCAAAATCTATTTCAAAGCAAGTTGAAAGTGTAATCCTATTTTCCAAAATATATTCAAGTGATAAACTTTTAACACTGAAATCAATGAAAATATGGTATTTACACTTTTGAAATATGAATGAAATGTATGCCAAATATACTCAAAATATGATGCATTTCATGCATAATCAAACTTTTTCATACTTACACTCAAAAAATAAAGGAAAAAAAAAATGAACAAAGCTATGTAGATACAAAACATAACAAACTAATGTGACAACAAATAACTGCATTTAGTGTATCCACCAAACATTTTAAACCCCAAGATTTTAGTCTAGTGGACGAGTAAGCTCTATAGTTTTTCAAGTGATGCCACCTATAAACATCATTGCCATGCATTAATATATTTTCAAAAAACATTGGACATTACTTTACTTTATGTGCATCTTAAAAAACTAAAGGCATTTGGTTAACATGCCAAGTCATTGGGCCTTGAACACCGTTCACAGTTGTTTCACATGGTCTCCCATTGAGCTGTTGTACACCACAATATCATCAATATATACCACCACAAACTTATCTAAGTACAAATAGAATATCTTGTTCATTAGAATCGAAAAAGTTGCAGGGGCATTTATCAACCCGAACGACGTTACCAAGAATTCAAAGGCACCGTAGTGAATGAGACAAGTTGTCTTCGGTTCGTTGCCGTCAACAATCAGAACTTGCCAATACCCTAACGGAATGTCTAACTTGGAAAATACATGTGCTCCACCAAGCTGATAAAAAAGTTTTGCAATCAAAGGTAAGAGATATTTGTTCTTCACTATTACCTTGTTCGACGCTTTATAATCCACACATAGCCTTTTGAAGCCATCATATCTAATCCTAACCTTAATGTATCTCTAAATTACCTAATGTGAATAATCACCTTAGCTAGAACATAAGTATCCTATGTAAAAAGAACAACAAGTAAATAGCAAAACTCTAAGAAATTATCCCAAGTTAATATTTGATTAAAGCAAGGCAAAGAAGAAAAGAGGATAAGTAACTACACTACTGAAACATGATCCTCTACTAGGCACCCTCGGAAAAAAGACCTAATGTGAGACCACTTCCTAAATCTGCTAGAGCTACCTTAAATGACATTTCCTAGGGTGAGGAACACTCTCCTAGATTTTAGGAAAGCTTCCTACAAGCTATGGTTAATCTAAGATTACCTAGAGTAGCCTAATGCAACTCAATGAAAGAAGAAAAACTATGGTTGGATCAATTAGACATGAACAGACCATAAGGGGCCTTTTGGGAAATGTCTCATGCATCTAAGCCAAAAGTTGTTTAGATTCATTGGATACTTTAAAAAAACATTCAATGAATCTGCCCCATTATTTTGAGTAGATGTATGGAACAATAACATATTGTTACTATCAACGCCTAAAGCTTACAAATTAAATTCTACAATTTAAGTCTAACTAACATCTTAATTTACTTTCTTTCTAATAAGTTACCAAAAACCATTGACTAACCTACCAAAAACCATTGACTAACCTATAAAGAGCAGTACCTAAAGAAGGAATGCCTTAGTAAGAATTCTAATGGCTGCCAGCATCTAGAAAATAGCTTGCTAGTTGCTGCCTAAAGTTTGAACAATAATATACGTAAATTTTAAGTATAGTACAAACCAACTTCTTTTGGCTATCTAAACTAAAGAAACCTAATGAATTATTGATAAAAACATGGAAACCACAACATAAAATATGTCTAAATCTTTAAATTACTATCTCTTAAAACATGCCTAGACTAACCAAACTTACAATATGCACAATATATCGCAATTCATACACAACATGAAATAATCTAACTACTAACTTATTACAAAAATAATGAAGACACATAATAATCTACCGGACAATCAAAACAGAAATTAGGTACTTATTGTAACATATATTTTATCTCTTAACACTCAAATTATCTAACAGTCATTATGAAAAATTTAGTCCTATATTTAAATTGTAGGAAATCTTTGAGGGTTTATGAGCTAGTTGACTAAATCATTAGTTTTGTTAGTTCTTAGCCTTTTGGTGCAAAAACATAAGCTGCTAGGGGGTTAGAAAGAATATGAAAGACTAGGAGCTTGGAGTGTTATGGATGTAGAAGTTTAGTATCATATTGAAGTTTCATTAAAATCTTTGAATGTTTATAAGGAGGTTGGCTTAAATGATTAAATGTTTTGATGTGTAGTCCTTTTTAGCAAGGAACCAAACTTTCTGAGGATCAGGTTAGCATCCATTGAACTAAGAGCTTGAACTCAATATGGGAATAGGTCAGATTTTACAAGTACGACATCTTTTACAAGGTATATAGACAAAAAATAATGTCATTCTACCATTAATATCATGGCTAAACAACAATGAAGGTAATCATGTAATGTAGAATATAAACACTAGCCATAATGAATAGCAAGCTATTATTGAGTCATTCTACCATGCAATTTATTTCATCCCTAATTCAGCCGCTATTTAGCTAATTTTTGTAAATACATGTTACACTAAGAAATTGTAACGAACAAAACTGCTTATAACTCTAATAAATTGAAACTAGTTAATTAAATCTTGGGCAAATATATCAAAGCTAAATTGTCTAACAAAAAACTTAGCATATTCTAAAGAATGGGGTAAAGAACAACCTCAAGGGCATTATAAAGAATCATGGCTAGAAGAGAATGGCCCAACCTCGAGAGAACATCTCCTACATTCTCTTGTCTTGCTATCATATGTTTGAAGACATGTGGAAAAGAAAAGATGACACACATGGTTGAAGAGAAAACACAATGAGGTAAGCAATGGTGGTAATTTTTTTAGCTTCCTTCCAAGTTGCAACAATTTATAAAATAAGAGAAAATAACATCACAAAGGAAACCAATACATAATGGCTAGGAGAGGCAAAGACCAAAGGAAAATAGACCAACAAAAGATCAAGATAGAGGTTGATAAAAGACGGAATCAATACAGAAGTGAAGGGATTGAAGTTAACCAAAAGCACCAGAATGGATGCTCGTCGGGCAGTCAGGTACTTGGTCCATAATGGGCCAGGTCTGAGCTGCATTTGAAGCTAGCAGGCCAGTTAACATGTCATGTCAAGCATATCTGGCTGGTACTAGGTGAATGATCAGGCCTTATTTGTACTTTATTTTTATTTATTTTTTGTTTTTTATTTTTTATTTTTCATTTTCCCCCTCCCGCCTCTCTCATCATCCATGTCCTTCTCTCTGCTCTTCTATCTCTCTCATCTAATCGGTTCACTAGTGCCAGACTGGCTATCAGTGTGTGACTTTCTCCCCTCGGGTAAATCTGTCTCTCTCTCCCTTTCAGCATGATGACATCGCTACCAAGGGATTTATGTGTTTAGAAAACCCCAGTGATGTTAGGGGGCTTATAATAACAGAACCCCTCAACATCACCTAAAAGGTTCTGATGATAGAAACCCGCTAGTGGTCACCAGGGCATTTGGTTTTTTAGCAGAAATCGCTGAGGCACGGTTGTTTTTTTTTCTCTTATTTTTAATAAACATATCACAAGTTGGCCTGCCAGGTTGAGCCCAGGCTTGAGCTGCACCGGCCTAGCAACTAGGCAGTCCAGGCAAGGGCTGCTGACAAGGCTGGGTGGTCTGACCTGGCCCAGCCCTACTTGAGATACCACTTTGTTTTAATTTGAGAGAAGGGCCAAAAGGTTGAGATATCTCCCACAGGTTGAACGACCAACCTTTCAAAGGAGAACATTATTTATTTGTTAGTGAAATTTTACCTAATGTCTAAAACAATTCTAATTAGGAAATAAATTCTAGAAACTCATTTATGCATGTTGATTCAAAATAACTCTGTCCAATTGTAAGGGAATTTTGCTGAATTTGAGCTAAATGAGCATTGGAAAAGGGTCTTTGCTTGGATGCAAGGATAACTTTGATAAAGAATGCAGTCTTATTCTATTTGAGAAAGCAAATTTGGATCTGGATCTTCTTCAACTTCACTCTAAAATGCACAAATGCCTTTAAGTTTTCCAATTTAAGTCCAAATTTGGACCTAAACTCCTTAATACTTAAAATAATAGCAATGTGTGTATTTAACCAGGACAACATGGATGAACACATGCTTTCAGTGTGAATAATTTACTACATCTCATGTATTATCATTGAGTGCCTAAAGCATTGCCACCTAAACACAATGTGGATTATACTAAACTTCAATTGTTTGAGACTAAATGCATGATGTAAATCATATTTTTAACATATTTTGAATGTATTCATCTACATTTGAAAGATCTAAAAATTCCATGTTTACATTGTTTTTTGTGTCAAGGATTGAGACCTCCAATTTTATGCAAAAGGTTTAAAATGGACATGTCATAGTTTTGGTGCTTTAGAGTACAGTGTTGACCTAGATCCAAAACTACTTCAGGTAATTTTGTTGGATATTGGATAAAATTTGACCACCCTAACTTCTTTAATACTCAAATACATCCAAATATGAGGTTTTTTGTAATGGTAACTTTGCTCAAAAAAAAGGCCAACATAAGCTATATGTATATATAGTGTCTTTTCAAGGTTTTGAGCAATTTTCAAGATTTTTAATGTCTCCTCAAAAAAGGACAGTTCAAACCAAATTTTCTTATTATAAATAGAGGTTTTCTCTCATGGAGAACCTTGTCCAAGGCTTTGAGGGCATTAAAAGAGTTTGGAGATTGTCAGGGTTGTTGTCAAGCAGAGTAAGTCATTTCATCTCTTTCTTTTTCCATTTTCCATACTTCTTGTCTTCTTCTCTACTTTTTGTTGTTGGTTTTTGCAAGTGTGCAGCAAAAAGCTGCAAGCGGAATCATGGGTCTAATAAGGGACTCCATTTTCTATAGTTTTTGTTCTCAAATTTTTGCTAACTCATTAAAAACAAAAATCTTAATAGGGGAGTGCAATAGACAGGGTGAGGAATGGTAGGCAACGAACTTTCATTTTGAATTTATGCAATGTCAACTTCTTGCATTTCCAAAGGAGAAAGGAAAGGCAACGAACTTTCATTTTGAATTTATGCAATGTCAACTTCTTGCATTTCCAAAGGAGAAAGGAAAGGCACCGATATGAAAGTTGAAAGATAACAAAGGCTTCAGCTTGATGCACCAAAGGTAGAACTATTATCCTGGAGAAAGTGGGAATGGTGGGGCTTCCGCCCTCTTGTTGAGAAGTAGGATTAAATACTCCGAAGTCTCCAACCTTGGTGTAACTAGTGATTCTTGTGGCTAAGACTATCATTCTCCTTATGTTTTACATACTTATAGGACAAACTGCACATCAAGTAGGACTTGTCAAAACTCTCTTCTTAAAATTGAAGACCATATATCACATTGTCTTTCACTAATTCCTTTCATCAGACATAGGCATTCACCTGGTAAATATTCTTCTTCCTACTCTCTTAGGGTCGTGCCATATTCTTTTAGGCCCATTTTCTTTGTTTTTGATGCATAAATCACCATAACAACAAGGATTGTTGTTGCGCTATAGTGGGAAAAGGAAGAACAAAACTTTCTAAAGCCCTATAAGCCTTTGACAAGGTCCTCCACTGGAGAATACCTCTATATAAAGGAAAAAATATTTTGAATTACCTCAAAAGCTCAAAAATAACTATATATGTGTATAACATATGTTATGTTCTATTTTGAGCCATGTTACAGTTATAAAACTTTATATATGGAAGGATTATGGTTTTAAAGATATTAGAGAGGTCTAACAGGTCTAAGTTCCAACATGACATAGACTAGAGTGAGATTGTATCTGGTTAACTGCCAAAATCTACTCCAAAGCAAATCGAAATTATAATCATATTTTCCAAAATAAATTCAAGTGATAAACTTTTAACATTGAAATCAATGAAAATATGGTATTAACACTTTTAATATATGAATGAAATGTACGCGAAATATACTCAAAATATAATGCATTTCATGCATAATGAAACTTTTTCATACTTACACTCGAACAATAAAGGAAAAATGAACCAGCAAAGCTATGCAGATGCAAAACCTAACAACCTAATGCGACAACAAATAACTGCATTTAGTGTATCCACCAAACCTTTTAACCCCCAAGGTTTCAGTCTAGTGGACGACTAAGGTCTGTATAGTTCTTCAAGTGATGTCACCTATAAACATCATTGCCATGCATTAATATATTTTCAAAAAACATTGGATATTACTTAACTACTTTATGTGCATCTTAAAAAACAGAAGGCATTTGGTTAACATGCCAGGTCATTGGGCCTACTCAACCTATCTAATCCTTACCTTAATGTAACTCTAAATTACCTAATGTGAATAATCACCTTAGCTAAAACATAAGTATTCTATGTAAAAAGAACAACAATTAAATAGCAAAACTCTAAGAAATTATCCCAAGTTAATATTTGATTAAGCAAGGCAAAGAAGAAAAGACGATAAGTAACTACACTACTGAAACATGATCCTCTACTAGGCACCCTAGGAAAATAGACCTAATGTGAGACCACTTTTTAAATAGCATTTCCTAGGGTGAGGAACATTCACCTAGATTTTAGAAAAGCTTCCTACAAACTATGGTTAATCTAAGATTTCTTGGAGTATCCTAATGCAACTCAAAGAAAGAAGAAACTATGGTCGGATCAATTAGACATGTACAGACCATAAGGGGCCTTTTGAGAAATGTCTCATGCATCTAAACCAAAAGTTGTTTAGATTCATTGGATACTTTAAAAAAGCATTCAAAATGTGCCCCGTTATCTTGAGTAGATGCATGGAAGAATAGCATATTGTTACTATCAGCCCCTAAAGCTTGCAAATTAAATTCTACAATCTAAGTCTAACTAACTAACATCTTAATTTACTTTCTTTCTAATAACTTACCAAAAGCCATTGACTAACCTAACATAAAGAGAATTACCTAGAGAAGGAATGCCTTAGTAAGAATTCTAATGGCTGCCAGCAACTAGAAAATAGCTTGCTAGTTGCTGCCTAAAGTTGGAACAATAATATACGTAAATTTAAGTATAGCACAAACCAACTTCTTTTGGCTAACTAAACTAAAGAAAACTAACAAACTATTGATAAAAGCACAGAATGCACAACATAAAATATGTCTAAATCTTCAAATGGTTATCTCTTAAAACATGCTAAGACTAACCAAACTTACAAATTCACAATATATCCCAATTCATACACAACATGAAATAATTTAACTACGTATTATAGAAAATAATGAAGATACATAATAATCTACTGGAAAAAATTAGGTATTTATTGTAACATATATTTTACCTTTTAACAATCAAATTATCTATTTATGAAAAACTTAGTCATATATTTAAAATTCTACGAAATCTTTGAGGGTTTATGAGGTAGTTGGCTAAATCATTAGTTTCATTAGTTCTTAACCTTTTGGTGCGGAAACATAAGCTGCTAGGGGGTTAGAAAGAATATGAGAGACTAGGAGCTTGGAGTGTTGTGGATGTAGAAGTTTAGTATCATATTGAAGTTTCTTTAAAACCTTCGAATGTTTATAAAGAGGTTGGCTTAAATGATTAAATGTTTTGATGTGTAGCCCTGTTTAGCAAGGAACCAAACATTCTAAGGAGCAGGTTAGGATACACTAAACTAAGAGCTTAAACTCAAGTATGAGAATAGGCCAGGTTTTATAAGTACGACATCTTTTACAAGATATATAGACAAAAAATAATGTCATTCTACCATTAATATCACGGCTAAATAACAATCAAAATAATAATTTTATGTAGAATAGAAACAATAGCAATAATGAATAGCAAGCTATTTTTGAGCCATTCTACCATGCAGTTTATATCATCCCTAATTCAGCCGCTATTTAGCTAATTTTTATAAATGCTTGTTACACTTAAAAATTGTAATGAATAAAACTGCTTCTAACTCTAATAAATTGAAACTAGATAATTAAATCTTGGGCAAATATATCAAAGCTAAATTGTCTAACAAAAAACTTAGCATATTCTAAAGAATGGGGTAAAGAACAACCTCAAGGGCATTATAAAGATGCATGGGTAGAAGAGAATGGCCCAACCTCGAGAGAACATCTCTACATTCTTTTGTCTTGCTATCATATGTTTGAAGACATGTGGAAAAGAAAAGATGAGCAATGGCACACATGGTTGAAGAGAGAACACAATGGGGTAAGCAATGGTGGTAATTTGTTTAGCTTCCTTCCAAGTTGCAACAATTTATAAAATAAGAGAAAATAACATCACAAAGGAAACCATTTACATAATGGCTAGGAGAAGCAAAGACCAAAGGAAAATAGACCAACAAAAGATCAAGATAGAGGAAGATAAAAGATAGAAACAAAAAAGAAGTGAAGGGATTGAGGTTAACCCAAAGCACAGAATGGATGCTCGTCGGGTAGTCGGATACTTGATCCATTCTCTCTCTCTCTCTCTCCCTCTTAGCATGATGGCTTCGCTACCAAGGGATTTATGTGTTTAGAAAACCCTAGTGATGTTAAGGGGCTTATAATAACAGAACCCCTCGACATCACCTAAAGGTTCTGAGAATAGAAACCCGCTAGTGGTCACCAAAGCATTTGGTTTCTGAGCAGAAATCGCTGAGAAACAATGTTTTTTCTTCTTCTTTTTTTTTTTTTTAAATAAACATATCACAAGTTGGCCAGGCCACCTTGAGCTGCACCGACCTAGCAACTGGGCAGTCCAGGCAAGGGCTGCTGGCAAGGCTGGGTGGCCTGACCTATCCCAGCCCTACTTGAGGTACCACTTTGTTTTAATGCCAGAGAAGGGCCAAAAGGTTGAGATATCTCCCAAGGGTTGAACGACCAACCTTTCCAAGGAAAACATTTTTTATTTGTTAACAAAATTCTACCTAATGTCTAAAACAATTCTAAGTAGGAAATAAATTTGAGAAACTCATTTATGCATATTGATTCAAAATAACTCTAGGTGCCAATTGTAAGGGACTTTTGCCGAATTTGAGCTAAATGAGCTTTGGAAAAGGGTCTTTGCTTGGAGTGCAAGGATAACTTTGATAAAGAATGCAGTCTTATTTTATTTGAGAAAGCATATTTGGATCTGGATCTTCTTCCACTTCACTCTAAAATGCATAAATGCCTTTAAGTTTTCCAATTTAACTTCAAATTTGGACCTAAACTCCTTAATACCTAAAATAATAGCAATGTGTGTATTTAACTAGGACAATGTGGATGAACACATGCTTTCAGTGTGGATAATTTACTACATCTCATGTATTATCATTGAGTGCCTAAGGCATTGCCACCTAAACACAATGTGGACTATGCTATTGACTTGCCCCTCGTGCATGTCCATCAGCCCAAACCCCTTCTCTCATGTGTTTGCCCTACTTACCAAACTATGATGGCAATACACCCAACTATCTGAAGACCTCTATGCAGCACCAAATTTGTTTTGGTTCAAGGAGAAGGCATGGATATGGTCAAACCTAAAAAGAATATTTCGTAAGTTGAAGTAAGAATTTGCAAGTAAGCTTATCTTGCAATTGTTGGGTTTTTTCAAGCCATTCAAAGTGGAGATCTACACTTTGGATCACCTACTGGATGGGATTCTTATGCAAGGTAGTCGTCCAATTGTCTATGAATGTTGGAAATTGTTTGAGACTAAATGTCAAAATACAATTCATGCATAAAGATTATTGTTTTGGTCTGTTACCTTAAGTCGCATAGACATTACCTCTTGAGGAGACCCTTCTTGGTTCTAAAAAATAATGTACTAAACAATTACTACTTCACTTGGAAAAACTGAGTCCCAAATAGACCTTTGGCAAAATGTCCTAGAAAAAGTTTGAATTCACTATTGTACACTAGTTTAAGAAGATGGGGCAAACTGTCTTAGCAAAAGTTTGAATTCACTATTGCGCAAAAGTTTGAAAAGGTGTACCAAATGGCCAATGCCTTGTCCAAGAACATGAAGTTGGTTTAATAATGCTTGGCAATACAAACATCAAGAAAGTGTATTGTTCTGTGTCATAAAAGAAACAACGATATGGAGAGTGTTATACATACTTGAAGTCTTCTATGTGAGTCTTTCTTGCCCACCTCATATAGTTGCTTGCCCTAGCTAAAGAAAGCAATTTTGGAAAGCCCATCAAGTCAGTTCTCTTAATCAAAAGATCTTATAAAGAAGAAGCAAACTTGTAATGCAATTGTAATCTTGAGACAGTATGTGCAGAACTGAAAGCAATGAAGAAAAGAAACAATAGAACCAGAACCAATGAAGAGAAAAACAGGATGAAAATGAAGAGTTAATGATGAATATGTTCTGAAAATGAGATAGAAATGAACCAAAAAGAAGTAGAATTCACTATAAAAGAAGAAGATGACTAAAAATATAGAAAATGGTTAACTAGGGTTGAAGATGAGATACAAAAAGAAGTTGACAAAGAGACTTGATCAGGTTTAGCTAAATGTTAGAAAGTGCCAAGAAAAAAGAGAGAAAAAAGATGTTGACATGGTTGATACTGCTGGAAAGTTGATGGTAATGGCAATGGTGGAGCCAGAAAATTTGGGTCGGAGAACTAATTAAAATACCCTCGTACTTTTAAATGTTGTTGGGCAACAATAACATTCTATTATTGTTCGATGAACCTACCCCAAAAATTGGGGCAGACTCATAAAACACTATTACAAGCGTTTAATGAATTTGCTCCATGTTTTTGGCGCAGATTTATGTAACAATAACAGTATGTTATTCTGGTCATGCAACCTTTCATTTGGCACCTATAGTATATTGTCAATGTTCAATAATATTGCTCTAAAATTTGAGGTAGATTCATGAAACACTATGTTAGAGGGTTTCATGTTCTTCAATTTTTTAGGTAATCTCATTGGACAGTAACAATTTGTTATTGGTGCCTACCAGCCAGCCTCTTACGGGAGCATAATATATATACAATAAACAAATAGTTGAAGACGCCAATATAAAAATAACAAAAATTTGAGGGAATGATGTGAGCAACTATGAACACAAGCCCACATGTTATGCTGCTATTAGTAATTGGCCATTATGATCGTTTGTGACTCAGTGCAAAAGCTTATTGCTGCTGCTGCTTTTGCAGTTGCTATGGCTGCTCATTATGGACAACACAAGGTAAGCTTATTGTGCGCTCTCTCTCTTTATCTCTTCAATGACTGGATTGGTAGAAACTAGTGATCGAGCCTCTAATGGGAAGCACAAGGAGAAAGGGCACCTAGGCCCGAACCCAGCTCAATTATAATAAAATATATAAAAATATGATATATATATATATATATATATATATATATTAAATAAATTATCGAACCGAGGGCGAACGATTAGAAGAAAGAGGCTTGACCTAGTAACTTGTGTAGTCAGCCCAAACGCGCATGGGGTACCAGGCCTCCACCCTTGATCCCTCCCTACTACTGACTATTACTTGTGTAGGACAACGTTTTATTCCTCTTCCTGGAAAGACGATTAGATTATACGAGTATGGTATTATGTGCATTCAAAAGGAATAAATGAAATAGTTAGCCGCTTGTGCGATTAACTAACAACATCAGTCGCATGTTTTTGCACACCCGAAGATTTGGCGGCTTTTTGGAAAATATATAAACTTTTGATCTCAACTGCCGCGAGAGAGAGAGAGAGAGAGAGAGAGAGAGAGAGAGAGGTAAATTCCATCCTTCCGGCTACCGGAGCGCGGAGGTGGTAATCGTCTCTATCGTTGCTGAATCCTCGACGATCGATCCGACGAGCAATTGAAGAGCGGCGCCGGAAGCAGCAGAAGATGGCGGAGATTGTAGACCCGGACGGTCCAGACGGCGTCCGCATGACATGGAACTCTTGGCCGCGTACGAAAGTGGAGGCGAGCAAGTCCGTCATTCCCATCGCCTGCGTCTACTCGCTGATCCGTGCTCCTCCCTCCGCCACCGATGCGGCCTTTCCGCTTCTCCCTTACCGCCCGCTCCGTTGCAGGAACTGCTCCTGCGCCCTCAATCCGTACGCCCTTGTCGACTTCTCTGCCAAGTTCTGGGCCTGCCCCTTCTGCCTCCAGCGCAACCCCTTCCCCCAACACTACTCGGCCATTAACCCCTCCAACCTCCCTGCCGAGCTCTTCCCCCAGTACACTACCGTCGAGTATGCCCTCTCCGCTGGCCCCGGTGGCCCCGCCGCCGTTCCAGCCCCGCCGCCCGTCTTTCTCTTCGTCCTTGATATCTGCGTCATCGAGGAAGAGCTCGAATTCGTCAAGTCGGCGCTCCGACAAGCGCTCGGCCTGCTTCCCGAGCATGCCCTCGTGGGGCTGATCACCTTCGGTACGCAGGTGCACGTCCACGAGCTAGGGTTCGCGGACCTGTTCAAGACTTATGTGTTCAGGGGCACTAAGGAGATCTCCAAGGAGCGGGTCCTCGAGCAATTGGGGCTAACAGGCCGTGGCGCCACTGGCTTCCCGAGGGCGGGGGCCGGCGCTAATCAGACCACTGCTTCTGCGGGGATCGCTGGGAGGTTCTTGCTTTCTGCTGCTGATTGCGAGTACACTTTGAATTCGGTTAGTCTTTCCATTTCCCCCTTTTTTGGCGATGAGCAATTGGCACACTTGGTAAACATGTTTGTAGCTTGAGTTGTGTAAAGTTTTGTCCTGTTTGAAAATTACTTGGTGGGCATTGAAACGATCTTCTCCTCTCTGGCCTATGATCACTAAATTTTATCAATTTTGTTGTTTTTTGGCGTAGCTTTTGGATGATCTGCAGAGGGATCAGTGGCCGGTGTCACCGAGCAACAGGGCGGCGCGATGTACTGGCGTGGCGCTGAGTGTTGCGGCAGGCCTTCTTGGTGGGTGCGTGCAGGGTACGGGCGCTCGAATCATCGCAATGGTCGGTGGTCCATGCACGGAAGGGCCAGGAACTGTAAGAGTGCTATGCGCTTTTGTTCTGCAATTTTGATGAATTTACCAATATCCTGTTCTGCTCCTTTCTCTGCATTTCTTTTAGTCCCGCTGTTTTTGGCATTTAAATTTTACTTTGCAGTTTGAATTATCTGTGTGAAGCTTCTCTGGAAGGACTCCAGTCCATTGCAATCTGTTTCGTTCTAAATGCTGAAAAGCCGATGCATAATTTCTCGAGAAACTTATAGGCAGTTTTTTCTGCTTTCATGTGTTTTCATATTATGAAATCCGTAATTGAACCATTCTAAGAAGTTTTAGATGTTGCATACTTTCATCATGGTTAGTAAAAGAGGAAAAACGTCGTAAGTGATTTCAGAAAAACTGAACGAAACATCTTTGCTTTCTTCTGACTTTGTGCAGACTAAGCTCTTTTTTTTTTGTCTGATCTGGTTATTTAACTTAGTTGCTTATACCGTGACCATTTAGTTGATGTGTACCTTGATAATGTTTGCAGATAGTGTCTCAGGATCTGTCAGAACCAGTACGTTCCCATAAAGACCTGGACAAGGATGCAGCACCCCATTTCCATAAAGCCGTCAAGTTTTATGATAATGTCGCCAAACAACTGGTTGACCAGGGGCATGTCTTAGATCTTTTTGCTTGTGCTCTTGATCAGGTTAGAGCTGTTTTTTCTTTTAAAAAATTTCTGTAGTGCTTTTTGTGATTGAGGAGCTTGATATCATTCATCCATGTACAAGTGTTGTGGCTAACATAATATGAAGGTGATCGAATGAATGGAATTTACATAATAGTAAGAGAACTTGAAAATATAAAGAAGGATGCGTGCAGTAAAAAGATAAATAGTTTCAAGTTTATGACAGAAAATGACTTCTCCGCTTACATAGTTAGTTTCATGAGAAGAAGACTTGGATATGAAGGGAAGGCTCCAATAAGAGTGGGCAGTCTGCTTGTAGGAGTTGTTTTGTGCTGTGAGCATGCTGTAAATGATTAGAATGTCTTACAGACGTTAAGCATATTACAGGGTCAAACCCAATCTTGATTCCCATCTGTGAATATGTGAGATGAAAACCCAGCCCACCAGCATGACACCAAGCGCGTACTGGCAGCAATGAGTAAATGAGATGACCAAAGCACCAACTGCTTCCACTTGTGGCTCACTTGATAGACAACGAACCCCTCTCTTCTTCTCTTCTTGTATGCGGTCTACCTGCCCTGTCCCAGGTAGACATGGAGGCAGGTGTGACTGGACATTAGGAAATGAATTTGTCCCCGAACAACTAAGTAGCATGGACTCTTCAAGAAGGTTGCCGCAACTTGGGTGTGGCTACAGCAACAAACAAACATATATAGACCACAAGAAACAAAACTAACAACTAACACACACACACACATATATATATATATGGGACCCACCAGTTTTGGTGGATTCTAACATGGGGTGCATTTTGCATTTGTCATTCGTATCACATTATGGGACCCAGCAGTTGCTGAAGGAGTACATTCTCTAGCATTCAATGTTCCATCAGTCAAATAAGCTCCAAAAGAAGATGTTTGGTTTTATCTGGATGTAACTATATATAAATTATGAAAAAGTAGGATTATAGGAATATGCTGTAAATACACTCATAAATTATGAAAATCCTTAATTTGATTTCAATAATATTAGTCAATAAAGTAGTATAGGTAGTGCATTAAACTGAATAAGAACCCTATTATTCACATTTCGCAACTTCAAAGTTCAAATACATTTTTAGTCAATAAATTAAAAAACAAGCAAGCGCTACAACAAAAAGTATTTATGCTACTAATGTTTCCGAGGTAACAATTAATATATAAATAGTTAACTAACTGGACAAGGCATACCAAAATGATGTTGAAAAGAAAATTTATTTTTCTAGAGGTATTAGGCTTGGTCAACCTTTATTTTTCTAGAGATATTAGGCTTGGTCAACCTTGACAAAGCCTGAATTGGAACCAAAACAGACATGGATGCATTGGGTGAACCCAACACTTCTTTGACCATGTCCAAAGCCACGCTGGTGTCTAGCCATGTCGAGACAGGTATGGTCCAAACAGAAGAGTGGCATGTGGTACAGCCAGCCATCAAATTAATCATCCTGGATGCCATACAAAATCTGTGATAGACAAGTTTTTCGGGATCACATTCTGTTCTTATGTTGTCTACTCTTTCTTCTATTGCAGGTTGGAGTTGCGGAAATGAAAGTGGCAGTTGAAAGGACTGGTGGTCTTGTTGTTCTTGCAGAGAGCTTTGGACATCCTGTATTTAAAGATTCTTTCAAGCGCATCTTTGAAGATAGTGACCAATCGCTGGGGCTTTCCTTTAAGTGAGTTTTTCTTATGTAAAACGCTGCTTACAAATTTCTAGAAACACATTTGTTTTACTTGTGGTCTTTCCCTCAAACTTGAGAAATTTATGCAATTTCTTCTAGCTAATCCCTTATTCTCGAACTTAAGAATGCTTAGGTGTCTATATAGTTGGTGCTCTGTTTATTGAAATCTCTATTGCTCTTTAAATATTTGTCCTTCTTACATGCATTTACCATTAGATATTCTGGAGACTATGTAGTATTCAGTGTAGCATTTGATGACTGAGTAATTTACCTTACTAACTTTATTCGGGAGTTCTGTTTGTTGAAATTTCTGTTTCTGTTTAAATATTTGTTCTGGTTACATGCACTAATCTTTAGGGATGGTGTGGACTCCATAGCATTGATTATAGCATTTATTCCCAGGCTACCAGTTGCATTTACTGTACATCTAGCACCTTTTCTGATGCTATCAGTTGCATTTAGGTTTGGTTCTCTTTTGCAGTGCGAATTAGGCATCACGTGTAGATTGTATGCATGCCTTGTTAAGCTGGCGTATTTTTTTATGCGTCTTATGCTTCTCTGGGCTGCCTGGTTCTTGTTGATGCAGTGGAACGCTTGATATACATTGTTCAAAGGATATCAAAGTACAGGGAATCATTGGGCCATGTACATCCTTGGAGAAGGTGCTGTACTTAATTTTTATACTATTTTTTATGTTGATGATGCAACTAATTAGTTTGATCAATTTGGTCCTTGCTATAGGATTGTCTTTATTGAAACTTTGAGATACTTGCCATGAATGGTTTGATTATTATGTAATATTTTGCAGAAAGGGCCATTGTGTGCAGATGTTGTCATTGGGCAAGGGAATACAACATCATGGAAAATGTGTGGTCTGGATAAAAGGACTTGTTTGACTGTCTTCTTCGATGTTTCGCCAAGTGAACGGTCAAGCCCTGCAGCAGCAGGTGCAAGCCAGCAACTATATATTCAGTTTCAGACAACGTATGCCATTTCTATCCCCCTTTTTTTTTTCCATGTTGCTGTATATGTTACGCTCTTTTAAACTGTGTCATCTTAATTCAGTTACCAGAACCCTGAAGGACAGATGAGACTCCGTGTGACAACTATCACAAGAAAGTGGGTGGATGATTCTGCTAGTACAGCGGTTGGTCATCAAATTTCTTAGTGTACATGCTTGACTTGATGCTTTATCTGACACTTACCTAGGCACAAAACTAAACAGATGCAGCAGATTAATTATTTTCTGGAGAAGTTTTGTATGTGACCCATTCAATAGATTACTTGTTCTTTTGTTTTTGACTTGAAAAAAAGAAAAGAAAAGAAGTCCATTAATCAAGGAGAGTGTTAAGTTCTGGCCTCATTTTACTGTCCTTACTGATCATCTAACAAGACCCCTTATCTTATCAATCTGGAAGGATATGTAGTTAGTGATGGTGCTCTTCCTGACACTGGATCTTGTTAATGCAGCTGGTGATAGGCTGCATATGATTGTTTTCATCCTAGCTGCATATGTGGCTCAGATGGACATCCATCTGTCATAGCTAGTCTTCCTTGGCTGAGTCAGCAATTTGAATTCTCCTGCATGCATTGTCTCCATGACGCAATGACCACCAAATTTCACTCTATTCTCAACTTTTTTTTTCTTTTCAGTTATTTACATCTCAAATAAAAGGTTTGATAACTACCCTTTTGTGTCCTTGAAACCATAATTTCTGAAGCTTTCCATCCTTAACTTGCTTTCCTTGAGAGAATTCTTACTTTGATAGGTTGTGAACTGCGCTTGCTATGGCAGTGAACTTTCACATCACTATTATCGCAGGAATTTCAATAAATTAAGCTATTAATCCAGGTTTTCTTTTTTATTATGAACCAGAAATTTTTTATCTGGCTCTTTTGATGAGTTGCTTTGCTTATTCTTGCCTTTGTCATTAACTGAAGAGTGTCTTTTATGTAACACGTACCCCTTGTATAAAGGTCTTTTCGAAAAACAAAAAATCAATTTATGTTACCAAGCTGGATAAATGCCACCATTTATATTGGAAATTGCATCTTAAATTGTGTTTCAGTTATGCCTTTTGTTCTATTGCACCCCTTACATGGATACATTGAATTTGCAGGAACTAGCTGAAGGATTTGACCAGGAGACTGCTGCTGTTGTATTGGCAAGATTAGTATCTTTGAAAATGGAAATAGAGGTAACATTTTCCTTCATTGTTTGTGTGTTTGTTGTTTGAACATTTAAAACTGAAAAGCTAGATGTTGTTGCTATCATGAGATAGCTATTTCTTTGATGGTGCTGTTTTGATCCTTAAGGCGGATTGTTTAATTTGTCTTCTGGATCAAACATGACAATTGGACACCAGAGGTTGGTCATCTTGTCTGGTGTGTCCTGGGTCCAAATCCTATTCTATTGTACTATTTTGTATCTGGCATCAGCATGTGTCTTTTCTGGGCTTTTGAAGATTTTTGGCAACAGACTGACGATTGGTATCTATAATTGTTACAAGATTTGTGTTTTAGAGGATAGGGAACCTTTTCAAGTGTGTCGCCTAGCAGTGGGCCCTGATGTTTTCCATGCTTCTGCCAAATCTTCGAAAATTGTGTGTACAATGTCTGACAACTTTGTGCAAGTTTAAGGGAGAGACAAACCAGCAGCAGCTTAACAGTGAGAAGTGGTCTTGCGCATGTAAGTGGAAGCCTTAAAGCTATAAGCAGGTCTATAATGAACATGTGAAACATGGTTATCATGTCACAGCAACCAGGACTTAATGAGCATTTAAGAATTGCAATTTTTAATGAAGTGAGCACAGAAAATAACTGAAGGGAGTGGGAAAAATGGTTGTAAGGTTTTTCAGTTTTCAATAGAATGGTTTGGTGCTCGGTTACAAAAATTGATGCATGTGCAACTGATGTGCACTTTAATTTAGTATTAATAGTGACAATTTATTCTATGGATTGTGACTTGTATATTATGTTTATCAACCTCTTAGTGATACTATCATCATGAGCTATCAAAATGTGGAGCAGTAGGGATTTGTGCCATGGTGTCATGACTTCACCGCCACCTCCTTTTCCTCTAAAGTTCTTATTTTTGTGGTCAGGAAGAATTTGATGCAACCAGGTGGTTAGATCGGTCCCTTATAAGGTTATGCTCCAGATTTGGTGACTACCGGAAAGATGATCCTGCTTCTTTCAATTTAAATCCAAGCTTCTCAATATTCCCACAATTCATGTTTAATCTCAGACGATCTCAGTTTGTTCAGGTGACTATTTTGTAGAATCATGTTACAGTTTCATGACCATTTCTTCTAGGTTAATCTGTTGATCTAACTTGTATATACTTTTGCAGGTTTTTAATAACAGTCCAGATGAGACTGCATACTTCCGGATGCTCCTAAACAGGGAAAATGTCACCAACTCTGTGGTTATGATTCAACCTTCCTTGATTGCATATTCCTTTAATTCACCTCCTGTGCCAGCATTACTGGATGTGGCTTCTATTGCAGCAGACCGCATACTTCTCCTAGATGCATATTTTAGCATTGTTGTCTTCCACGGAATGACAATTGCTCAATGGCGAAATATGGGTTATCACAATCAGCCTGAACATCAGGTTGGTTTCAAAACTCTAAATCTGTACAACTCTTCTTCCTATACAAGTGATGGAAATAATTTCTTTCAGGAGAATAGTTGTCCAATTTTCCATCTGCCTTTGCAGGACCAATTCCAAGCACATATGGTCAGCAGAAGGCATTGAATGGAAATTTCAATCTTGTTGAATTTCAAGATTGGTCTTGAATGCAACTGAAGCATGAGCTACCCCTTGAATCTTGTCCTTTAATCTGTCGCCCTTGTTATGGAACTATTCTTCTGATTTAGTTGTGTCTACATGTTGGAAGTGATACCATGGTCTTTCTGCAGGATGCACGGACTCTTCTAATCACATGATATTCTTTGCAGGCCTTTGCACAGCTGTTGCAGGCTCCACAAGATGATGCTCATTTGATCATCAGTGACCGATTTCCAGTCCCCAGACTGGTTGTTTGTGATCAGCATGGCTCTCAGGTTTGTTTGATCTTTTCCCATTGCTTTTCTTAAAGTTGACTGGAAAAACATGGATAACAATGAACTTAGGCGTTGATTCTGTCAGGCTCGCTTCCTACTGGCTAAGTTGAACCCTTCAGCTACCTACAACTCTCCACAAGAAGTTGCTGCTGGCTCTGATGTGATATTCACTGACGATGTCAGCTTGCAAGTCTTTTTTGAGCATCTCCAGCGATTAGCCGTGCAAAGCTAAGGGAAGAAAGAATGAGTTTGCCCGTTACAACCGATCTGCATTCGTTGCTGCGTGCCAGAAAGCACAGATCCACAATTCAACCAATAATGGTCAAGTGCTTCCTCTGATAAGTAGCTGCCTGCTCATAGAATGCACATAAATGCTGAATGTCTTGACATGAATTTTCTCCTTTTTTTGGGTGTCATAATGTATTATTTATTTATTAAAGTTTTGGAAAAAATCTTTTTCTTTATTAGTGATGTGCAGCTTAGTGCTTTTGTATTTGAATTGTTTGACAGGCTTGTAATTTGCTGCAGTATTTTCTGCAGAAGTACTTTTCTGGAGTCATTTTTCGTGGAATGAATCCATTAGATCTTGTGGCCCCTTGGAACAGCGTCTTTATGGTCTGCCATTGATGGTGGATCCAGTGCGAAAAGCTATTATATCTGAATAAGTCACCTTATGAACAATTTTGTGTTTTGGCTATCCTGTTAGAATCCGATTTCTTCCAATTTGGATAAAAGGACTGTTAGAATATATTGTATTGGGAACCGGGTCCATATCTGGACCCGGTCCTATGTGGGCACGGATACCGAGGCAGGCTCGGTACCTTAGGCGGCACTCTTTCTCTCCCTCCTATATATTCTTCACTTCCATGTAATCGTTGAGTTAAGTGAATATTATTTTCTCTCTCCTAGGGTTGCGGTTTGCCCCTAGGTCAGAGCTTCCCCGTGGTTTTTCACCTCTTTCTGAGGTTTTCCACGTATATTGTGTGTTCTTTCTCTGCTCTCTCCTTGTGGTTCGTGTTTCTACATGGTATCAGAGCCACCGCGTATGAGATCGTTGGTGTGCAAGTAGTATTTTTTCCGCCGTTCACGTGCCGCCTCCGTTGCCGTTTCCAGCACCGCCGCCGACACTGTTCTCAGCGCCGCTGCTGTTGCTGTTTTCAGTGCTGACGCCCTCCAGGAACGCCGCTGCCGTCCATTGTTCCCAGCGCCGCCGCCGTTTTTCCGCCGCCCAGGAACGCCGCCACTGTCGTTCCCAGCGCTGCCCTGCCATGCCGCCGTCGCTGCTCCCAGCACCGCCGTCGCCTGGGTTATCTCCGCTGCTCCCAGCGCTGCCCTGCCGCCGTCGCTGTTCCCAGCGCTGCCCCGCCCTACTGCAGTCGCCTGGGTTATCTGCGCCGCCGCCGGGTGTCTTGTTTCCGCCGCCGTGGGTTGTGCCCTCTCTACAGCCGGTTGTGACCTTCTTCGGGGATTGCGATGGCTGACGCAGCGATGCCCAAGCTTGATGATGCCCTCGACACGGGCAGCAATACCAAGGGTGAGAACTTGCCTGTTCATGTCACCTCCATTCGGCTGAACAAGGATAACTATCTTTCGTGGTCTGCTGCCCTAGAAATCGGGATTACTAGTCGTGGTCGTCTGCACTATATCACTGGGGAGAAGCCTGCTCCTTCTAAAATTGATTCGCAATGGCCGACCTGGGCATTGGAGGATAGTCAGGTTAAAGTATGGATTATTAGTTCGGTTTCCGCAGATATTCAGCCTTTAATCTTGCGTAAATCGATGGCGTATGATATGTGGACTGTTCTTGCACGTATGTATGGTCGTAAGAAGCGTGTTTTACGTGCCTATCACATCAAACGTAGCATATATGCTCTTAAACAGGGTGATTTATCTGTTGCCTCCTTCTATGCTGCCCTGAAGACCAAATGGGAGGAACTTGACTATCATGTGAATGATGACTGGAAATGTGGTGTAGATCATGCCCTGTATTGGGAAAAGGAATGGATGGACTGCACCTTTATCTTCCTTGGAGGCCTGCGTGATGAGTTTGAAACCATTCGAAGCCAGATTCTTAACTGTGATGAGATTCCTGGAATCGAAGAGGTGTATGCCCGTATTGAGTCTGAGGAGCAACGGCGCCAGATTATGCATATTAACTCCCATCAGGGGAGTTCTCCAGGAGCCTTTGTGAGCCATACTTCAGGGACGGGGCAACGTCCTACTCGACGATGCAGCCATTGCAACAAAGTGGGTCATTCTGTTGATTTTTGTTGGGATCTTCATCCTGAGAAGCGTCTCATCCGAGGTCGTCCTCCTCCTCATCGCCGTGCTTCTTCTGTGCCAGAGCCTAGCCCGGGGTCGTCCAATGTTGCCAAATCCAAGCTCTCCTCAGATCAACTCAGAGAGTTGCAAGCCTACGTTAGTCGGTTGTCTACCCAGGATGATGCTTCTACTTCTGAGGGGGCTAAGTTAGCCCAGGCTCTGGTTGCTACTAGTGATCAAGGTTGGATTGTTGACAATGGGGCTACTTATCATATGACAGGGGACCCTACGATGTTTCAAGAGTACAAGTTGACCTCTGGGCAGCAGCGTGTGTCTATGGCTGATGGTTCTTCTATCTCTGTGGCTGAAAAAAAGGAGTTTATCACTACTAAACAAATATTGTCTTCATATGCCCTGCATGTTCCCAATATTCTCGTAAATTTGTTATCTGTAAGCAGTATTACTAAAGAGCTAAACTGTAATCTAATTTTCTCTGCTGATCGTTGTTTCCTGCAGGACTTGGGGACGGGGCAGAAGATTGGGATTGGTTCGGCTATTGATGGGCTCTACAGACTGCCCGTTCGAGTTGCTTCTGCTTTGATTTCAGCCACCAGTGAACAGTTGCCTAGCGTGGAGGCCAGATCCGTCATTATGCGTTGGCATGAGAAACTTGGTCATCTTCCATTCCAGTTGCTTAGAAAGTTGTTTCCTATGATGTTTCATTCTGTTTCTTTGGACACCTTCGCCTGTGAAGTGTGTCAGTTGTTTAAGCATGTTAGGGCCTCGTACCCTATTTCGTTCAATAAAGCCAACCGTCCTTTTGCTTTGGTTCACTCTGATGTTTGGGGTCCTTCGGGAGTACCCACTTGTCGTGACTTTCACTATTTTATGACTCTTATTGATGACTACTCCCGATGTACGTTCGTGTATCTGTTGAAAGAACGTAGTGAAGTTCCCGACATTGTCAAAAACTTTGTGGCATTTGTCGAAACTCAATTCCAGACCACTGTTCAGGCCTTCCGTACTGACAATGCCCGAGAGTATGTCTCCCAATCCCTTGATGACTTCTTGCGAAGCAAGGGTATTATTCATGAAACATCTTGTAGCTACACCCCTCCTCAGAATGGCGTGGCTGAAAGAAAAAACCCGTCATTTGTTAAATGTTACCCGGGCAATTATGTTTCAACGTCATGTCCCTAAGAGGTACTGGGGGGACGCACTTCTCACTAGTGCTCACCTTATCAACCGTATGCCTACTCGTGTGTTGGATGGTCATTCCCCTTATTCTGTGTTGTGGCCCACTCAGAATCCCTGGCCTTTAACCCCTCGAGTGTTTGGGTGTGTTTGTTTTGTCCATGATCATAGTCCCACTCTCAAGAAACTTGATCCTCGGTCCATCAAAGCAGTCTTCTTGGGATATTCCTCCACCCATAAAGGGTACAGGTGTGTTGACCCTAGCACTTTCAGAGTATATGTCTCCAGGGATGTGACCTTTCATGAACATGAGACATACTTTCCTGCGAATCCTCTTCAGGGGGAGTGTCTAGGTGACAGAAGGAAAGAGTATTCTTCGCATCAGTTGATTCAGTTCATGGACTTCTTGGATTATACGGTGAGTTCTCCAAGTGTGGAAGACGTTGTCAGTGAAGACAGAGACAGTCAGATGGAGGGGGGGGGCCTGTGGAAGAACAGTCTCGAGATCACCTATTTGGTCAGGTTTACAGTAGGAAGAAGAAAGATGTTGATGTTACCAATCCCAATCTTCCCAATCTTGTGACCTTCCCGGATGATCCAAGTCCAATGAATGAAGAACTTCCCATAGCTCTGCGCAAGGGCACCAGGTCATGTACTTCTCATCCTATTCAGAGATTTGTTTCATATGCACAACTCAGTAAAGACTACAAGTGCTTTGTGTCACGACCCAATTTTTGACACCAAAAATTTTCTTTCATTTCTATAATAGATGAAGCAATATTGAGTCATGACCAGAACATAAGACATTGTTTTATTTCAATAATAAAATACTTGGACCCAAATAAAAATAACCACAAATCCCCAAAACCGACGCAGTGTCTAGAATGCCAATGCCCGTCCATCACAAGACTGAGGTCGTCGCTCCAAAGTCAAAATCTATCAAGGACTACCTGTAGATAGAAAGAAGGGTCAGAATTCTTCTGAGTATGAGAAAATCCAGACATGAATGAAACATGGCCCAAAATAATATTTAGTTTCGTAAAACGATTCCAAAAAGGCCTTATGAACTACAGCCATAAGTTTTCCAAAACTTTATACACACAAAAGTTATGACTCATTATCAGAACAAAACGAGGTGTGCACAACCTCCCAAACATTTCGTAGGCTTCCAACCGTGGTTCTCTGACGATGTCATGGTCATCGTGTCGAGCAACAGAAATCCTCGTGGGCACTCACGGGCAGAACAAAACATATCTTCACCAGGCGATCCAACGGATCGAGGGTACCTGAAGTGAAGCCTCCTGAGATATCCCAGATCGCCGCTGCAGCAGCATGGCCCCCTAGGAACCCGGTTTGAGGGACCAGGAGATGACTCTCTCCCAACACAGCAGCAGTACCCCGGGCCCTTGTGCCGCCCAATACCCTGTGGGCCCTCCAGTACAGACAGAGGAGTGTGACTACTACCTCCCGGAACGAAACCAAACACTGGGCAAAACAGAAAGCTCGCACTCGCATAAACCATCGCACAAAGTCCACGTTTCGCCTTCGAATTTCAAAAGTGAGGGTTTGCCAATGCTAGACATCTTCTAGTACCTCTCACAGAAACCGCCCTTAGGCTCGATTTTCCAGACCACAAAAATAAGCCATTTCATATCTGGATTTAATGGCAACAAAACAAAGTCCAATAGACTTGCAACGGTACGAAGCATATCACATCCAAATTAACACAATAATCACTATTTCAAAACAAGAGAGTTCAACACCTTTTTCCTGAAATTTAAATAACAGAAAAGGTACCACAGAGCAATAATGCATAACATTACGTTTTTCCTTCGAAATTACAAACAAATATAAGAAAACCCCCTTTTGACAATTTAAGAAACTGAGAGGGTACCAAAACGTGATTTCACATTAAATACCCGGTTTTTACTGAAAATTTCTTTTGCAAACCTCTTTTTGACGAGGTTTTCAGCAAAAACGTTGCGGCATTGTCTTTTAAAATTTATAACAGCTTATTCGTAAATTATGCTAATTAGGTGGACCCGCTTTGAAACTTTTCCATCTTAATATAAAACCCATCGAGCCCTCGTTTTTCTTCATTTCCTTCGCCCGTTTTCTCTCTCCTCACGGTGCCTTCCTCCTCTCGCTCGACCGCCGGTGGGTGATGGCTTCCTCTTCTCATCTTCAACAACCCAAAACCAGTACGGGAGAGAGAGAGATCGTCTTCTTCCGGTGAGCACCAACGCGAAGATTCCTCGCCACCAACCGATCGACGCCGTCAGCCACCGCCGCCGCTCCCATCTCTGCTTCCCCCGTTTCTCAGCATTGTCACTGTGAGAACGGTGACCACCAGTTTCAACAACGTCTTCTCAGTCTCCCTCTTGCTGCGATAGTGAAGAATCAACAACAAGGAGGAAACCTGCCATATCAGTGACGTTTTCTTCTTTTTCACCCAAATCGGCTCCCTGCTACCCACACGAAAAGACGACTGTTGGCCACTGATCATGCTTGTCGATAGAGCGGTGGTGCCTTCTTCCTCCTTTCCTGTTTGTTTTTAGATTTGGGGTTCACCGCAAGTCGATCAGAGCATGTCATGTCCTCTGTCGATGTTGGTCGGAACTTCCCCTTTTATTATTATTTTTTTTTTTCTTCTCTGCTAGTATCATAGCAGGTTCGGGAAGACAACCGAGTCTTCCCACTGCAGATTGGTATTGCTCCTTCTGTGGCCCGACCCTCTCATTCATGTATCAAATCTTTCTGTTGTTTGATGATGTATTAGGTCGTAAGGTCGTCTGTGTTTCGGTTCTTTGTGGATAAAACGAAATTATACCTAGCATGCTATTTCCGTTCCAGTCTTCAATAACTCATGCATAGATTCATGTTCAGGCATATATAAATTGATAAACTCTCATGCATACGTATCTAGAAATTCAAAATATACAGGCTTCATGCTCCATTCATGATTGAAAATCCCCATACCTCTGAAAATCTTGGCAGCAACTTCTGCTTCTGGTTCCTTTCCAGCAGCCACAAACCTCTACTCCAACAAGAGAGCAAGAAGAAGGACGTTACGTTCTCTCTCTCTTTCTATCGTTGAGTCCTTTCTTCTAAGAAAGATGGTTAGTTGTCATCAAATGTGATTAGATCAGCTCTTATCTCCATCTTTTTCCACATTTGTCTCCATTTGATAAACTTGGCAGTTTTAAAGAAAACGTGGGTCTTACACTTTGTTACCTCTTTATCTATGGCTGTTATTCCCAGGTCAGTGGAAGATGCAAGGAAGGATCCTAAATGGCTACAGGCCATGACAGAAGAGATGGACGCCCTGAAAAAGAACAATACGTGGGAGGTTGTTGATATCCCCAAGGGAACTCACTTAGTTGGCTCCAAGTGGGTGTTTAATGTGAAGTACAAACCTGATGGCACTGTAGAACGCTATAAAGCTCGTCTTGTTGCTAAAGGGTTTAGCCAGAAATATGAGATTGACTATCTTGAGACGTTTGCTCCCGTGGCAAAACTGAAGACCGTAAGGGTCATCTTAGCTCTTTCAATGCAAAAGAAGTGGAGTATGGACCAACTTGATGTAAAGAACGCCTTCTTGAATGGTCACCTTGAGGAAGAAGTCTATATGAGCATGCCGCCTGGGTATGCTCGGAACGGGAAGTGTTGCTATCTCAAGAAAGCTTTTTTAATGGTCTCAAGCAATCCCCTAGAGCTTGGTTTGAAAGACTAAGGGTTGTAATGAAGACTAATGGGTATAAACAGGGAAATGGTGATCACACTCTCTTCATCAAGCAGAGAAATGGTCTTGTGAGCCTTTTACTTGTATATGTTGATGATATGATTGTCACAGGTGACGACGAGGGGGAGAAAAGGAAGATGAAAGAAATGTTAGCTGCAGAATTCGATCTCAAAGATCTGGGTAAACTAAGGTATTTCTTGGGGATTGAGATCGCGCGATCTGAGATTGGGCTTGTTATGAGCCAAAGAAAATACACGTTGGATCTTCTAAAAGAGACAGGTAAACTGGGATGCAGGCCCTTTCTTACCCCAATGGAGTCTGGCACAATGATAAGTATCAAATCTGGGACTATCTTGGATGAGGATGGAAAAGGGAGGTATCAGCGTCTGGTTGGTAAACTTATTTATCTCACTCTTACTCGCCCAGATATTACGTATGTTGTGGGTGTGTTAAGTCAGTTTATGCATGCCCCTACTGATTGTCATTGGAAAAGTGCTGAAAGAGTATTGGGATACTTAAAGAATGACCTAGGGAAAGGACTACTCTACACTCGACAAGATCAACTAAGCATTGAAGGATACTCTGACGCCGACTGGGCAGGATGCACAGATACTAGGAGGTCTACCACAGGATACTGCATATTTCTTGGAGGTAACCTTGTGGTATGGAGAAGTAAACGTCAATAAGTTTGTTTCAGGTCCAGTGCTGAGGCTGAATACAGGGCAGTTGCTATGGGGGTTACAGAGATGTTATGGCTCAAAATTCTTTTAGCAGATATTGGGGTTAAAATTTAGCAGATATTGGGGTTAAAATGGAAGAGAAGATGAGGATGTATTGTGACAACAAGTCTGCGATTAACTTGGCAAACAATCCGGTCATGCACGACAGGACCAAACATGTGGAGATCGATCGTCACTTCATACGGGAACGCATAGATTCAAAGGAGTTGATTCTGCCTTATATGAAGTCTGAAGATCAAGTTGCGGATGTCTTAACTAAGTCTTTATGTACATCTCAATTTGAGAAAAATGTTAGTAAGCTTGGCATGTTTGACATGTATGCCAAGCTTGAGGGGGAGTGTTAGAATATATTGTATTGGGAACTGGGTCCATATTTGAACCCGGTCCTATGTGGCACGGATACCGAGGCAGGCTCGGTACCCTAGGCGGCACTCTTTCTCTCCCTC
Source organism: Nymphaea colorata (assembly GCF_008831285.2). Classification (NCBI taxonomy): domain Eukaryota; kingdom Viridiplantae; phylum Streptophyta; class Magnoliopsida; order Nymphaeales; family Nymphaeaceae; genus Nymphaea; species Nymphaea colorata. The sequence goes on from NC_045140.1 coordinate 4,672,117, forward strand.
CTATATATTCTTCACTTACATGTAATCGTTGAGTTAAGTGAATATTATTTTCTCTCTCCTAGGGTTGCGGTTTGCCCCTAGGTCAGAGCTTCCCCATGGTTTTTCACATCTTTTTGAGGTTTTCCAATATTGTGTGTTCTTTCTCTGCTCTCTCCTTGTGGTTCGTGTTTCTACAAGGACAATGAATCTCAGCCAGTTAATACAGGATTTCATTTTCTTTACCACAACTGTTCAAGCACAACTAGATACTGTTTGGTGATTGGAAAATCAGATATTTGAGGTCCTTAGGACCATAGGGATATATGTACCTGTTTCCTAGTCCAGTGAAACTGTCTATATGTTCCCACATGTGCATCTATACTTTAACAAAGATATAAAATTATTTTAATTTGTTCTTGCCTTCAAGAACTTTTGAATTCCATACTGCAGGTTCGACAAGGAATCCAAGAACTTCGTACTTTTTTACCGGAAAATTTTCACTAGATGCTGCCAGAAGATTGAGCATTCTCGGTTTTGGCATTTCTTGCTTTTTGCTTGCACAAGAATGCAGAACTCTCTGTTCTTACAGCTTTTATGGTGGTTCTAAGTCAGGACATGTCAAAAGTGGGGGAAGTAACTCACGAGTTCTCACATGGCACAGGGTCGGTTTGCGCATATAAAGACAGACATGAAATTATTAAAAAGCAATCCCCATCTCCAAGTGGCTTCTTGTAGAAATTCCTTTATACCGCAAAGGAATATTGGGTTCACTTAATTTGGTGATTTATGGAAAACCTCTTAATTATTAGATATTTGCAGAAAATGCTGGCTTTTTTTTTTGTCATATATCTGCCTTTGTTGAGTCAGGCAGGAAAGTGATTAAACCGCCTTGATCATCAACCAAGTGTGCAAGGGTGTCATTAGAAAAAAAATAAAAGAAGAAGAAGAAGAATCAAAGTTTCTCTTGATGCCAGAGTCGATCTCTCGAATGGATGTAGATTGAAAAACTTGTTCAATGCTATAACCGAGTAATTGGCAGCTATTTGAGACTATAGAATGAGTACAATGGCTCTTTATAACAGTTCCTCTTTATAGCTGTGCTCGTAGGACACGAGGTAAAACCTGATTTTAATTTAACTAAACTTGTGTTTGGATGACACCTTCTAAACAACAACGATCTCTGGAAACCAGGTTATGTGATAACCTGGTTTTCTAATCAGTTTTTAAAATTTAGTTTGTGTGTAGGTTATCTTGGAGGAGGGAAGGAGACTCAGGTTATTCACGCCCTTTCGAAAACAGCCGTTTTGAGTTCGATTGCATTAGCTCGAGCTTGGCTTGAGTTTGAACGTTGAACCTCCCACATACCACTCACATGCATACCCGTTTGAGCAATTTACCTTTTTTTTTCCATAATTTTATGAAATTTTTATATATTTTCTTTGTCGAGCTTAACCGAGTTCAACCAAGCCGAGCTCACTTAACTCGAGCTCGACTCATTTAGATTGTCAGGTTCAAGTCAAGTTTATCGAGTGAGTTCGAGGTCAAGCTCGAGTTAGCGACTCTTTTAACAGCCCTAACAACACCCAAATGGCCCTTGAAAGCAAACTTTCAACAGGTGATGAGACAATAAAACCCGAAAGCGTGCACCAGGCTGACTTCGGTCGCCCATGTCAGGTGACCTCAGGCAACCTTTTTAATTTCCGACAATGAAAGAAGAAAAACTTGTTTTCATTCAGATTCCTTTTTGCTATCAGCAGGCGACCGGAAAACGGCCAGACTGGCATTATCCGGCCATTCATTGCTTGCATCTGTCTCCTACGAGGGGAGACAAAAAATTCAGTACTGCCAGTTTTCTGTTCAAAATAGATGGAAGCTCACTGTCCTCTTAACAGCGGGGAAAAACAAGATTGTACACCCAACTTATGACCTCTGGTTAAAGTGACTGCATCACACCAGCTTCGCTTATCTGGAGAACAGATTACCATGTGGAGTTCTTCCCCACATGCCAGCGACAAAATCCTTTGAGCAAGAATCCGAAGCTGCTTAGACATGATCAGAAAAGCAATCTGACAGACCCCTTTCGAGAAAGATGTGGTCGGCGCCACCATCCACTCTTCTTATTAATGGTGTACTCCTTGTGGGCTTGAAAATTTGTACTAGAAATTGTTGAATGAGTGATTTTGGCAGAAGCCCACATTCACTTTCGAACTCTAGATTGCTTGCATTATTGAACTACGGGATATTGAGTTCTATAATCTCATTGGATTTGAATTCATCAAGAAAAAAAAATGGGAATTCGAACCCGATATATGTACAATGCAGTTTTCCTTCTTCCAAAGTGGGGAATATGGGGCTTTGCTACCTAGAAATGTGAACAGTTCGGATTTGGTTTGTATTCAAATAAATACCACTTTGGCTTAATTTTTACAAATCCCAATTTTTAGTTTCAAATTTAGATATAACTAACATAAGGTTTGAGTTTTATGTGCAATCAGATCAGATCCTTATAGGATCCCAATTGGGTATCAATCTCAATGTGGCTATGACACTGCATGGTGAATCTGAATTTGGTTAGTAAATGGATTTGAATTTTGTTTTTGTTTTATCAAATAGTCAAGAATTCAAATTTGAATGGCAAGGAGCATTCATTTACTTCACACGAGATCTGAGGCATCTGAAATCCAGGGGATTTGAAGCTGTTTCCCTTTCCTAACCTCACATATGAGGTTCCAAGCATATATATTGTGGGGACAATCCAATGCTTGTTTATGTCAAATGTTGCCAGATGGTTAAAATTTAAAATATGCATCATTGTGTTCATCATGATTTATAATTAGCGATGATTTATGGTAGCTTTAGCAATGATGGTTAGAATACTTTTTTCGGAACCTTTGTCAACGCCCAATGAGCTGTCACAATTGTTTTCTTGATGGCTTTGACAAGTCTTTTCAGCAAAAAGAACTAATAATTATATAATGACACTTCAATGTTTAAGATTTAATTGTTTACATGCTGATGAAGATTAAGCCTGGGTGCGGGGCCCAAACCCAAAAAAGCGGGCTCGGGCAGGCCTGATTAGTTTTTTTTTTTTTTTTAATAATATGTTATTATTAAAAATGTTTTTTTATATTTAAAGTTTTTTATTTTACATTAAAAATTATCTTAATTAGGCCAGGCCCGAGCTCGTGTTTCAGGTTTCGAGTGTCGGGCTGACCCAAACCCGACTCTTATCGAGCCGGGCCGATGCCTAGGTCTAATGCCGATGGCTGCCTGTGGATGTGCTTAGATCATTTGAAGTCTTGCCAACCCACATAAGCTGAGTGCTTGGAGGTCTTAGTCCAAGTTATTTTTTGTCTTCCCTATAAAGGTATTCTAAGATAGCTTCCAAGTTAAGCTTGTAGAAATGTGAGGATGTGGGGACAAAGAGAAAAGGACATTTCAACATTATTGGGTACCTTTTCTTTCATATTTTTTCTTATTTTAGACTTTGAAATGATCTATCAATCAACGTCAGTTCAATCTTCATAAAAAGACCACAATCTTCTCGAGGGCCGTGATCCGAATGATTCTGCGCCAGCCTACAATGATGCCATAGCTTTCATGGCTTCCCAAATTAGAAGTAGTCATTGATTAATAATAAGATCAGTCAATTACTTAGTTTTAAAGAAAAAAACCGAGGAGATTTTCATTGTCGGGGATGTGTAAGGTAACATATCTCTTGTTTGATTCCAATGGATGTTATTCTTTTTTTTTATGGTTGATCTCTAGTAGAGTAGTGGGTATGAGGTATCCTTTTTCCCTTGGACAATGTCAAGGGCTGATAACCCGCAGTTGGCACCCAAGGTTTTTGTTACTGGCATCGCCAAGAGCCTTGTTCGGGCGAGAGTAGAGTCCTTTTCTTTTTTTCAATTAAGGCAGGAACATATTTATGTTTTGGCTCAGCCCAAGCTAGGCCTGTGGCAAAGGCCAAGCAAAACGCTCTTTTCTAATGTTATTGACTGGGGCCGACTTGGTGCCTAGTGTTAGCTTTAACTCGTATTTTTGACCCAAAAGTCATGACCCCAGAGATTATGCTTTAGCAAATTAAGCCTTTGACTAATTAAAAGCAACGAATCACGTGAATCTCAAGGCAAAGCATAGTTTAGTGCTTGGCTAACCTCCATTCCATGGTTCATTTTCCGTTGAAAAAAAAAAAAAGAAAAAAAAGAAAAAAGAGAAAAGAAAAAGGTTAGAGAGAGAGAAAAGGTTAGAAAAACAAGTTAAAGGGAACGTTTAGAGCAAAGCCCTTTTTTACCATACCCTTGAATGTTAAGGATTCTCCTCTTCTTAAATTTTCCAAAAAGGAACAATAGAACTTCTTATTTTCAAATTAACTCATGCCATAAAAAAACAACAGCTTTTATCTTTACAACTTGAAAAGAATGCGATGAAATTTCATATTGGCTTGTCAAAATGATAGCCTTTAAACCTTGAATTCCTCATTCTGCAGCTGCTATTACTACCGGGGCTATAAACAGGTCTTGTTAAGCTGCAATGGCGGATGAAAGTCTTCCTGCAACTACCTAAATAACAATGTAGCCGTATTTGAAGATTATATCTGGTTAAAAAATCAACTTTTAAAAGTACTGCCCATATAATTCACGTCAATTTACAAGTTGTATGTATATAAACAGAAATTCAATTCCAATTGATCCTTGCTTCATGATTCATGATTATGAGCCTTAAAAAAACAAAAAAAGAAAAGACAGAAGAATGACATTCGATTTCACTTTTGGTAAGCACTTTTCGGGATTTGTTTGACATGACTATCAAGAATTAGTGCCTTCTTGAGCGGGTCACTGGGGTTGAAACAACTTGCTACTTTGATCTATCTAAAGTATTAGAGTTCGAAACAACTTGCTACTTTGATCTATCTAAAGCATTAGAGTTCGATAGAGTGATAAGTGGTGGTACTAAAGGCCTGCTTCCCTTCAAAGGTCCAATTGGTCTTCGGTTCTTCGTCGTTTCGTTCTCATGGGTTCATTTTACCACTTCCCAGTGAGACACCAGACGAATTTACGTATACAATATATTTTGCGGGTCAAGTTGAACAAGTGGATCCAAATCTATCTTTTCATGTCTTGATCCAGATGCCCAATTGTAGATTGCAAATGAGAGGAAAGACTTGCTTTTGCTTCATAGGGAGGAAGTACAAGTCCACATGCCAAACATGAAGGCTCTTGTAAGCAAACTTAATTTACATGACTGCTTTAGTCTGAAACTTTCTTTTGAAATTCTTAAATTTTATATCATGGTATACATAATAAAATATTTTCTCATATATAAAAATGCAATATAACACATTATAGCGTAAAAGTACACGGAAAATAAGCTCAAAATGGTGGACTTGAGATCCGCATCTTGTTGCTATAGAGCTTGCTTTTTCAATCTGAGCCCATCGCTATCAAGCTTCTTAAGAACGAAACCGAACCGAGAGCCTGAGTTTCTAGAAAAAGTTAGAAAAGTTGGGCTCTTTTTCAGATTGGCCCTAAAAAATTGGACTGAAAACAAAATATCTCGAATCGGCGTAGCTGCTACTCTGCCGGGACTTCTCCGTGCTGATTGGAACGTTGCGAGAGCAGAGGGGCCCCCGGGAGCGTGGGGCCCGCGCCCGCCACGAGAAGGGATTTGAAATAGTAACGGAACGGAACGGAAGCAGAGGGGAGGGATAAAGGGAGGAGAGAGGACAAGTTATGTGAAACGGACTGCACGCTCCCCATGTGGCCGACACCCACGAGCCCCCTACCCCTACCCTTTCTTTCTCTCTCTAAAGTGGCCCTCATTTGGAGATTAAAATACTACATGCCATGTTTTCTCTTATATCAACTTATCAAACTACACAAAAATAAATAAGCTGGAGGCAGTGAGCCGATAAAATAAGAATGTATATCAAAATTTTGAGACAAGAAGTCCCATAAATGCAAAAATTGGGGATAAGAAGTTCCCTAGCTACAGAAACAAGAAGCAAAAAAGAAAATACGAATTAAGAAAAGTGATAGAGAAAGAGGTGAAAGAGCGAGCTTATTTTGGTTATCGGTCACTTAGTTCTTTTACGAGGGCCGTTTGATTCATCGTGTTCAATTGTCAAAAGACAAACAAATAGAAAAAACGTGTATATTAATACTATATGATAAAAATATCTGTTTTTTTTTGTTAACTATTCATTATAATGGATAGACTATCCAAATCAATGCTGGATGACTCTAGATAATGAGAGTCATCATTCAAAATCGATGTGCCAATAGAGTGTAACAAACTCCAATCTCATGACTGTAAGCCTTTTACTTGGGTTGGATCTATGCAAAATTTGAACTCGAATAATCACTCACATTTTGATTGGGTTTGCGGCTGGTGGGGTTTGGCGCATTAGTTGCGGCTAGCGGCTCGTAAGCAATCAGTCACTAATTCAAGAAGCATTGACGCTTTTTCTTCATAGAATATAGAAGAACAAAGCCGCATATGAGCTGGTGTTGGCAGTTGCATGCACTAGTCTTCTTTGTCTACACAACTGTGGTATGAAATATTTTGGTCATGTATATACATTTGTGGTTCTAAAGATAGGTAACTTTCTAGATTAATGATTCTTACCCAAAAAATTTTAGCTCCACCATTGGGGAGAAGGGGAGGAATATGATTCCTTGGTGGCCCTTTTTAAAAAGGTGTCTTGACAGATCATGGAATAAAAATGATAATTAAAGTATGACTAAACATTTTTCAGTGAATTGAGTATAAATAGGATTTCCTCAACTTGGTTCAACTTTATTATATAAGTAAAGTTTAAGTGTGAGAATGGTTCAACTCTGTAGTTTCCGTATTCATATTGAAGATTTTGAGAAAGCTCACAAGTGTACATTTATAGTTTAAGGAATAAGTGAACTACAAAATATGAATATTAATTGATAGTTCACTAAACATTGTTAATCAAATTGATGAGATGTTTGAACTAAGTCATGCTTTATTCCAAATTAGTCTTTGGAAAATGATTAAAATGTTAGGATTTTATTTAGAATATTTTAATGGTTTTTATCTCTTTCACTCTCACGGCACAAAATAGAAAAGCAACCAACGTCACTAAAAATAAATCACTCCCAACATGATGTTTGGAAGGGCTGCAAGGCTTCGAACTGATTGAAGACAAACAAAAACCACCAAACCAAGAAAGAAGGACGTATGAAGGCAATACAAAAATCAACATACGCCAACAAAACCTCTTATACAAACCCCACTGGTCTCGAAAAATACAAAGAAAGGAAGTTAAACCCTTAAAGACACACAATATAAATTCCTAGTAGACACATATAAGCAGCACAAAAACAAGGAATCATCACAATCGTTGATTTTTACATGATAGATGGTTGAAACAAAAAAAAAGGATTTTTACATGATAGATGGTTGAAACAAAAACAAGGAGAAAAATGTGATATAATACTTTAATCATGCAGAGTAACTTAACAATCTTTCTCTTCTTTTTTTCTCATCTATGCAACTCATAAGGATCATTAGCCACGATGAATCCTTATGAGTCTAATACTAAAAGGCCTCACCCACCCCTACCAAGATATATATATATATATACCAGGATCTCCGAATCCAAGAATAATACATTAGATTCATTAAGGAGTGATTAATGTTCTTTCCTTTTTAAAGAAAAAAAAAAGATGGGACCGTCCAAGATGGAATTGGCGGATCTCTTCGTATCCAAGGATACATTGAATTCGGTCTTGGCGTCATTAATGGCATGGAACGCCGAGTTCTCCTAATGCAGAATACGGCGGCATTCCTTGCGAAACCGTCGGTAGAGTTCATTGAACTACAGGTTAGAGAGTCCACCAAATTGGCGGAATGCTAAGTAAGAACTAACCAACACACTCACGATAAAAGGGGGGCATTTGTTCTGCTACATGCAAACACAAGGCAGATATGGACGGGGACACAGAGCACCGTCCCTGGAATGCTAGGAACTGTATGCCCCAAGACCGCCGGTGTTCCTGTATCAAAGTACACCCTGTCGTGTTCGGCATTTGCAAATTATTATGAAGATTGGTAATGTTTGAAGTTGAGGTTGGAGTTGGATTTAGTTTGGATTTTATATTAGATTTAGATTTAACTCGTTTTCCGATGCATATAATCCAGGTCTCTTTGGAAGTCCAAATATTCCAATATAATAATATTAATTAATTTTATCCAATCCTTAGATATCTTTTTTTATTAATTCTTATGAAAGTGTACATGTACCAAGTTAAGATAGCTTGTGAGGCACTCTCTTTGTTTATCAAGTTCCATCAATTTCATGATTTTCACAAGATCCTTGGACTCTTCAAGAATAACCTTTTTTGAATTTTTTATTAGGTGAGCAGGAGAAGTATTTTATCAAACTGCCTAACAAGATGGACGAAGCCGCTACACTTTCTCCCCTTCCCCTTAGTACTAGGCCTGATTTTGGTGTCTCAGAGTAACGCTCTTACTATGTTTCAACTCACATATCAGTGCCTCCATTTTACATCATAGAAAATTGGCGCTCTAAGAATTCAAAATAGAGACTGACCACCTACCAGCCTCTACCCTATCAGTTGCGCCAACTCTCTCTGAAGTTTTCTGAGTCCTTTATGTCTTTACATTGAAGATGATAGAAGAGAAATTTTCATGAGTCCCTCATGAGTGTATTAAGGATCTTGCATTGTCAATTTGGATTAAAGTTGGACAAATCTAACAAAAAAAAATTTAAATACCTCGGTAGCTTTAGCAACAAAGCAAAAACTTGTTCAAGTCTGAAAAATCTAAGAAATTAGATCTCAGATCTTTGGGTTTAGGGTCCAATTAATGAAGCCAAAAATGGCGGAGTTGATTAATTTCAGAGATCCTAGATCTAAGGACTTGAGATTCAGCAGTTGCTTGATGGCCGGATCTGTATTAACTCCATCCACTTCTCTGACCTTGGACATCTTCTCCCAGATCTCATTCTTAACGACAGTAATATAGCTAATGATACACTGCCAACAACAGCTCAATTGCCCCTAGCTAAGCATCAGCTTAAGTCCTCTTCAAAACTCTCTCTCTCCCTCTCTCTCTCTCTCTCACACATATACACACATACAAATTTACCAACATGTTACATAAGATTTATGGGTGGAGCCATAATTTTTTTTATGACGGGAGCTGAATTAAAGTTTTTAAATTTTGATAGGAGCCAAAATATCATTTTTCAAAATTTTTATATAAGACAACTAAAATTTACATGTACCCCCCCCCATAAGATTCTATTAGTCCACTTGAACTGGATTAAATCTTCTTTTTTCTACTTATGCATGTTAAAATTGAGTTCTCAAATTAAAGAACTTGTAGTTCTTCTCACAACACATAGACTGGGATGCTAGATATAAGGGGTGAAGCTACAAAAATTCTAGTTTAGCGGCACTATGTATTCAATTTAAAATTTTTAAGGGCATTAATATGTAAATGAAAAAAATTGCTCAAAAATATCAATATAAAAACCTATGTGCAATTGCCCACACGCAACTCATGCCTGCATCCACCCTTGGTAGATGCATATTTTTTTGACACAGATTAAAATGGTAATGTTTTGGGATCTCAGCAACACTCACCATATGTGTGTGTTTGTGTGTATATTTTATTGTTCACATGCTTGTACGTTAATATTTACCTATTGAATGCATCTTTAGGTCAAACTTACCATGCTCACCATATCTTCATATCTTGAAATTCGGGAATCAATACTAAGTTGATGTTTTTCATATTGATAGTTTCTTTTAATGCATTATATATATAGATATAGATATATATGTATTCATCAAATTAAAAAAAAAAAAGGAAAGAAAAAAAAAATGAAGAATCGAAACTTGTGGTACTGAATTGGACCTAGCCCAGATTATTTCTTGATGAACTCAAAAAACTCAGGTGGGCTCGAGCCCAACATGAAACGAGGTGAAGCTCGGTTCTTTGGCGGTCTAGGACGGCCAGGTTTAGGAAGAGAAGATTCGAACATTAAATACTTACTATGAAATCAGATATATTATATCTTTCTAAGGGCTTTACATTTTGATTTGTTTGCATTTATCGCCCCAGTCTGATTGCCTTGTTGAAGTTAGAAAGCCAGAGTGGGACTCAAGCGGCAGATCCCGTACTTGTTACAGCAAGGAACATTTGAGGGCAGCTTCGTAATCCGGTTTCCAAAATTAGACCGCCGGAACGGTTACATATGCGTACTCTCTCTCTCTCTCTCTCTCTCTCTGCTCTCTTTTTCTCGTTCTGCCTTTTCTGCCTCTGAGCGAGTGAGAGATCGAGACGACGGATGATGGTTTCGGGGCGTTTCTCTTGGTGGCTCTGCTCCGTGTTTCTTCTCTGTGCTTCTCGGGCTCTGGGTGGCGACCCTTCTGTCTACTATGAGTGGGAAGTCTCCTACAAGGATGTGTCTCCTCTTGGAGTGAAGCAGAAGGTGTAGTTTCTCCTCCCACTTCCGTTCTCGTCATGCCTTTGGCGGGTTTTTGGATTTTTCTTCTTGGTGGTACATTTTCTTCCGTTTGGTTTGAACGTTGTGTGTGGAAAGAGAAGACGGGTGGTTGCTTGTTCTTGGTTTGCTGGTGAATGGTCATGGGTTAGTGCTGATTTCTTATAAAAAAAGTGGTGGTGAACTTATGGAGTCTGCAAATTCTTGCTGGGTTGGAAACACAGAGAGAAGAGCCAAGTGCTGGAAAAAAGTGAACTACGGGTTTTGCTGGGGTTACTGTTAAACGAGTCTCCTTCCTGTGTAAAAATTGAGTTCGTTTCCTCTATTGTGGAGGTCTGGTCTTCAGTATCTTCTGTTGCTTCTTTCTTGGCTACACTTGTTGACTTCGTTGGTTGCTTTGCTTTTGTATACTGTGTTGAAGAAAATATAATTTGGCATTTTATGAAACTGGTTATATGTGGCGTCTTTTGGGAAGATAAAATCTCTTGATAGGAAGAGTTGTTCATCTTCTGCTCAATCGCTTCCCGTGCCTCGGTTTTTTAGTAGTAATCTGTTATCCTTGGGAAGTTTCGTCTGCATTTGATATGATACTGCATTATCACGTTTGCATTTCTTTTGTAGCAAAATAAGATCGCCACTGGCATTTTCTTCCTGGCACAGCCAATCAATATTTGAAGGTTGAACCGATATAATTCATCCCTTTTTATCCTTTGCACAGCTGGTTGCTCTCCGATTTTCTCTACGGCCAGAAAAAAAATTCAGCTGAATCACCCAACATTCAAGTCTATTTGATGTTCACTATCTTGGCTTGTCCTATCTTCCCGAGCTCGGTCAGATTATGGTATATTGAGCATGCCCGGTCTTTGACCTGTCATCTCCTTTACCTTTCTATCTCGGCAGAATTCTTTCTCGAACCTGGAACTTAGTAGGTTATGGTGAGTCATGTAAATGTCGATATTTCAGCCCCAGAGTATCTGCATAGTGAGTGACAGCTTTTTTTAATTTTTCCTTGCTCTTTTGAAAAACTTTCCTTTTTTCCTGATGGGTGTTTTCTTATGTTTATTTCTTTGTTGTCTTGTCCGTTTGTCCTTTGTGAAAATTGTCTTGTTTCTGACTGGTATGTGATTTGCATTTTAGGTAATTGCAATCAATGGAATGTTCCCTGGACCTCCTATCAATGCAACCACCAACTGGAATGTACTTGTGAATGTCTGGAACAATCTGGATGAGCCGTTACTCATCACTTGGTATGGGCAGCTAGTCAAATGTAATAACTCCTTTTGGCAATGTCTCATTGCTGTTGCTGATGATCACGTTTACATTGCAGGTCTGGTATACAACAAAGAAGAAATTCCTGGCAGGATGGCGTGTTGGGAACAACTTGCCCAATTCCCGTTGGTTGGAATTGGACATACGAATTTCAAGTCAAAGATCAGATTGGAAGTTTTTTCTACTTTCCATCAATCTATCTTCAAAGAGCTGCAGGTGGCTATGGTGATTTTATTGTGAATAATCGTGAAGTCATTCCAATACCTTTTGAAGCACCTGATGGGGATATTACCCTTTTCATATCCGACTGGTATACAAGGAGTCAGAAGGTAGGAATGTTTTGCATTGAGAACTCTCAAAGGCTTTTATCGCAGGGCACCTTTTGTCCTTGATTCCTTGGAATTTTATTGGCCTCATTTTCTGGCAGGATTTAAGAAGGGATCTGGATAATGGTTTAGCTCTTGCGATGCCTGATGGGGTTCTTATAAATGGATTGGGCCCATATCGGTATGATCAGGCACTTGTGCCACCTGGTATAACATATGAGCAGATAAATGTTGAACCAGGTAAGAACTAGCTTGGAGTTCTAAATAGCTATTTGTGTTAAAAACTGCTGTCAGTACTTGTATTGTTTACCTGCATAATTAATGCCCCTTCAAATACTTTATATATTTTCCTACTTTTTGTACATGGTATATACCACGTTGGTTTTTCTGCTGGTCGCAGTATCTAGTTATGTACTTGCCTCTGGTTGATATTGAGCACTCCGTTTATGATTAATCTACAAGTTTGAGCCATTATACTTAACAGTTTGCTCAGCCTCCTGCCTAGGTGCTGGTGGTGGTAAGAACTAAGCTGGTGTTCTGACCAACTATATGCTAAAACTGCTGTTTTGTAACTGTATTATTTGGCTTCAGAATCAGTGCACTTAGGAATCCTGTATATATTTTCCTACCTGTTCTATGTATCACTTTTGTTTCTGCACTGGTAACAGTGTCTAATCTGTACTTTCATATAGTTGATATTGGCCATTTAGTTTATGACTAATGTACAAGTTGGAACCATTATATTCAACAGTGTGCCTAGCCTCCTGCCTTGGTGCGGGGAAGTAGCCTAAATGCTAGGCCGAGGCACCTGGGTGCTGGATGGTAGCCTAGACACAATGGCATGAACTCCCACATTGACTCTTTTGCTCTTTATCTTCCCCCCTACTTTCTGGGGCATAGGCCTGCTGAGTGCTTTTAATGTACACAGACTAGAACTAAAACCCACTGGAAAGCTTCCATTTCACCAAATTCTTACTCTTTCTGGCCATTTCTTAAAACAGCTACTCTATTTTTCTTAGTGTTTTGTATGGACAAGTTTTTGCAGTTGTGCAATTTCTCTCATATTTTACAGATTATTGGTCGCCATCTTATATGTTTTATCAATGTGGGATTGGAACAGGAAAGACTTATCGAGTCCGAGTTCATCATGTTGGTGTGTCAACTAGCCTAAATTTTAGAATTCAGAACCATCAAATGCTGCTTGTGGAGACTGAAGGGTCATATACAGTCCAGCAGAACTATTCAAACCTTGATATTCATGTTGGTCAGTCGTACACATTCTTGGTCACAATGGACCAGAATGCAAGCAGTGATTACTATGTGGTTGCAAGTGCACGATTTGTCAACTCATCAGAGTGGACCAAAGTGACAGGTGTTGCCATCTTGCACTATTCCAATTCTCAAGGCCCTGCATCTGGCCCACTTCCTGATCCACCAAATGACAGTTATGACAAATCCTTCTCTGTTAACCAGGCCCGATCAATAAGGTGACTATAACCTTCTGACAATTACAATGTGATCCAAATTTTGAGTGCTAATGGTTCTATCTTGTAATATCCCTTCAGGTGGAACACATCAGCAAGTGGTGCACGTCCTAATCCGCAAGGATCCTTTAGATATGGTCAGATTCCAGTTACTGATGTGTACAGGATAGAAAATGAACCTGCACAAATGATCAAGGGGAAGATGAGGACCACGTTGAATGGAATTTCATATTTCATACCTTCCACACCTCTAAAGCTTGCAGACCAGTTTAACGTTCCTGGAATTTTTAAGCTTGATTTTCCAAACGAACCAATGAACAGACCTCCAAAAATGGATACATCAGTAATAAATGCTACCTACAAGGGATTTGTAGAAATTATATTTCAAAATGCTGCTACAACTGTTCAGAGCTATCACTTGGATGGATATGCATTTTTCGTTGTTGGGTGAGCTCCGCTTTTTGTTAATTTTCTTCTTCCATAAGCTTTCTATTCTGATGCATGAGGCATGATTGGTGTCATTTGCATCTATTGTTGCAGAATGGATTATGGAAACTGGACAGAGAACAGCAGAAACTCGTACAACAGGTGGGATGCAGTTGCGCGCAGTACAACACAGGTATAGCATTAAGTTTGAGGTACAGCAAAGGCATAACTGACTTTTAGTCCAAAACCTAAAATAAAATGAAGCCAACTGTGTGCAAGAATGTCTCCGATGAGCCAGAGTTGGTGTTCTTTCCAGCAGATTAATTCGAGGGCCAGCTACCGAAGTGTTAAAGTTTTCTTGCAAGCAGTATTTTCTTCACAGTGTTACACTTGGAAGTTAAAAGTTAATATTTTTTCCTTGGAGGATGCTGCACTATATTGCATCAGGGAGTATTAGTAGTGAGGCTCATCAGCAACGTGGGCATGGAATAAGATGGAGATGTCTTAAGGGTGTCATCATTCTTAGGTCTCAATGGCCTTTTTAAAGGTTTAAAACCATGTTAACTATATAGGAAATAAATTATTTTTATAGGTAAATATGAATTCAACATCAGCATCGTATATTGTTACCTGCATACATGCTTCGGCATAATCTTAGTCTTGGTGGTGAAGTTAAAACATTAACTTTTTCTCATACCTGACAAGTAATTCTGAATTAGATTAATGATACTTTCTGATAGTTCTACAGGAAGAGGTTTATTATGAGGTCTTGCTATTCTATCTCGGAAAAATAGGTTACGAGTTACCTATCGTTTCTTTCCGTAAGTGGGTGTCAACTCTGGAAAAATCATAGCCTTCAGACGGTTCAAGTCGATGGAGACATTCTTTTTCCATGTGATCTCATCTTGAAGTAATAGTCTCAAGTACCTTATGAGTGCTTGTCATATTAAGAAGAGGCATTACAAGCTAAATTCTGTGCCTGTCATGGGTCTTCTGATGCATCCCAGTGGAAAAGAATATTAAAATGCCTGGAACTATGGTCTATCTTGCATTTTTTTTTTCCGGGTTGTAAGTGATTCATAATCATCCTGCATGACCTTGATGGTGTTTAGAAAATTTAAATTGGATGAATTGTTGTGTTAACCGAATTGTGGTGCGTCATTTATCCCAACCTCTTGATGCTGTTCTCAGGTTTAATAGTTACTTCTCAATTGACTGATTGCACAGGTTTTCCCTGGTGGATGGACAGCCATTCTGGTTTATTTAGACAACGTGGGAATGTGGAATTTGCGTGCTGAGAACCTTGACTCATGGTATCTGGGGCAGGAACTCTACATGAGGGTGGTTAATCCAGAAATTAACAATAAAACAGAGTTGACACCTCCCGACAATGCTATATTTTGTGGTGCACTTAAATACATGCAGCAGGAGTAAGACAAGCATCTTTCGCTTATTGATTTATTTTTGGGTTTATTTTTGGGTATCATATTATTAATAAGAGATTTTTCTGCTGTTGTTGTCATGTTTGCAGATCTTATGATCATAAGCATGGTCCGGCATTCTCACCGGCTTGGACTCTCACCACACATAGATCCATGCTGGTGTTGCTTCTCATTATTTGGGCAGCTGCTTTTTACTGAAGAGGACACAGTAAGAGTTTTATTTGCAACCTGGTGAAGACTGACGTCAAAACTAATCATCTGCTAGCTGATTTTTTTACAAGTGTAGATTGAGACAGAGAAGAAGGAGAACAGTTTTACAAAAATGTGACAACTTGCATTCTCCTGACCGATCAAACAAGCAATTATGTGATATTTCTGTAGAGCAACTTGTGGAAATTTTTTCTTTTTTCTAATGTTTCACCGGTAAATGTACATGACATTTTGATTCTTTAGGTTTAAGAACAATATAAAACCGAAAAAAAAAGGAATTTATTCTTTTAGGAAATGAGATTGGTTAACTGTATTTGCAATATGGCAACAAATACATGAGTTGGATTTGAAACAGCTAAAAATTGCAAAAGTTATTCTTCGTTTGGACTTAATTGCATGCTTATGTCTGATGCTTATAATCATAATTGTTGGAAACTAAAAATGCATTTCAAAATAGGCAGGGATCAACTGATTCCGAAAGATCTATGGCCATCTCTCTTTCTGGGACTGAGAATTTTTCACCACCTGAGCCTCAGACCTTTTTTCTTGGATGTTTAGCTGTGAATGACATTTCTCGTCTGGTTCCTGTAGGGAGGTAACCGGCTCCTGTATGGTTATAAGGTTTTTGGCTTTTTTTGTGTGCAAAACTTGATCAGGATCCTCTTTTTCATGTATTTAGCCTATTGAACACATCCTAAGTTCATAGGTCGACTGCATCCGTCTTTTCCATGAAAAGCCATCTATGTTGTCAATGCTGAAAAGAAACTATGGCATTTCCTTTGGTAAATGTTATATTTATCATTGCAGAATGGCATTTCCTTTGGTAAATGTTATGTTTATCATTGCAGACGAGCATATTTTGAAGCAAGACCAGCACGAGTGTTAACTTTTGCTTCTTCTTGTTAACTATTTACTTTTGTGCTTACAGTTAATGCTTAACAATATGACTAAATGACCAATAGTAAATCAGAGGATATTATTCATCAAACAGATTTTACTTGTATACAAAACAGAAGTAAGCTCTAAAGTTCCTATCAAATTTAAAAAGTTCAATCATTCTATAATTGGATTTACAATCATGATTCCTTCTCTGCCCTTTGCATTCCATAGTTCAAGCTCAATTTGGCCGTTGTTCATATTCAGTTTGAAGCATAGTCACATATGTCGTTTTCAAATTTTAAATGGTGGGGTTTTTCTCTGGTATCATATGGTGGGCTTTGGAAAAAAATGGAAAAAATATGGTAAACTTTTAAAAAAATTTAAAAACCTAAAAGTTGAGAAAAAATAAAATAAATGAGAAACTAGTAACACAACATAAAAAATAAGTAGTTAATCAACTAATAAAAATTAGAAAATGGAAACAAGCAGCCACACATTAAACATGTGAAAAGATGCTTAAATGAAAAAAGGGAAAAAAACTTGAAAAAAATGTATTTTTTCATTTTTTCTGCTTCGGCGTTTTGGTTTTTAAAAAACAGTGTTTTTGATGCTTTTTTTGGCTGACTTATTTTTTCATGTTTTATTTTTTTTACATGTTTTATGTAACTATGGTTTGGAGTTTGAACTGTATACGGATTATTTGGGTTCAAGATATGGGACAATTTTTACGAAGGTTGGTGGCTCTTTTTCTTGTGATTCTAATCACGGGTACCTATCAGTGGACAAAGAAAAGCTCAATGTAGTCCTCTTTGTCGCTTTGTAGTTGGCCCAAGCCACCATCATCATGAAGGAACTTGCTGCATCATTACAGGACCCCAGCTCTAAACCTGTAACAAACTTATGGGGAATTTTCTCATGTCCTGTCCTTTTTGTGATAATGGATATTTGTTTTGCAAGGACGTCATGAATTGTTTGGTTACTTTAGTGAGAAATTTTTGACCGATGTCTTGTTAGGAAAATGAATTTAAGTTGATGAAAACTGTCGAAAGCAGAATCAGGATAAAAGATGTAGCTCCATTAGGTTTTAACTTTCAGGGGCATATATTAGATTATACAATTACAAAACGCCTGAGGCAGAGTTTATTAGTGATACAATCATATTACAGTGGATACACTCAACATCTATGCAAGATTACAGAACCTCCTGTAACAGTGACATGATTTGATATACATGGTTGCATAGAGAGAGAGAGATCACAGAGTGATCTTAAGAAACTGTACAACAAAGTAAAGCACGGCCAGGAAGAGGGCAATCTGGTAAGCGTCCCTTTGGAAGCTGTCATCCCTTTGGAAGAACTGACCAAGAAAAAGAGGCAAACTGTGAAGCTTTGAATTTCAAAAATAAAAAATTTTCAATATACTACCTAGCAGTTGTGCTTAGCTAATCTTCAAATCTTGCATTTAAATTGATTAAGCATCTCCAGTGCTCGTAAAATAAAATTCTATTTAAAATGCATAAGCAACGAGCCCATAAGCTTCTTATCTTTTATCTTTTTCTTTTTTTTCGGTCCGGCGGATGAACCTGAATGTTAGATGACTACAGTGGTCGTGTACCATTGTGTTACGATAGCTGCTGTTGCCGCAGACAGATGCAACTTACCTTTGTTGGATCACCAGTAGGATCTGGATAAATCTCTAAGTTCTCCTTTCCTTTTGAAAGTGGACTTGTTAACTCTGTGATGCCATCAGCAATATCTTTACTAGATTCAGTTAGGGCATACAATCGCCTAGAGGTCCAGAAGTATGCCTTCCCAATTATGGATGACGCTGAAACATCCCAAGATTCTTCATGCTCAAGCACTTGACCACTTATTTGATTCAAAGTAAAAACCGAGTTGATGCGTATAATCAAGTCTCCTCCAATGCTAGCAAGCACAAACTTTGGTCTTCCTCTTACAGTCCATTTGATGTTCAGTACGCTGGTAGATAGCATCATCATCTCTTGAACACTCTAACAAATGAAAAGGCAACAAAGGGAAAGCAATATAGAAAACCTTGAGACACTCAAAAAGGCAATAGTTCTCTACCAATGTTATAAAGGGAAAATTTTTCACTTTGAAGCATCCAATGTTATCCATCTGGCAGATTCAACAGTTTCCAAAGCGTTAAGGACGTAAAAAGATTCATAGAACTATTTGGATGAAGATTTTCAATAAAATATTATTCCTACTCCGAAAAGGAAACATATGCATGAAGAAATCCAAATTGATTAACCCAATTACGAACTACTCTCCTTTTATTGAGGAAATTGAACCATTAGTCCTTGTACATATGAAAGAACTCCTGACCACTATGTTAGCAATAGAAAGAAACATGGGATAGAACTCGGCACTCTAAAGCGCATGTGTTCTAATTTCAGCCCAAGTCAAGCAAAGCATAGTTGCAGAGAAACTAGTTTTGGAAGAGACGTTGCATGATCTCCCAAAATGCAAATGTAACTACTCTAAAAAGTGGAATTCTCATCCCACATCCTCTTTTCTATGGTTTATCATTGACTGGTTTTGATAAGCATGATTGCAGCTTTTGCTAGTGACAGGAACATTTTGAACCCCATCAAATTGCTGGCTTTTGCCAATCAACATTTATTTATCTAGTTCAACTCCTTCCAACCTCTTCCTTTTGTTCTCTCTTCCTCAGTAAGTTATTTACATTCCTTATGTCATCTTCTTGTTCGCTCTTTCTTTTTCCTCAGGCGTTTCTCTCTCTCTCTCTCTCTCTTTCTAATATCTTTTCCTGTAGCTTGCACTTAATTGTGAGATGGCGTGAATATACTATCGCATGAGGCCGATGCCACACTTTTGCGGTGCACGGATACTCCTGGAAGGGCGCTGTACCCGTGTCGACATGGCTAGACCCTTGAGTGGGTGCAGGACATGACAGACTTATCTATTTTTTGTTTAGTAATTTATACATTATGAATATAAATAATAAATGTATGTGTTTGTTTGCTTAGAATAATATATATATATATATATATATATATATATATATATATATATATATCACACCGATCTTTTGGGTCGTCAAGCCTCTCACACACACACAGTCCTATGCAATGACGACCAGGGGATTTCAAACCAAGTTTTCTTTTTCTTTTTTTTTTTTGTTGAAAATGCTCCACATGAGTGCATGCACTCCCACCCATGTACATAGCATGAGGGCAGGTAGGAAGTGCAGATGCAGGTGAACACACATAAAAACTTATACGTACAAAATCACAAACATAAAAGAAATATATGCATTCAAGTAGGGTGTAAACTGTAAAGTAAAGAACTATAATTAAGAGAGAAACCACAGCTCATCAACGCTGCATTGGCACCTGGATGCACCTGACTTGCGTGGTATCTCTGTGCCCATGTGACAGCTTGAAATATCATCATTGATGGTGACACGACAAGAACTTTTGTCTTCCAGAAAAACAGTTCTTTCTTAGTTTAATTATGTTTGGCATTGAACTTCTCAGGATCCTTCTTATCCCAGAGGACAAAGGCTAAGATTTTAAAGAGTGAGAAAAGGGAACGCTATCAAATAAAGTCAAGGAGGTTTTGAGCAGGCCCAGAGAGTAAACTAAATTCTCACCACTGAGGGCTTGTCCAATGCTCCGGTCACCCACAGTGGTCGCTTGTACTTCTTGCGACCAGTAAAAGCCCTAACTGGATCCTGCATTTCAGATAAATGAAAAATAGGTGAAGTTTGCAAGAAAAGGGCAGAAATTGACATTGCTACCAAATGAACGACCATTATTTGATGTAACATTCATCAAATTTCATAGTAACGCAGTCATTCTTATGGAACTAACCCCATAATGCTTGGTCTGCCACGTGAAGATTCAAAAGAAGGAGAGAGATGTTAAAGCCAACTAAGTTAGAGACCAAAGAAGCAAGAGATATCATAAAAATAAATATTATGCTTCACAATTTATATAGCACTCCATCGTTATGAAACTGATATGACTTGGCATGTTAACTTCTTTTTCCCCATAGACCCAGTACTGCAACTAGATAGAGGAACTATACCTGTATGGACTTATTTGCACTCCCAACTTAACCTCCCACTGCTTGCTGGAGTTATTCAAGCATAGAAGGAAAAAGATGTTTGTTTCAGTGGTATGCCTGCTTTCCACAAGGCTTATGTACCATTACGGAATCTCTCTTCTCCTAGCAAAGGAAGTCAAATCTTTCTTTCTCTATTACTATTATTTACAATCAGGTCATTTCAGTGTCGAGGAAAAAAGGGGAGTTTCTTGTTTGCGTCAAGATATGAGTTGCTTTCTTTTTGCTTATCTTAGCCAGTTATTTCCAGTTTCACGGACTTTGTTCTCATGGCACTGTTCTTTCGCACTGGAGCCAATACGCCAATACCTAAGTTATACAGTTAAGTGGAGGGAATAAGGTGGTTCAATTATAGTTTCACTAATCAAACAGCATCCATCAGCCTATGAATTCACATAATGGACATGGTTTCACTGAGGTGACAGCTTTGAAAAGTACAATTACGAATTTCATACCTAAGATATTTATTTCCTTGATTTACCTACGAAGGCACCATTCAGGTAAACAAAAACATTAAAAACTTGACTGGTCACACTTAAGATTTTTTCTCGGTGCCAATCTACATGCATCGAGAGAAACTGTGCCTAACAATTCCTCAACAAGAAGCAAAACAACAAAAGCAGTTTTTGCATTACGAGCTAAGCAAATTTTAGTACTGCAATGGCCATTTTTGAAGGACGTGTGCACCTCATGGAATTTAATAGACCAAGAACTAAGGGTGCACAAATCAGGAGAAACAAAAGCGATCAATCAGCACGAAGAACAAAATGGGCAAATGTAATGTGACAACCAAGTTGAAAAGCATATATGCTCAGTCTCTCACTTGCCAATAGGTTTTCTCACCATGAGAAGAACAACAGTGAAAGAGGAGAAAGAAACACAGACAAATATAAAGCAGAGGCAGAAAATACAGAAGAATGACCTTATATTTGACAGACACTGAATAGGTTCCGAGAGCGCGATTGCCTTCCCTCAACTCCAAAATGTCGCGCGCTAGCTGCCTCGCGGTAGATTCAACAAAAGGACTGCTGATGCACTCGAATTCATTGCACAGCTCGCCAAAGTCCATCTTGTCGACGAGCTTGTCTGCATCAGTTCTTTCGCTCGCTCGTTCCTGAGATACCTCCGTCCCTCTTGATTCATTTATAACTACAGAATTCAAAGGAAACTTCAATTTTTTTTTTCTTTCTGAAATCCATTCTGCCTGTCGATCAGTGGCTCAAAAATCATACGAGGGATACCTACGACTTGCATTACCTAAAATTCTCGTGAATCTTAAAGACTAAAGAACAAAAAACTCTTATTATAAATCCTCAGAAAAACGGTCTAAAGATAATACGGAAGTTTCCACTTCCAAATGACGAAACCGGTTGCTAAGCAGCTTCGAAGCCAATAAAGAATCAAAGAAAAAGAAAACAAGATCCAACATCCAAGATAACGAGGCTGTGCGATTCGGGCATCTTCCAAATGCCACATAATTTCTTCAAAGAAACAAAAAATTCACATGCTGGACAGAAAGGAAGCGCGATCAACAACTGCAAATTCAGTTCAAAATGCAGAAAAGATCTACCAACAACTGAAAATTCAGTTCAAAATGCAGAAAAGATCGAGATCCGAAAAATTCAGAAAGCGAGAGCTAGAGCGAGAGAGAGACAAACAGACCTCGAACCGGGGCGCAACGAGAGAACGGAAACCCGGAGTTCTTCAAGTAATGAGACGAAAACGAAGAAGAAGAGGAAGGAGGAAGAAAGGATGAAGAAGAAGGAGACTTCGCGAAGAAGCAAATAGCAGAGCTCGAAGAGAGCGTGCTCATCTCCCCCTCTCCCGAAGTTTCTTTATTTTCTCTGCCGCCCTTCCTCCCTCCCTCCCTCCCTCTTCTTTTTGCAAATTTTGAATGGATGACGTTGGCCTGCCATCGCGAACCATGATTACCGAACCCTCCTCGACTTTTTACTAAAATGACTTCCAGATCCTTGATATTTTTGGCCTTTATTTTCCCTTTAATATCTTCCAACATTTATTCACGTGTTCACCTCAAAACCACTAGCATCAGCAAATTGCGATTCACAAACTCAGAGTTGCAAACGGATCGGATTTAATGCAGTTGAATCGGTACAACTTTTAAGCGATCCGAATCGTTTGCAACCAATTTACAAATTATTCTCTATGCACAAGCCAAGAAAAAAAAAAACTGCACATATTGGTAAGAATAATTTACTAAGGTTGGCTCGAGTCAAAGTGAGTCAACACGTATCGGGTTGGTCATAAATATCAGTGTGCCTCCATGCGTATCGGTATGAAAGGTAGTCCACTCCAAGGAGGTTAATGTTATGAAATCCATAGTCTGAAAGGTAGTCCACTCCAAGGAGGTTAATGTTATGAAATCCATAGTCACCGTCATGACCCAGTGCGCTGTACTTGAAACGTGTTTTTATGGTATAGATTAATAGCAATTTTTATTACGTACACATGTCCGCACTGCCCCTGCCGTTTTCCAAGAATTGCGTACAAGTGCAGTCGCAATCTTCTCATTAAAGCAAGGACAGATCACATGGGACAACTTATCTTCAATTTTCTTGCTTCCAAGTTTTGATTAGCATGAAGACAGCACACTCCTACAAACACTATGTTGTCTCGGTCCTTGCACTTCTATGAACTGCTCTGTTTACCAAAGAGGCTTTAAGGGGTCGTTTGAGGGCAAAAACACTTTGTGACAGTTCTATGGACATTGTTCTTCATTTATAAAAAAAAAAAAGTTAAAATCATGGTTCACCTTGTTCTTAGATAGGGGGGTTTAGGTTTTATTTCAATTTTGTTTCTCAAAAATTCCACTTGCTATCCGAAGCTGGTTATATGCATCACTCAAACCTGCATCACTCAAACCTGTATGATACATGTGATTCGCCCCAGTGAAGCATATGTGCCTCTTTTGTCCAATGCACACGCTCGATGCACAGTTTTTTCATTTTTAAAAAAAATGTTATTTCTAATGTTTTTCTTCTTTTTTTTTTTCTTTTTTTCAAACTTCACCCATTAAGAAATAGGAGACTTTAGTTTCTTTTTTTTCTTTTGTATAATGACCAGAATACTCATGATCAATAAAACATAGAGACCCTTATAAGGACAAAAAAAAAATAGTGGAAAAGTTAAACGTCAAAAAAGAAAAAAACTTTTCTTTTTAAAAATTCCAAAATACCTCAATTTTGCCAGTCCTTTTTTTTTTTTGGTGCATATATGTTGTATGTCTCACCACCCTGGTGCATGCAGCTCACTCTCCTTGCTATCTCTCTCTAGCTAGAGACAATACCTCCCTCTCCATCTCTTGGGCGAATGTTGTGACACTGATGGCGGCACCCCTCTTTCTCGCTGACGAGTACATGGTGCCCCTCTCTCTTTGGCGGCTCCCAATGTAGTAAAAGGTTTGTGTGCACCGTTATGCATGTCCAACTTACGTAAATAGTAAAAGAAGGGTGTTGTTTTTGTAATTTAAAAAAACCATGTCCTTTGCAGTCTTTTCACTTTTTTTCAATTTTCATTTTCAATTTACCAAAAACTAGTCTCTTTTTCTTTGGGAAGAAAGAATACTTTTGTCATTAACCGTATCATTAATCATACTGACATACAAAATTTCATATGAAGCATGTAACCAGTTTTGCTGCTAATGTCTCTCTCTCTCTCTCTCTCTCTCTCTCTCTCTCTCTCTCTCTCTCTCTATATATATATATATATATCGTCATGTACATCTTGATCTAGTGAGGTTTTGATGGCCTGGTAGACCATAATTGACATTTGAAGATTATGCATGTTGTTGATCTTATCATGTTCCTGCTGCATATATTCAGCCACAAAGATTATCATGGTTGTATGGCATAAGGTTCTATTATATATATGATGACACCAAATTAGTGTGTCTACTATGTAATACAATAGGTAATTCCACCAGTACTAGAGACTTTTCTTACAACTTATATATGAGAAAGTTATGTTAGTAACTTCATTCTAGTCAAAGAAATGTAAGGTGGAAAGCATGGTTTCTATGAGGATGCATGCAACTTTGCATACTCAAGGACTTACTTCTTTTTCTTGTATTATGATAATTCGAACTTGGTAAAGTTAGGCTCTTCATTTTAGTTTTTTTATTAATATGTTTGACAAATTTGGTCATGAAGCTTATACATTGCTATGCCGCGGTGTAGTGCTCAACGATTTGCTTCGTCTCGTCACATTTAACAACATTGGACTGTAATCTTTTTTAAGCTATTTGCTTGTTCATGCACTAATAAAATATGTTCTTGAATTATCCTTCCTCAGATAAATGCCCCTTTCTCATCACTAGGGGCCGAGCCAGGGTAGGGTTCGCAAGAGACATGACCCCACCTTTAAAAAAATTAAAAATTTACATGTAAATCTTTAAAAAAATTCATTTGTCTTATATAAAAATTTTGAAAAGAGATATTTATGCCAAATCAAAATTTAAAAAAACTTTAGTTTGACCCTCCTCATAAAAAATTCCTAACTCTGCCCCTGCTCATCACAAATCACTCTTGCTAAGAGTGATTTTATTCTTTCTGCCATAATTTTTGTTATCAGCTTGTCAATACAATTGCATAAAGCTATGAGGCGAAAGTCCGAAATATTTCAACAAGTCAGTCATTTTCCTTTGAAGGATCTCAATAGCTTGCTTGAAGAGTGACAAAAGAAGAGCCAAGGTGGTGAACTGTGTTGGTGTGTGGAACTTGATTCATACTGGTTCGGGGGCGTTAGCCCCCGATGGATTTTTTTTTTTGTAAGGGCATTTATGTTATTTTGTATAAATGCGGGTTTCGCCCTAATCCTTATGTTGAGAGGAGGGCCGCAGTTTTCTTGGTCTTCTTCTCTCAGAGTGACTATGTTCATCTGTGAGTGAATAGTAAAATATCTATGCGACTGTGGACGTAGGAGATTATTGCTCCGAACCACGTAAATCTTTGTTTTCTTCCTTGTTGCTTCTAACCTCCTCTTTAAACTGCGAGAGAGAAGAGTTTGTGTTGTTCCTAACAAACTGGTAGCGATGTTTGACTCCATCTCAAGAGAGTTGGTCACTGGCAAACTATTAACTTATTAAGATGGGACCCAACCCAAGCCCATTGTTGAACTAACAAACCCCAGTTTGTGGGTGTCATGACTTAACCTGGTTCACAAATGGTGTCATCAAGCGCATACATATACACTTGAATTCGAATATGAACAAAGAAAAGTCATATGTGAATCCGAAATCTAATTTGTTAATTTGAATATGATCTAAATCCGAATCCGAATTATAAACCTAGTTTGGTGGATTTTCAAAATGTAAGAACATTAGATATAAGATATTTATTAAAAATAAATCCAAATCCGATCAGATGTCATTTCTTAAAACTAAATCAGATCTGATTTTTTATCGGACATTAAATTTTTTTCATATCCGATT
Source organism: Nymphaea colorata (assembly GCF_008831285.2). Lineage (NCBI taxonomy): Eukaryota > Viridiplantae > Streptophyta > Magnoliopsida > Nymphaeales > Nymphaeaceae > Nymphaea > Nymphaea colorata. The sequence goes on from NC_045140.1 coordinate 4,698,197, forward strand.
TTTTTTTTTTTTTAGAACGGTTTAGTCAGATATTCAATCCAAATCAGATATATTAACATTCCTAAACCTACCACGAAGACCGTCAAAGTTTGGCCCAACGTGGCCCACTGCCCAGCCCTAATTTTATTGTTGAAAAGTCATTCCCATCCCCACGATAGCAACTATACATCAGATGTTTGTACATGAACTTCCAAGCCGATAATTTTTTATGTATATTTAACGCAAATTAATTTGACTTGTACTTACCTTTGGCATATGTAGTCTATGCCATGAAATGGACAACTCGATCATGTTTCTTGTACTTAAAAAATCTAACTAATTCCAAAATAGTGGTTTGAATATCTATAGAATACCTAATCACATGTCGTGACCAAAACAGTCCAATTATTGGTACTTAAAGAAACATATAGAATGCGCCATTTTTGTTGTCAACTTTTGCCGGAGTTCATATAAATTGACTTCGTATATGTCAAATTTTATCAAGTCTTTCCGCCGGCTTGTTTTATTTTGCAGTCAGTTCTATTTTGCAGTCAGTTCGTATCCATCATTTCCTTCGTGTTGCCAAGGTACTAAGTCTATTTTTGATGCTTCAAAGTGATGTCTTTGTTATGTTTCAACTGGTAGGTAAAAATAACAAATAAAAATAACAATACTTGTAATTTATAAAAGTTCACTTTTATATAAAATTTTGAAAAATTATATTTTAGTTTCTCTCAAGATTTTGGAACTATAGTTCCACCTTTTAATGAAAAATTCATAGCTTTACTCCTAGTGACAAAATGTCAAAATAGAATTGAATCATTTAAAAGGAACTGCAGGCTAACACAGAAATCGCAACAAAGAACGCCGGGTACCAAAAAATTCAAAGTATATTACTTTTTTCTAAATTTACAACAACAAAAAAATACTAAGCCCCCACTTAAGGGCTCATAATCTAATACTAATCATACAATAATTAGTTAAAACAGTCAGGCTTTTCATTCTAACTACTAATATCATGATAATTAATTAAATAGTGTGATCTTTAAGAGGGACTTATTTGTCACCATTAAAATAAATATTGAAAAGCAACCCGTATCAAGCAACTTCCTAATTTTTATTTTTTCAAAAAATATTTAATAAAAATAAAATGTATATTTTTAAATCTATTTAATTATCAGCTAGCCTTCTTTCAGTTGAGCTACATGCCATTTATGTGGGCCAATATGTGGTCAACTATGATAATGTTGGCTTGTTTACTATGTCCAAAAAAGTGCAAATTTTCCTAACTAATATGTGCTGCACTAATTATTTTGGCAAGACTAAGTGATCCTGACTCCTCACCAAAGACTCTGACCCATGGAGAGATGGTAACCATAAAATTAAGCAAATCTCGCGCCCACAGGCCTCGCTTGCGGGACACGTGCTTGCGGCCGAAGAGAAGCATGTGTGAAGAAAGCATGCGACCGCGACGCTCCCTTCGAGCACAATCGCTTCGAGGAAAAGTAGGGATGTAAATGGTTCGGATTTGAATCGGCTAAGAGTTCTACCAAATCAGATATGACAAAAAAACTTGTATCAATTATGCACCATTCAGAAGAAAAGAAGGCCTTTTTAGTGAGTGGTGACTTGTTGGGACACCTCATCAACAGTTATCTTCATATGTGGAGACAAACCAAGTCAACTATTTTGAGGGTTTAGTTACACTAGGAAACATTCTAAGACCATAAAAAATTGGACCATTTTTTTATTATTTTAAATTTCTAAAGGTATGTAATTTTTTATAGACATCCAAATAAATTATTTAAATATTTAAAATGTTCTAGAACATGTAAGCAGGTGAGAATTTTAAAAAAAATAATTTTAAAAAATATGTAATTGCTCCTTATCCTAGATGGATGAAGAACATCACATGCTTCAAGTAGTATTATTAAATTGCAAATGGTAAGAGAAAAATGTGAAGGGCACCAAGTTGAAGACTTAATTACATGTTTTTGCCGCTTTGGTAATCAAATTAAGTGGCCAAACAATTTGATTTTATGGCCATACATGTAACTTTCAAGTACATTTTACTTTTAAAAAAAATTATCTATTTTTTGAAGAAATGATTTATTTATTACCTTTTTTTTCTGGTTCCAAAAATTCACGGATTCGGCTCATGAATCAATTCAAGAAGCACCGCGCCGGGGGTAAAAAAAAGCACTATTATGCTGTTTTGAATTATTCGAGGTCAAGTCTCCGTTCAGGGTTTACTAATATTGTTATATTTTTAAAGAAATTTATAATAAAAAGAAAGTTTCAAATTATTATTGTCTAATAGTACAGCCACATGTGAGTTTGTGTGAGCAGCTGTCCACACGGTCCCACAAAATTTATTTATTTGTATATTTATATTTTAAACATTTATATATATATATATATATATTCTTATTTTATACATAACATTTCTTATACTTTCTCCAATGAAAGGGGACCACCCCAGCACACTTTCATCAGAATTAATTTACTATGTAGTCAAAAGATTTTTTTTTTTTCTAAGTGTCTATATGTGTTAGTGTCTTTGGACCAAAAATTTTTGACTCCACCACTACCGTTAATTTTTAGTTATATAATTGACTAAAAAGTAAGTGCCCAAGGTTACGTACCTAACATTGTCCACCGGAAGACATAATGAGTGTCATGCACTTTCACTTGCAATTGTGAAATGTCTCAGTCACCTGACCAACTTGGTTCGCTTAAAATCAGGTTTAGCTTCCATTGATCAAGCCGGACTTAAGATATATTTGATTATATATATATATATTAAAATGATTGAATTGTGCTCTCACCACATATAAACTGGTGTGGGCAGTTGCCCACACCAACTTGTCAATATTCATTCATTTTTACATTAAGATTGTCTAATATTTACTTTGTCATATATGTAAGTGTCCATGAATCTTAAGGTATGAAAACATATGAACCAATGCCTATTCAAAAAAAAATTTCTGGCTCTGCACCAACCAAAATTTCTTACTCTACAGTAATAGGCACCGAGGAGGCGCTTGATGGCCGTGGAAAAACTTTCAATGCTTTTTCTTTGAGAAAAAAGAAAAGAAAAAAGGAAGACCTAAAGGTAGGAGCTGGAATTAAAAAAACTATACGATCTACACATTGTGGAACAGTAAAAAGATTGAAAGGATAAATTCTTTTTTTTAAGTGTTTGACTAGTAAGAATAACTTTTCCTAAAAAGTGCATTCAACTAAAAGAATTTCTTGCCATGAGGTGTTTTTTCAAGAAAAGAACAAAGACTTGTGTCGTTGCTTTGTGATTGGCAATCTCACGATTGCATCCATCATTATTTACGCATTTATTTGTGAAAAGTACGTTCCAACAGCTCCATAAAGTTCCTTTGTCTCCTATGGTTTTCATATTTCGTAGTCGTTATATCGAAAAACACGTAGCACCTAGACCCTAAATGAGAATTATATGGACCATCGAGTTTAAGATATACTAGATATTAAGTTGAAAAAATAGATACTAAAATATATTTTCAAGAGACAGAAATCCCCTTTATAAGCGAAAATAAACCAATTTCCTTAACCTAGAGTTTTTGCCTTTCTTTGGGAGGTATTTAGTCTCTTAAACATACAATTAGGTTTATATTTTTTTCAACTTAATCTCCTTTGTCAATCTCATGTGATTATATATATATATAGAAGATTTCATATTATGCCTCTTCAAATTGCCACCTGTTTTTTCTTAAACTTAATCAAATAAATGTAACTTATATATATATATATATATATATATATATAAGATTTTCATATTATGCCTGTTCAAATTGCCACCTGTGTTTTCATAAATTTAATCAAGTAAAAGTAACTTATATGGAAAATATAAAAATAAGAGAATCTTGAGGGTTCGGTATTCATATTGAATTTTATGATAGAAAAGCTAAGGCCGTTAATATTTAAAATATTACAAAATATAATTTGTACAACCTATTCGTATGTTTTTTCCAACTATTTTCATTTATGTATGCCATTAAATTCATTAAAAACTAAACTGATGGTTCTTAAGAGTTAAATGATACAAAATGCGAGATTTATTGCTATCTTTTTTTTTTCTTTTTTTTTGATAAGTGATAGTTTCTTATATTAAGCTTGAGAAATTTTGAGGAGGGTAGCATAGGTGGTTGATTTAGTAGGTTAGTGAAAGTTCGGCTATTAGTTCGATTCCCATAAGTGCTATTCGTATGGATTAAAAATAGTGGTAGTCGACTACTCATTACTGTTTAGTTGAAAGGACTAACCTTATATGTATTCAACTACTATGCAGCTCCGAATCCCCGAAAAGCAAAACATTAAGAGAGCAAAACTATGGCTGCTATTTATTTTCCATAAAATAATCTGAAATGTGTTCAAATAAATCAATTTCAGATTTATAATGAAATCTGAAACGGATTCAGATTGATTGATATTCTTGAATAGTCCTTTCTACGTACCAGAGTTAGTGATATTCGATTTCTATCCAGTTTTTACATGTAGAAAAGAACAAAGGCTCCTACTTAACCATTGGACATGGTTCAAGAATACTGATTTGGATTTGGATATTATTCTACCTAATTCAAAAACTATTCAAATTGAATTTTTTTTTTCTTAAAAAATTGGATTCAGATCTATGTCCAGTCATTGCCACACCCTTGAAATGGATTAGCAAGAGGCTAGAGGATTTATTTGTGCAAACCCGAACAAAGAAAACTAAAGATCTTGTATATATATATATATATATATATATATATATATATATATATAAAGTCAATACTACTGTGTTAGGGTTTGCACAAATAAAGGAGGAAGGAACAGCATCATAAGATTTGCTTTCCTAAATGGGTTGCTCCTCCAATTAAAAGATTTCCATAATCAAATGGCCATGCCTTTTATAGGTTAAAAGAGCACTTCATTTTTTTGAGCTGCCATTTTTCCAATGTGTAAATCACAAGTTTCTAAGAATATATCATGGGGATTTTAAATTTGTAGGAACCTAAGATCTATTGTAGCTTAGATGCATCCAAAGCCAGTATGGGATTCTTTCAAATTGGTGCATAAAGAAAAACCAACATCTCCTAACCATATCTTAGTTTGAAACCTAAATCTACCAAGGAAATCAATATTTATTATGAACATAAATGCTTTTCAACTAATTTTTTTCCAAATTGATCCCTCTTGCTGGCAAGGATGAAATGCATTAAAAACTCAATGCGTCTAATAGACAAAAAGAGAAAAAAATAAACACGTTTAATGAATAATGATAAAATGTTGGTGACTTGAACGGAAAATTTTCCCCAGGAATTACCTGCCGGCGGACAAGAGGAGTCCAAAAGAGTGAACAGACAGTCTGTTGGTCACGGGCTCCATGACATAGGCGAGGACCGCCGACGGATATAATTCCCCATCTCTCGGACAATACCGTAAATTAGGATTCTGTAGATCTCCCTCGTCTTCCCTTTCCCGGAAACCAAGGAGACACTCTCTCCTACCGAAGCGTAACTCAACAGTTCGATTCTCTTTCTATCTCCCTCTGTTTCTCTCTCAACTAACTTCCCGCCAACCAAAAAAGATAATAGGGGGAAGAGAGAATTCCGTTACTGTCAGGCGCCTTTCTGTCTTCTCTCCCTCCCTCTCTCTCTCTCTCTCTCTCTCTTTGCAGTTTTTTTGCTTTTTCCTCTTTTTGTTTAAACCGCCTTACCAGTGGCGTGACTCAATTAAATAGACTCCATTGACCTCGACTCTGTTTCTTTATATATACCAACAAATCAAGTTTCGTCATACCAACTTCTTTCTCCTTTCTTTCGACTCCCAAAGCAGAGGACGATGAAGTTCAAGTTCCTCTGTACCATATTGTTTGTTATCCTCATAAATTCTATTTGTATTAATTTTTCCGAGGCAGCACCTGAGCATTCTCTCATTACCCATGTTCCTGGTTTTGATGGAACTCTACCATCGAAGCATTACGGAGGGTTAGTATTTTCTCTGCTTGCCTTCCAGTTGTATGGTTCCTGTTCTGTATATTTGGAATTGGTGTCGTTCTTCATTGGCGTTCAATGTGTTCATTTCTTGAGATCTTCTCGTGTTGGTCGTGCTTTTAGGTACATAACGCTTGATGAGAAGACTGGAAAGAGCCTCTACTATTACTTTGTGACATCAGAGAGCAACCCATCAAAAGATCCTGTTGTTCTGTGGCTGAATGGTGGCCCTGGCTGTTCCAGCTTCGACGGATTCGTATATGAACATGGTAACTCCACTACCTTCGTTTCCTTTCTTCTTCCTGGTTTATTTGTTAATTTTATATGCAGTAAGTTACTTGGCTGTATCCCTGATATGCAGCAAATTCTGAAAGATGAGGGAAAAAAATTCATGTGGTCCTGGAAAGAAACTTTGTTACGTTGTATGGTGAGACACAGCGAGAGAGAGCTTGAGAGAGAGAGAGAGAGAGAGAGAGAGAGCGAGCGAGAGAGAGAGAGTCCTCTTATCTTCAAATTCAGAACAACAAGGCTCAGAAGATTGATTTTGCATGTTCCGAATTTGACCATTTTGCTCACGGTTGTCAAACTTGACGTTCTTGGAATAGCATGACCGTGTAAACCAGAATAATATTCCCACATCGAAGAAGTGTATTGGAACTTTTTTTCTGGAGGTAGGTAGATGAAGGGAAAATTCCATGAGCTATTCGCCGCATTTGCAAGCAAATGCAGAACGATGGTCTGTAATCTTTATGTCTTATTTGTGATCCCAAACCAGAAATCTGAAAGAATAATTCTGCTAACTCTGATGGTTAGGTCCGTTCAATTTTCGACTGCCAAAGAGTGATAAGAGCTTACCAGAACTTCAGGTCAATCCCTACAGTTGGTCAAAGGTGAATGAATCTGCGGAAATTTTGTAACATCTTAATTCAATCGGGAAGATGAAAAACCACAGATATGATCCTAACCTTTCTTTTCTTTTCTTTTCTCATTTCAGGTCTCTAATGTCCTCTACTTGGACTCACCAGCCGGGGTTGGCTTTTCCTATTCTAATAGCTCAAGTGATTACACTACTGGGGATCTTCAAACTGCTTCTGATACACACCAGTTTCTCTTGAAGGTTCATTGCTTTTATACGATACACATAAACCATATCTATCGCTACCATTTGATGCCAAATCTCTTTTGCATGCATTAACTTGCTATGAAGTTTGTATGAGGTGTTCAATGTACCAAGAAATTTTCCTGCTGCTGAACCTATTTTAGTTTTCTTTGCTGCAAATAGCCAGCAGTGGCTTCACTTTGACTTACGATTCCACTTCATGGTTCCTCTGCTTAAGGCCCTTTTCTCTTTTTTCTTTTCTTCTCCCCCCCTCTTTTCCAATAGTGGTTTGCAGAATATCCAGAGTTCCAGGAGAACCCCTTTTTTATTGCTGGCGAGTCTTACGCAGGGATTTATGTTCCTACACTTTCCCATGAAGTTGCTGATGGTACTACTTGATTATTTCTAGTTGTTTTTTGCTTTCTGGCGTTTACTTTTTCATAATGCACAATTTCTTGTAGGAATTCAATCTGGGGTGAAACCGGTTATAAACTTCAAGGTAAGTCACTTCAATTTTTTTTTTTTTTACCTTTGTTCATATAAAATAAGAGAGATTTTTCTTTCCCAATTCACATTTGCAACTCAATTCAGGGTTACTTGATTGGTAATGGAGTTACTGATCCAGTCTTTGATGGAAATGCTCTTGTACCATTTGCCCATGGGATGGGTTTGATACCAGATACTCTATTTGAGGTAGGGACAAGCTTCAGGTGATACCAATAAGGATATTTCAACCAGACACAGTTTGGCATGCGTTAAAATCAATCCTGAGTCTCTCTGTTTTTATCAAAATTGTGAGTGTTATGAAACAAGATGATGTATCAATCATAAACATTCTGCAGGAAGCTAAGAATTATTGCAAGGGGACCTACTGGGACACTGGCAATGGTGATGCAGATTGCTCAACTGCCCTGGACAAAATCAATGAGGTATACCAACTTAGAGTAAAATTTATTCTCTTTCCCACCAAGTAAACCTGACTAACCTTTGGTTATGGCAACTAAGCATGCCAGTCCAATTTCTCCAATGCAACATCATTAGACTATACTGTCAACCTTCCTTCTGCTCAGTTACTTCAAATCGCTATGCAGAATTGTCCTGTCATCTGTCATTGGGCAACAGATTTGTGTTGAATTCTTTGTTATGTTGAAGTTCCAGCTTCCATGAAGCTTTCTTGTGTTTGACTTGTTAAACTAATAACAGGACATAAATTCTCTGAACATATACGATATTCTTGAGCCATGCTACCACAAACCACATGCTGCAACAGGCAGCCACCAGAATAGACTGCCACCAAGCTTCCGCCGGTTGGGAGAGACAGAAAAGCCTTTGGCAGTCAGAAAGAGAATGTTTGGACGTTCTTGGCCCCTTCGAGCTCCTGTTAGAGAAGGGATTGTCCCAACCTGGCCAGAGTTGAATCAGATGTTTTTATCCGTCCCATGCACTGTAAGCAACACTTGTTCAATAATATACCATGATACAATTTGAATACTTCTGTCACCATCATATTCATCTACCATCTCATAATTCTTGTTACAGGCTTATGACATTTTTTCATAGCATTCTTGATGTGATTCTTCTTGATAAATGAAAGATATTTAACCTCCAAAAATTGTCCATTTGGGTTGATAATAGCTTCAAAAAGCGACATAAATGTTTCTCATCTGGAGATGCTTAACAGGTCAACAATGAATGCAGAGTAAGGCAATCATAGGTCATTTTAACAAAAAAGCTTGATTGTGTCAATGCTCCTGACAGGTGAAACTTTTGATTCATAGCTTTCTGTGACTGGTACTTTAGAACACTAATGATCCAGCAATCTGGTGCACAATAAAGCCCTGAAGCACAAGGCTGTATTTGATTGTGATTCTTCTTGCAAGTCACAACAGTGAATTCATGGACAAGTCAACTGCGTGTCATGCACTGAAGCAAATATACTAGAGTCAAGGCACTCTGCAACGTTTTCATGACATAGCAACAGCAAGAAGGATCTGTTGTGCCACAATATTGAATAAACAAAATAATAGAGTTACCGAAACTTAAACATAAATTCACAAAATAAACATAACTACATGAGAGCATGCAGTTTCGTTATTCAAGTAGCAGAAGAAATAAATGCTGTCATATCCAAAATCGACAAAAAAATATAGGGTCAACTGGATGTTAGACCAAAATATTATATGTTAGCACTGTAGAGAACATCTTTCTACTTGTAAAATGACTGCCCGGTTGAAGGTAAGGCTGGTAAATGAGCCAAATTAAGCTTGTGTTTCAAGTTGTCCCTTTAATTCTTCTTTTTTTTCTTAAGATATCTGGCAGCTTTCCTGTCATGTTGTACTCCAATTATTGACTGTGCTGATATTATCTTGAATTTTCAATTGAAATCATTTGTCAACAATCAGGACGACCAAGTTGCAACTGCTTGGCTGAACGATGAAACAGTGAGAAGTGCAATTCATGCTGCACCGGTATGTTTTAACTTCAAACTTCTTTGGTTGCTTCTCTTTGAAGGTCAACTAATCTCTGTCTCTTTCCAGATTGGTATAAGTGGACAATGGGACTTGTGCACAGATCGCATAACGTTCACCCATAATGCAGGAAGCATGATCCCTTATCATAGAAATCTGACAACTAAAGGATATCGTGCTCTTATTTACAGGTAAGCTCATGATATTTCATCAACCAAAATATGAATTGTCAAGGTTGCATCTGTGTACCTCAGGGACAGAGCCAGGGTTGGGGCAGAGGCCATGGTCCCCTTGCAGGGTTTGAAAAATAAAATTTTGCATACTAAAATTTTCAATCTTCTGGTTTTTCCCACGTTAAACTTTTGAGAAATTGAGGTGGTCCGTATGAAAAATTTTCAGAAATTTTAGGGTTGTTGTTTGTGCCCTTCCCCCCACCCAACCAACAACCCTTGAAAAACAAAATCCTGGCTCTGCCCCTGGTGTACCTAGATGAGTAGTAACTTGAACAGAACAGCAACCATATCTCAAAAAATCTTGAGTTCTTGATCTTATCCAATTACTACTGCTTGCCTTTGAAAAATTTATCTTGTTTTAAGTTGAAAATCATTTGTTTTGCATTTGACAGTCTCAAGTATTTGATATTTGGATGTGAGCTTCTTTTGAATTTCAGTTTCCAGTTAATGATGTTTCTATATTGGAAACTATTTGTGGTCTGTTCCAACTGTGATTTCTTTTAATCTGCAAACTTAGCCTGGTTTTCTCTCTGGCAGTGGAGATCACGACATGTGTGTACCATTCACTGGTACTGAAGCATGGACGAGATCACTTGGATATAAGATAGTGGATGAGTGGCGAGCATGGATAGTAGGCAGAGATGTTGCTGGGTATGCATCTTTATTCCCTTATCCAATTACTACCGTGAAGCAAATTTTTGACCAGAATTTAAATCTTTGAATCTTTTGATTAAGATGTCATACACATATAATAAGAAAAAGTTCCTATAATTTTAGATTTTTATAAACTGTGAATCACCTTGGATTGGGGATCCAACCTCAATCATTTCCTTGACCCCCCACACAGGAAGCTAGAACAGCCGAGACCAGATGTCTATTCTTGGGAATTTGAAGCGTAAACTACTATTAGGACCTTCCTGATTCCAATCCTTCTCAAAGTGGAATTCCACAGATGAGCCACTAACGTTAGACATTCCATGGAAGAACTTAAGTAGTAAAACAGAAAGCGTCAGGGCCCAGGCATAATCTTTTACCATTGTGAAACCTTAAACCCACTCAGTACCAATGAAAGTGCTACGGATGATGTTCAATCAAGTAGGAAGAACAGCTACAGAGATATGCTTATTGATTGAATCTGTTATATTTTGCAGGTATACTCAAGGTTATGGTAATAATCTCACATTTCTCACCATCAAGGTGAACATACTTTCTTGATAAATTCTCTCTCTCTCTCTCTCTCTCTCTCTATATATATATATATATATATATATATGTGTGTGTGTGTGTGTGTGTGCAACGGTATATTCTTGACCACTCGGGTCATAAACAGAACTTTGACTACTTAAACGCACGTTAATTGGTCACATATGTATATGTGTGTGGGTTTGGATGAAGAGATCCTTTGACCTCTCTCAACTACTGTCCGATTTGTTACATTGGACAGTGTGTTTAATTATTCTCACCTATGCAATGCATCGTAGGCTGTCATTGGATGGAGGGTTGGGTGGCCAGTGTGTGTGTGTATATATATATATATACATATAATTTGTTTATTAAACATTTCAAAATCATAAAATCTTTATTTTCCAGAGTATGTGATCCAATGTAGCAGAGTGTAATTTTTGATTGCCATTTATATATATTAATTACTTTGGTTGGGTGGTGGTGATATTGCAGGGTGCAGGACACACAGTTCCGGAGTACAAGCCCAAGGAATCTTTGGAGTTCTATAGCCGCTGGCTGTCGGGACAAAAGCCCTGATACTGATGCCAAAATGAAAAGATCAACGAAACGTTGCCGTATTCTTACTTCTATTCCAAAGGAAAAAAATAAATTAAATATCTCATTTTTTTATGTTTTAAATATATTGAAGAAAATGGAAAACTACCATTGAGAAAAGCCTTGTAATTTCTCCATCTGCTCTCCTGCAAAACAAGCAAAATTAAAAATTATGTTTCATGAGCAAGTGTGTATGCGTGTGGAGAGAGAGAGAGAGAAGGAATAAAATACATTTTTATACAGCAAAAGTATGTCAAGATTATATCCAATGCAGAGAAAGATTTAGGGAGCTTTGTGTCTAGATTGGCTGAAAACAAGATGTATAGTCTTCTTGAAATATGTGTTCTAATGACATAATTTTTCTTATCAAACACTCTCGCAGACACGCAAAAAAAAAAAAAAGGAATTCGAACAATTTTAATAGAGAACATCTTAATACAAGCCAACCCATCAAACAATCGCGACATTCAAAGTTGTACTTGACATTACTTCATCAAAAGCATAAGCATAGCGATGCTAACCCCACTTCAAGGACTGCAGTTAGGGAAATAAAACCGAGGCGCATCAATTGCTGGTTGAAGTACAGCCACCATTCACAATCTTTCACTTCCCAATTTTATTGCACGGACCAATGTGTTTGTGGATAATATTGGATTTCAGAGAGATAATGACTGCAAATTGCAATAGGTTGGTAAGTAGTCACCATCATGGGCTGTCAATGGCCGAGAAGATAATACTAACTAAGAGGGGGTTCTGGCAGGGGCCACGACCGAGAGTGTCACGTGTCATTCATTATTCATTTTCTCTTTCTTTAATATTTACAAACAATTCTCTTTGTGCAGGGTCGAAGATAGATTTTTTTTTATATAGATTAAATGAAGTTTTTCTAAAATTACATGTAATGTTTTTTAAAAATTTGAGGAGTGATCATGGCTCTTTTATATATATAAGGAAGTCATGAATAAGTTGCAATGGCAGTCATTATTTAGTTTTCTTATATATATATATAAAAGAAAACTAAATAATGACTGCCATTGCAACTTATTCATGAGGATCCTTTGACACTTTTTATAATCGGTCATATATACATAAACTGTGTTGAAAACAGTACCATAAACTACTGCTAATGCCCTTGTGGCCATATTCTTTTGTGGTGGTGTCCTGACTTTTTAACATTCGGCAATGTCTACCAGCCAGCTGCCCTCATATATAATAATATTTTTTTTCCAATTGATAACTAAGGCTGCACATGAGCCGAGTCAAGCCCAAGCTTGGCCAGTTCGAGCTCAACTCAACATGAAAAACTCGGGCTTGAGCTCGGCTCGAACTCGAGTCGAGCACCTTATAGCAAGCTCAAGCTAGACTCAACTACACAAAGTTAAGCTCAAATTCAACTCTTTTAACTCATTTAACTTGTTTAGACATTAATTTTAGTAAGCATTAACTCATGTAACCTGTGAAAATTTGTTTTTACTTTTTATCCTAAAAATTAAAACCAGTGAACCAGTTTTGATATTATTATATAGAGTACCAGTTTGCGAATCGAGACGAGTATAAACAAGTCAAGTTCCTGAAACTCGACTTGTTTATAAACGAGTTCAGCAGGGGCTGAATTTTTTAGAGTTCTAGTCGAGCCCGAGTTGGCGCGGCTTGTTGTGCAGCCAATGATAAACGAATCTGGCTGAGCTGCAGACACACTTGGCCGCCAGACTGATTCTATTCAATACCCAAATTTCGATAACACTGATTGGCGGGATTTTATTTTTTGCATATCCAATGAGATTTAAGTTGGTTTTATACACTAATGCGTATTTAAAACTTTTTAACTTTATCAAAATCCTTTGTTACGAAGCTGACTTACTTGGTCTTGACCATGCGTATTTTAAACTTTTAATAACTTTTTCACAATCCTTTTTTGCCATGCTGACTTACTTGGGCTTGACTGTGAGTATTTTATACTTTTTTACTTTTTATAATCCTTTTTTACCAAGCGGCTTACTTGAGCTTGACCGGTTTGAGATATTTTCATTTTAAGGTCTCTTGTGTAAGATATATTGGGGTGCTTTAAATTGAGTTTTTTTAATTATTTCCTAAGTTGTTGGCACTTGATAAGTACTCAAACGGTCCGTGTCAACCAACTTATACGTCCATTGGGTTAAAATGGCTTAAATGGCCTTGTGTAAAAGAGAAATATTGGATGATTAATGAAGAAGAATTACATGCATGCATTTTTCAAATGAGAAAATATGACATATTTTGGTAATAACGAAAATGATCCTAAAAGTGGTAATGAAAGTAATGAATTCACACTCTTTAATGACAAATTTGATAAGAAAAGTGGCTTTAATTAAAAAATTGTCCAAATATGAAATTTTGCTGATATTTAAGTGCAAATTTAGTAAAAGTGATTTTTCATCCTCGGCCTTTAGGTCTAGGGCTACTTTGAGACCTAGGTAGGCCTACTTCTTCAACTTGAGTGTTGAGTATCGTACTATTTGCAGTTCAATAGAAAAACACTCACAAAAATCGAACAAAAATCGAACTAATGATACATCTCTTTCCCGCCTTTCAATCTGACCAGCTATGTTATCCCCTTTAAAGATCCTTAACCACAAATTTGAAAAAAAGGGTTTTATAAACCCCTAGATGGTCATTCTAAATCATTGCCATGAGGACAATTCTTTTCCTGTTTAACGCATTATTATTATTATTATTATTTGATAAGCAATTGTAGTGATAGTTAGACAACTACCAGTTTTTCCCAATTACCGCGTTTCGCAGTTGTTGAATCTTGGAGCTCTTTTAACTTGAAGCTCTCATGTATATTTGTTGAAGCATTTTTATATGTGAAAAAATAGCAACTTTGAGCTCAGATTTTCAAACTTTTCATTTACTCGCTTGAAGAAAGAAAAACCCTACATTAATGAACAGGCAGCAAACGATTGAAAACTTGAGCATTTTCTTGTTTTTTTTTTTGCCAAAAGTTAAGTTATCTCAAACTTTTTAGCGAAGGGGAAATCCCTTTTCACATATACACACCCATATATATATATATACTTGTGAGTTTTTGAAATTTTATAGGGACTTGACACCTGTCACAACAAGATAAAATTTGCTAGACAATTGTCTCTCTCTCTCTATATATATATATATATATATGTGTGTGTGTATAAACATGGCGGAAAAGATGAAAAGTCATACTAGATGGTAAAAATACCCATCACTTATATAGCCCACATTGGGTGGCTGTTATCTGGCCAGCCCATGGAATCCAATCCTTATATAAATATATGTGTGTATTTCGCATATTCACGAATGGTACTTGTCTATAGGAATGCAACAATGAGAGAGTCTACTCGAGTTACATATTGCTTGGCTTAAGCTTTACGAGTCCGAGCTCAACTCGATAAACCGAGTCCGAGTCCCAGCTCAAGATCAAGCTAGACTAGTTTAAGGTCGTGTCACTTGATTCAAATAATTTTTTAAATGACAATGAAAACTGCAAAAGGATGTTTAAAACTCAGAAAATAATAATGAGTTACCCCTGAAAGATAAACAAACATGGAAGACACCACCTGGGTCGAGTTTAAATTAATCGAGCTCATGTAACTCGAACTCAAACTCGAACTAGACTTGTTTATAATTTGCGGTTTAACTCAACCTCAACCTCAAGCTGACACATTTATTAAACAAGTTAAATGAGTCCAGCTTACGTGGGCAAGCACGATCTGTTGTATATGGCAGAGCTATTGTATACTATTCCCTTTCAAAAGAACCCCGTCCTTGAGAGCACCTCATCCATCTCTTTGTATTTAAATGGCCTCAAGCTATTATACTAGTTTTGCTTCGGGCCCTTACGGGCCCGGGACTGAGTGCTTCTGGAGCGGGCAGGTGACGCCTAAGGGCACAATTCCGAGTTCTTAGCGGATGGAGCACTTCCCCCGCACCAATGGGCTGCAACCCCTTGGGGTAAGCTATTATACTTAGTTACAATAGTAAGCGCAACCCCTTGGGGTAAGCTATTATACTTAGTTACAATAGTTCATGTAACTAATGTCCAAAAAGTGTTAAAGATAAGAATTTATTCCATGATTCATATGATAATGTTCATGCGTGTGATAGATTGACATGAGAATGGACAGAGTGTGTGCTGGCATGGTGCGAGCAACATGACATGACAGTTGATGATGATTTACAGAAATGAGTAACAGAAATTGCAGGCATTGGAAGTATGATTGGGCTTCAATAGCCATAAATAGCCTACTCAATTACTAAAGTGCCCACATGAAGAACATGCTATAATATTGTAGCCTAAGTAGTTTTCTCATCAATAAACCATCCTTTCCTTGCATGAAACAAGGAATAGTGAGAAGTTGTAAAAGAAAAGTTCTAAAGAATATGAGCACTGTGGTTTTGGATGGTTTATGGCTTGGGCTTCTTCTTCTTCTTCTTCTTTTTAGTTTTGTAGGTTCCCCTTTGAAAAGAGAAAGAGAGGGAGAGACTTGTTGTTCTCTCACTTTAAGCCACAAGAGAGATCGAAAGAGAAATTAAAAAGAGATTGAGAGGGAGTAAGCTTCATTACATGTTTGGGGTTTCCACTGCACTTTTCTCTTTGTTATATGAAGACTGGGATAAGACACTGGTGGGTTTGTTGTGAGAAGATCAAAGTACTCTCAAATCAGCTCAACATCTCTTCAAGGACTTCTGTAACACTTGAAGCAGAGGATCGTTTGCCAACAACAACAAACTGTTACTGTTACATGAACATGTACAAAAGAATGAGTTAGATTCATGAAACACTTATTTAAGTGTTCCATGAATTTGCGGCATTTTTTTGAAATACCTTTATGGGAGAGTAAGCATGTGTTACTGTTACTAAACGGGTTTTGACTTCAAAATAATACTGTTTGGGCAAAAGCTTTTCGAGTGGCTCTCTTGCATTGAAATTAGATTCTTCCAGAAGACTCCTCCTCCGTTAGCTGTATAAGTTGCCAAATGGGCCTTTTTCACTAATCATCTTCTTCCCAAAAGACATCTTCACATACTTTGCACATGTTCCTCCATTCTCTCCTTTTGGTACCAAGTCTTCTGTAGTAGGTAGCCTACTGCATTGTTGTGGAACGTCCTATCCATGGGGTAATGCGAATAAATGGCTGATATATAGCTCCATCATTATATAATGAAGTTTTTTTTCTTTTCCTTATCAATTCTTTAGGGAGGCATTTGATGCACAGGAATTACAGTACTGTTACAATAGAATCACATGACTACTCCCAACTATTATTCCGTAATCAAATCAGCAGAAGAAAACAACATTCTGGGGTCATTCTATCGATTTCTAAAAGTTTTCATGAATGAAATAGAAATAGCAAGTCATTGCTTTGAAATAAGTTTCAAAATGTGAACTTTTCTGCCATATAAATTTGACATAAAATTGGTAACTGAGATTTTTAGTTAATGGTCTGCTGAATTAGATGATTTCTGATTGACTGACCTTGTTCCACCTCATATAAGGATGCAAGCTATTAAGATCGTAAGCAGTAAGTACCTATCAGATCTTCAATAGCCAGAAATGAGAGAACAACGTATTATACCACATCCAGCAAGTTTGCCTTTCTCCCCAACTTGCTTGTCTTTTAAAGCATGTATGGACGGTCCCTATTCAATTGAGCATTTTATTTTTCAGTTATTCAAGGTGTTGCTTGTGTGTTTGGTCTCATATAAATTAATTACAGATGCCATGACAGATGTTGGCTTATTTCATGGATCTGTTCGGACTTGCTTCCACTTGGCCGAGTAACTTATTACCTTGTGAAACATTTTGGTCACATTGGCTTACAGGTTTAAGTAGAAAACAGAATTCCTTATTGTTTCTATTTTAAAAATCTACTTAAAATACTGACCAATTCTTTGTTAACTATCCATGTTTATTAGGGACGTTTATTTATTTATTTATTTCATTTGTGCCCGTTTTGCTCTTGTAAAAGCATTTGCTTTAAAACTTATAGAGAAAAGGCTGTAAAATCATGCGAGATTAGAGAGAGATGAACAATTGGGTAACGTTTTGAAATCTCAAGTGTGTTTCATTGACAAAATGGTATTCTAACGCAGAAGGAGCACTAGGGATGTACTCTAAACTGCCTTATGCCATTGATCGGGTATCATCAAATTTACTAAGCTTGTATAGAAGATGCCATCAGAATTCAGTGTCAATATTACATAATAACTGGTTGTTCACAAGGCCTTGTATAACAAAGCAAATGGCTCTATCAAATTTATATTGAACAAGTTTTATGATTCTGTTGCTTATAATAAAGTTATCATCTTGGAAGGTGGATATTGCTCTTACTTCTAGTCACCATATCAGCCCTATCATTTTCTCCTCCTTCTTCAGCTAATGGAATCTCTTCTGTGGCTTTCTTATCGACTGACTGGTCCATATGAACTTGCAGACTCTTTCTTGGTTTCTTTTCCTTCTTCTTTGATTATGCTTCACAACTTTCATCACTTTCTATTGCTTTTTGAGGGCTTCCTCAACTTTTCAAGTACCCATTCAATTGGCTATAGCTATTTTTTGTCGCTGTTTATTTCTCTCTCTCTCTCTCTTCTGTGTGTCTCTCTTAAGTCTCTCTCTCTCTCTCTCTCTCTCTCTCTCTGTGTGTGTGTGTGTGTGTGTGTGTGTGTGTGATGCATCCCTCTTCTGGATCTCTATATACTTAAGAGAGACACACAGAAGAGAGAGAGAGAGAGAGAGAGAGCTCTTTAATTTGATAGGCTGAATGAATACATGCAAATATTCAGATTTCTAATAATGAAATAGCTCTAGCCAACTGAATTACTGTGTCAAAGTCTAGGGTGCCTTCAAAAGCAATGTAAAATGATGAAAAACTACTAACTAAGCATAATCAAAGGGGAAGAGAAAAAGAAGAAATCTGCAAGTTATGGCATAGAAGAAAAATAACAACGTATATATAAGCCAGTCAGTTGAGAAGGAAGCCAGAGACGACATTCTAGAAGCTGAAGAAGAAAGAAAGGCTGACAGGACAGAGATGGTGACTAGGAGTAAGTACAATACCCACCATCCAAGATGATAAGTCTATTATAAGCAAATATAATCATAAAAATTAATTAAAATAAGGCGAATTCGACAGAACCATTCTTGATCTGTTATATCATTAATAAGGCCAATGTTATGATCAACTAATTATGCAATATGGGCAGTGAGTTCTGATAGTATCTTTTATCACAAGAAGCTAAGTTAGTTTGATGCATGATACCTAATCAATGGCATAAAGCAGTTTAGGGTACACCGCTATTGCTCTTTCTCATCAGAATACCATTATTTTCAATAAACACAGTTGATATTTCAGGATGTTGCCTCACTGTTCATCCTTTTCTCTAATCTCATGACATGCTTCCACAGCCTTTGCTCCTTAGGTTTGAAGACAAATGCTTGTATAAGAGCAAAATAGACATAAATTGAAAAATACAACTCATATAAAAGTGTCATGTGGATAGTTAACAAATTCATGAAGATGACTATTTTAAGTAAAATTTTTAAAATAAAAGTTATATATATATATATATATATATATATCCGACCAGCTTGCGCATATGAAAGGTAATCCACTTTCACTATCATTATTTTTACTGTTTCTATGTCAATCGTATTTAAGACAATGTCTTTATGATCAGTTCCTATTAGAACCGGTCATAAAATGGATGTTAGAGAATGAAATCGAAAAGGAAATTTTTCGTGAACCGACCGATCAATTAAATATGTACTTTTCAACTAAAATTATAAAAAAAAAAAAACATTCCGCATAAAAAAAATATATAATAAAATTATCAGGTACGAAGTCGTTCACTAATTTTTGTATGCAGATCCACGGCGCAAGCCCAAGGAATTGTAAGCAAAGTCTAAGGCCGCCGGCAGTCAGGACAAAGACCATGATGCCTAAAATTCACGCTTATCTTTTGGTCCACCTACAGGACTTTAAATTATTAGCAAAATATAATAACGATACTTTTTTCATTTTTCACGCGCATCTTTTATTTTAATGGAAAATACAGCAAAACGTTACTTGGGAAAAGCACCAAATGGATAAGTGGTGATAGCCCTGTATCTTGTCCGGTTGTCTATTACTTTCTATATATATAAATATATAAATAAATATATATATATATATATATATATATATATATATATATATATATATATATGCATGATGACAACATAATTACTTCGTTTGAATATTCAATAGTGAAAATCCAATCGCATTGACAAAAATGTATATTAAAAACTCTACATACTCTTTAATGGTACACATTACCATTATAAATGTAGTTTACATACTATATATTAAAGGCCTAGATGCTCACTCACCTAACTCTGAAATGAATGTTAAACATGAATGACTAACATGGACATAATAGAAGGAAGTAAGTGGATCAGTCAAGTAGCCGAGCTCTAAGAATAGATCACCAATGATGCTTCAAGACCACAGATGTTCGTAAATTGAGCTACCATTTATTTGCTGGATCGAAACGACCAAAACTGTAGCTAACAAATAAAACAAAAAACAGCCATGCAATGGAGAAAGAAAAATGGACTTTCATTTTTTTTTTCTTAACAAAGTCAAGAGAATGCTATGCCCGCACTAATTTAAAATGACAAAAACTCATTTTAATAGATAGGAAAAAAAAAATCCCAGAAAAAATAGATGATAGCATTATAGAAGGGGATCATCTAACATTATTGTAAATTAGAAATGTATAATGTTTTGGATTAGTTTGATACCAGAGTTTCCCAGTTCTCAAGTACCACCCAAATCCTTTAAAGTTGATGAAATATATAAGATTAGCTTGATTCGCTGAAGGAACTACTTACGTAATGAACTAAAGTTTTATTTTCCTTTAAAATACTTGGCTCATATGTATCATGAGAAATTGAATTATACACGTTCTAGTGTTGAGCGCGAAGAAGACCATAATACAGTCAATATTAGTTAGAGAGATTAAAGGAAAACTTTTCAAAAAGAACAACTAAAATTGAACATATAAAAAAAAATGCACATTCAACCTTTTCATGTAACTAAAAAACCATAGCTATACTTTTGTAAAGTCTATAAAAAACTTAAAATCATTTATGAAAATTAATTGTTTAATCAGTAAACATGAACCATTTTTAGCCTCTAAAAAAGTTCATACGTTTTTTTATGAAGAACTTTATATCATTAATAAAAAAAATATCATATAATTGTTTTGGATGTTAACAAAAAAACAAGTTATTTGAGTTTGATTAATCCTGTATTTACATTGTTTAGATATCATTAAGAAAAATAATCAAAACTGACGAACTTACAATTCTTTTTTTTAATGGTATTTTGGTCTTTAATCATATTGACCTAAGCTTGAAGTAATAGCCTAAGGTCTTTCTAAATGTCAGGTTGCAATTTTTATTATCACCAACGCTTTATGTACCTTTTTTAAAATTCCCCAAAACCATATCATGGTAATAAAGTCCCTTCTAAAAGTTAACTTAGTAGATTTCAGTTCGGGGAAAAAATGGATTTTTGGCACATAAAATGGAATAAATAGTTCCAATATGCATAACGCATTCGAAAATATACACCAAAACCCACATCAGAAATTTAAAAAAAAAAAAAAGATCACAGGAGTAGAAACCACAAAATTTATATAAATATGAAAAATATGCATGTCCTAATCAAGGACCGGCAGCAAAGCTGTCGCCACAGGTTGACATGAAGATTTTTGTGAATAAAACAAGCTACAGAGAAAAAAATAACGCAAGTTGGAAAAGTGGCCGTTACATGCTAAAGTTGAAAAAGACTCACAAAGATCTGATTGGCATCCATCCACATAGTCCACCAACCTCACAGCCAGCAGAACTCTTCCTGTCTTTTGTAAGCTTCTCAACTTACACCACCGAAAGGAAGATAATGTGCTGGTCGTGGACTCAGCGGGCCCAGCTCACCTGAAGTTTCAAACAGCTGGATTCACATCAGACGGGCACGAAGTTGCGCCCAAGCCCATCATGTAGCCCTCCAAAACAGATGGTTCAACAGGTGGTGCTTCTTGCTGGTTGCTACCACAGGTGCAGAGTAGGTGACATAAGGTAGAAAGTTGTAAAGAGCGTAAGAGGAGAAGATCACTGGTTCAATCTCAACCGTCCCATTCTTTAACTCCAAACAACAAACAAAACACATGGACCAAAGATCCAGGCTACCAATCAAACTAAGAGAACAAAAACCATGAGATACAGATCGTCTCGGATCTCAGTACTGAAGCAAATGGTCTCACCTTTAATGGCAGTAGCACAATGAAGCAAAATTGAGTGCAGCAATTGCATACTGGAGAGGGAAGAATGACAAGAAAATAATGAGGAAATTTTATGGAGAAAAGCAAAACTGAAATATGTCCTGCTGAACCTCCATCGAGTGGAGTGTCCAGACTTGAAATCTCAGAACTCTTATAGAGCAATAAGAGCAACAGAATGAGGTGGTGCTAAATAAGTTTTCCTTCAATATTGACCTGAATTTATTAACAATCAAAGACGAACTTGTACAATCTAGGACACTTTAAGATCTGTTCATTTTTTCATGTATACTCCAACTGCAGCCCTTCTCACTAGAAATAAAACAGTGCAAGGAGGGCCATACCTGAATAGAACTACAAGCCTGCGGGCAGGACACACATCTATGTATATATATATTTCTATGAAGAACAAAAATGGAAAAAAAAAAAAGAATTGTAATAGAATGTAAGATACAAATTAAAATTTCTCCTGCTAAATCTTGCCATATTCAACTCACTTCCGAGATTCGTGATCAGCTGGCCTCTTCTTTTCTCCAGGCACAAATCTCGGAAGTGTCAGCAGGGTATTCACTCTGCTGACACCCTCCAATGCCAGCCACTCATCTGTCTCCACTGAGACCCCCTCACCATGCTTGCTGTCTTTCCTTGACATGCTTCTTGCCAGCTTATCTTGGCTTCTGTGTGATGGCGAGCCTTTAACTCCCTTAATCTGGTGTGCTGGAGAACCTGGAACTCCAGATTCTAGGGTAACCTCATTGCTGGCACGAACAGTGGAAGATCGTTCAAAGACTGGACTTGATGGCAGTTCCCCTCCCTCAATCCTGGCATATTTTGAAGCCACTTCTACTGGCTCTGAAGCTGGTTCTCTTGGTTTTGTGTCCTCTTGAACTTTGGAATTCGACTTCAGGAAGAGACAGACAACAGCACAGTCATCAACTTTAGATGTGGGGTATTTGAGCCTCCATGCTCTGACTGCAGACTCAACCAGAGATCTTGCAGCTGAAGAGCGGGCAGGAGCTGAAGCCACAATGTCCACTACCTCCTTATTGGAGAGAACGTCCCATATCTATGAAAATACGCAATACATGATTATTGTAGCTCATAACCAAGAAAGGATTCTAACAGACACACAAGATACACAACTTTAACTTTAACATGTGCACACATGGCAGCGATCACAGAAGCCCAAACTTCACTAAAATCTGAAAACATTTCCAGGAACATGGGAATCCATGTTCACTTGCCAATCCAAACTGATGCAGCTACTTGACAGTACTTTGTCATGCAGATGCTTAAATGATTACAAAACATTATAAAATATCAGGATAAGGCTTAACTACTTTAATTTTCATTTTCAGACAACAGAAAACACTTACCCCATCGGTAGCTAACACAACAAATTCGTCTCTTTCAGTGAGACGACGGTAGAATACTTCAGGAACAGAGATCAACCCAAAATCCTTTAGACAAAAATCACCAAATGCTCTTGCCATTGCCAAACCAGGGGAATCGCTATAAGGAAGCCACACACGAGCCACTTCTGGCTCATCATGCAGAGCAAAGACCCGTCCTTTACATCTCCGGATCCTCTCTTCTTCTCCTGAAAAAATGCTACACAGTCAAAATTTTATCATGGTTGGGGGAGATAGCAGGAGAGAGGGCAAGAGGCACACACTTGGAAGGTTGGGCTTGAGGTCCACTGTCAACTGCACAGCAGTTAGACTGTCATCTTCATTCCTTGTGCCCAATACTGCCCTAGAATCACCAACATTGCCAATTACAAGATCTTGGCCCTGTATAAAATCAATTAGCACAGCGAGCACCATAAACCATCTCAACCATAAGATATCACATACGACTACACAAATAAACACAGGCAGGACCACATTCATTCTCTCAGACAAAAGTGCCAATGGAGATGCAAACACCACAGACAAATACAACAGGGGTGCAGACAGACATGTGCAGAGATAGTGCAAGTGCATGCATGTGATTGTGGAAATATTCATTCGCTCCTAAACAAAATGTACCAAGATCCAGAATGCAACTTGATCCAACACCAGAATGGCAAATTTTCAAGCCATACTATCAGCTGACCAACTTGAGCAGGCACGAACAGAAAATGAGGCAGACAAGTTGGCATATAATAGGCTAATTCAGTTTCTACTTAAAAGAGCTTTCTTGAACAACAAAGGCAATTAAGCCCTTGTGGAACAGAAACTATCATTCTGCTTATGGATCAGTACCATCATACTTAACATATAAAAAGCTTGGCCCCAAGCAAACCAAAACTAGCTTGCCAGTCCATGCAATAAAACTAAAAAATTCTCATAAATTAAAGTTTACCTGCTTGACCAACGTGACTGCTGTTGTTCCACTACAGAAACAATCAATGTCTGAGTGCAGTTTAAGCTCCTTATCCATCACCTTGAAGGCCTTAAGAAATGACTCTTTGAGTGTCATAAAGATGTCTGGAAGCTTCTCCATCTCACTAAGATCAGTAGATGACCTTGGTTCCTCATCCATGCACAGAGAAGATGTCTCATCTGATGTCACGCTACCTGCTCTACTAATGCCATCACATAGACTATCATCATTGCCAATGTTAACCTGCCAGTGTGCACTGAGCTTAAATGGAAGAGAATCCCTCACTCTCTTGGCAACAAGATGACCGAAAGGACCATGGCCATCAAAAACTCCACAAAAAACAGTATCTGTTCTGGAACCAAAATTCTGAAGGCAGCCACAAAATGAAAATCAGACAACTTGACATGCAAATAGAGATTATGCTTACATGAAGAGCAGACAATACTAACGCTCCCACAAGGACAACGTTCTACTCTCCGTGCGTTGTGTGTGTGAGAGAGAAAATAAGGGTGATGAAGAATTTCAGGCACTATTTTGTCACCAAAACCAATCCACGGCTACTCTATGATTTATTTTTATAGGAATAGGAGCTATCAGCTAGGTTTAATTGATTTAATTTATCTTAATTTTTTTTTCCATAAGAGAATCAGTTTATTTAAAAAAATTGTACAGGCATATACTGATTGCATTTGAAAACTGATTAAAAACTTATCGACCAAAGTATGGTCAGTGGTTATGCCCAAAAACAGGCAGTTTATTATAAAAGCTAGATGAATTTACACACGTCAGATTAAACACTTCATTAATGGAAGTAAGTAATAGGGTAGAATTCTCAACATCAAAGCTATCTAAATTATGCAAAAGAAAGAACATACCTCCCAAACGATCATAGCGTCCTGATTCAAGCCCTTTCTCCCTTGCTGGGTGAACAAAGAAGCAACTTTGCTTGCTTCATTCAGAAACATCCGCCCTGGTATCTTAAGCAGCTGCTCCTCCCTCTTAGAATCAAAAGATGGGCCTCGCATCCCATTCTTTTTCTTCACCTTCTTATTCCTAGGAGTGTATGGAGGATAAGAACCACCCCCATCTGTCGACAAGCAGGACCCCATTCTGAGGGCCCTGATGATATTCAGTATGCAATCCAGACCAACCACACTGGCGAAACTCGGGTTTCCTGAAGACGGATCCGTTGGTACCAGTTGTGATGTCCCCAAAGTTATTCCCTCAATGCTCAAGTTGTTTCTCTTATCACCGTAAGAAGCCGCTGATTTGAGCATGAAGCTGCTTCTTGCTCAGATTCCTCAAGAATAGTTGAAGGCCACGTGGGAGGTTTCCTTCCACTCCAACAGCATGAACGAACGAAACAGGTAAGTTGGTTCTGCAACCTCGATCTTGACCTTCTTTCTGCAAGGCCCAATAGAAAAATTAGAGAACTTTTCACTTGGTGACGGTGAGGAATAGTGATCGATCATATGCTTAACATGGATAACTAGAACCGTCCGAGTTATTCAATTCATCGCGCGCATAGTTCATGTATGAAGATTTAGGCAACACAATGTGAAAACAGGCCGGAATTATTAAATAAGACCAATTACACGGCACATTTCATTATGTGAAAAAACAGGCTCATGAGATCAACAAAATTTTGAAAGCTATATTTACAACCAGAAAGTTCACAGAGGCGGTGAACTAGACTGGTATTTGAAGTTTCAAGACTGTATATTTCAGCGGAAAACGAGTAAACAAGTACAATATAGAAGTAAAAACCGAAAAAAAAATAGAAAAATGGAAAATGCTCGGGAAACTATGGGAGGCAGAAGAAAAACAGCAGAAATTTCAAAGCTGATGACGGAAAGCTTTCGAAACGGTAAGGAATGGAATACGAAGATTGCAGCACGGAATCCTTTTCGGTCTATAAAGAGATCAATGTTTCAAAGAACATCAGAACAAAGAAGAAATATGTGAACGTAATCTTGTAGAAAACGAAATTAAGTCGAAACATGAAAAAGAAAAGAAAACTATAGATCTAAATGCAGAAAGGAAGATAAGAGGGATCCCTATAATTTCTCCTTTTCTGGATGGTTGGAAACTAAAAATTCGAAATACAAAATAAGGTGAAGATGACACAAAATCTCCTTCCATAAAATAAACGGAAAACATACATATTATGCAAAGAAAAGGAAGGAGGCTAGTTGAAGAAGAACATATTCTCGATAAATGGAGGATCATATCGAAGCTCTTCCCGGACATGATTCTTTTTTTTTCTTAAATCCATATTTTACAAGATTCTTGCCCTATATGAAATCGCAGATACAGAAAACAATAACGAAATGAGGTTTTAAATCTTTTTTGTTTTCTTCCTTTGATCTCCCCTGCTGTTTATAGTCAGGATAATATGAAGAACACCTAGACTCTACAGAATTCTCCAAGAAATTCTCATTTTCGACTAACATGCGAATGGAGCGAAAAAAATCCTCTTCGCTTCGCTGGTTTTCGAAATCCTCAATCCACTTCCTTCCAAGATTTATCTCTGGAAAAGAACCACTAGCCTCGACCGACACCAACAAAAACCAGAAAGAAACCGGAAAAAAAGACCGAGCATTTCCTTAAAAACTAAAAAACCTTCAATCCAAACCGAAACTTTCGATCAGACTGAAATAAAGAACGCACAATAAAATATAAAGAAACGACCTCTCTTTGCCAATCTTTTCCTTCTCTTTTCCCTCCTTTCGATCGTCACTTTCTACCAATCCATTCTCTCGCACGAATATTTTCTGGAAAGAGGAGCATGAACCAAACCTGATCCGATTCCCCGAGAAAAGACGAACAGAGAGAGGAAAGATCGATCAACGCGCAAAGACTTCCTCCTGTCTCTGTCTTTTCTTCCCCGTTTCTCTATCCCTTTCGTCTCACCTATCGACGTCTCCGAACCTTGGCTTCTCAGAAGCTCAAAAGGTGGGTAGAGAAGAGGAAGCCCTCCCTTAGTAGCACCGAGTCCTTGACCGCGACCGTTTCTATGCCTTCTTGATCTTTGACTCCATTACGCGATACCTCAATCCATCTCTATCGCCCTCTCTCTCTTTCCTCCTTTCCTCTCTCTCTCTCTCTCTCTCTCTCTGTTTCTTCGCCTTCTCTCTCTCTCGCTCTCTCTTCTTTCTGGTTTTCGTTTCCATTCTTCTTTCTTGGTTTTCTATTTGTGCTCCTCAAATTTTTCTTCTTTGTATCCTTTTTCTCCTGTTGACGTGGATGACCTTTGCTCTATCCAGAGCAGAAATTCTCGCTCGCCGAGTTTTTTGGCGATTAAGCGCGGGGTTCTGGTTTTGATGGAGTCAGGTTATGACAGCTGCGCCCTTCGTTTTGTCTCGGGAAAATATCGGCAAAAAAAAGAATCCAAAAGAATGCGGTTGGAAAATATCGGCAAATAGTCAGAATCGAAAAGAATGCAGTTTACTTTTATTTATTTCGTCTCATTTTAAAGTTAAAAACACGAAAAAATCGAAAAAAATATCAGTATATATTGAAGTTAGGCTCTTCATGGATGTCTCCAATTTAAGAGGCACTAGTATATAACAAATTAAATTATGTTTTACGTCTTTAATAGTAAAGAGAAAATCAAATAAATGTCTTTACGAGTAATTTTTAAACGAAATTTAATACAATTGAAATATCAAAACGTCAAAGATTTAAAATTAAATGTGAAAGATTTGCAATAAGAAAAGCAAATTTTAAATGGCAATTGACATGTGACGAGTGGGTCGTAAGAATAGAAAAATGAAAAGTGCGAGACTACGGCACAAATTTCAATTTTGGTGATTCTGTCGTCTAAATTTTGATTGGTGCTGTCCTCATACGGTCAGGATTGTTTTTTAAGTAAAATTTAAAAAAGCATATAAAAATCTTTGAACATGGGATTCCATGGAATCAAAAAAGTCAAAAAGTTTTGAGGTGGCTTTCTTCGTTAGCGTGTGGAAACTGCCCCTACTTTGTCGAAAAAAAAAAAATTAACTTTTTAAATTTATAATCCAATTGGACACTTCTTCTCTAGATCTTTTAGAAAAACTTATTTATGTAGATACCCCGATATAAAAAAAAAAAATTGTTCTTCAAAACTGATCACATTGCGAATCATGCTAATTTATATATATATATATATATATATATATATATATATATATATATATATATATATATAGAGAGAGAGAGAGAGAGAGAGAGAGAATACCGTGGTTCATTAAAATTTATAAGTTTGGTTCATAATTGGCTGATTGGTTGAGTTGGCTCAAGAATCACCAGAGTTAGCTCGGATCGATAAAAAAAGCTGACCACGGGTCAAAGTTGTACCGACTTGCCCTTGACTCGCCCCTTAGTCGATTCCAATTACCCTTAACTCAGCCTGAGTTGCCCCTGACTCGGCCTGACTCGACTATGACTCGCTCAATTTAGGTTATTTAAAACTCGACGGAGTTGACGAGTCAACCAATCAACTCGCTGACCCAACCCAATCATCTGCTATCTGGTGACCGAATCCGAGTCACAGGTTTGCCAATTATGATTTGCTTTCCTACGTTTTTCTCTTAAAGCATAGAAATAAGAATAGCTACAAAAATATGAAATGGCATTTTTTTCTCTAATGAAATAGCTGGAAGGATTCTTGTTGGAGTTATTTTTTAGGTAGGATGACCAAAGGGCACATGGCTCAAAAGGCCGAAAAGTGATAGGAAAATGCTAACGTCTTTTTGACTCATATTCTAAAGTTTGGCCGATATGGAGAAAAAAAAAACCCTAAAATGTGTGAACAAAAATCCCATCCACTTGACTGGAGAACTTAGACTTAGGACTTCAAATGCCAAATTTTCCCAGTTCTACAACTGTCAGTTGAAAAATATGTCTTTGTCCTGTCTTTCCCAACACAATGAATTCATGCTAAAGATTTCCTTATTTCTTAGTTAGAATGTTGAAGATAACAACATCCAAGAAAGTGTCTTTATTTTTTGCTTTCATTTCAAACATGGACATCGGAAAGGCAGTTCCTTCGGGGTTGTTTGGTAGTTTGATCATTACGTGAGTGTTACATAAACCTACCTTCAAGATTGTAATAGATTCATGAAACATTAGTGTTCATGAATCTACTTTGTTTGTTTTCTGAAATGTTCCATTTTCCAAACAACCCATTTTGGATCAAACATGGTGATCTAAAGTTTTATGCATGGGAATGATTGAGAACAATTTATATTTTCATGACCTTGAAAAATATTGATCGAGACAGAACATCTTCAGGTCCTGAAATTACATTAATGCCCTTGAGAATAATAAAGGCCATTTTTTATTCATTTTCCAATATATATATATATATATAAAAACATGTGCTGCTAGCTTGCTTCTATGGCTGACTTCTCCATTTTGAACACAAAAAAAGGAAAAAAACAGAAATCCTCTGAGAGAAATCCGATTTCATGAGTTGGAAAAGTAACACTATCAATCTCAAAATCTTCATAGAACTCAATCTGTACATAAAATTTTCAACATTATTTTAAATACATAGATTTAGATATTGTAGATCTTGTATGTGTATGTGTGTCAAGCCGCTTTAAATTCATTGAGTAATATGTGCATTTAATCTTAATATGCTTGCATTGTCCTTGAGTGGTTGAGGGTGATTTGCTTCATCTTATGGTGCCGAATGATTGAGGCATTCATCGTTGTAAGTGGAATGCCGTAATAAATAACATGTTCCAACTAATGCTGGGTATCAAATGTGTAAAAGATATTCCACCATCGTAGGTAGAATGCCTTAACCATCGTTCATTGCACTTTGACTTTAAAAACTTGGAGGTTCCTAGCTGAAATTTTGGCCTCCAATTTTATACTTAAAATAAAGTCAAAGACAGTCAGATCACCTCTTACCCACTTACCCTGCTTTGCTCGATTTTAATGTCAAAAAGTGAAAGAAAAAAGTTTTAAAGAGCGTTTGGATGTCATTATAAAAAAAATTAGTTTTTAAAAAAGTTTTGTGGAAACCTGGTTAAAAACAAACACAGTTTTGTAAACTTGGTTTGGATGACAAGTGAAAAATTTGGTTTAAAAGCAAAAATTAGTCTTACCAGAAAAAATTGCCTCCACTTAGGTTTTTTCCGGCCCTTTACGAAAACCAGGTTTTGGCAAATCCCAATTTTAACACCATCTAAACATTCCTGAAATGATGTTTTGAGAAAAAAAAAAAGAAAAAAACCCTGGTTTTAGGTTCTCATCCACACACTCCCTTCAATTTTCTTATATGGTAAAAAATGAGTTCTTCCAGTACCTAAGTTTTTTTATACCAAGGCTTGTCATTTATAAACCTTATACATATATATATATATATAACACTTAGCGTAAAAGAAAATTGCTCAAATTGAGGGACCAAATTGATCACTTGAAACCCAAGAAATTTATGGATGAGATCAAATTAGAATTTTATTCTTTTCATCTCAAATATCCAAAAATAAATACAAAATAAAAACAAATAAAATTTTAAAAAATATGACATGTGTCGCAGTTGAATCAGAAATTGTATTGAGTTGAGGTCTGAATCGGCAGATTCACGTAGATTCATCCTCATTTCTCCACTTCCCCAATTTCTCTCTATAAAATGCATGTTGGGGAGATTTACAACCCACCTCCCAAAAAAGACTTGCAATGTTTATACTTTCATTCAAGCCTTTTTTTTTTTTACACCTGTGTATGTTTTATACGTTCTCTCTCTCTCTTTTTTTTTTTTGAAGAAACAACTTTTTTTTTATCTTTGAACAAAAAAATATATAGTTTGTAGAATTTCATATACCTGGTTAGAAAGGTTTGCTTAAAATATTTAAAGCTAAAGAGGACGTCATCAGCTCGAGATCTATCATACAAAAATTGACGACATAATGCAACCGGACGGCAAGGTGGCTCATGAAAAAAGGTCTGGGTTTTGAATCTCCATAGTTGATGTCATACTTTGGCCCACCATTCTAGTAAACTGCAGGAGGAATGAGTGGGGTTTCAATCGCTCACTCAGTGGTGGGGTTATCTCCCATTCACTCGGATGCAGGAGCAGAGCCATAAATTTTTCATGAAGGGAGACTAAATGAAAGTTTCTAAATTTTGACATGGGTCGAAATATCATTTTTCAAAATTTTTATATAGAACAAGTAAAATTTTCTAAAATTTACATGTAATTTTTTTTTAAAAAAATTTGAGGTGGGGTCAGGGCCCATGCAGGCCCCCCTTGACTCCGCCCCGGCCTGAATGTAAAGAGACCTAACCTACCACAAAGCCGGACTTCTGTTCAACTAACCACACAAACAATAGTTTTGGTCTCTTCCACCCAAAAGAAAAAAAGTTGGTATAAAATTTAAAAAAATCCCAGAAATATCTATTTAAATGGCTAAAAAGTCCCAATCTGGATCCACCCCAAATGCTAGGAGCAAATCCACCCAGAGAAGCATACAAGGTGTGAAAAAGGAACATAAAATATCTAATATATAGACACAAGTGTCAACTTCATTGTAGTGATCACTAAAAATAATTCAATTATATATGTACCAATTTTTGCCATGAAATTATGCGGTCCATATTATTGCAATTTTGTTTGGGCCTCATGATCCCCACTTGGTAGTCCATCCAAAGAATGAAGATCACCCAACTGAGTTGTAAAGCTTCAACATGCAAGTCCCTTTCCATGAGATCCAGTTGTTAGTATAGATGCCAACAATGCAAGAAAATTGGCGCGGTCCCTTAGAAATCAAACACAAGGAACTCAAAAGGAATCTACTTTCTCTAAATTCTGTGATTTTTTTTTTCGCGTAATCAAGAAAATCATTTCTATTTCGGCAGCGAATCCGAGAGCTCAATCATCCATTGCCAATTGTCTCTCATGGTATACGTAAACCTTTGTTGAAAATGTCACGCCATCGAATAAATCCCGCAATAGAAGCCAGACACGTCAAGTAATGAACTCTTGATATCTGCCAGCTTCACTGCCTCGGACCAATGGCGGAGCCACATGGTGAGTTGCTCACATCAGTTTCTCTCTTTTTTTTCTAAATAAGCATATTTAAACATTTATCCTTTTATATATATATATATAAAAGTGCCCCATCAGATATGAATATTTTTAAAGGAGTGTCCTTCCAGCCAATTTTTCTGGCCCCGTCACTGCCCGAGAGCCACTTTGCCGGCTGCCTAAGAGGTCAGCTCACAGCTGGTTGAGGAAATGCTGGTGTTTTAATATTGCAAAGATGTGGACTCTCTATGAAACCATGGACACCAGATATTTACAGGGTGTTTGATTAAAAAAGTAGTTCTTATGGGACACTTTTTATGGATCACAAAGAGCCAGAAATTTTAAGTGAGATGGGGCACATTTATGTAAACTTGTAACAGATATGAGACAAAAAAAAAACACTATTTTTATATCTTTATATGTACAAGTAAAGAATTTTGGTATGTCAGGCTAAGTTTCAGGTGGTTCTACTCCTGCCCGAGTAGAACTTTCTCTTGTTAAAGCATGTTACGTCAACCGACCAACCAAATAATTGTTAAAATGTGTGTTTGATAGCCTTTTATGTGAGACCCACAACCTCATACGGAATTTACCATTATGTAAAAACGAAGATTTGAGATACTCATATCTTGCCAAAACCTCATATCCAAGATCCAATGGGAGGCGGGTCTGACATTAAATCCACAGCTTCGAGATCCAAATGTTCCCTCTTAGTGTTTGTTTGCATGTCATGATAACCAGGGGCAGAGCCAAGATTTTTTTTTGTGGCATGACAAATGGAAACTGAGTTTTGTGGGTTGGATTTGGATAGGGCTAAACTGAACTCACATTCAAAAAATACATAAAAGGCAAAAAAAAAAATTTAATTTTTACACTGTAATTTTTTTTTTTATTTGGTGGGGGTGGGGCCATGACCTAGGCGGTTCAATTTTCATGTAAACTATGAGTCTTAGAGTCTTGCAAAGACTAAGATATCATGTCCGTCTCGAGTGTGCGATCTAAATCTATCAAACAAACCCTAAAGATTTTTGACATATTTTGTGTTTACCATCTATTTTCCTTTTGACATTTCTTCGGATGAATAAAAGGTTAACAACCTACTGCTCGAATAAGACTTGAAAGCCCCTCATTCCCCCTACCTCCTCGGTCCTAAGTTGCATCCAAACCTTAGAGGGATACAGTACACTCGGCTTTTATGGTCTAAGAGAAGAAACTATAAGCCAAGTGCAAGTACCATCAGTTTCCTACTTTTACTATTAAGAAGTCAAAGCACTGCTCAAGTTATGGTTAGAACGGCAAAATGGATTTCATCTCTAAAAATTCTTTGTCCTCTTTTTATTATTAAGGCTTGATATTTCAACAAGATCTTAGATTTAGATTCCCCGTTTTGTTATTTAGCTGTCTAGCTCTTAACCATTTGCATCTGCTAATGCAATCTCGATCTCATCTCTCTCTCCAATTATGTTTAAATTGTGCTTCTCAATCACAGAGTGAGTTCGTACTCATTGCTCAATAATGTTTTACCTTTTATGAATAAAAAAGGTAGACCTGAGCATCAACCCGGTCCGGCCCGATTAAAGAGTCGGTATGAGTGAGATGTGAGGGGGTATGTTTTGTCCCATGTTTGGTGAATTGAATTTTTTTTTTTTTTTTTTTTATCTCGGTTCCAAAGAAAGCCCACTTGACATGTGAGATATCCTGTAAGCCGAATCATCTCACCATCATGTTCAATAATCGGTCACTCATTCAAAAATGCCATGTTTAGTGTTTCATATTTTTTACAAATAAACTAAACAATTTTCTTATTTTAATTATACACAAACATATTTAATTATTTTTTAAAGCATAATTTTACTTATATTTTTAACCGACCCACCGAATTTATGCGTCTCACAACTGAGCTACCGCTTCTTAGATCCATCTACAAGCGCATAGAAGCAAATGGATCGAACACTTGAAAAAGTAATTTTTACAAGAACTTGGATCAAAAGGGGCAAAGTTCGGCTTGTAATAGACTTGAAGAGGTGTAGCACAGTTTCCACCGTATCGAACAGTCAGCAATGAAGGGAGGATGACCGGAAGCATTGACCCAAAAGTCTTAACAAGATTCCTAGCTTATGGTCATGTACTACGGGCTTGACCCAAGACTTCCAAACAAATTAGGTGGAAATTCCAACAAGGCTCAAGAAATAAATGCGGCTTATGTCAGAATGAAGGCGCAACAAATGGGGTAAGAGTTGGTAGGCGGTCGGTCTTCATTTCAAGTTTTCGGTATCAACTTTCTATGCGGTAAAAGATGAGCAATAATGATATACGTGTTGAAGAATAGCTGGGTGTCATTCCGATGTACAAAAAACAAATCTAGTACATTACCGGTATAGGTGGGGGTTTCGGTTTTCTTGGTGGACGTAAGATGAAATACTTGTCTTGCTTAACCAATTATGCCAGAGTAAAGAAATAATAAGGTACACTACTATGAAAATTGGTTGCTTGTAGGGCTGCACAATGAGTTGTGCCAGCTCAAGCTCCACTCGAACTTGACTTGTTGTTTATAAACGAGTTGAACTCAAGTTCAAATGCATATTGGAAATGTTAAACGAGTTGAGTTCGAGTTGTAAGAACTCGATTTGATTAGATTACACAATGAATATTGAATTATAATAAAAAATAATTAAACAAGTAACAACTAAACGAGTTAATCAAGTTAAACGAGTAAAAAAAAACGAGAAATGCTTAACATAAATTGAGTTAAACGAGTGGAGTTCAAGCCCAACATTGTATCATTAAGTTGAGCTCGACTTGAGTTCTAGCTTGAGCTTTCTGAGTTGAGTCGAGCTCAACTCCAGCTCGCGCTTGACTCGCCGTGTGCAGCCTTAGCCGGATCAGCAGCCAACTGAATCAGTTGTGAATTGGTGGAAAATATTTAAATATAAATTAACAAACATAAAAATCGATTAAAATATGCACTTCATCTTAAATCATTTGAAAAAAATAACTTAACAATTAGGCTTTTCGGTCTTAATCTTCTAGAATAATTGAAATAAAGGTCGGAGCCTACTTTTCTAGGAGTTCTAATTATTTGAGGGAAGTCAATGCTAAAAAGCACACGTTTAATTGTTATTGAACAATTGATTGCACCAGTGTCGTCTCATCGTGCTACTTTGTCGATATGTTGAATACTATTACTCTATTAGCAAATTAAATGCCAAGACCCCAATCAAAACTATTAATGAAGCTACTTAACTTATAATTAGAAATTCAACTTATGTTTCTAATTTCAATACAGGTAAACCTTTTATATACTTGAATTTTTTTTTTTGTTACAAATATTTTTGGTTGATAAGCACGGATTTCAAGTGAAATGGCCTAACCTCTTGGCTGGACTTGAGCCAAACAATGGCTTGACACAAGCTAGCTTACCAAATGTGTTCATGCATATTTATGTATGTGTTAAGTAGTGGCGGAGCCAGCACTTTTTGGCACTCGAGTCATCAGCCTAGGACTCATGTGGGTGGCTCATTGCCCACACCAGAAATAGTTAACGATTATGGTAAGAAGATGAATTCACCACTTATTTTAACCTTCCGTATTGGCATTAATTACAAGAGTCTGGCAACGTACTCGCACTATTTTGCTGCCGTCTCCAATCAAATGCATGGCTCAACTTGTCATAAACGCACTGGAGGTGACTGCCAATGCAACTTTCTTAACACATAGCTTCCTTCCTTTTGTTAATGCAAGATCCTTTTCTTCGACTACGCATTGAACTAAAGGAAAGGAACTAAGAGAAACAAGATTCACATATTTGATATCTTTATAGATTAATGCAGAATGATTGTGAGTCAAATATTGGTTCAATTCATTTGCATTCTTTTCAAAGGCCATGCGCAGGGTTGGAGCAAGATATATATATATATATATATATATATATATAGTTGTGTAGAGGATGTTAGGAGATTGCAAAAAATTAAAAATTCTTAAAAACACCATTAATCGAGGCTAAAAACACAATATACCATTGCTAATGTCAGCAGATGGCGAAAAACTGAAAATTCATGGTTAAAAACACCATTAATAGTGGCTAAAAACACAATAAAAGATTGCGACATTATAAGCCGTTGCTAATGCCTGTGGCAGTTGCTTTTTTGTTAATAAATTTAATAATTTTTAGCCAGGTAATATCTAGTAAACAGTAATGCAAACACACACACATATAACGATTCAAAATTTGACATAAGCTGCATTTTTGTATATAATTAAAAATTTGACACCGTAAGCGTTAAAAACATTGATTGCTGAAAGCACAATGCACAATTATATTATAAGCCATTACTAATGTTCTTATAACAACTGGCTTTTAGAAACAGATTTTTAATTGTTAGTCATCCGAGAAGAAAAGGCAATTCAGTCCTTTCATATGAAAAAAATTTATATTTTGTCGTTAAAAAAAAACAGTCGAATACATTAACATTAACGATGATCTTTGGTGCTTATTGACACACGCATTTCCAAAATAAATTTTTACCTAACAACTATTTTATATCCGTCATTCTCGGGCATTGACTTGGACGAGGAGCTGGTGACAGGAACTAAGACGGAAAGGTGGCTTCCTCTTATTCCACCGTCAAATGCAGTGTGTGAGGCTTGACGCCCGCGAGAGACAAGGAATATTACACGGTTCTCGACGTCACGTTTCCTGTTGACATAATTTGACGTGCCGCCCAAAAAAGAAAAGCATGTGAGAAATCTAAATAACAAGTTTAAAGATGGAGCAAGAGAGTCCCCAGAACGATTATGGTTATGGCGTGAGTCCCATCAATTCAGGTGCCAGTCCTTGTTCATACCTGCCTTCTCTTTGGTTCTTTCTTTCAGATCTGGTTCGAATCACGTGGTCACTGCAGTTGTCGTCTTTTTCATTCATCGGATACCATGTGACCGCACAGAGTTTTAGAAACTGTTCTTTTCATATTTCAATTTCAACTTATGGTTTGAACCTGATAGATAGATCAGTAATTTTTTTTATGAGACCCCAATTAAAGTTTTTAAATTTTGATACAGAGACCCGAATTAAAGTTTTTAAATTTTGATACAGGTTAAAATATTATATTTTTTAAAATTAAAATTTGTGAGTAAATTGTTGTTTTTTTTTCTGTTGTTGAGATGGGGTCAGGGCCCATGCCGCCCCCTTCTCTCCGCCCCGGTTTGACTGGTTTGTTTCATAATAATTCTTGTTATGAGTGAACTACTTAGATTTAGGCCAAACAGATCACATCTGTATGGTTAAAATTTTTAAGATAAGGCTTCGAATTTGGTTTCTACGCAATTACACGATTTCTGCAAGCTTTCTAACTCATCTCTCTCTGCGTTTAGTCGTTCAATCATCATTTTTTGTCATAACATGAGGGATTTGCATTTGAGACGTCTCTGCCTCTTATGATGCATATCTCTTAACATTGGAGCCGTCTTTGGCAGCTTTTCATCTGACATTCAATGAACCCGACCATCTAAGATGTAGACATGGAATGAATCACAAATAGGATTATTTTTATAGTGGCAGGTGAAAAAAATGGAGTTCATGACAATAATAACAAATAGAGTGATTTTACAATGGCAGGCAAAAAATTGGTTTAAGAGTTGGATTTGGATTCAGATGTGAGATTAAAAATCGGATTTGGATCCGATTCAGATTTTGAATTCTTTTCTTCATTCATATTCAAAACAGAATACATGAACATCTCATAAAACAGATATGATAAAGAGTTTATCTGATTCAAATCCAACACATTGACATCCCCTATTAACAGCGTAATGTAATATGGGGTGAGTTTCACCTTATACTCTTACCAGTGTATGATGTGTGATTATACTTCAAAAATAATATTTACTGAAGCATAGATATTCTGCCCATCAAACGCCCCTCAAGGCAAGCCTGAAAGGAAGAGAACAAAATTCAAGTAGATAAAATTTCGTCTTATTTTGAGAAGTAATTGTCCTCACAAATTCTATCCCAATTCACAAACAAAATAAGAATAATAATTGACCCCTCAAAGATGGGGACTGTTTTCACCCTCAAAATAGAGATAAAATATTTCAGTGAAACTTATCTTCTATGGATATAAAGCATCTTGGTTGAATCTTTATTTCCACGTGATTACAAGTCCACAAATTTTAAGATCTCGATCTCAAATCTTTTTGTTTCCACACAAGCTTAACACAAGCTGTCATCTGCAGCCCTCAACTTTCAATGCACTTTAAATGTCAACTCTCTTGTTCTTTGAAAGTAAATTTGTCAAAAATATACATAGTTTTCCTTCACAGTCCAAAAAGCTACATGCCATGATTAAAGATGAATAATCATGAGTAGGGTTGGCAACTGGACCAAGCAGCTCACTACTTTTATGTCTTGCTAATTAGCGACAGATTAAGGGCCATGGTGGAGATTCACTTGTACCAATATTTTTTATTGATAGGAATATTAAACAATTTTACAAAAAGGAAAAAAAATAGTCACCCTCATGAATCTGGAAAAAACATGAACTTAAGAATCAACAATAAATATTTACAAATTCCTGCTCTATCAATTTATTTACAAACGTGTGCTTTAGGTATTCGTAAACAACAAAAAATTTCATGGGCTAAACAAATCTCCAACAAAATAGTTACAGGTATTGATTTGTATATGTCGGGCTGTAACTATTCGTTCTTAGTTGATAGATTGTAACTAATTCATTTTATCATTCAATAGATTGTGTTAAACGTTTTGTTTTCCCACTAAATGACATATGTGGTTTCATCACTCTTGTTGAAACGACAATCCTTTTTTTTTTTTTTTTAAATTTCTTAGAGATATACTATGGTTTCTTTTCTCTCTTCACAAGTTAAGCCATTCAAATATCTTACCTTGTAGCAACCTTTAACCATTAAGTGATATGTGCGGATGAGACTCCTTTAATAAAAAGAATCCTTTTTTATTCTGTATCTCTACCTGTTCACTTTTTTGAAGCCATCCTGACCACACATACCCTCCCATCTGATGGTTTAGGAGTGAAGAACAAATTCTCACCTTTAAATAGTTGACGGTATATAATATTTTCTGCACAACCCAACTCACACTCAGGAACATTTTCTACACAGCCCCAACTCAGACTGAGGTCATGTCTCATGCATTCCAGCCCAACGCAAGAAAGATCTTACAAGCCCAAGCTGGCCTTGAATTTATTAAGCTGAACTCCAAGCATGGCGAACTTTTTCGGCTCATTCACCTGCCCTAGTGGGCATGTTAGGACAAACTAGCATTGAGGCATGGACATGCTGATGGAAGGAATAAAAAGCAACAGCATCAGCATGCCACGATTCAGAGGGCGCAAGTGCTTCTAAGTAAGCTGCATAATTCTTGCCTTGATGCCAGCCCTTTCCAACACAGCCTAACATCTTTCATAAGCTCCTCGATGAATTCTATTTCCTGCAGGGGCAAAAGTATCTGCCATCGGGAGGTGACGACCGGCAATGCTGAATTACACCGACAAATGCTTTGTCCATCAACACAATCACATATAGAATGTCAGTGAATCTCGAATGTTGGAGTAATTCCAGATCACCCAGTCTCTCTTCAAATTAAAAGATATTTCACCTTGCTCATTCTTCTACTCCAGGGGCTTCTTTCGCCTCTGTGTTGCATGTTTAAGAACAGATTGCTAAAGTGCACTTAGGAAGCAAGGCCTAGACCGTCCCTGAACATGTAAATAAGGCTATTACAGACAAGGGCTGTTCGTCTGGACTCAACTAATGATCAAGAATTACAAGCTTAATGATCAAGTTTGACAAGCTTGCCAATGGCAGCAGGCACAAATGTGCAGTAAAAAGAAAAGGAAAAAGGACATTCCACCAATGAGCTGTTCAGTGATGAGAATGAAAGGACAGAATGGGATGGTTAACTACTAGTAAGATGCCTCTGTGTGCATGTGTGTGTTTGTCTACGTGGTGTTCAGTCTATCGACCACCCATACATGTGATGTGTGTGTTCAGTGTATTTACCAGCCACAACGTGACCACCTGCTCAGTTATATGTACAAGAAAAAATTAGTGATGGCGCTAAGGAAAAGGTGGAAGCAAGTGATGACTGCATCAACATCTCTTATTCGTTTCACTTTCACTAGGATGCAAGGATTCACTGCCAGAAGGGAATTAGGTGGGATTAGGCCATAGCCATTATCCCCAGTAAGAATTATAAACAGAATGTTGCAAGAAAGCACATACATACAAAAGAGTGACACTCTGGCACTTAATATGCACTTTTCACAATGTTCATTGATTACATCTTTCGATCAAAAGGTTACAAAAACCAATCTAAATGTGATACAGTATATAGATGCTTGTTAAGTTGAGAACTTTACAAACCCATCTGAACCTTACAGGAAATACACATATTTAATTGATATCCTCATTATTTCAAAGAATAATCGGTGTCTGCCTCCCTATCACTTTCTCACTCACACACACAACATCTACTGAACCTAAACTGGCTTTCTTACAATCACTTGTGCATGAATAATTCAAGTTCAAATGTCATATGACCATACTTCTACATTATTAAGCACGATCAAGAACTCTGGGTAGAGGATGAACCATCACCAAGGAACTCAGATCGCAATTGCATCAACAGCCTACCTAAGTAATTTAAACCTTCACCCTCCCTGCCACCACCCCAGAAAAGATCATGCGGCGATGCTTCAACTAACACTGATCCAGCAGTTGAAAGAAGAAGAGCGTTCAAGTGAGGATAGATAGAAAATTTGTGTTTCAAAGCCTTGTACATGACATCGATCTTAAGGTTTTCCCAGTCTGTTCTTACCTGAAGAACATGCAAATGAAACCATTTAGTAGCTGGATACTTCCCTATTAATTAAAGTATTCTCAACAACAACAGGATGATATGTTTGTCAAAAATTTATAAAATACAAACCAAAATAACAAAATGTTGGAAGAAAGTGATCTGAATTGGTCAATGCATGCTCTTGTTTATGTTATGTTTGATCCAACTATAGAACATTTTTTAGCATGGTTTATTTAGTTAGTGGGTTTAATCATTTATAATATGTCATATGAGATTCTATTGCAATCCAGTAAAAACTAGCAGATCACAGTTTATGAACATGTGGATGCTTCAAAAATAGTTCAGAAAAAGACATTTTACTCAATTTTAGAGCACAAAAACAACCAATTAACAGTTCAAAACATGATGAGGTGATTTCTTCCTTCTAAAGTTCACACTTGTGAAGTCAATAGTGTTTCACCACAAGTTATGGAA
Source organism: Nymphaea colorata (assembly GCF_008831285.2). NCBI lineage: Eukaryota > Viridiplantae > Streptophyta > Magnoliopsida > Nymphaeales > Nymphaeaceae > Nymphaea > Nymphaea colorata. The sequence goes on from NC_045140.1 coordinate 4,739,798, forward strand.
ATATGCTGCTGACAGGAGAAAATCCCTTAATAGTGTATTTAGTAAACTTATGTCTCAGATCTGAATTGATCAGAAATATTTTAATCTTATATTCCAAGATTTCACATCCATCATTTTCAACAAGGATCTTAGATCTTTTGTCAAAAGAGAGAAAAGGAAGAGGAATAAAAGAGAAAAGAGAAGAAAGGGGAAACAATTCATTCGATTTTAGTGTTAATCCTAATCCCAGCACAAAGGTATTAGCTGAAAAAGTTTACAGAGTGGTCTACCTTATTAGTGAAAAGATAAAGAGTGGACAACTGAAATTATAAATGACCCCTCATACTTATGAATAATACTCTCAACTTTCCTTTCAAACTGGAGCATAGATGTCCATCATGCCAAACAATAGCTTGAAAACCTTGAACTAGCAACAGTCAGTGAATATATATGCAACTTAGTCTGTGGAGACCACATGACTTTTAGAAATATGTGCTTTCTAAACCAGGTCACATATACAGTGACATTCAACCTCAATGTGCTTGGTTCTCTTATGAAAGACAAGATTATTTGCTATATATGTGGCTGGTTTGTTGAAACATATCATCAAAATAGGAGAAGGACCAGTCACTTGTAAATCGGTTAGAATAGATTTGATCCACATCATTTCAGCTGTTGTTTGAACCATTGTCGCAAGTATTATTTTCACGTATTAAATGGTGAAGTTTTTCTCGGGTATAATACCACGGAGTTGCTTTTCTGAGGTAATCTCAATGAGTTTTTAAAAAGTTAAAAAATGAAATATCCTAAAATAACATGTGAAAAATGTGAAACAAAAATCTAATGACTAAAAAATGTAAAAGACATGGAAAAAAATGAAAAAAAACACAAAAAATAAAAAAACGAGAAAACATGTTCTTTCACACTTTTTCCGTTTTGGAATTTTTTTCCTGTTTTTTCAATTGACCTGTTTTTAACATTTTTCAAGTTTTTTTTAATAAAACACATTTTTTGTGACACTAGTTTGTCCATAGCGCTATATTATGATTCAACACTTGATCTAGCTACTATAGTTTGCATTTTTCTTTTCCATGTCACTAAGGTTATTCCCACAAAAACATAATCCAGCCATAGTTTTTCTACCAGTACAAAAACTAATTTTATTGACGTTTTGAGTAGAGCAGACATGAAGGAATACAAACCTATAGGCTTTCGTAGTATCTTCAATCACAAAATAACAGCTCATGATGCAGAATTGCATAATGATCCCACTAAACACTATAGCATTATTGGAATATAGCACCCACACCAGCACCCGCACCCTGCACCCATGTGACATAGGGATCTAGTACAGATCCAAGATAGCTTATGACTTATATTGTATGCTGTCCAACTTGTAATAATAGGCAAACTTGTCATTGTGTATATTAATTATGTACCCTCAAGCATAGCCACAAATATAACGATGTTTTCAAAAATATTCTGATATTAATGAAAAAAAAATGAAAAATGAAAAAAAGGGAAAAAATGATATTTTGAAAAAAAAAAAAGGCTACAAATCAATTTGTCGTGATTTTATCTTGATTTTTTCATTTTCTTTTCAGTTCTTTTTTTTTTTTTTCAACTTCTGTTTCGTTGTTTTATTTCATATTGTTTTGGGTATTTAACGTGACCTCCTAGATGCAATACAATGCTTACTACTCATTTTAACTAGATGTTTTTTTATGTCTTCTTATTAGTTTCTCATTATTGTATTTTTACCTAACATTTTTATTTTTTTAGTGTTCTGTAAACCTCTAAGATTTTTTAGATTTTTCCAAAAAAACACCTTTGTCAAAAAATATCTGAGAAAAAGCTCAGTGATAAAAACCCGAGGACAATATTTGTGGCTATGCTCTCAAGTCATGTAAAAACTATTTAATGTTATAATGAGATTGGAGCGAGATTAGGGCACACCTATACTGATTGAGGCTGCCAAAGGCTGTTTGAGGAATCCCTTCCTATCCTATCTTCTCTCTTCTTCATAGGTGAGCAACTTTAGACAATAAGATCCATCTTCTAACATCTACATCCTTTGGTTTGAATGCTCATATAACTACTACTAGATTAGAGTTTCTTATTGTCACATCAGTTTACTTATTGCTTTTTCTTCAAAAGGAAATGAAAAATCTTATATAACTATCAATAAATTAGAGTGTTATCCCGTCCAATTACATCAACCTTGGTTTTTCTTCAACACTAAATGGCCTAACATGCTGTTAAAATGACAACATAAGTGTTCAACTTTGCACCAGCTTATAGAAAGATTGCTCAAGCCATTGTAACTTCAGAATAAAAGTTTAAACCACGATAAAGAAAATCAAAAGAGTATATATTCAGCTAGCTAACAACCAACGGGGCAAATGCAAAAAAAAAAAAAAATGATGATAGACATACATGAAAATGTGCAGAACCCAAATCTTATTTAAAACCTCAGCATAAATGGAAAAGCAGGCAGTCATCCCATGAGCTAGGCCAGCACCACCATTTTTACCAGCCTCAATTGTCCACTGTTCAGCCTAATAATTATTCCAAATTGGTCTCCAGTACCACAAAGCATTCAAGAACATAAGGCGAGAACCTAAAAGCTCCATTACTTCTCTCTGATGCTGCAATGCCAGACCAACATCCACGCACAAAAATCTAGTCCCAAACCCCGCCAAGTTGCCATCTTCCAGGTACAAAACCTAACTGCAGTTTTGTACTTCAGGAGGCAACATGCAGTTAAACTTGCCTTGCCCAAGCAAATAACTGGCTAAGATTGTTCAAAGGCTGGACTGATAAATTCCAAAATAACTAATTGAGAAGACAACACAGGCTGAACCATGCAAAACAAATTTCACCACAAGAGGATACTGGATCAGAAAAGCTCTCCAACAGAAAAATGATTTTAGCAAATACAACAGTAGATTGGTGCAACAAGCATCAAATGACCCTCATACCACCATTCAGAAGAAATTTACTCATAATTTCATAGCAAAACCTACATATGCAAAAATGCTTGTGCACAGTACCTTTGTAATAGCAATATTTGTTTAACACAAAAGAGCACTTAGCATTTTTCCTTCTAAGTCCAAAAAACTCCCCAGATGTACATCCAAGAAAAATGCCATTCATACCAGAGAACATGGATGATTATGCCTAAGTCACCAAAGAAAAAGCTTACCAGGTCAGGGCATTGCCTCTGCATTGTCCTCCCTATGCGTGCAGCTTCCTCTGGGCTTGTAGCAGACTTTATTTGTTCCACAAAGCCAATTGCTTTAGGATCTTTTACTCCCCAAAATTTATGGGCCTAAAAAGTATAAACTTTTCAGACACAAACTCTACAAAATTATCAACAGAAGACAGCAGCAAACTGGGAAAAGAAGTATATATCTAAACAAATAATAAAGGATCAATTTTTTGTCAGATGGTCGCCATTACTAACTGGATAGTGGAAATTACAATGCATCATTTCCACTGTAATATGTTTATCATTTATTTTATCAAGTCCACAAACTGAAATAGGTCATCTTTGCTGCAATTTTTTTCAGGATGAGGTATTACTTGGTTCCTGTCAATAATAAATATGTACCTGATAATAGTGCTCAACACTAGACCATGTGAAGTACTCTCCACTTTCATCAGGCATATGCAGAGGATGAGGAGAGAAATTTGAAAATGCACCATAGGGATCCCATGTCTTGTAAAAGAATATGATGTTTGCTTCATAAGGAGCTAGAGTTGGATCAAGGACTGACATTTCATCCACAGATGGTATTATAGGTGTTAAATCAGGAATGGGTTGGAGATGGCCGCTTATAAGCATGTCTGGTCCAATCTGTATAGCATGACAAACAGCATTCAGCATATATACTTGTAATTAGAGAAAAATACATGTCAATGGTACCGCCAACACCCTCCCACTTTATGGCAAACTGTACTTCATTGAATCATCACAACAAAACAATGGAAAGTTCTTTCTGGTTCGACAGAATGTTCAAAGTTCAAACTATCACGTTCCAATTCTCAGGCAAGAAGCTCCCACTTCAGTTATCAAATACAGTAGTGCACACATGTCTTATTCTACTTCAAAGAAATTAATCTGAACAATAATGCAGAAAAGAACGGTTGGAAATTGAAAATACCATGTCAACCGCATTCCTGAAGAGATAAATCTTCCTAGACCAGAAATGTCACAGGACATAGCATCCTGAAAAACTGATTGGATCATCTAGCCTACCCTGCAAATATATTGCCTGTCTTGCATCAAATAGCAAGCTAAAAGGGGACAAAAAGGACTTGAAATTTAAGCCACAAAACCTCCATCTGTCATGGCTAGGGGGGTTGAACTTCAAACCTCCAATTGAAAGAGGAAAAGGTTTCAACACCAAGAATGCATCTCTTAGGCATAATCAAACAGGAGAATGCCTAAAATCAACTTGCTAATCTAAAAAAGAAACAGAAAGGGAACAAATTTAACAACCAACCTGCTCAAATGAGACATCAATTAGATTTAGTGCTTGAGACATCTCAACCATCCCAAGCTCTCCAACTGGAGTTGGAGCATTTTCCCCACCAATTATTTTGGGGGCAACAAAAGCAAACACCTGAAACAGTGGAGACAACATATCATGAGGCGACAAGGCAGGATAATGTACCACTGAATCCCTCCGCCCACCGCCGCCCCCCCCCCCCCACCCCAACTTTTTTCCCCTTTCGAAGAAGAAAAACAGGTTTAGTAAACTGATGTGTTTAACTATAGCATATAAATGAATCAGACATCAGGAGCTAAAACAGAAAAGCTTGAGAAGCAGGTGGTATTAGATGTACACATGATTCCACCTTGGAAGATATAGACTTAATAGCTACGTTGCAGTATCATACTCAAGGGCTCAGATTCAAGTAATAGAAGGTTTATCCCATGCTTGCCTATAAAAGAAAGTGCTTCTCAACTTGCATATGATACCACTGAAACAATTCAACGATTATTGCAAAGTCAAGAGTCACATTGAGCTCTATTTTATAAGTCTAAAGTTAACACCACTCAAAAAATATTTTATTCCCCTGCATAATGAAACATTAACTACAATTATTAAGGACTATAAATAGTCTCTCATGCAAATATGCAGAATACATGGTTTGAGCAGTATTATTTACTGAACTACCCTCCAAATACATAAGTGTGTGTGTGCTTATAGAAAGTAACAGATTTGTATTTCCTTATATAGTCAAGAAAGACACAGTAGAGAAGTGAAGAACCAGAGAAGAAATAGTTGACAAGCCTACTGGCAATTCACTCTTCCAACTACTAGAAATTTTCAGGTAGGACAAGAACATTCAAATAAATTCACCAATAGGAGCATATCAGTTGAAGGCATCAACTACTCCAACAAATTGGTTCAGATACTTAATATGGTGCAGATTCTTAGTGCATGAGAAAGATGATTACAAATGGTTTCTCAGCATAATATTGCAATAGTTATTTGTGATACTTATAAACAACAAACAATATAGTTGCTGTCTTTTTCTATGTGAAGACAGATTGAATGGAGAGGGACTATATAATTATTAAGGACATCTATAGACTTCGACAAGTTTGATTTCAATTTTTCAATTAAATAATAAATATGCGACTTCTGCAGCAAGAATAAAGAGCATAGAGCTGAAACCTTATGAATAACACCAGAGGCAATGGCAGGAGCAGACAATGAGCCTCCACATTCCCACAGAACTGACAAGTATCCACGTTCATAGCAGTACTCCATCAAATCCCTTGGGTTTAAAATATCAAATTCAACGACTTCAACACCTTTGGATGAAAGCAGCTTCTGAACTTCTCTTCTTGCACCTCTTTGTGTTGCCACAATGGTGCGTGCAACAGAAACATCCCAAAGGTGTGCAACTTCTGGAAGTTTCATTGTCTGTGACATCACAATTCGAACAGGCACATGCCCACCTCCATGTCTAGCTGTAAGACGGGGATCTGAAAGCAAAAATGAATGAACCCCAGAATTTTCTACCTAGCAAGCAGGAATACTTATAGCAGAGGGACTATATATAGTATATACCATCACGACGCACAGTATTTCCTCCTACAATGACAGCATCACTTCTGCCTCTTAGTTCAAAGACACGGTCTCTGGAGAGCTTACTACTAATCCATGATGCATGTCCACTGCTAGTAGCAATTTTTCCTGCTTGGCAACCACAGGATGTGTTACATAGAAACACTACTTTGCACACACACGGATGCATAGAGAACCTTAGGTGATAAACAAAACCCTAGAGAAGCATACATAAAGGGAATCTGATTGAGATCCAAATTCTTAGTAACTATGAAGCGCAAGTGTAACCATGGTGGACCACTTACCATCAAGGGTCATAGCATACTTGAGAACAGAGAAGGGGACTCGATAAGCAGCTCTATAGAGAAGAGGAGCATTCACCGTAAGACACAATTTTAAAGCTTCCTGCACTTTTCAAAAAATCAGGAAACAAAAAATTGAGAAATAACAAGGGCAGTCACAGTTCACTACAGGAGAAGAGATTGTCTGCAGGACCATGACCATGAATTCAGCATTAAGCAGAAATAAGCAGGAAAATGAAAGTGAAGAACACATTCTTAAAAGCAGGATTCAACAGACAACTGTTTTAAAAAAGTTAAATAATGGTATGATTAAGCACTGGATAGGATTCCACCGTAGTGTGCATGGAAGTGAACACATCAGTCGTGTGCTTCTTTAGTACTTAATTTCCAGCCCATACCTTGGGATTATAGTATTATACTATAAGAAACAAACAAAACTAGGAAACAGGAAACAAGAAAATGAAGACCACTATCATCATATATACAAAGTACAAACTACCATAAGGAGAAAATTTCTAAGACAAAATGATGTTTAATTAAAGGACATGCTTACAGAAGCATAGTCTTTGGAAGACATAGCACTCTTGAAAATATACTGAAAAATGCACCTATATAAACCTTTAAAATTAGCTCATAGCACCTTCCAGATTATTTCAACATTATAATATACACATGCAATCCTTCATTACTCCGGCCAGATATCCCTATGTGCAACTTTACAATAAGGCAAAAAAGAATTGGCTATATTACCTCAAGACTTTTACCCTGCAATTCTTCACCCAGCACATCAACCAGAATTCCTTGGCTTCTTAATGCACGTATTGCTTTTCCTCTAAGATGCTTCAAAGGATGTCTAAGTCCCACCACAACCCTAGAAATTCCTGCCTAATGAGAAGGGAATGCACATTAGAAACCTGAACATATAAAACATTCGGAAACTCCATGTGTACAAACGATAGAGTCTACGGATGGATCCTTTCAAGTTTCAACCAAGGAAGCAACTATACAAACAGAAACACCTCCTATACTCGTTCATGGATCACAAATTTTCCGAAGGTTCAAACAGCAACCTGATATAGAATACTGTATTGTTCATAGGTGAAGCGATATTCTAGAAAAGTAAGCCCTATCAGTTCCAACCACACAAACAGAGAGATAACATGCCACAAGACTATCAGAAGATCCCACAGTTTTAACCTACTCAGCTGTTGCGTAAAAAGTACTTCACAATCCTTGTTTCAAGAAAGTTCAACTCGAACTATCAGTCACCTCGCGGCGTAACGCACATCTCTTACTCACGCAAATCCCAAATTGCTATTACCTTTCCTCTATTCCAAAAATGTGCAACTCGAGCGGATCTCCAACCACCTAAGACATAGCATTTTGATGATCCGTTCGATTAAGCGCTAACTAGTGCTTCGGCATGTACTGAAATGAGCCGCATTGTCAATAATCCCAGTCACGGACTCATGGCTTCGATTATCAGTATCAATATATACAAATCATGGGCCCTGGTCATCTAAAAGGAACTTTTCCACTTTCGTTCCTCCTCCCCAAACATCCACAAGAACAAGAAACGCAAGCATCAGAGTTGTAAAACATGCTTACAAGATACTTTTAATCCAAATTTCCGTGACTAAAGATAAGGGAAACGCGCTTAACCCCACAATAACCTCAGTCATAGTTTCCACTCGCCGCGAAGCAAAGAACAAGAGCAATTCAGTATTAAACCTGAGTCAGGGCAGAAATGGCGGTGTCATCGCCATCACAATCGCCGGGCTCTAGGTTCAGATAAGCAGTGGCTCCTCTACAGAGTTCTCCGGCCGCCTCCACTGCCTGCAACTCCGCGCATTTCGTTCCCTGGGCGTACAGAAACCCCTCGCCCACGGAGGCGCCGTCTTTCGCGATGACGCATCCAAAATTTGGGTGTGGCGACGTGAAACCCGCCGAGCTGTCGGCGAGCTTCGCTGCCCGGAGGATGTGAGCGGCATCCGGATTGAGGAGCTGAGCAGTGGGCGAGAATGCACGAGCAAGAAGCGCCATTGGCGGCAGATGGCTAGTTTCGGCGCCACGGAGGAATCGAAGATGGGTGGCTGGATTCGTCCATTCCGGGAACTACTTCACCAGCTTCCCCACTTTGGTTGTCGCCTTAAGGAGAATGACAAGTATGAGTGCGGGTATGGCCGGAGCTGGATAAGGCACTTCGTTGCCGCGGCAAATTTTCTCCCTCGGGCCCTAAAACTCCGTTAATAAAATTTATATTTGCAGTCTCCTGTTAATAATGCCCACTGTTCACTGAAAACTGATATGCAAATTTTGTTAACTTAAAAAAATAACTAAAGATTAAAAATGTAATTTGGTGATATAAATTAATGTCGAAAAGGAAACTACAGCTTAACGTTCATTCTTTTTCAAAATTAACTCTAATTTGATAATTTTTATGAAGAAATAGGATTTTATTTGAAATGTGAAGATACTTTTTGTAAATTATTTGTAAAAATACTTCTATGGCAGCGTGTCGTTTTTATGGTTGGGGTACCAACATAGTGTGACACTTAGAATAATAAGTTGAGGTTCATAAATGGCACCATACATTAACTAGATTCTTCATCATCTAATGTGGCCATGCTAGATTTCTTGGGGCCGTTTAACCAAAAGAGATTTGGTGCACGGCTCCTCCAACCCTTTTCTCTTGTCCCTTCACATCTAACTCAATGTTTGATAGAGTTAAATCACAAGATAGTAAGGATGAATCTGCCATTTATGTGGGAAACGAATGAAGGATGATTTTCCCCCGACTATTGAAACCATGATTGAAAGATGATTCAAGTGAACCATGGTGACCCTCTAGGGGTTGCTTGGCAACAATAACATAATATTATGTTGATGTCCTATGAATTTGTCTCAAAAAAATATGATAGATTCAAGGAACACTTATTACAACATTTCATGAATTTGCTTTGTTTTTTTTTTTGCAAATTCATGATATAGTAACATGTTATTGTTGTCAAACGGTCTTTCATAATTCGTTTGATAGATAAAATAGTTTGTAACTGTTCTATAAATCTACTCTATAAGATGAGGTAGATTAGTTAAACATTTTTTAAGGTGTTTGGTGAATCTACCCTAAACTTTGGACTATATGTATGAAACACTTGCATATTGTTTCGTTTGCCAAACAGAACCTTCCCAATTAACTTCTCGTCCAAATTTCCCAATAATTTCCTTAGTCTAAGAGCAAATCATCAACCATGAGATTGACATAGATCAAAGAAGCCAGCAAGAACGTTGAGCTAGTCTAGGTTTTTTCCAGTGAACCTAATGAAGAAGAATTTCCAACAGTGCAAAAAAAATTCTTCTGTCTGCTTCATATGGTATTGATTTTATAGATTGCTTCCATGCGCTGATGTCGACAAAGAGAGTGAAGCATATGATGAGGTCCCCACGATGCCCAAGACGAAGAAAATATCTCCAAAACTAGTGAGAAATCTAAAAGTTCGCATGCAAGAGGTGGAATTAAGTTGTTGATCGGAGTTGCAAGATAGTTTGCAAAGACAATCCCTCCTGCATGATGACTACAATCAGCAAGATCTAGAGAGCATGGGCAAGTCGCCCATGAAAAGTAGGACGCCAGAGAAGCAAATGCTGTTGGTGATAGCTTGCAAGTCCTGAGCCGCCAAATTGTTGGTATTGCATGAGAAGGATGTTGCCATGGTGGATGAACATCTTGCCCTTGTCAACGAGGCAGACGAAACTAAAGGAGCAAAGGTGTTCATCATCACTAGCAAAGCCTGAGCACTGCGACCCTCTAAGCCAGAGAAGCAAATTGCACTCATGATAGCTAGTAAGTTCCTCACCACCAAATTAATGGTGGTGTGCAAGAAAGATGGTGCGATGATGAATCAATATCTACATGAGGCTGAGATGTAGATAGCGGAGTACAGGCTCTCTTCATTTACAGATATAGGAAATAACACTTAATGAAATTCTCTCGATAATATCTTTCCTTAAAAACATATTCTTGTTCTTTCCTTCTTATCCGATACATATTCTAGATCTTTCCTTCTTATCCGATAACATTCATAGAGAAAGAAATATAGCCAGTTGAGGCTGAGACGCAGTTGGAAGAGTAGTGGCCTTTGCTACGGTCCACTAGTAGACTCTAGCAAGTGGGCAGCCATCGAGCATTCCATCATTGTTGTAGAGATGCAATCAAGGGAGCGAAGATTTTTGTCATCACTTGCAGACAACAACGCGCCATCCATAGAGCAGGAAATGTAGTCTTGTGAGGTTTAGAAGAGGTGCTCCTCATCAATATCGATAGGCAAGATGCCAACTGCAAAGCTCCATGAGAAAAGACACGATCTTGACGGAAAAAGTGAAGGTGCTCAGAAGAACATTCAACCAATGATCGAAAGCCGAGGATCACCTAGTGGAAGAATTGATGCTGCAAAAACAATTTCAATCTACGTGACAAGCAAAGAGAGTGCAGAGCAAGTCGTATGATGCGAGTTGGACGGGTTGAGAAAAAAAAAATGAAACTAAAAGAGGGTGTAAGTAGACAAAGAACACAGAGAAATAAGAGAATGGAAAACAACGTTATATATGTGGATCAGGAGGAAGATGAGTATGAACAGGCTGAGGACATGGATTTAGAAGAGAAATATGATGAATTTGAGGTTTTGATAGAGCAGAGGAAGGGCCATGACATTGACAAGAGTTTAGGAGAGGGATGAGACACAAACAGCAAGAATGTTGACAGGGTATGAAACTATACCAAAGATTTGTTTGTAGTAGTACGTCTCTAATATTGTGCTGTTTGTGTTTTCTATCACCAATGAATTATATGCACTAATGAATTATATGCTTTGTATCAATAAAAGGGGGAATACTTTCAATGTCCAAGGAATTAACTATCACGTCACAATCTTTATAATATCACAATGCACACAAGCTGCAGGCAATACAACATGCAGAAAGGCTTGCAATGTAGATGATTAACAAACAACCGTCTATATTAGGGGCAGAGCTAGGAATTTTTCTTTAGGAAGGTCTAATTATATTTCCAAATTTTTGTTAGGGCTGAACTGTATTTTTCAAAATTTTTATATACGCTTTAAAGTAAATTTTTTAAAAATTATAAGATTTTATGTTGACATATAAAAACAGCCACAATTACATTATCCATTGGCCCGTCCCTTGGCTCTGCCCCAGGTTTATATGTTGACATATCAATAACGGTCACAAATATATTATGCCATTTAGATAAGGAGTAGGCAAACTATCATCCACTAGAAGAATAGTGCACCCTAAGGTGTGTTACGGTCCATCATGATTTTTGGTAGTGCGATTTTGGATATTGTTAAAATAGATGTAATGGGGAACCGGGTCCATTTCTGGACCCGGTCCCATGGGGCACGGGTACCGAGGCCGGCTCGGTACCCTAGGCGGCATTCTTCTCTCCCTCCTATATAATCTTCACTTAAGTGTAATTGTGTGATTAAGTGAAAATAATTTTCTCTCTCCTAGGGTTGCAGTGTGCACCTAGGTTAGAGCTTCCCGTGGTTTTTTCCTCTTTCTGAGGTTTTTCCACGTATATCGTGTGTTCCCCTCTTCTTCTTTCGTGTGTTGCATGTTTCTACATGGTATCAGAGCCGTGAGATCGTTCGGCTTCGTCTCGTATTTTCGTAGTCGTCCTTGCACCGCAGCCGCCTGCGCCGTTAGGGTTTCCCGCGCCGCCACCATTGGGATCTTCTGCGCCGCCGCCTTCAGACGATCCAGCGCCGCCGCCTGTTGCCGCTTGTGACTTCCGCTGCCGTGGGTGTCTCCTTTTCCGTCGTCGGTCGATCCAGCGCCATCCCATCTTTCCGCTGCCGTGGGTGTCCAGCGCCGTCACGCCTCTGCGTCGCCGCCGTCGGGCGATCCAGCACCGTCGCCGACACCTAAGGTTCCGTGTGGTGCTGGTGTTTCAGCCGCCGCCGTGCTGTCTTGTTGCTGCCTGGGGTTGTGTCTGACTTGACTGCTTGTGATGGCGGAAGAGCTTGCACCTAAAAGTGATATGGCCTTTGACGCGGGCAGCGCTCCCAAGAGCGAGATCTTGCCGGTTCAGGTCACGCCCATTTGTCTGACTAAAGACAATTATCTTTCTTGGTCTGCTGCTCTCGAGATTGGGATAACGAGCCGTGGTCGTCTTTCCTATATCACAGGCGACAAACCGGCGCCCAGCAAAACTGATCCTCAATGGGCAACGTGGGTGTTGGAAGACAGTCAGGTTAAGGTATGGATCATCAGCTCTGTGTCTGCTGATATTCAGCCTCTTATTCTGCGAAAGCCTACTTCGTTTGATATGTGGACTGTGCTTGCAAGGATGTATGGTCGCAAGAAACGGGTTCTGCGTACGTATCAGATTAAACGCAGTATCTATTCTCTGAAACAGGGTGACCTGTCTGTTGCCTCCTTCTATGCAGCCCTGAAAACTAAGTGGGAGGAACTTGATTATCATGTGAATGATAACTGGGACTGTGGTTCTGATCATGCTCGGTACTGGGAAAAGGAATGGATGGACCGGACGTTCCTCTTCCTTGGAGGCCTGCGTGATGAGTTTGAATCCATTCTGAGTCAAATTCTCAACTGTGATGAGATTCCTGGAATAGAAGATGTTTATGCCAGAGTGGAATCAGAGGAACAAAGGCGTCAAGTGATGCAAATTGACCCTAGTCACGGGACTGGTCCCTCGGCCTTTGTTAGCCGTTCTTCTGTGTCTGGACCACGCCCTGTTAGGCGATGTACACATTGTCACAAATCAGGACATTCTGTTGACTTTTGTTGGGATCTTCACCCTGAGAAGAGACTTGTTCGTGGTCGCCCTCCGTCTAGTCGGCGAGGTCCTCTTGTGCAGGACTCAACTTAGAGTGGTTCTTCAAGTGGTGAAAAATCGAGGCTTTTCCCTGATCAAATCAAGGAACTACAAGCTTACATCAGTCGCCTTTCTACTACGTCAGAGGACACATCTACGTCTGATGGAGTTAAATTAGCTCAGGCTCTTGTTGCTACAAGTGATCAAGGTAATTCCTCTCCTGGTGATTGGATTGTTGACAGTGGGGCTACTCATCATATGACCGGGGACCCTAAGATGTTTCAAGAATACAAGTTGACTTCTGGGCAGCAGCGTGTTTCTATGGCTGATGGTTCTTCTATTTCTGTGGCTGGAAAAGGGAGTTTCTCATTACTGAACAAATATTGTCTTCATAATGCCCTGCATGTTCCTAATATTCCCGTAAATTTGTTATCTGTCAGCAGTATTACCAAAGAGCTAAACTGTAATCTAATATTTTCTGCTGATCGTTGTGTACTGCAGGACTTGGGGACGGGGCAGAAGATTGGGATTGGTTCGGCTATTGATGGTCTCTACAGAATGCCAGTACAGGTTGCCTCTGCTTTGATTTCAGCCACCAGTGGACAGTTATCTGACGTGGAGGACAGATCCGCTATTATGCGCTGGCACGAGAGACTTGGTCATCTTCCTTTTCAGTTGATTAAACAATTGTTTCCTAAGATGTTTCGGTCTGTTTCTTTGGACACCTTCGCCTGTGAAGTGTGTCAGTTGTCTAAGCATGTTAGGGCCTCGTACCCTATTTCGTTCAATAAAACCAGCCGTCCTTTTGCTTTGGTTCACTCTGATGTTTGGGGTCCTTCGGGAGTGCCCACCGGTCGTGGTTTTCGTTATTTCATGACTCTTATCGATGACTACTCTCGTTGTACGTTCGTGTACTTGTTGAAAGAACGTAGTGAGGTTCCCGGCATTGTCAAAAACTTCGTTGCATTTGTTGAAACTCAATTCCAAACCCCTGTTCAGACCCTTCGTACTGACAATGCTCGAGAGTATGTCTCCTTATCCCTTGATGACTTCTTGCGAAGCAAAGGTATTATACATGAAACATCCTGTAGCTACACACCTCCTCAGAATGGCGTGGCTGAAAGGAAGAACCGTCATTTGTTAAATGTCACCCGGGCCCTTATGTTTCAACGTCATGTCCCTAAGCGGTATTGGGGTGATGCACTTCTCACTAGTGCTCATCTCATTAACCGTATGCCTACTCGTGTGTTGAATGGACATTCCCCTTATTCTGTTTTATGGCCTAATCAGAGTCCCTGGCCTTTGACCCCTCGGGTGTTTGGGTGTATTTGCTTTGTCCATGATCATAGTCCCACTCTCAAGAAACTTGATCCTCGGTCCATCAAAGCGGTCTTTTTGGGGTATTCCTCCACTCATAAGGGATACAAGTGTGTTGACCCTAGCACTTCCAGAGTCTATGTCTCCAGGGATGTTACCTTTCATGAACACGAGGCATACTTTCCTGCGAATCCTCTTCAGGGGGAGTGTTTAGGTGAGAGAGTGGACGAGTATTCTTCGCATCAGTTGATTCAGTTCACAGATTTCTTGGATTACACGGCTAGTTCTCCGAGTGTGAGTGTGGATGACACAGTCAGTGAGGACAGAGACAGTCAGATGGAAGGGGGCCCTGTGGAAGAACAGTCCCGTGATCATTTGTTTGGTCAGGTATACACCAGGAAGAAGAATGATGTGATGGAGGTTGTTGATGTTACCAATCCCAATCTTGTGAGCTCCCCGGATGATCCAAGTCCAATGAATGAAGATCTTCCCATAGCCCTACGCAAAGGCACCAGGTCATGTACTTCTCACCCTATTCAGAGATTTGTCTCGTATGCTAAACTCAGTAAAGACTACAAGTGCTTTATTACCTCTTTATCTATGGCTGTTATTCTCAGGTCAGTGGAGGATGCCAGGGAGGATCCCAAATGGCTACAGGCCATGACAGAGGAGATGGACGCCCTGGCAAAGAACAATACGTGGGAGGTTGTTGATATTCCTAATGGAACTCACTTAGTTGGTTCCAAGTGGGTGTTTACTGTGAAGTACAAACCTGATGACACTGTAGAACGCTATAAAGCTCGTCTTGTTGCAAAGGGGTTTAGCCAGAAATATGGGATTGACTATCTTGAGACGTTCGCTCCTGTTGCTAAACTGAAGACAGTAAGGGTCATCTTAGCTCTGGCAGTACAAAAGAAGTGGAGCATGGACCAACTTGATGTCAAGAACGCCTTTTTGAATGGGCACCTTGAGGAAGAAGTCTATATGAGCATGCCGCCTGGATATGCGCAGAAAGGAAAGTGTTGTTATCTCAAGAAAGCATTGTATGGCCTCAAGCAGTCCCCTAGAGCGTGGTTTGAAAGACTAAGGGTTGTGATGAAGACTAATGGATATAAACAGGGAAATGGTGATCACACCCTCTTCATCAAGCAGAGAAATGGTCTGGTGAGCCTCCTACTAGTATATGTTGATGATATGATTGTCACAGGTGATGACGAAGAAGAAAAAAGGAAGATGAAAGAAACGTTAGCTGCTGAATTTGACCTCAAAGATTTGGGTAAACTGAGGTATTTTTTGGGAATTGAGATTGCTAGATCTGAGACTGGTCTTGTTATGAGCCAAAGGAAATACACTTTGGACCTTCTAAAAGAGACAGGTAAACTGGGATGCAGGCCCTTTCTTACTCCAATGGAGTCTGGCACAAGGATAAGTATCAAAACTGGGACGATCTTGGATGAGAAAGGAAAAGGGAGGTATCAGCGGCTGGTTGGTAAACTCATTTATCTCACCCTTACTCGCCCGGATATTACGTATGCTGTGGGTGTGTTAAGTCAGTTTATGCATGCCCCTACTGATTGTCATTGGAAAAGTGCTGAAAGAGTATTGGGATACCTAAAGAATGACCCAGGGAAAGGACTGCTCTATACTCGACAAAGTCAACTCAGTATTGAAGGATACTCTGACGCCGACTGGGCAGGTTGCACAGATACTAGAAGGTCTACCACAGGATACTGCATCTTTCTTGGAGGTAACCTGGTGGTATGGAGAAGTAAAAGACAAGAAGTTTGTTCCAGGTCCAGTGCTGAGGCTGAATACAGGGCGGTTGCCATGGGGGTTACAGAAATGTTATGGCTCAAAATTCTGTTAGCAGATATTGGGGTGAAAATGGAAGAGAAGATGAGGATGTATTGTGACAACAAGTCGGCTATTAACTTGGCAAACAATCCAGTCTTGCACGACAGAACCAAACATGTGGAGATCGATCGCCATTTCATACGGGAACGCATAGATTCTAAGGAGTTGATCCTGCCCTACATGAAGTCTGAAGATCAAAGTTGCTGATGTTTTAACTAAGTCTTTATGTACATCTCAATTTGAGAAAAATGTTAGCAAGCTTGGCATGTTTGACATGTATGCCAAGCTTGAGGGGAGTGTTAAAATAGATGTAATGGGGAATCGGGTCCATTTCTGGACCCGGTCCCATGGGGCACGGGTACCGAGGCCGGCTCGGTACCCTAGGCGGCATTCTTCTCTCCCTCCTATATAATCTTCACTTAAGTGTAATTGTGTGATTAAGTGAAAATAATTTTCTCTCTCCTAGGGTTGCGGTGTGCACCTAGGTTAGAGCTTCCCGTGGTTTTTTCCTCTTTCTGAGGTTTTTCCACGTATATCGTGTGTTCCCCTCTTCTTCTTTCGTGTGTTGCATGTTTCTACATATATAAATACAATTTTATAATTAGGTTTAATATGTATAATATTTCGAAGTGATATTTTATGAAACAACACACTAGTTGGAATTTCGGATTTCACAATTAATGAGTGAGGGTCACACTCCAAGGGAGAACTCTGCTCAATCAGCAACTAATTTTCAGTTCACATCTTGATGACAATGTTTTTCTCAGGATATTGGATCTTGGGTCAGGTCTATCCACTAACCCAGGGATGGCTATAAATAAAACGTTGGGGGCTGAAATGGGGGTTACTGGAGGTTGTTGAATTGTTTTTCCTCTGGGTGGGAATTAGGGTTGTGTGATCAATCAGTGCATTCTTAGTGTTGATGTTACACTTAGATAGCAGAGAGATACCACACCGACTCTATATTAGTAGCACCAACCTTTTAGATATTTAATAAAAAGAAATTAGTTAATATTAGTAGCAGAGCTATATGTGGGCCATTGCCCACTCCAACCAACATCAATCTTTGAAAATTTTTATTAGGAAGGGGTTGGATCTGGGTCCAGCCAGATGTGGTGCCCATGGCAGACTCACGTCAAATGCCCCATATGCACAAAAACCACTAAGGTAAGTGCCCCTTTGATAAAATTTTCTAGCTTCACCACCGGACTTAGTATATCATTCTCATGACAAGTTGAATGATCCAAATTGTGATACCATTGATGCCATGCTCGTCGTGTTTGCATGTTATAGAACAAACAGATGAGTGATTACAGGTGAAATGCCACCTTAACCACCTACCGGTTTATAAGAATACAATACATGAGGCTCTTTGTTCCACAAGAAATAAAACACACATTCAACTACTTGCATGGCGTCATGTCGAAACTTTTTGAGCTTCCTTCTTGTGAAGGAAGAGAAACGAAACCAGAGTTAAAGTGAAAGTGGCCTTTAAATTTTTGAAAAAAAAAAAAAAACCAACATCCTGTTTGCTTAAACGTGTTGCTACATCTTTATTTTATTGATGGCATTATCTTTCAAATATGCTAAAAAGACAAAAAAAGCAACCTATGGATAAAATACAGGATTGAAGCATGGACATCTGCTCATGGACACATTATTACACATATGCTCCACACCTGTAAAAAGAAGTACCATTCTTGAAAGGCATGGGAAGGGGAGGAATGTTAAAGACGCTAAGCCATAGGCAAACTAGTTCATGCTTAGAGATTTTGTTGGTTCGTCAATCAAATGGACAAATGTGACGACTGACGCAACTTGATGCTGTAAATATCTTGTTACCATGTACGTAAAGCCAAGAATGTGCAACAAGGACTTCCATATAGCACTTCGAAGAGGTCTAATATCATTAAATATGATTTCTTTGAACATGACAATAAGTGGCATAGTGATGGTTCACAAATGTTCGAGTTGGTGATATAAGAACCTTTTCATAGCAGTGTTTGCCATAGCCACATGAAAGCAGTCTGGGAAAACTAGCCTTCAAATGCAAAACAATAGTAAGCCTATCATTATGCATAACATGCTTTGTTTAAAGAACATATTTTTATTTTTTCAAGCGAGGTTGCGATACAATACTTTACGATACAACGTGTCTATTGGCATGATTGACGCATGTTATGATACACTTTATTACAATATTGGTTACAATGGCCCTCAGAATAATAAAGTACGACAAATCCTCCATTGAGTTCATTTGATTTGACGAAGTAATAGATAGATATGTCAATATATCCAATTCGGATCAAATATTTAACCGAGCCATTCTCAAATGTGAAAAAAAAATTAATATCTAATTAAAAAATCAGATCAGATTCAAATTTAAGAAATGGCATCTAATTAGGTTCAAACTCAAATTTGGATATATATAACCATCTAAACACATTCTGATATGATTCATATCAATTTATTTTTAAATAGATATCCTATATCCAATGCTCTTACATTTTGAAAATTGGTTAAATTCAATTTAAAATTTGAATTCAGATTTGCATATGAATGTAAAAATCAAATTCAGCTCAAATCTGAAATATGAAATTAGATTTCAGATTCAAATAAGATATTTTTCTTGTTCATATTTGAAAGAGCAACATATGGTTAAGGGTATATCTGATTCAAATATGATCCATTAACATTCCTAGCAATAGAAGATATAACATTCTTAGCAATAGAAGATATTTGGTTGAGATTGGCTTGTTCACGCACCTATCAAAAGTGAACCACAACGAAGTTCATAATTGCATACGTACACAGCCAAAAGCCAAAAAGCTAAAACAGGACCTAAATTAATTAATTTATTTGATTAAGGTGACTTGGCTACCTGATGAGCTTCATCCAGGAGAGAGTTTGACAGGAGAAAGGTCTTCACGATTAACACCTTTGAGGACTCGTAACCTAACTGGTAAGAATTTGACCAGACATATTTGAACACCGATTGACAGAGGGAATCTTATATATTTGCACACTCGTGCTGGCGCCGAAACCAACAGCCTCCCCGTCCCCTCCCTTTATCCTCACTCTCCAAAACCTAAAATTTCAAGCTACCTTGATTCATAGAAGAAGCAAAATCATATGGTAATCTTCAAGAAAAAAATATTTTATTATTGCAAATTTTAATAGTGTTTCCCTAAACAATAATTTTCTCAAGGATAACTTGTTATAATTACAACAGGAAGCCACAAATAGAGGAGCTAATCATCCTAAAGCCTCTTAAGAAAAAGCAAAATAAGGCCAAAGTTACAGCACTATTTCGAAACTGTAAACTTACTGCAATCATTTTCAATAATCTGATCTTAACCAAAAAGACTCTGAGACGTTCATCCATCATCATTGACCATGGTTGTACAAACTGCTGCCTGAAACATCAATGGCATCGATCATCAGCGAAAAGCTTTTCATTGATGCATTTCTTGGGTCAGAGAACTAGACTACTAGTGACTTTCATCATTAACGAATATTACTAACAGGAAACAGGAAACAGGAAACTTCGAAGTGCTGGCAAATTTAGTTTATAAATTTATTGAGAAAAAAGCAAAAGTTGCAGCTAGCTGTTGCTGTTAGCTTGCCGTGCTACTACTGCAGCAGCAGCTTAAGCTGCTGCGTGCAGATACTACTGCTGCAGCAACACCAAAAACAAATTTCAACGAGATAGACTCAAAAAGCACAATTTTCCAAGATGTAAAATAAAAATATTCATCTTACTTGTTCCTTTCAGGACAGGGCTGCTTCACGTTATGATCAAAGTTTATTACAGACGTTGCTTCCAATTGTATTTGATGGTTTTTGTTCTCCATGACAATCTGGCATGTCCTCTCAAAAAGGGCCAACTAACTAATATATTTTTTTTTCTACATCTCTTCTCAGTGTTAAGGAACTTCTCTCTTGGTAAGCGTAATAAGGACGCAGCTCCCTGACTGAGACCGTTAATTCTTTTGGTCATGTTCCAAATTGTCACAACAAAGGCATGCACGAATCTAAAACAGTCTCTGAAACCCCAGGATGGTTCACAATGATGTTCCTTCTGATAAGAACAGATAAATTCTTAGGTTAGAAACAGTTAACCCATGCAACTAAAACGTTCAGAAACAAAAGAGATTGCAAAGAGAAAACACCTTTGACAGCAGTAAGAGTAAAAAGCAAGGGCATGGTGGACGACTGAGTAAACTATACAAATTGACAAAAGGCGCTTCCAATAAATTGATGCTCCAGAATGGATGGCTAAATTTAAAAAATGTCAGTGGGAGTAAAAGAGCTTTTAGTTTTACCTAAGTGATTTACGGACAATGTCAAACCTGAAATAAGAGCAGAAGGGTAAATAAAGAACATAGAAAGTTAAAGGAACATATGAAATACAAGCAAATCCCCACACACAAACACAATCACAAGCATGATCTTCCAAAATATTCATCATGATCCTGCAACAAGTTACAAAAAATGCCCTATTCACCAAAAGTTTGATATGAAATAACAAAGTGGTCAGCTACAGGACATGCACCACGTCAGCCATACTACTCGAGTATATGATGCCAAAAAAACCATACGGTATGGAATATGATCAGGTTTCCAGTTATTGTGTTTCATCAAGTTCCCATTCTATGAATATATAACAGCACATTGCTCTTGCCAGTCCGTATAAAAGTCTATAGAAGACCCAACAGGGAAACTAGTTTTGAGCGTCAAACAAAACTGTTACTGGTAGTAATTATACCACATAAGATGCAAGACTTGTGGAGAACTTGAGAAAGCAGCAGAGAGAAGAATACTCTGAAGTAAAAGCAGTAACCTATTCATAAGATATTTCATATTCTTCATGCCAACCCCTCTTAGCTTTCTCCAGTGAAGATAACCTTTCTATGGTTACTTTGAAGCTCTTTTAAAGGCATCTCTTTTCATCATCAAGGATTTAAAACAAAATGAGAACAAATATATTCACCTATGGCAAACTGAAAAGATAAAGCACAAAATAAGGAGTTTCTTATACCTTAGAGCTTCTCCAACAGCAGGACAAAATATTTTGAACCTACCTAAACCAGCACTAAAGCTAAAAAAGGGTATGGAATATCCAAATAAAAATGCGAGTCAAAAAGCAGAAACCAGCATACGGATAGTTTCAGGAACATCCTTTACATCATAAACTAAAGCCTGTTCACCTTTCACCATTCAGACAATTCACTTTACAATCATATTGAACATTATTAGAATTAGAACCCTATATTTGTATATAAGTAGACCCCATGCTAAACAAATTGCTATAGTCATTTTCACCAAAAATAAACCACTTGACAGGTTAAAAAAATTCATGAAAAACAATTACAGGCAGATGGAAGTGCAATCTCTTGGAAGTTACTAGATCTTGATAAGTTGGGAGAAAAGAAAGATAGTAAAATGTGAATTATACCCACATAACTAACTCCAGAATGCAGATCTTCAAGAGATCATTAGACTGTCCATTGTAAGTTCCCTTCATCTACCAAACACCAAATCCGATTATATATGTAAAAAATAGCCAAAAAAATTGATATACGTACATAAGATGTCTACCAAAAAATCATCTATTAACTTGAATTAAATAAGAAAGCATTCTTGTAAACAATTTCTTATCTATTTAGTGCATCTAATGGTTCAATACATAACATTATTATAACAAGAAAAAGAAAAAACATGCACGATCATGCCCTTCAATGTCGCACCTGCAAAATCAACCAAAAAAAGTCATTAATAAGGAACACACACTCTCTCAAAGATAAATGTACACATACTCTAGAGCTTCGGCCTTGTAAATTCGCTCGTAATTGTCGATTTTCTGCTGCTAGTTGTTCATTATCTTTTTGAAGCTTTTCTATTTTCTTCTCCAAGTTTTTTATTTTCTTTTCTGCTGCTGTAGCTCTTTTTATTAATTCAACCTTGGTTGGACATAAGCCAAAAAAGTCCGAAGGAGTGGGACCCAACCCATAAGTGCGCACATGACCAGGTTGGTCTTCTCCAACAACTTGTGCAAAAGTATCATCCTTGGCCATATCATCTCCCCTTCTATCTAAATGAGCTAGTCTCTCCATGCATTCAGCCTGTAAAAGAAACTTTTCTAAGACAAAGAAGCATTGGACATAAATATAATTAGTTAGAATATGTTGTCACACTTACAGCTATTCGAGCAGATGTTTCATCAACATATTGACCACTCCTCATGTGTGTTCTCATGAAAACTTCAAGTCTACTTGGCTCTGATTCATCTTCTTTTTCTGCCATCTAACATACAAGAATACAACATTCTCATTCACAACAATGAAAAAATAAATAAACAAATAGCATGCAAAGCTTAGTAAAATTCATCAATTACCATTTCCTCGCGAACACGTGCAAGACTCTTGCTACCCAATGTATGAGGACATTTTTGCTTTGCACGACTATTCTTATTTTGCTTACAAAGTTGCTTCAATTAAGAAAAAAGGACATCATGTCAACATTGCATATTGCATCAATAAATGTACATGCACTTATTGTACCTTTCCTTCGTCAGAGTTCCAATATTCCACGAGTGCAACCCATTGGCTTGGCACAACCCTAGAGTCACAATCCTCAAGTTGTCTTTCATATGTCTCGTGAATGTCAAAATGTTCTCTTTTAAGAGTACACTTCCATTCTCTCCATTGTTTTCCAAGAGTTTTGAGCATCCATCTCTTAGTAGACTTATCAATATCGAATTTTTCCTACAAAACAAAGATAAAAACAATTATTACAAAATTGAATTTATAGGTTACATCTGCACAATCATGAAGGTATACCTTAACACGATGTTGTAAGTCCTTTTTATAGCTCATTGGCATCTGCTTCCAACTTTTATATGTAAGAGGCGCTAAACAACCATCTCGTACAAGGAATCCCATATACTTGGACAATGTGCTTGCATTCTCACCAATAGGTTGGCCAAGGTAATTGTGATCTACTTTAAGTTTTTCACCAACAGGCAACTTTCTCACCTTCAAAAGACGATTTGGTCCACGTGTTTTTTTCCCTTGAGTGCAATGTTCTATGCATATGACAGATGCAATAACAACGTGAATATAAATAAATAAGAAAAAGAAACACAACAAGCCTCGAGTTATCATAATACATACCAATAGAAGAAGAATCTCCATGGTCTAACTCTACAACAGGCATGACTGGGGTTTTCATCTAAATTAGCAATTTGATAGTGAAATTGATCATGTAAGTGTGGTATATTGAAATGAAAAAAACACAAACAACACAAATGCGAAAACAAAAAACTTAGCTGCTTGATATTAACAAATATCATAGTGCCAATAGGCCCAATACATTAAACATGGTACTCATAAAATTACTTGATATTTTCAACTTCTTTAAATTCTTGGTTACAAACAAAATTTCCAACTGTAGTAATTCAAGAAATGTCTAATAAAACCCAAGCATCTTCATTGTCCTGAATCATGTCATCATTCAAATGAACATTGCATGACAATATTGAAATCCATATTCATATCACCAACACCCATTTAGAAGAAGTAATTGCGCATATTAGAAAGGCCCCCATCACCATCTTGATAACCACTACCCAATCTAAATCAACGACATTGTTTACATAAAATACTATTGTGCTTGTGATGCCATCATTCATATGAGTGAGAAAACATTCACAAGCTAAGTCACCAGGGAGTGTTTTTTTTTGCACCCGCACCCCCGTTGATGCGACACGGGTGCGACCCAAATCCACACCGCACAAGTCAAAGGTGAGTCGGGTGCGGTCAACCGCACCCGAATAAAATAGTCATTCTTGGACATGCACCCGACTCGCGTCAAACACGAG
The DNA here is from genome assembly GCF_008831285.2 of Nymphaea colorata. NCBI lineage: Eukaryota > Viridiplantae > Streptophyta > Magnoliopsida > Nymphaeales > Nymphaeaceae > Nymphaea > Nymphaea colorata. The sequence continues at coordinate 4,764,074 of NC_045140.1, forward strand.
TCGGATGCAGTCAAACCGCACTAGGTCCATTTCGGTCCATGTTTTGGGGTTTTTTTTGTTTTTATTTTTCAGCAAATTGATAGGGCACGAGACTTCGTTCCCCCTTGCCACTGCTCTCTCTCTCTCTCTGCTACGAATGTCTCTTCCATCGGCAACTTCCACTTCGTCCGGTGTCCGTATAGTACATTAAATCCTGAGAGAGAAATGGGTTGAAATACCATTTTGATATTGCCACCAAAACATTGATTATCGAATCAATATTGGTGATTTATTGGGAGGAACTTTTGCATGTCAGCTGCTTTCAGCCAGACGAGGCCCTTCTAAGCCTCCTCTCAATCATGGCCCTAGCAGCATGCCCTTCCACAACCCCTCAATCAGGCCCTTGCCTTGGTCTAGCTCAGTTGGATATTCCAGCCTATTTAGCCCCTTCACTTAGCATGCTTAGAGACAATTTGAAGAGAAACCCTCAAAGACCAGTGCTCGAGCTAAGCTCTTGAATGCCAAGCAAGCCCTCCCTTGTCCAAGCCATAGCAACACCCAAGCCTAGTGAAAAAATATGGAGCTATCAGCTTGAAGATGGCTTCCATGTTCTGCTTTTTGCAGAAAAATGAGGAAAGGAGAGAGAGATGTGTAGAATGGTTGGGGGAAGCAGCAACAACATGCATGACTATAAACCCAAACCGACAATATTAAACATAACTTCACATTTTTTTGACATATCCGTAGTAAGAAAATACAAACGAACCATTAATGAAAGAATTCAACACATGTTGAAATAAAAGGAGGCATCTAAGTAAAGAAATGTCTCGATCAGACGTGTCTAGATCCAAATTCAGACACATTCAACTCTATTTCAACACCCTCCCACAACATTTTTCCACTCTGGTCTTGGAACAACCTTCCATGTCTGACACTCATGAAGAGCTGTGATTTCTTTCTCTTATGGCTTCAATCCATCGTTGAGATTCGGTAGCTCGACAAAACAACTCAACTCGCTTATTTAACAACCTGTGGTATAAACAATTAGTGGGTTGAGCTTATTACAATTTTAAGACTCGCCACTCGACCCATAACATTGACCAACTCATTTCATAAGGAGACAAAAAACTTGCATTTAAAAAAGGACTCTTGATCCAACTAATTTGGACCCAATGCCTAACAATGGGAAACTATTAGATACTCATTTTTTTTTTGTAGGGTCTATTCAAATATTTATTAGCAGGAGTGCACAAATTCGATCTAGGATGCACAAATTCGATCTAGGATCCTAGGTTGGCAGGCAAGACCACATGACTACGGTCGCTGCAAGGAATACAGTTGTAGGGCATTGCATAGTAAGGCAGTCCATAATTGAATAGCATCAAGGCATTGCAAGAGTCATGCACTAGGCTTGAGACAATAAAATTAAGAAAATGGCACCATTGAAAATTAAGAAAATTAGGGAATTTGTTTTAAATGAATATTATTCAACATATATATCTATACACACATATTTATCACATTCATAATAATTTAAATGGACATGATCTCATCCTAACTCGACCTAGCCTAACAAATCCTTCTAAAAGTAATATTTCATGTCCTAACAAGACCTTCTATGTGCAAAAATAATACAATCAACCTTAATCAATTCAAAACACCTTTAGTTCATAACTTAGAATATAATCAACCACGATCGACAGACCCTCTCCCATGTGCTGCTCAAATAGCAATGGATGTACATGTTTAGTGAATAAAATCAAATTGTGTTTTGCTAGTATATTTGACATTCTTCTGCAACAAGATAAAGCTACAACTCAAAATATTCCTCCTTAAGCTTCCTTATGTGGACAGTTAAAACGAAACTCTGATAAAAAAAAAGGTAGATGGCTGACCTGTCACATGACGAAAAATGCATTAGTATGATATTAGGCCAATAATACTGAAATTTTCAAGTAACCTTTTATTAATGATATTTAATACATGTTCACCATAAGAGATTATTCATCAAAAAGAGTTTTAATTTACAAAGACTTCATCCTTGTTTTACTTAACAATTTTACCAAGAAAAAAAATACAGAAAAGCCATCATACATGTAATATAAGAAGGCCTCTGAAGGAGGAATATGGTACTGGTTTGTGGGAAAGGGGATTGGTAGGCAAAATATAAAGCTTTTAATAGTAGGTAGAAAGAAAGGAAACTTGGTGGATGGAAGAGAGGAAATCACACTCAATGCAAGTATAAATTTAAGGCAATGAAGGAGATTGGTTATTTATGGAGCATGGGGTAGGGGATGGCATCAGGTAGGAAAGGCAAGATAACATTCTGATGATATGATGGCAATATGAAGAGGGCGTATCAGTTATTATTCATAAAAATTGCTGTAATTTTTTGACACTGATGCCAGGCATATTATTGCAGAAGGAATGCAGAGATTTTAGAGAATCTATTATTAGAATTATGCCACACCACTGGGTAAATATAAAGAGTTTGCCTGCTTCTTTTTACGTGTTATATCTGACGAATGGAAATTTGTAATTACTTGGCTCACGTTATTTAAAGTAAGAAAGGAGAGAAGATACACAAAAGGGAAGTAGTATAGAAAATGCAGGGGAAAGGGGCATTCAGCATTGTATTCACTTAACAAGCCAAAAAAACCCATACTCCAGGTAAAGGATAGTGAAAAATAAGATTCCCATGTGATTGAGAGGCTCCACATTATGCCACTCCAGACAAAGGGAAGAAAATACAGTTTTAAAATGTATGCCTTTGATTTACATATTGTGATTGAAATATTGCCCAGACACTTGCAGTATTACTTGGTTGATATTTGCTCTTTTGTCAGTTTCGACATGTCATTCTCATCAATTTTTTCATATGGAAAATGCTAGGTTTGTTTTCGATTCATGAAAACAAAGGCTAGATGACTGACTAATAATCTGCATGGTCAAATCAAAGAGCTTCGGTTAGCAGTTGAAAGTTCACATATCTATTTATTCCTTCCAGAATTTCCTTTTATGGGCTAGTGATTTTATGTCCACGTGCATATGTTTGTGTGTGTCCACACACATGTATGCAAGACAAAGCTGAGCTAGACTTTCTCAAGGCTAGTAGCTTGGTCCCTGATGCAGGGCAGGACCAGACCCGTCACTTTCCTGGGTCCAGTTCGTCGCCTCAGGTTCCACCTTCGGGCATCAGTGCAGTCCTTGAGCCTCCAGCCGTGGGATCCCCTGTAGACCCAGAGCTTACGCGAGAGGAGGTTCCTCTGCGTAGATACTCAAGGCGGACCAAGGGTTGAACTGTAAATTTGGTTTACATATGTTATTTTGTTATCCATTTTGTTAGTATATTTATTTTGTATCTAAGTGGGTCTGTTTCGATTCGGGCACTTGTTCAAGACCCGACCCGTTGCTATTCATGTCCGTATAAATGGACGACAAAGCTATTTTGTATACAGTTTTGATCGAATGAAGAAAAAAAGGGTTATTTTGTTTTATGTTGTTTTCTAGCGTAAGTGCTTTAGTTTTTAAAGTTTCTTTCATAGTTCTCGTTCATCCTTCACATCCTTCATCTTCAAGTTAGTTGTTCATCTTCAAGTTAGTTGTTCTTCTGCAAATTAGTTTGCATCAGTCCCTGAGGCTGATTAAGTTCGAATAACCATTAGGTCAACATCTATCCTCATTCATGTGATCAGAAGCTTCTCTAACATGTATATTTTGTCTTCATACAAAATCCATAATGTATCATGGTGCCAAATGCAGGACATAGTAACTTTTTAACAACACGGTTTCATTCAATTCATCTAATATGTGGTCTTTGTACAACACAGATTCATCTCATTTGTTAGACACCATTTCACATATATAAAGCATCACATATTATGAAGCTTCATTATTAAATAATAGCCATTTATAAAAGAATTACTTTCCTGCAAAATCTAAAAGCCAAATATTAGGTTATTACATTACATGCTAGCTGGACTGACAAACATGCACCAGCTTCAGCTTATGGAGTATGGGATACTAAGATAATAGACAGTCTATGTCACATGGGTGCAGGTGTTGGTGCGGTGCGGATGCGGCAAGGTCCAAAAAAAAACTTCGGTGCGGGTGCGGCGAGACATTATATTATATTATATTATATTATATATATATATAAAAGAAAAAATCAAATAAAAATTAACAAATAACCACTACAAATCAACAAGGATTAGATCATTAGAGTTTTAAGGATTGTTCCATCAACTGATTCAACAATTACAAAAAATAAAATAAAATTCATCATTCATGTCTAAGGATTGTTCCATCAGCCGTATCAGGCCGCACCCGCACCAATGCGGGTGCGGCAGCCTGTTAGGCGAATCTGTGTGACTTAGTATACAGTACCAAGTCTACGTTACAGAATTCTACTACAGGAGTACCCTCCACTAATGACCATAGCAAACTATGGCCAATATAAACTAACTCAACAGTGCAGGTACGATCAAGCAGATATTTTCTGCAATAAAGAATACTACTTATTCATCTACTATATAAAATCATGTTGTCATCTCTTTTGGTTGTGTTCCTTTGATGAGTTTATTCATTATCTTTTTGTTGCACATTGTGGACGAATCATGGTATTCCAGACCAGTGTTCTAGCTTCTGTAATACATCAGCATTTCTCTCATTGCGCTTATAATCTTACGTTATTTTCCAGAAATAGAGAACTATGACATGCAGTAAATTGTATATAGATATGTATTGCTACCCTCAGGTATAGGAGAATGTGAAGTTCTTAGAAGCATAAACTACAGTTCGCTGTGGTGTTTGAGAAAGGCATTCGCACAGAGAGAGAGAAAAAGAGAGAATCAAATTGGGAACTATAATCTAACTTCTCATAGACCTCAATGGAACCAACATGCAACAACAAATATCTTTTTTTAGGGGCACAGATACCTCTTGCCGTTCAATGAACCCTCCTGCTTGAGATCATATAGCTGAAAGGAAACTGCATTTGACAAATAGGTAGACAATGAAATTGTAGCAACTGTAACCAAATGGTTCAATTATTCAACTGACCAGAGAGAAAAATTAATAAAATTGAATGATAAAGTCATGTGAATATAAGTACTAGGAATTAAGAGGTCCTCACTATGGTTGCATTTGATTTCTAATTTCATTCTGTCCATGCAACATGGTTGCTAGTATGGGTACGGCGGCGCGAGTCGAGGCACGGCATATTTCGAAAAGGCGGGTATAGAGGTATGGCAAGGAGTGTGTGCATATATATAAAATCACTGTCACATATATCATTTGCAGTATTATATGGTGAGGTATTTCTTGGGTATAATACTGCAAAATTAATATTTCTCAGGAAAATCTCAGCAAATTTAATTAAAATTTTAAAAAATACTAAAAAATAGGTAAAAGTAGAACAAATAAAAGATCAATATGAAGATATTGAAAAATGACTAGATAAACATGACAGGATGTGGGTGAAAAATAGTATATTACAATTTACAAGTAAAAAGTAGCCATGTGTAGGATTATAAAGTAATAAATTTTGTTGGTTCCCATGCTAGACCCAATTTACTCAACCGCATGACAGAAATGCTGAGTTAGTGAGGGAGTTAATGCCATGTGATTAGGGTTTCGTTAATTGAGGAGAGGCTGGGCGCACTCTCTCTTTCTCTCTTCTTCATTATGCCTAATTTTCTGATTAATCATCTCTCTCTCTCTTTCATTATATCTGTTACTGATTAATCTCCATTACTACACGAACCTTTCTACTCTCTTATTTATTGCGACCTAACTTTTGGTCAACCATTTCTCTCTCTTCTTTATTACATTTGTTAATCTCCATTACTAGAGCACTTCTGATGGCAGATGCTATCAAAACAACACATTTAAAATTAGAAAATAAGCTAACGGTCTGTTTGAACACTTAAAAAATTCTCACGTGCAGTAAAAAAAAAATATATCCACTACAACAACCATTCTGAATACTAAAACAGATAAGTAATCTTGTATATACTAAGAATCCTTGATATGCATATAACTTACAAGTAATGAAACAGTACAGCCAATAGCCAGTACTAGATTATATAGTGTTGCAGCTTTACTTTCGCATAGTCTATTTATTATTCCTTTTTTTTTTTTTGGAATCAATAATGCAACTTGATTCCAAGCCACAAAACATTCTCAGCTATAGATACAGCAATAGTGATGTCCGCATGATTCACCTCAATGATACCCTGCAGGAAGATGGAACAGTTGAAAGTAGAAGCAACACTGAATGTCTATGAATGCCTTCTCTGTCATACGTTTTCATGTTATAATATATCATAACTAGCACTCTAGCAAAAAAATAGACAATCCAAAAAAGTAGAGGAAAAAAATGAGCTAACTGTTTTGAAACAAAAAATTGTGGAACACTCCATAAGCTACAAACTGAATCTATCACACCCCTATTATGCATTTCCAAATGCTGCAAATGCATTTTTTCAAACCCATTTATAGCGTAGCCAGTGACAGGAGCAGAAAACACTTGGAGAAAGTGAATTTCTCTCTCATCTGGCTCATGCATTTCCCCGAACACTTGGTGGGCGTCCCTAGAGGGAAAGAGGAGAAGAAGAATAAAAACAGTTCTCCACTCATGAAAAGAATGTTACTCTGTGTGTGTGTGTGTGTGTGTGTGTGTGTGTGTGTGTGAGAGAGAGAGAGAGAGAGAGAGAGAGAGAGAGAGATACCTTCTCAGCGGAGGAGTCCCCTGATTTGCAGCGACGCGCTCGCCCCTTTCTCGAGCAGCGGCCTCCCTCTCGAAGCAGATGCGGTGATTTTTATGGAACAAAGAGTTGCAGCCCTTGTCCCAAACGAAAGCAGAGGAAGGAGAGAGAGAGAGAGCAGCGGAAGAGGGAGGGAGGGAGGGGAGAGAGAAATAGGGAGAGAGCAAAGAAGGAAGAGGAAAAAAGAGGGAGGGGGAGACAGAGACAACGGCGGAAGAAAAGAGGAACACGAGCGCGAGAAATTCCTCTCCCCATTCCTTCTAAAGCCACGGAACAGGAAATCACGCGGATTTCTGTTCCATGTTAGACTTGTACATTCTGTTCGTGTCCAACGTTTGTCAGTTTCAGGTAAATTATAGGTACTGACTGTTCCCGTCATAAACCGTCACTTTTAGTTTTAGATGTCGTTTGATTATTAATAGGAGTTGTTGGGATGTCCTTCAGATCGTGGCCCTGTCCCAGTGGACGAAACCTGTTCGTTGTTTGATAAAATTCGGAACGCCAAGTTGCTTTTTCCTATAATTTTGCTGTGGATTTGCTTGTGAATTTAAAAATCGATTTCGGATATGGATACATTGTAGATTTTTTTAATCTTATTCAAATCCGAATATACAATTATCTATAAAATGAATATGATAGTAAATACATATGGTTTGAATCTTATCCATTGACATCTCTAACTAAATCTAAAGATAAATATCATAGGTCTCTCCTTGTTTCTGCATGAATAACAAAGTGTGAAGAGAATACTAACCACATAAATGGCCATGTTTTGTTTGATACTTTACCTTGATCTCCAACATACATCACCTCTTGGAAGAATATCACTTCTTCTTTAAAAATGTTTCTTGCCCGTTGCATTTTCCATTGTATTTCATTTACATTTATCCGTGACATCAAAGACAAGGCTAGAGAGAGAAAGAGTGAATGGATTGGAGTTCGATTGGATGCCCTTTTACATATTACATCTATGTGCTTTCAAATGTTCACATATTTCGATATTATTTTCAACTTGAATACAAATAAAGAAAAATGTGCACCAGTGGCCAGCAAAAGCATGGTTAATAGGTATTGAAGGAAATCCTAGCCAAAACTACACATACAAGTTTCCTTCCATGTGGTTCGTCTGTGATAACTTTGCATGAATGAACTAGCGGACCAATCACTAAGTGAGATGCTCCCCCACAGACAGGGGCGGAGGGAGGGGGGCCCGCCTAGGCCATGGCCCCACTCCGGCCAATGAAAAAAAAATTACATTGAAAAAAATAAAATTTTTTAATTGCGACATATACTTTTTGTATTTGAATTTAGTTTGGCCCTACTCGGATCCAGAGGTTGAACTGTCGGCCCACCCCTGAAGAAAATTTTGGCTCCGCCCCTACCCACAGAAGTCTGACACGATAGATAGAGAAGGTTCCCTATGATAGCACTAGCAAATGAAATTGTCGGACTAGGTGAACCATGACATTACATCACCTATGCAAGTTTTGCTGGTTAATAGGTATTGTTATACACTACATGCGTTAGCGCCTTTCCACATATGCCTTGGTTGTGGCCATGGATAACCCTATATAGGATTGGAGATGCTGAATTGATAGAGGGAAAGCCTCCTTGAGTGTTGTCATATGTTGAATGAATCGTATTGGCAGTCTTAACATTGTTCCAGCTTTAGCAAATAGGTATTATGACATTTTAATGTTCATTTGTTTGGCCGGTCGTTTTGATACCTACTAAAATGTATTAAAACATATTGTGTTGTGACATGCATTTTTTGTGAAAGTGAGCTAGGATGATCCCCTTCCACTGGAGAAAGAATCAAGAATACATGTTGTGAGATGCATTTATAGGGGTAGCGACAAAGAAGTTAGGCGACTCTTTGAAGGGGTACACAATAGGACCGACTAAAATGACATCAATAAGCTTGTGAAGTCATGGGCTGCCCATCTTGGATGGGTAGTAGAGTGATCAGGAGGAAGAAGTCCCACCCTTGGAGCTCAATGAGGTAAGTAAAATGGTAAATGATGTCTTTTTTTATCCCCAAATATTCCCATGGAATTCTGTGCACGCCTTTTAGGCTTAGTGCAATGGTTGTTCTAGTTGAGAGTGTTAGCAAAAACCGACTAGATTATGCTATATTTCATATCCATTAGAAAGCTCTAGCTAAGAATCCCTGACACCACGGTTGGCAAGGGGTTGTTCCAAATTCTGAACTTCCAAAGCATAGATTAGACTAATTACATCCCCAAGGCGACGGTGAATCGGAGAATGACTATTGATTGCCAACCATTGGCACCCTAGAATGCCAAACGTAAATAGGAGTTGCAACAAGGTTTGCATCTGGTTCAGATCACTAGACCTTCTTGTTGAGATATGGAGACCAAGGGACTTCAACAATATACCAAAGATCATAGGAGCACCATTTGTGGAAGCAGACAAGTACACCTCTAGCATGTTGAGTATTATGGTTTTACAAGCATTAAAATCGACATCCCTTTAGAGTTCCAACCTATTTGAAAGACAATGCTAGAAGTCAAAGGGGCAAAATCATTGCACAAGCAATTGAGTGTGAAGAAAAAGCAAAATGTTGCAGAAAATGTGGTCGACGACCCATTTTGATGCCTTTTTTGGGGCTTCGGAATCTAGTGGCAGATAACCAACTGAGCTTCTAAGTGCTTAGTGTTTGGTAAAAACCCTCAAGCGATGATCGACTGCTGCAAGAAGAAATGTCATTGCACTGGTGGCTGCTAACAAGTTTGATGACCTAAGGAACCTGGAAGTGGTAGAGGAGCTGAGAGATCACCAAGTGGGTGAGGAAAAGGAGGAAAAAGGTGGTGGTTGTGAATGTAAGGCAGACCTTCAAGGATTGAATGATCAAGTGACTGGGAAAGGAGCCTTGGTCTAAGTACTTTGCTAAGGGTTGGGGGAAACCTCCAAGAATATGATATAACACTGATGGCATCCATGGAAGAAAATCTAAGAGTGGAAGAGAAGACACAAAATGACAATTGTGAGCTATAGATAGGGGACTACTGTCTCAGAGCAAAAGATAGAGTGAAGAAAAGATTGTTGAAGTGCAGAGAAGTCAGTTTTTTTTTAGGAAAAAACAACCAATCCCTCATAAATTGAAAGGGAAATGGAAAGAAAATCTGGCTAGATTGTTCAACCACAATTAGCCATTTGGAAGCAAAAGAGACTTTCCTTCACCAGACAGGATACCCTTGTTTGGATGGATGAGCCTCAAAAACCTATCACCAGACAAGAGAAAGAGGAATGGTATTGAATTAGGAAGAAATGCAACGAAGAGAATTTGGAGAACCTTAATATGGGGAAGACAACATCTCCTACATGCAACATGGATACTTTTCATTGGGATTGTAGGCAGTTTCATTAAGAAGCATGGAGTTTACTTGGCAGCAAAATGCTTCATGTGCCAAGCTGATGTGAAGAAAGGGAACCATGTTTCTTCAAATGTTTGGTGGAGACTGGCAAGGACGGTATGGAACACAGTCCCTTGAAAATGGTAGGAACAAGAGTTCACCTTGCAAACTAGACCAAGCTCTTAGATGGTAGCATAGAAGAATGTTAAGAGATAATGGCTTTAGATAAATCCTGGAATATCGCCATATGGTATTTATGGAAGCTCAGGAATAATCAGAAGCCCAAGGCGCATTCAATATGCAAGATATATCTAAAGGCTATTGTAACTACTGAAAAGAGCACCCACTACATTTCAAATAGGCTACATGCCAACCGAGTCAAGCTCGAGTTGAGCCTTACTCATATCCACCTCAAGGGTGAAGCACCTTTGGAGTAGGCTAAAAAAGTGCCAAAAAGATGGCCATTAGCCAAAACCAGGCATCTTCTCCCGACCAATCCAGACAACAGTTCTTTTTTTTCTTTTTTCTTTTCTTTTTTTTGTAGGAAATGAATTGTGACCACCTTCCCACAGAAACCCACGACTTCTCCCACAAGGACGGCACCCCAAAAGTCCACCGTTCGGTTAGCCCAATATCTAGAGAAAACAAAAAGATACTTGAACTAAAAAACCAAACCATTTAAGATTTTTTGCTTTGTTAAAACCCCATAAGGCAAACAACGGATAGCAGATCAGAGTGCATCAAGAAGTTGTATTCAATCATCTAAAAAGGTGTCTTTCTGCCTTAAAATTTTTTCCTCTCTTTCTCTCTCACACACGAAAGCTTCACTGCAACTCTCCCCTTCATGTTTTCCAGGGATCGAATTGATAAGAATTGGCGTTTGCTTCATGTTCTCAATGTCCCTTTCCCTTAAATTATCGGCCGTTCGTTGCAAAAAAAGAGGTTTAACAGCAAAAAGAAATGCTCCGGCAATTAATTTCAAATAATGAATGACAGAAAGATTTCCATCAAAAGCATACATCCGAGATGAATCTAAACAGAAGAAAAAGGACGACCAAATTTTATTTTAGATTTTCAAAATCTAACACACTGCACTTCTTCTGAAAACCAAAAACAACCATGAAAACCCCAAGAAAAATTCTAAATGCACAACCAAACATGCCATATGTGGCATGGCTGTCATCAGCTGAGATCTATGCATAATAAGATATCAACCTTTTGATTCTTAAGTTCGCAAACATTCAACGAACAACCAGGCCATTAGGTTCACGAAAGATACTTAGCTGAAACATTTGGCTACCGTGTACCGGAGTCGTGTGTGTATGATGACTGCAATGTATTATCAGACATTTTTTACATGCAAAAAAGCGATGCATTGAAAATAATTCACGAATTATTGCATTAAATCTTAAACGGTTCAAGAAAAGTATGTTTCGGAAAAAAGAGGCAGCTGGTGTGCGGCTCGCTCCTCTTGGGAAAAACTTGAGCTCAAGATCAGGCTCTCAGACTCCAATGAACTCGAAAGCCGTTAGCAAAAGAGTTCCAACCTCGAACAAAAGAGACCAAACAATTCTTTTCACTTTCTTTCACTTCTTTACCAGGCCGTACCCTTCCGTAGTTTCAAGGACAAGCTTAGGAAATCCAAACAGATAATAGATAGTGAGACAACGACAACATTAACACACATCTTAAGCCAAAGAGAAGCAGGAAAAGACGAGGTGAAGGGAAGAAAAAGAAACGGAAAAAAAAAGTTATCAAGGAAATAGACATATGTATCTAGAAGTCCATAGAACACAACTTAAAGATAAAGACTAAAGAACATCCCTGAGGTGGATTGGAGAGCACTTGTACAGTTTAATTCTGCATAAGAGCAGAGATACAGTCTTGCATAGCGTCTTGCATCTCCTAGCCCACCTCTGGGATGTATGAACAACCATGAAAGTTGTTTCTCCTCGTTATCCAGAAATATAAAAAATTAAAAAACGGAAGAGCAGCTCAACGACAGGTGATTAGGTAACAGTAAGGCTTATCTATGCTAAGAACTACATAAAACTTATTCTAACATTTTACATTTTATTCTTCTTCCTCAGCCTCTTCCAGCCAGTTTACAAAAGGCTCCAGAGCTTTCACGAATGTTTGCCTGTTTCAGAAGACATTGCAACAGTACCAAAAATCAAAATCGGCATTTGAACAGGTAAAGATGATGCGATTCATAAAAAATTCTAAATACCGACGGATTGACCCAGCGGATCGTGATGAAAAAGACCATTTCGACTCCACAGAGAGTGATGAATTACTGAATGATCGATATAATTTCAAGTGAAGTAACCAATTCCCATAATGGTAATGTAGTGGAAAAGCAAAATAACACAAGCATGAAAACACAAAACAAAAATGTGACTTGGCAGATCTATATAACCATTGCAATTGCAAGTTAGAAAAGTCTCAAAAATTCTCCAAGTTTGTTCAGCAGGTAATTTTTTTGCATGAGAAAATTTTTACCCATATCCATTCATGGGCAGAGCCATTTATGAAGGTTTGTTTTTCAATGAAGACACATCATTGAAGTTGGAGAAAGAAAAATAAAAATAGTTTAAAAAGTGAACTGAAAAGTACAAATTCCACTGGACAAAGGACTCATGATTGAAGAAGAAAATCTGTCATTTTCCCTTTTTTTTGCTCTTCACCATTAAATCCATAACAATAATCATTTTCATTGCATCTGTTAAGCCCCTTCCCCAAACAAAAATCCTATACATATCCACGTGAGATTGATCCACTCATGCGCTGCCACATTTCAAAGAAATGAAAATACTGATAAATAAATCACAAAAAAACCAGAGCCAAGTTCCTGACCTGCCCTTTGGGTTGGTGCCTCTACGGAACCACATCAAAATTGTGTCTTCTCCAAGCACATCCTGGTCATAGAGAGACCTTACAATTTCAGGAAACAGCTTCATCAGCTTGGCATCCTCATAGCATTGGATCTGAATTTTGTACATGAGCTCAAGCTCAAGTTTCGCATTCACACAAAACGTGTTCAGAAGCTTGGCCCAAGTCTTCACCTGTTAAAGAGGACACAGACAATAAGACAGCATACCCTTCATGCATGAGAGAGAGAGAGAGAGAGAGAGAGAGAAACCTAAACAAATATAAAGTTCTAGCGCTAAATCATGAAAAGAAGGAACATTCATCACAATTTGAATGAGTGCCTAGGACCAGACAATGAGATTCAGATATTGGATCACAAACAGAGGACAATGCAAGTGTTTCAAGTCCACTAAAAGAAACCATTGTATGTTGTAAGCACGTTGAAGCAATAAAAACAACTGAGAAAATGATGATCTCCCATCCCCTTCAACAGGATGTTAGATTTACTTTCTCTGACTCACAAAAAAGACCAGACACAACATCATACAAGATCACTTGATGCCATCCCGATTGAAGAACGATGTCTAGTCAAGGCCTGCCCATGGTCAATTGCCAAGAGAAATCATCCAATCGTGTGTGTTGAGATATGTCAATTCAATGGTAAACGCATGAATAGGAAAAAGAGAAAAAGAACACTGCAGACAACATGTTGGTCCAATGGGAAAGGGAATTTGAACAGTTAATAGATGGACCTTAAAGCACAAAGTTCGACAAAGTTATTTTCTAAGCAAATTTTTCCATTTTTTATAGAGTTGGAAACTCTCTTACTATCCAAGTACTTACAATTTGGCAATGCAAAGGTGCAAAAAAGTGAAAAAGATATCTTCAGAGAAGCATTTCCAGCATAAAGTAAGTTTACATTCTATCTGTGGAATTTATGACGGTTCAATGCATCTTCAATAAAGAAGTACTTATCCCAACAAACGGGATGCAAATTAATTTTTCAGCATATTTTCAATAAATTTGCATTAGTAGAAAATTTATGACCCACTCCAGGTTTTCTAGGAGCACGGAAAGCAATTTTTCCCCTTTTCCTCTTTCCACTTTTTCGCTGTGTAACATATTTCCACCATTTTAAAGGTTATCCATCACCATTCTCATTTCCCTAGGAAAAATACTGGTCATTTAAATGTTGTGAACAAGTTCAAGACTCAACTTCATAGTAGGACAGTATTGCCTTTCTTCTTCAGCAAGCTTAAAAATACATGTTCTAATACCAATCGTGAGATATGGTCCCAACAAGATCACAACCAATACACAGGTGTATATTACCTGGCGAAGTGCAGAATTTGCATTTTGCTGCTGATTTTTACCAGACCATTGGACAGCCTCCATGATGACATCCCACAGGATCCTGACAACATCAATATCTGGAAATTTACCATCCTTCACGTGCTGCTTCACTGTTTCTATAACTTCTGAAGTATCAGCCTCTTCTGATATCTGTGAAATAAGAGTAGACTTCATCTCCTTCAATTTGACATCAAATATCTTTTTCTCATTGTAATCAACCAAGGGAAGGAGCCCTTCCTTCCTGCAAAAATATAAGCATCCAATAGTAAGACTTCGTGATGACAAATGCTTGCAAAATCCACATTCAATATCCCTTGCATGGCATACTATTCAGAAGGTACATCACATGGCTTAAGGCCCAATAATGTACCTAATACAAGCAAAAAAACGTACATCAGTTTAAAATTTGAACCCCTTCACAGCTCAAGCCAACATAAGAGAATAGCACTACATGAATGAACTGCCAAAAGACCTCTAGAGACATACAACGTTAGGATTCAGTTTGTATGTGTTACACAGAGGTTCACCTATCATAACCACCACGAAAGTTGACAGAGATCTCAATCCTGCTGATTAAATAGTATAAGTTCATCCAAAGAAACATATGAAGATAATTGCATTAGTCACATTGAGACCCTTGCATGTTAATTTAGGGATTTGAATCATTCAATATGGCAGTAGAGATACCAAAAGCGATGCTTCGTCAAGCAAAGAAACTGACATCTAAACCTTAATCACATATTTAAAGATCGAGAATTTTTCAGTCTTATATTACAAAATGTCTGATCTAAGATAATGTCAGGTCTGAGAACCCTACCTTGGGCTCTGCGGTCAGACTCAGATACCACAGTTATTGCATGCCCTCAGACAGGGACTGTACAGAATATCTTGCATTTTGCTAGCTAATAGGCAAACAAGAAAACACACCTAGACAAGGAATGCTACCTGAAGTGCTCAGAGAAACCCTCTGCAGATCGTTTTGCAGTGGGGAAGAACTCCAAAAGATTGTCTTCCATTTTACCCCGCTTCAGGAGGGCTATTAGATCATCAAGACTGTTCTCAACTAAGTACTCCTTGAAAAAATCCGTTATGAATGAAAGAACGAGCCCCTTGGCCACAAGGCTGTCCTTGAGCAGCGGCTGAAAAACCGTCTCTGGTGGAAGACCTGAAAGTTTCTGAGAGAAAGTGAGGGCTGTGAAAATAGCAAGTTTCTTCCTTTCATTCTCTTCAAAAAGTTCCAGTGACTGAAGAAATCTTCGCATAACATTTTCAAGATTTTTAATAAGAAATGGCCTTCTTCTCAAGATCTTCTGTATGTAAAGAACATATGGGAGAATGGCTTCACGTGTTGGTTGACAATCTAAAACAGAGTATGTGTGGCGCTCCCCTTCATCAGGCTTTATAGTGCCGGGTTGGGTACGGCCACCAGTGAAGACCACCTGCAGTTTGTGATTTGAAACAGACAAATACATATGTAAGACCAAAAAAGACACTAAAGCTTAACTTTCTACCAACAGCTGAAACATTATAAGGAAAAGAAGGAACTAAAATAGAATGCATTTATCATTTTAACTTTCTCATGCTCTTCATAATTGCAGTTTAACTTATCAATTATCATGTGTTTTGCCAAAAGAAATGATGCATCATTGAGTGGAAAACAAGTGGAAGAATATGTTCATGCTAGAACCAACTATTACTTCAAGGATCAAAATGTAGTAAACTTTAACATTAGTCCTATCACCACATATAACTGCTTAACCTGGACCGTGCTAGCTGAAAGTAACTCCAGTAGCTTGACTCAACACCACATTCACAGGTTATGATTTGTAGGGAATCAACTACATTATTTATGAGAGATTTTTGAAACAGCAGATCCTAGCAGATGAGCAGACACCGCAGTCAACTTTCACAGATAAGAGAAGGTACGAAAGGCATATTGATCCAGGGTTGGCATGCATGCACTTAATTTAAATCGCTCTGTCAGATGCTCTAGTTCTTCGCTTTGGCCTCCAATAACCCGTGAATGACAACATAAAGGATTCCAAATATCAGCAGGAATAAATGCACCAAGAACTAGTTCTTGGTGGAGTTCACATTTTTTGTTAAGAGAAAAATTGAAAAGGCACTCAGCAGTTTGATTATATAGTTATGTCTGGAACACCAACATTGTGAAGAGTCGTAGTAGAATCAGCAAAGACAAAACAGTTAAGAGATACAAAGATCCATTTGGCATGTTTTCTTAAGCTAAAAACAAATGCAAGTGGTACAAGAATAGTACCTCGAAAAAGGTGTCACCATATCTTGAGAAGTTGAGATCAGAGGATTCGAGACTCCTGGCAACAAGTTCCTGAATTCAACAAGATTCATGAGAAAAAAAAGTGTACATGGCAAATCAGTTTTCAAGAGCATAAAAGTCAGACATATATTTAACATAACTAGAGAAATACTTTCGTGACAAAAACTTGATGACCAGCACCAACAAAAGACGCAAGAACACTGCTTTTTTCTTTTCCTTTTCTTTTTTTTTTTTAAACTTCTTCTCATGCATAAAAAGTAACAACTTATCCAATAAATAAGAAACTAAATACTAAGTGTTGGGATATGAACAAACTACTGCAACATGCACATTGCATGTCATCCATAAATGACAACAAGAACCAGTTATCAAGTGACAAGAAGTACTAACCAGATCACCAGCATTATCCAAATATATCTGGACCACTGCATCTGCAAAAGCTGCAGGGTCCAAAGGAGCTGCGATGTTCCGTTTGCGGGTCTTAATCCGCGTACCACTGGAATTTAAAGGTAAGAAAATATAAATCCATTGGAAGGTAAATCTTCTAGACTTCTAGTTGATGATGGAGATCAAGTTTCCATAGTATGCAACTAAAATGGAACCACTAGTCAGCTTCATTGTGTTTACATATAAACACGTAATCAGCGTATCCTACCTCCAGAGGCAGCATTTGTCAAAGCCAGGAAATCAATTCCTATTTTCCCTAATTTCTAATATTATAAAGTGACAAGGCTCTCTAGCCCAGCTTCAAAGAGAGAATACATACAGTTTCAGAAATTCAAACTAAACTGCATGAACCTTACACCATGCAACACATAAAAAATTTAATCATGGTATAAAATAGGTCTAAACACACACAACTAAAGAAAATTTTGAACCAAGCAGTATCCTACAGCTCCGAAACTAAAAGTTGCAAAGAGCACGCAATTTTTTAAATACCACTCACAGCAGAGGGTTCAGAGGCCATAAAGAATGACCCTAAAACGAGCAAACATCATTTTTCCTATAACCAACTGTACAACATACAACAGGAAAAATCAAACACGAGATTCAAAATTTGCTACAATCTCGAAAGCATAGCTTTACAAAAACATCAGAAAGACGCCTCTAGCTACTCAAACGTATGCCAGACTGCCAGTATGCTAGAGAGCTAGAATTATTGAAATGGAAATGGACACATATATCATTAATATCAAAGAAACGTTAACTTACCCAAGAGTGGGTTTCTCCTTCGAGCTGCAACCAATTAAACAGGAAAAAAGAAGTCGACATCAATAACAACTCAAATTAAGAAAGCTGTTCCAGAAAAACTCATAAAAGCGGAACACAAAATCTATCAAAACAAAAAGCTAGAAAAACGAACTATCAATCTTCTTACCCCACAAAGTGAGAAACGTACAGACTAGGAGAAATGCAAATCAGATCCAAAGAGAAATACGAAATCCCAACTTACCCTACTTATTTTTACGTTTGACAGAAGCATCAAAACCCTTTTTTGAGAATGATAGAATAAGTTTAAAACGAAAAAAACAACCGCAAAAAAGGAAAAGGGAAAAAATCATGGAAACGAGAAACTTGGCTATTCGGCTTCTTTCCTTGAGAACAGTGAAAAAAGGACAACGCTGTCGCTACATCAGGAAAAAGCAGAAAGGGAGAATCAAAAGCCGGACCGAGATCAAGAACAACGACGAAGCACAAATCGGAACCATGTAACATAAAAATATATACATATTTTTTGGGAAAAGAGAACTTAGGATTAGGAAAGAGAGCACGAACCTCATAAACCACGATCGAGAGGGATCCGGAGACCTTTTCCTGGGAGAGGATCGAACCGAGAGGAGATAGAAAATGGAAAGAAAAGGTCACCCCGCTCCCTATGTCTCTCGCCCCCTCTCTCCAACGGACGCCGCTCCTTTCTCTATGCCCCTTCTTATATCACAACGGAGACAAAAAGGGAAAGCAAGACGATAAAATGTACAGGAAAGTTTTGTTTCTGAATTTAATTTCAATTATAATAAAAAATAACTTCATAAAAACAACGCACTTAACCTATTTTGTCAGAAAACCTCAAACTAACTTTGTTTTTTATGGTTTTAGATCTTACGTGTGTTTTCGGAATATTCAGTTAGTATGGTGAATTTATATGTGAAAAAACATTAATTTAAGATTACATGGAGAGTAGGACCTCATAAATTTAAGATCTTAATAATCACAGATAACTGGGATTCTGAATGTGACGTGAATTCATCAAAAACATTAAAAAGAAAATTTGTTAGATTATTTTAAAAAGAAATTAAAGTTGTCAAGTCGCACTCATGAATCCGGCAATGACTGATTGAGGCGGAGTGATAACATTTCTCAAGAGTTAGTATATAGTGTAATCAATTTTTTAAAATAAAAGGATAAAGATCCATGGGTTAGAAGCAGAGAGGCTGACGTGAGTCATGTCCCCTCTCAGTTTTTTTTTTAAATAAAATATTTACGTTTAAATTTTGAAAAATTTAGTTTAACTTATATAAAAAAAATTTAGAAACTATATTTATATTAAAATTTAGAAATTTTAATTCGGTCCTTAGAACAAAAAAAATCCAATTCTGCCCGTTGATAGATTCATGGCCACTCAAACTTTTGTATGAACTCATTAAGAAAACTTGTTTATTTACATGTCCCACGCCTGAAACACAAGAAGGTCCTTTCATGACCAAAAGAAAAGGCAAAAGTTTGTCACTTAGAAAGGAAATAATGTTTTCATTTGAACAATTTAATTTAGCATAGGACCCGAAAAATAAGGCATTTTTTCCTTCTTAAACTAAAAAGCTGAATTTCGTACCCGTAATTTCCGGGCAGGTGGCAAGACAAAGTCGATCGTGACACCAGAAATTATAGGTAATGTAAAACGTCTGGGGCTGGCGGAGGTGGGTTTGTACTTTGTGTCCATCTCTTGTCATGTGATGAAAGAAGCCAAATTCCGACGAGAAAAACCGGTTGTCGCACTTAGTTTTTTCGGTTTCCCAAATGAGTTAAAGCCGAGATTTACAACGGGTTGAAACCCAGCCACATTAGCCTAGGCCCCGTTTGATGGGCGAGAAAAAGTCGATGGAGCGGTAAAAATTTGTACGGGCGGGTGAAATTTCACCCGCCTGACAAAACAACCATCAAACAGGGTGATTTTTCACCCGTTTAATGTAAAAAGGAGCGGGTGAAATTTCACCCGCTCGACAATGCTTTCACAAACGTCCTCCCTTCGCAGCTTCTTCTCCCTCGCATTCTTGCCTTTTCACCGTCGCACCAGAGGCGTCGCCCCTCTCATCGTTGCTCCTCCGCCATCTCCGCTGGCAACATCGCCGCTCCGCCGTCACTGCTCCGCTCCTCCACCGTTTCGCCAACCCACAGTCACCGCCAAGTAAGATTTCGTTGTCTCCCTCTGCTCAAGAAACGCCCAAATTTTTTTTCTCTGTCTCTTTTGCTCTCGTTTTCTCCCTTTCTCTCTTGCGATATATTTGGAGGTTCGTCAACGCCACATCGTCGTTCCGCCCAAGGAACGCCCAAATTTTTTTTCCCTGTCTCTCTTCTCTTGCTCCTCGTTGTCTCCCCGTCTCTCTTGCTTTAGTTGTCTCCCTGTTTCTCTCGCTCTCGTTGTCTGATTTTTCTCCTCTTTGGAGTTGGGGATTTGCGTTTTGATTTTCTTAGTAGGGTATTCGGGATTATGTGCAGCGGTCATTGTTCATTTACGTTTTCGTTGCTCATTATTGGGATTACGTTTTCCTTGCTCAATCCATTCGTTTAATCTCTGCATATTAGATCAGTTCTGATTTTATGTATCGTTGCATCTTAGAAGCAGTTTTACATTCCCAAGTTGAGTGCATTATTCATTATTTCCTCGTTTCTGCAACAACCCTTTCTTCATTATTTTTGACGTATTGTTTCTCCCAGTTGAGTGCATTATTCATTTTTATGCAAGCGTACCATTTTTTTTCCCTTTCTTCCTGTCTACTGGGAAATGCCACAACGGTGGACAACTGGGATCGTTGCATCTTCTTAATTTATAGAAATTATGAGATCTGCCTCAGGTTTGCTCAAGATGAGTTTTTTTTTTTTTTATTGCCTTCCATGACCTAGGTATTCTGAAGAACAATATCAGTGATTACAGTTATGTATCGTTGCATCTTCTTAATTTATAGAAATTATGAGATCTGCCTCAGGTTTGCTCAAGATGAGATTTTTTTTTTTTATTGCCTTCAATGAAGAGCCTGGCCTAGGTATTCTGAACAGTAGCGTTCACACCAACAACCTCCAATGATTATCAATCATGAGAAATATTAGATTTGGATGATTTCAACATCGAAAAAGCGATCAAGAATACAAAGTATGTACTAGAAAAGCCAAATAGAAGTATAGATCATCTCTGCTTCTGCAAAGGCTTGGAGTGCAGTAACCCCACAGTCTCAGCAGAGCAGCTTCCTGGTAGCTCATGTTTGTGGCCACTGAACTGAGAGTGAACAGCTGCACATTCACTTACTTTTATTCTCAATGAAGTGGCTAGAGGCATCTACTTTTATGTATTGCCGACCTGAAAATGAAGTGGCTAAAGGAGGCGTCTGCTTTCATGTATTGCCAATTTGCTTTTTGTTACATATATCATGTGAATGGTCGTCTTTTTAATGAACTGGTTGTATGGTGATTTGTTTTGGCATGATTCATGAAGAAATATATGGGTTCTGCAGTCCATTTTTTGTTTGTTGGTTTTGGCTTGGTGGTGGTTCCATGAGGTGATGATCTTTCTCGTTTGGTGGTGCATCATTTTGCAGGTTAAATTTTTCCTGTGCATCAAACAGGGTTAAATTTACCACGTTAAATTTTTCATGTTCATCAAACAGGGTTAAATTTACCACGTTAAATTTCACCCGACAATCAAACAGGGCCTCGTTTTGGAAGAGGGTGAAATTTCATCCACTAAATTTTTCTAGAAAAATTTACCATGATAAAATTACCGCGTTAAATTTCACCCGCCCATCAAACAGGCCCCTAAGGTCGTGTCTGATTTTATATCGCCGTGAATTTTAGATTCGCAGTTTTGAAGTCCGATCACCTCTCAAATCCACGCTTTTTACATTATAACATGGATTTGATACCCACATGGAGGGTGAATGCTGAAATCCGCACTTTGATAAAAAAAAAATGTACATTTCAAGTATCATGGATTTCAGAACCCCTCAGATCTAAGATTTATTAGGAAACTTAAAGAACAGCAACCCTCAATCCAAATCAACACTTCTCATAGGCATTGATGGTTGGAACACACCACTCTCTCAGACTGCTTACACTATAGATAGATAGCGAGCGAGCGAGAGGAGAGGAGAGGAGAGGAGAGGGGGGATAAGAACCATCCATATTAGCCCGAACGGCTAACTCAACACTCCTCAATAAGAGATAAGACCCAGCCATGTTAGCCCAAGCCACTAACTCAACACTCCTCAATATAAAAGAGAGAGAGAGAGAGAGAGAGAGAGAGAGAGAGAGATGGATGTTCAGATGGTTCTTGATATATTTTACTCAAGTAATCTAGTCTAAAAAGCATATTTTGTATAAGAAACGGAGCAGCCTTCAAAACTGGGTCTGTCAGAAGTAGAAATGAGCACTAATATGCACGTTATAGGAAGGAGAATATAGAATCGAATAGGCCACTGTACAAGCAAATGCATATCCAAATTTGGGAAGACATCGAAACCTTCCCGAACAGAGACCAGATCACCTGACTGGTGACATGAAATACCGCCAGGAACCATATGTTTCAGATAGGTGGTCCTTGTACAAGCATATGGCCTCATTTGACCGTGGTGGTGTTTTATGTTTGCAACCGCACCCAACTTTTGCACCTAAAGAACTCCAGGGCCCTGTCAAATGTTTAATTAAACCACACACACTCACACACAGCGAGACGAGAGAGGATAGTAGAGGATCACTGCTTCCTAGTACCCAGGAAACATCATTACAGACCACCATCCAAATGCAACTCATAAGGATCACTAGAATTCAAAATGTTCCAAGTTCAAAAGGTAAAGCTAATCAATGCTTGGCAATAGTATATACAAAGCAAGTGTTTGAGATGGAGAGAGAGGCATGACATGATCATATCGACATTTCCCTTTCTGAACTTTTAGCGCTTGAAAAAATGCCAAATATCCATAAACTTTTTGTTGCTTTGCTGCAATCATCATTGGTACATAAAACAACGTACTAATATTTCCTTTTACATGGTTGACTTCCTAGCAGAATCACAATATGCACACTATTATCGACGCGAATATTGATCAACCAGTGCCTTGGCTTTATCTGGTGCAAAGAATCTAGCCTGTAGTTTAATAGAAGAAGATGTAAGCAATCGAGTGAACAGGTGTAGGCATAGTATAAGAACCAAGAATATAAGAAACATGAAACATGATTAGGTACAAACTTTCCAATCACTGAGCAACACAAATCTGCATATGACAAGATCGAGAATCTACTAGGCTGCCCGCAAAGGACTAGTGGCAATTGAATATAGGAAGGCAGAAATTCTCTAAACTACCTTAAACACACTAGAAGCTTTTATCCTTTGGCATAACCTATTACTGCTTGAACATTTCTCTCACTGAGGCTTTTTTTTTGGGGGTACTTCCGCTGTCATCATTTTGCCAACAGTTTCTTCATTTACTACCTTTGTATCTCAATGTGTCTTAAAGCTTGACAATTCTCTTTCCTCTATCAAGTCAATGGGTGTATTTCCTTTAATTTCATATTCCGATGAATCCCACGTGCCACAACTGAGATATCTATGAAAAGTACAACACATAAGAGAACCAACATGTTACACTATCAAATAAATCTTCTCGTAGGCTTATTTGGTCCCACAGTGATGGAAAAACTGATTGCAATCAATGAAGTGCCACTTGCCTTTTTTATGGAACTGTTGTTATATTTCAAAAAGAAAAGAGAGCTTTACAATAATCGGAAATTTAGCATTGGGCACATTAATCAGAAATTTAGCATTCAGCACCATTGGAAACATAAATAATATCATGCCTGTTGAAATTACTTGGTTTGTTGAAAATCTACACCGATATGAATGAGGGCCAGAAAATCTGTACCTGGATGAACATCCGTTCCGCATCCCCAACCTTTCCATTTTCTTTCAAAATGATACCCTACAAAAAAGTACGGCATTGGTGAGGTTTTTCTGATGGTGAACACATGCAAAAAAAGGCTTAGGTCATTAAGTTCATCATTGCCTAATTGAAGTTAAATATGAATACATTTTCATCTTGTTCAACACGGATGGAAAAACAAATAGTTCTGAACTTTAAAGTATATTTAGAACATTTTAACTGACAAAAAGGAGTAAAAAGTAATATAAACGATATGTTTTAAATTTTCATTTGGCAATTTTTCCTTTTTTTTCTTTTTTCTTTACTTTCCCATTTCCTTTTTTTTTTTTTTTCAAAACCACCAATATTTATGGCCAATGAGATAATACATTTGGATTAAAATAACCCTAGTAAAACTACAAATAAAGACTAAAATGCCCCAAATAACAATAGACAAAGACATATATACATTAAAATAAGGTTCTTAAAACATTGAAGCCATATTAATGACACAACAAATTACTAAGATGTGTGAATAACATAGAGAGCTTCCTGCTCAAAGTTTTGCAAAGATATAGTCATGACAAAATGATAAAACATATGATGCACCTGTTCAACAGTTTCACGGTTAACTTTCAGTCTAGCGTCATTTGACACTTCAATACTGACTGCAAGCCTGGATGAAGAAGACTCTACTCACGTTAGAACTATCAATGAAACAATTAAAACTCTCTATGAGTGATCACTCACCTGGGCCCTATTTTTCCTTTCGACTAATAGCATCAGAGACTTGAAATTTTACTTTCTAGTATGTCAGGAAGTCAATATTTTTTTTCCTAAAATGCTTGTGATCAACCTAAGCTGTGGTATGCCACTCATTGAACTCCCATTACTCTAAAATAAATATGGCACTCCATCTCTGAGTCTTTGACTTCTGTCAACTAGGGAGCAGGAGACAACCACATTACCCCTTGCACCAAACCTTTGGATGGTCCAATTTATAGCCACAGGAGGAGATAGACTATAACAAAACTTTGATGTATTTTTCAGAAAAGTGCTTCACATTCATGTTTTGACATTTCTGATCTATGGTGTATCTGAGGAGTCACATCAATCTCACCACTATCAAATAATGCTAGTCATTCAATACATGGTGCACATCTACTTTCTAGCACATCCAACCAGACTGCTTGCATGGTCTTCCTTTATTTCCATGTAGAAAATGCTTATGTTCCTGCATGACAAGAACCACACTCATAGCCATTCTACCAACAGCTTTTATGCAGCTTATGGGTAATAAATGGAAACAAGCTGATTGTGACTACATTTCCATTGAGTTGGACTACAATTTATAATCATCATTTGGCTCCTCCACTCTGCCATGTCTGCAGCCTCTCATGGGATACAACAATTGCTTGAGTTGGAAACCAGAGGAGAGGGTTTTTTGTAGGTTTGGAAGGTTGTGTAATCTTATCTTCACCAAACATAACTTTTTATGTCCTGATATCATAGACAAACCAAAACATAAACCAAATACTGACACAAAATGCCTCATGTTTTGAACTGTCTTTGATAAATGGCAGTTAGCATGCTACAGACTAGCTACCAGAATTAAATCAACATAATATATCATCAACAAATACTGAAATCAAAAGGTGATATACCTTTGCAAGGTATCCTCGAAAGTCATCAGGATAGGCAGAGATAATTTGATCATAAACAGAAACAGCATCGCTGACATGACCCCAGTTGGAGTAAGCTTTTCCAAGAAGTAAATCAATCTTCACAAGGGAAGCATATGAAGTGTTAATAGTAGCATTATATTGTTGGTTGTCCATAATGACACAAAAAAGGAAAAAGCAACCATTCCACCTAATGGTGACAACCGACAAACAAGTCACATGGATATTGTAGAAAACCGACTTGATATTCAAGGATCAATTACACTGCTAGAGCACATGACTATATAACACACACACACACACACACACACACATATATAAGGTGTTGAGTGCAACTTGAGTTAGAGATTGTCGTAGTATATCCATCTTTTATGTCCATCCCTGGATAGGAAACCAGCACTACATGCTCCTGTGAGTTAAAGCAGTAACAGCCGTAGACCTTTCAACAAGAGAAAGGTATTCAACAATGTCCAGGGGCTCACTTGAATAGGGTCGACATTCTGCACATCTGAGCCAGCAGTCTCAGCAAAAACATCAGGTCTTCTCCCACTCTCAACATTCAATTGTTCACGAACATCCAAAAGTACCTGAACAGCCTGCAATAGAAGCACCTCTTTCAGGACGTTGCAAGAGGATGACATATTATCTCCAATAAGACAAATCGTAAATCCTCAGGTCAAAAATAGGATTTTGTCTATGTAATTACTTGCAACCTGCATGTTGCAATTAACATTGTAACAAGAAATTTGGATGATCAAAATGCAGAACAAAAGTTCATAATTATCCTTAACTGGTCACAAGGACTTTGGACCAGTTTAGTTAAGATCGCACTAGGCATCTAGGGGAGCTTACCCACCAAGGTCGTCCAACCATCTCTGTCTAATTTACATCCTCAGGAATGTTGTCCCTTCATCTCTTATGTGTAGATAAATCACTTAAAACATGTGAAACTAAGTGTTTACATACGAAATCTTGCTATTACACCATCATAAAAACTCAGACTGCCAGTAAACTGAAGCATCAAATGCAGCTCGGTGAACTAGAACCATGACAACTTGTGACAAGGGTCATTGAAAAATTACAAGAGACAAGATATTAAAGGAGAAACTACATTGACAAGGATAATACCAACATCAATCTGTGGGCAGGCTATTAGGCAGACATACACAGTTTATGCCAAGCATCCCAAATATAGAAATATTAACTGCCTTCAAGTTGAAACTCTCAAGTCTAATCACCTAGCATCACACATACAAAGCACATGCATCCATGCACACACACAAGCACATGCCTTCAATTTGGCCGACCAGCACATCTACCATCCAGCCTGTTCCATAGTTTTAATTTGTGTTTGGTTAACCCAATTGTTTCATACTTTCATGCATTCTACATGTCCAAAAAAGTGAGGTTCAGGAAAAGAAATGAATCATGGATTTACAGTTTTGTATTTGATGTAAAAATAAAACTTAGGTCATAAAAAATTTACACATAGAAAATGATGATTTCCTTTCCTATTCCAAAATTTTTGGACACTTTGAGTGCATCTGTGTGGCTAGACTTTAGAGAAGAGAAAATAAGAACTTGAAAAGTGCTGGATAGCCCACCAGATTGAGAGCATTGACATCCAAAACTAACATGCACACGATATATAAAGCATGAATACCTTCTCAAGTGCATGCTATTAGATAGTTCTAAATCATCATAATTAACTATTAAGAAATCATAATCAATGAAATCAACCAATAATGATATCTATAACAATCTTAAGAGAATAAAGAAACAACACAAACGAAAAAAAAAAAAAAAAATCAAGACCATAAAAGGAACCTGCTGAGCTAATGGCAAAATCTTCACTAGTTTGACAACAGGTCTAACATTTGCACGAAGCCTCCAATTGTGCCCAATAATCAATGACATGTTGACTGTTTATGCAAGGGACACATGCCAAGTGAAGTGTTCATATTGCATAACCACAAACCCTTTTTGGTTTCCTTTTCTATTTAAAAATCCAAAGCATGGAAAGCATAAACTTTTTAGCAACTTCCATGGAAGAGCTAAAAAAACCACTTTTGCATCAGCCAGAGAGAAACTCCTTTCCTGAAGACTACATATGAAGGGGTCACTGCACATCATTTATATAAGAAAAAGCATAAACATAAGGAAAAAAAACATCAAAATTATATTCATCTTTTACCTAAAAATACCCCATCCATCCATCCATATGACTACACTATCCAAGTGCATCTTCAATTTATGCTGCACCTGACACTAATTGTTCACTTTTCAGAACCATACAGATCGGCATTACCATCACCACATCACCTGTTGTTTCCATACCTATAACAGGAGCTAATAAAGCCAACAAAACCTAGTGCTAATATGTTATTCAGTAAGTTAATTACAAACAAGAGGAGCATGTAATGTGGAATTTTATGTTCTTTTCCTTCTAAGGAAGAAGATGCAATGGTAATAAGTAGAATGGACGAACCTCATCTGGCTTCTCAGCAGCTAACAAAGCATTCACCAAACCACGAAGTACTTCAAAATTATCCATGCCTGATAGCTGAAATAAACAAAGAATGAAGACATATGATAAAAGATCTATGCAATGGGATGAACATATCATCCATGAGACCAAATCGTGAAGCTCAACATAAGGATAGAGCAAGCAATAGACATACAACCTAGCAACAACACTCTTATTTGGAAAATTCACCTTCTTCCATGCAAAAACGATGTAGAAGTTCCAATTTATGTAACCAAAATTTCTGAAACACTCATCTATATGCCATCTAAAAGAGGAAAATGTAAAAGAAAAAATAACCGGCCACTAATTTATTGACTATTTGCCAACATTGGAAAGCCAATGGTTGTTTCCATTTTCAGAATGCATAATAACACACAAATCACCTCAATGGCAAAAAAACATGCACAGATGCATGAGACCATGGTATCAAAAAGACTGCATTTGTCATGAGTGTCAAAATAATAACTAGTCAAGTTGTAAGATACAGTCAGCATTAGCTCATTACTTATGCATGTTGCCCTAGACATTCCTTGAGCTTGACTTGCTGCAACATAAATGATATAGTTGTCATATTTCATTGAGAGTTGTCGTAACTGCAGTTGCACAACACACACACATATCTCCATCTTTTTAGGCCTCTTAAAAAGACATAGTTGCATTATGAAAAGTTGGTAGAGAACACAAATTTAAAAAGTGAAAAAGTCAAAAGCTGATGTTGTATTGCAAGTTGACAATGAAAAGTTTCAGTTTCGTTATTGAATAACTACAACCGAATGCATGTTTTTGAGTAAATTGACAAAAAACACAATAAAACAATTGCACTTTTAAGACCACAATGCATGGGGCCTAAAGTAAACCAGTCCCTGACCCTGTATAAATTTGAAATTTGTGGGAACACATGTTTTGATTGGGCCCACCATAGAACCCTTTGAACATGATAAACCTGCTTTTTTATTTAGTTTAAACTAAACTGATGGATGTGTTTATCATATTCCATTCAATACAGAACATGTGTTATATCTTGGTTATTTTGTGACACTTGTATGTGTGAAGAGGTGAAAAATCAATAGCTTCAGATTCCATACAAAACTTGATGGCGAAACACTCAAGTTTTTTTACTAGGTGACGAATCAACAACTCAAGTTGCACGCAAACTTGGTGATGAGAAACCCAAAACTTTTTTTCCAAAGTACTCTCAGAATAAACATTTACAAGTTCAGATTGGACAAAAATATCATCAGATATACTTTTGGTCAGAACCAAAAAGTGAGGCAATACCTAAAGGAATACAGACCAATGCATTCCCACGTGCACATTTTTTTGTGGTCATTGTAGCCCAATAAAGAGCACCAACTTCCACATTTCATTATTTACCCAACAAAGTACAACCTCCATAGTATGTTGTTAGTTTAGTTCTATGCCAAATGGGTGTAGGGTGTGGGTACTGATGCAGGTGTGGATGCAGGTGTGAGTGCGAGAATTTTAAAACATTTGGGTGCAAGTGCTGCAAGAGAGAGAGAGATAGAGAGAGAGTGTTAACTGGCAAGTAATAAATTTTAGAAAAAGTTAGAACCAAACACTTAACATTTGAGCAATAAACAGACGACCACCGAACTTTTTCGAACAAAGGAGAGCTCAAGGTTTTATTATAACTCTCAAATTGCTGCCCCACTATAAAAAAATGTGATAATAAACATATAATTTACAGAAAAGCTCTTCTTCATGCACTAAATCTCAAAATAGTATTAGAAAACAATTAA
Organism: Nymphaea colorata; assembly: GCF_008831285.2. Taxonomy (NCBI): domain Eukaryota; kingdom Viridiplantae; phylum Streptophyta; class Magnoliopsida; order Nymphaeales; family Nymphaeaceae; genus Nymphaea; species Nymphaea colorata. The sequence continues at coordinate 4,793,810 of NC_045140.1, forward strand.
AATGATTTAAAGAAACAGAAAAAGAAGACACTACCTATCAGGCGATAGTCTTGCCAGACGGAGGTGGGGAGGCAATGGTCTTTGTTGTTCATTGCTATGCGACGATAGTTTTATTCAGATTCACATAAGGATCTTTGCTAGATGGCAGCACATCTCAAGACCAAAGTAGGAAGATCTAGGGTGATGTTCCTTCAGGTATTGTCTCTAAATGCTTTCTGTACATCAACATAGAAGGTGGGCTGCTCCCTCCATTCCTTTACTGCAAAGTCTGCCACCATCAACTCGGTCATTCTCTCCACCAACACTGGTGTTGTGCGTTCAATGTGTAGATTGACATCTGCGACGACTCTATCTTGTCTAGGTCACCACATACGTTAGGGTTCGAGTACCCCCCCCCCAAAACTCCTTCATCAATCTCAGGCTTGTCATGAATGCAGAGTCGTGAGCTCACCTAGTGTCACTAGACAGAAAGGGTCTTTTTTTAACTTTGCAATTTTTAAAATATTTTTTTGAGATTTAGTTTATCTACAGGGACACTTTTGTAAGCTATACATCTATTCTCACATTTTCATGGTGGAGCAGTGATTTGAGAGTTATACCAAAAAACCTTGAGTTCCTCTTTGTTAGTTCAAAAAACATAGGTGGTCATATGTTAATTGCTCGTGCTCAAATGTTAAGCACCCTATTGCAATTTTTCTAAATTTTACATGTTTATATTTTTTTTGTCGTAAAGCAAATTTTATTTGAAGGTCACTTTAGTCTATTTCTAAAACTTATGCCAAATAAAATAAAACTTATTTTTAAAATGTTGGCAGCCAACAACAGGGGGGTATTTTTAAAAAACGATACCTTACACATACAGGACAACCAGGTGTGATCGTCCTTTTTAAGGATAAAGATAGAGAGAGAGAGAGGGAGACTTGTACATGACTAAAAAGACAGAGAGGGGAGGGGAAATGGGAGGGAAAGAAAAAGACAGAGAAAAAAGAATAAAAGGAAAGGAAGAGCCAAAGAAGAACAAGGGTGATGTGAAGACAAGAGAAAAAGAAAGAGCAGGTCCCCATTGATATTGTCAAGCTGCCAATCACTGGAAAATAATGGAGTGGCAAAGAAGAGAATAAAAGTTTCTTTTTGTCTTTCAGACGGAAAAGTTTTCCATTTTTTGTTGCCAAAAAGTATGGTAGGTGAGGTCAAAAGCACCCGACTTTCATTGACTGAGTAGGGTGCTATGTCGGAACTGAATCCACACAAGCACTCAAGTCGAATCAACATGGGTGTTCTGCCTGTTTTGGCATGTATATGTTGTAAGATTTTGATATCTTATACCAAACTACCAGATGAAGTTAGATGCAAGAGGAGGAAGAGAGAAATAGGCTGCACGTGCAATAAAGAGAGAGAAGAAAGAGGGCAGCAACCTTGATGTCTGCCTTTAGTTATTATTATATACTAATCACAATTTAGGGTACAAAACAAAATACACAAAACAACATTAATAATTACAAGTATGCCACCGCCCATGATGTGTGGGCGTGTGGATCAAATGGGTCGGGTCTGGGTGACCCGATCCATATCGTATAATCTTAACATATGTGACGTAAGCTTTGTTTCCTTATGCAGATAAGCAGACACACTAAAGATCGATTAAGTCGCAGTAATGAGAATGTAAACATGAAGAATGGTTGTTCACCCTCTTTTTAAATCCTCTCACATTAGTGTCAGAAATTTTACTAAAAAAACCATCATAGGGTGTTCTAATTGAATATTAACTTGTTATTCAATTATCATTTCCGGATATTTGAAAAAAAAAAACTATTCCAAATGAGATTTCCAGTTCTCATTCCAAGGCACTGAAATGATTTGGTCAAATTGATGCCATAACATGATATCCTCAGGCCTGCAAAGCAAGGCATGGTCCTCTAGTACCAAATTCAAGGAAATCTGAACAATTTAATTCCAAAATACTAACTGATAGGGAATTTCTGTAAGCAGCAACACTTCCACTGTAATCTTTAAGCTCATATTTTACTTCTCCAAGAAGTCGGTAAGCATCAGGATCCTTTTGCTTTTCCTGACAAACATAGAAGATAAATCATGTCACAGTTACTCATAGACAGCCCCAAGAAGAGGGAAAGGGTGGTATTTGCCTAACCTTTGTAAGCTTTTCAAGAAGAGAGGCAGCACGGTCATAATCTCCCAATTCAACAAGAGTTACAGCAGCTCCCTGAAAAGCCACTATGGAATAAAGATACATCTAATGGAGAACATGTAATGAAAGTTGGCACCCATACAAAAACCTTAAAAAGCACACAACTAATTTACATATGACATCAATAGAGCATCATTGCCATAAAAAATAATAGTCCACAAACAAGAAAACACACTAAAGTGCTCAAATAACTGCTTGGGAAGATCTGTACATAAAAGCAACTTTGCTGACAAACATAGAATATGATGAGAGGAACAAGCTGTAAAGGCATAACTAAAACAAATTCTTGCAGTTGGTTAGTGGCCAAACAGCCAACCAATGAAAGGGTTTCAGATCATTTTAGACCTTATAGAGGTAACTGCCTTGAACATGATCAATAGACAAAAGAGATCCGCTTATATGGACAAGGGCAAAATCTTAATCACAAACGTCACCAACATTTTCACATATTGCAACATTAATCCCAATCAGCCAATAATGCTGGCAAAATACAGTAATCCTTTCAAATATTTCAAAAACAAAATATCATGATATTATTCAGAGATCTTCCTGGCAAATCATGTTTTTTTCACAATTAAAAAGCTGCCTAGTTGTTTATTTATATTTTTGCAAAATAAATACTACGCCCATTATCTCATAATTTCTATTATTTTTCAAATTTCAGAATTTCTGAGAATTTCCTGAGAAAAATCACATTTTAAGAAGAAAACCAAGAAAAAACTGTGTTTTGTGACTGGTCAAAACTAACATGTCAAATCTGCAAATAATTTCAAAAAACAAGAGCATGTAACAAAGCCATGGACATTCACATACATAACATAAATCTGTAGCTAAAAATATCTAGAGTTTTCCAAGAATCTTGACTCACTTCAAGAGCATCTTTATCAACTGGGGAAGACTTAAGTGCCACCTCATACTGCTGAAGTCTTGCCTGAACAAAAGTCTAAGCATCAATAACAATGCTAAAAGCTTTCTACACATAAAAAAGAGTTTGATATATAACAACTAGAAGCCAACTCAGTGTCTGTAATAGATCAGAAATAACAACAGAGGATGACCTACAGATCAGAGAAAACAAATGGACAAACTGCAAGTGAACTGCCCTATCAAAATGGAACCCCTATCAAAATGGAACCAGTGAACTACAAAAATTTCTGAAATGGATCCCATTAACTTGTAGATGTAACGCTCGTCATGTTTTGAGCAGGTCGGGTCGGATCGGGACTCAGACCCGGACCCGAACCCTTGGCGTCAAAGAGCCGACGCGAGGGCTCTTCTCCCTCGCCTTTCCCTCTTTTCTCTCGTCTATCTCCTGGGTGCTCTCAGGCTAGTGCAGAGAAGAAGAAGAAGACGGAGGTGGTGTCGGCAGCGGCGAGGACGGTGGCGGCGACGGTGTTGCATAGGTAAGCCATCGGTCTCCCCCTCTCCCTATCCTTTCTTTCTCCCTTCCTCTCCTCCGCCACTCTCACCCACTGTCGCCTCTCTGTCTGTCTCCCCCTTGTTCCCCTTTTTCCGTCTCTCTCTCTCCCTCTCGTCTCTCTGGCGCTCTCTCTTCTCTGTCTGTTTTTTTTTTCTTTTTCTCTGACAGCGCCCTCTCTCCCTTCCCTCACGTGCTCTCACCTCACCGCCTTCTTTTCCCCTTTTGACCGAACCCTTTCTCCCTCTCGTTTTCAGCCTACCTAACATCTACCGTAGGTTTTTTTTTTATGACAAACCCCTCCCTTGAGGCCCCTTCTCGCTGATTTTGATTATATTGTGGGTTTGGTCGATTTGCAGCTAGGGGAACGTATTATTCCCCTCGTATCAGCGACTAGGTGGTGGAGTCTTGGCACGATTTTTGCCGTTTGGGGATCGATTGAGCGCTTGGGGTGGCTGTCGGAGACGTTACAACAGTTCGGACTCTTGTTTTGGGGTGAGCAAGATCTAATCAAGCCCAAATTATTGAATATTATCGATTAAAGCATGTATAATTACTGTTTGAGCATGCTAAGAGCTTAGTATTAATTATTTGGAATGCATGTTAGTGATTTTGTTTTTGGGGGAAAGCTTATGACTATGTTGGAAAGCGAAGATTCATACATTTGATGATCATTTAAGCATGATGGATTAATTTTCGAAGCATTAGGGAAGCATGGTAGAGATTGTGAGGTTGTGGGGAAGATTTAGAACAGCCTTAGGGTGCACGTAACACATGCTTTTGTGAACGGGTGTGTCATGAAGTTAATTGGGGAAATATACGTATTTGGATGTGACTTTGGGGTGGATGTCTTAATTAAAGAACGTTATTGAGGAAGGTGTTAGTGATGGATTGATTGATGGTTGTGGGTTTTGATATTTTGTGCCAACGTCAAGTTGTAAGGAGGAGGCCTAATGGAGAGCTTGTTGGTCGACACTACCCGTCGACCCCCTCTTGAGGCGATGACACGTGCCTCAATGATTCTGTTTGTATTTGTTTGAATTGTTTAGGTATTCTAGTAAGAATCTTACCTTTGGTTTATGTTTGCAGGTACACCGGGCACGTCCCGTCGACCTTGAGTTCAAAGCTCGAGGAGTTTTGAAGAAATTGGTGAGCGCGCCACAGGTATGGCGGCATTCCAGGCAAATCCCTGCCTGAGGCCAATGTGTGATTGTGTGTTCCTAGGATCAGGGGATCCTAGGATTGTGATGTTAATTGATTGATTGCCTTGTAAATGAGTATATGTATGTTGCTTATATGATATGAATGGTCGTTTGTTTTGAAAGTGTTACGCGTTTGCATGTGCATGCTAGAATTGATAACTGTTTAGGACAGATGAGGCGGGGTATCGAGTCGAGTGTCTCCTCGACCCCAATTGTGCATTAGAAAGCATCATAGAATGATAACTGCATAGGACAACTATGAGCCAACCGCAGGTCGAGACTACTCTCTGTGGTTTGGCTAAGTCTTCAAAAGATGTGATTGATGAGATGATCGTTATGAATGTGTATGTTGTTGCATATACATTGCCATGGGCAATGATGCAAATGGATGATTTGGAGGGTAGTTGTACCCGTATGGTATGACGGCTAGCAATAACTGTTACTGTATGTATAGACCTCATGTGGAGGTAATTGGAGGTATGGGTGCACTCGTGAAGTGTACTAACCTCATGTGCTAGCCAGTCATGTGAATGTGTAACTATAATGATAATAATGAATGAATAAGAGATGAGAGGCCAGTGGGATGTGGCTATGTGTTGGGAGTTGTCCCGCTTTTGCCACTGGTCTCGCCTGTTCGGAGCGCAGGCGGTGCAAGGCCCCAGGGTTCTGTTATGTGATGTGCTTGCAGCGTAGGCTCCCGCCTTCCCAACCTGGGTGTCCTAGGGAGGGCTGAGTGTCTCTCCTTGGAACTCACACATCTATGGATGAGTGCTCTACCGCTGCAGCGGATGGATGGATCCATACGGGCCACCACGTGGGTTGTCTCTCGGCTGTAGGCCGCCCACGGTGTGCACGTGCCTATGTTTGCACCCACAGGAACTGTTAATACACTGAAGTTAATGAAAACGTGATGTATATGATGGAATGCATGTGACTGATGTGTATGTGAATGATCTGAATGCAAGTGTTATGTTTAAGCATGCTTCGCATGTGATTGACATTGTGTTAGTGTGGCCATCAAGTGGCCTTTACATGTCGTACTCTGACACGATATGATGATAGATGGGTTGATATTTGTTCTCTTATTTGAGACTTACTTGAGAAGGTTTAGCATTTTTCTGACTTGTTGCCATACTGCGAAGGCTGAGCCTTCAGTTGTTTTCTTTTTCAAGTTTTGGCGGACCCCGGGCAGCAGGTTGAGCAGATGGTTTCACTCACGTCCTACTGGGGAGGTTTTGGGTTTTGTTTGTATAGTGCCGGCGCGTCTTACTTCGTTTGTATTGATGTCTTATTTTGTTAGGCATCAATGGTAGGATTTTGGGGCATTTTTATCATGTATAGGGATGTGATTTGTATGGAATGACGTTGTTCTATAAATGAAAGTTCGCCCTATTGTTTTGAATTGCTTGGCTCATTTCTTTTGAACTGTTGTGTAGTCACACCTCGATGCTTGATGTTTAGAAAAAAAATGGTTGTGTGTCAAAAGGTCGGGGTGTGACAGTAGATGTACATTTGGGGTTAAAAAACGGGTTGGCATATGAAATTATGAACAAAAGACTTGAACAGAACTTTCTCATTTCACATGAAATTTCTAAAAACTGAAACAAAGCAAACGGAAACCAAATCAAGTTATGCATCTTGGGTCACAAGGACTAAAACATACTCCAAGAGGGTGCCTTTTTATAACATTTAAATAACTGCAACAACATGATTGACGGACTGATTAGATGTTCATGCATTAGTCAGTGAACTTAGTTGGCCCAGTGACATTACATTCCTAACCCTGACGGCATTAGATCACGACTAAAAACCGATGGCATCACCGCTTAATAAGAATAAATAAGCATATAAACGTTTCCATCCTTTCATTTGCTCACCTTTAGAACCTTTTCCTCCTCCTCTGGTAGCTTCTTGCTTTCCATTGAGAAATCACTACTGGTACTGATGCTGGGGGACAAACCAACAAATAAGATGACAATAGACATTGAAGAAAGACACAAAGAGAAAGACTTAGATATTTGGGAATATAAAAGAAACATGCAAAAACATAGAGAAGAAGGTTCATCAAAAAGCGACCATGGCATATGCTCTTCGACAACAAAAATGTAGGAATCACCGGTTCAGGCAACCACAAATACCTTCTGAAACTAGAATCATATTCAGAAGCATAATAAATGAAATCTAAAACAAATAAAACACTCGCTAAACCTCAAGTTCACCCTTTTACTTTTGAGTCCATAAGCAATATCTTGTTAAAAATTCTTCTGATCATGGACTTGATAGAATCTCATATTTTCTGGATGCTGCCATGTTAACAACAGTAACAGTTTGACATATTTTCATCTAAACCCTATTACCTCCTCACTTTTGAACCAGATGTCAAAAGCTAGTAACATTGTTTTCTTTATTCACTATTTCTTGATTCAGCATTCAGACTTCAGGAAAACAAGGAAATGAGAGGCCATTAAAAGCAGCAGTAACAGACAGAACAAGGCAAAAAATCACAATTTCCGTTTAGAGCACTAAGCTTGTATCCCTGACCTTCTAGGTTGCAAAAGAAAATCCAACAAGGTCTGGATTTAATACAAAGCATGCCGTTTAAACCTGATGCTGGTATATGGTGTGCCCTGCTGGGAGTTTGCAGAATTCACCAAGAAATCAAGATAGGAGAGCTTGTTGCAGAGAGAATTCTGGAGCTCGCCTCAAGTGCTCTGTCCCATGTTTCCATGGCCAATATATATGCAGTAGGATGGAAGTGGGAAGGAGCTGCAAGGTTAAGAATGATGATGAAGTCAAAGTGAAGAAAACACCAGGTTGCAGTTCGGTACTTTGGTTCAGGCAAATGGCAATGCTCATTCATTTGTTGTTGAAGATAGGTCACATCCTGAACATCAGTTGATTTACGGGGTTGTTGATGGGTTGGCATTACAACTGAAGGGCCTTAAAGTTGTAGAAATAGAAGTCAGGACAACCATCTATTTAACGACCCCTTTTATAAGTCCTTGAAGATCCCTCACAATCTTCAATACGGGACTAAATTTTTGAGGTGTTACAATCCACCCACCTTAAGGAACATGTGTCCGCGCGTGTGAGACCCTAGGTCCGAGTGTTGAACCAGCTCTGATACCACTGTAACAACCTGACCTACGCCTGAGCTCGAGCACCTGGTTTGGCGGGTCCCAACACGCCCCCTAGGAGTTTCAGTTCCAACTCCAAAAAGGATAAGAACCAGAACAACCATCTATTCAGTAACCCCCTTTATAAGTTCTTGAAAATCCCTCACAATCTTCCATATAGGACTAAATATTTTTGGAGTTACAACTTGTATGTGACCTTATGATGTCTCCAAAATGTGGATGTTTTGGACAGGTAATTCCTCCAGTTCCCAGTGGCCTGCCTCAGCCAGGTTTTTGGCCCATGTCACATTATACTTCTAGTGGGATGCTCAACCAAACCAAACCCCAGTTTCACTATGCTTCCACTCATATAGGCTCTAACAAGGAATGAGAAACTAATTAGACCAAACCCATGTGTTCCTTGGGCAAATGGGACGTTGACCAGTTCAAGATTGACCAAACACATGCATTACTTGGTTAGTCTAATGCCAAAATTTTAAGACATGCCTTGCTTAGATCCCTGTGGCCCAGCTGTACAGGTCCACTCTACAAAGACAGTGAATCTTTCACCTGGTTAGATGTAGATATGAAGGCCAGGGTCAGCCAAACCTGGTTGAAAATTTGAAATCTATTGTTTAATAGGTCAAGCCATAGGACTACCCAATTCTTTAACAAGCCAAATTTATCTTTAGAAGAGGTAGAGGCAACCTTTTCAGGTCGCCCCACCCTCTCAGTGGATCCCTCCCTGATGATCTAAATTTTGAAATGCATCAAAAATTAAATAAGCAATACAAGTATTCATCTAAACTCATACACCAAAATGGAGTAGATATAAGGAAGCACTCAATTTATACCTCCCAGAAGGAAGAAAATCTCCTAAAGTAAATACCAATCCCAATGACACGACAGCAGCACCAACTCCAATCTGTTGCAAATAGCTTGTCAATCTACAGGCCATAATCGTAACATATGTAAAGCATAAGCAACTGCCCAACTCTTCACACTATCAAATCAAGCTACCTACCTTAACACCAAGTCCAGTTGAACTCTTCTCTGGTTCAATGGGGGCATCATAGTCAATAGCTCTATATTGTGTATTGTCTTTTGCTTTCTTCTGTTCAAGAGCAGTCCTGCAAAATGGGTGGAAGGATAGGTCGAGGGCAAAAAGTCATGCTGTTAAGCGAACAAACGTACATCATGCTAAAGTTGGTCAATTACACTTTAATAGAGCAAGAAAATGATTTTTTTCCTTTTCTAAATATTGATTATTCGCCAGAATGAAGAGTTAGCAACTGGAATCTTAGATATTAAACATGAACCCTCATCTATTAACTTGCCAAATACTCAAAAGGGGTTACAAACATATCAAAACTCCACTATAAGCCATAAGTTTGAAAACTGTTACCTCACCTTCTGACCGCTTCCAGCTTCTCATTAAATTTACTATCAAATACAATACTTTCAGACCTTCTTCCATCGCTGCTAGATAACTTTGGTGCCTCTAAATGACAAGGAAAGCAACATTAGTTACAAAAGAAGCAGAAAAGTAGTGACAAATGAAAAAGATTTATCATCCTTCAGAATAAAATCATAAAGAAAAATGACAAACATGAGAAAATAATCAAACCTTCAAAGAAACCTCAATGGACTAAACAAATCACAAACTAAATTGTCATTTCTGATTTACGAGCATATTCAAGAACTTAATTCTTAAAGTGGTAGAAAGAAAGATTACTAATAAAAACAAAAGCAAATAAGGAAAGAAGCAGATGAGGTTGTACACTACTCTCTCTTTCTCTCTCTCTCTCTCTCTCTCACACACACACACACACACACATATATACACTTAAGTCTTCTTTCCCCAATTTGGGCATGCTTTTATGAAGCATCATGATTTTCCATATTATACATGTAGACAAAAGCCTGCATATGGAAGTTATGTGCCATTGAAAGAAGAATCATCATTCAGGGACTTTCTATGTTAAGTTAAAATAGGTCTAAACAGAATAGAAGAACATAACACTCAGGCTTTCAAGGAATTCAGTCAACAACGGTCTATGTTGCACCAGCTTTTGGTGACAAGCACTTCCTTTTGTGCATAAATAGGGATGCACATTTGTGTTCAAGCAGGTACAGGTCTGTGCCTGTGTTTGAAACTTTGAATCAATACGTAGGCAAAACAGGAAACACTTACGACTGACTGAAGTTTCAGATTGCCCTGATGAGAGCTTCCTGTAGCAAAATTTCAGATATATCAACAAGAGGACAAAAGAAGAGCCCTGCATAACAGAAATGAAAAAGATGTGGACAAACAGATGAATTTCTCGGTTCATACTAAAGATAGTAAAAGCTGTTTAAAGTGCCAAAATAATTCAACTATCAAGGTTAACCACAACTAAATTCAAGGAATATATGAAATTCTTCCTAACTCAATGACTTCAAAGGCAAGTCAACAGCTCCAGAAGGAAAAATCCTACAAGCTCTGACAAAAGGTGTCAGTCCATGTTCTTTGGTGAAAATTTTACACTTGTGGCATGCATAGCTAGCATTCAAAGCCACACAGCAGGGAATAAAGTTCCCGTTTATTCAACAAGATCTATGATGTAATTTCACCATCCTCATGCAGTATGTGTTCTAGTGTACCTTGGCTGTGATGAAACATCTTTGTCTTCTTTTGGAACATCGAGACGACTAACCTGGTAATTTCCATGATTTGCTAGTGAGCACATAATAATTGTGAAAAAAAAAAAAAATCATAAATGAACACCATCTGTCAACAGAAAATAAAAACGTATACATTATAGATGTATATGCATACTAGTATATATATTTAAAAGACCATATATGTGATATCAAGGATAAGTATGTCATTTCTTAGTTCTTCCTCTATACATCCACCTGTTGTTCTTTTTGTGTTTCCATAATTATCTTTTTTTACATTGTTTTGCAGCTCATGTTCTGGTTAAGCTTGACTTTCGGCCAGACTGAGCTATATATTAGCAGCAATCAAGTAGCAATCGAGCCGGTGGAGATGGTCCAACAGCAAGTTCAGCTGAGACCATTCCTGTATATATTAAAGGGTAAAACCCTTTTTTTACTATGTTTTTCTAAGTAGTAACCTTCAACATTATTGTTCAACTTTATGTGCTTGTGCTTAGTGCAATTATTCTCGCTTGTTTTCTCATATCACCTACAAGTGATTGACTAATTAAATAAAGCAACATGTAGGTCACAAGACCTACACTTTCATTCTCCAATAGCCTTTTCTTTTATTCCAATTCAAAATTAAAGAAAGTTAAAGAAAAAAAAATCAGTATTTTCAAACTGAAACCTTACAGCATGTGAAATTACAGACAAATTAGAAACTATGCTGAAAAATAGACAATCGTAAAAGGTCCACACAGTGAAAGAGAGTAATGATTAACAGATGGGGGTCATTACTTAAAAGTTAAAACAAAGCAGGTGATAATAATGCAGCACGCAAGACACCAAGAATAAGAAGAGAAACTCAAGAGCATGGAGGTCTTGTAAATTGTTGACACCAAAGATGATGCTTTCACAGTTCATTCTTCATCGCAACCACTAGCATGGATTTTGAAAAAAAAAAGAACTTGCCAACTTGTTAGGCACCTGATTGGATTTGTAAGGGCGACACTTCTGAAGGTCTGTGTAGTGTGCATTTGTGAACATTCAGAAGAGGGTTCTGGTAATGTGAACAAAACAATCCTTGCAATGAAAAGAGATAAAAGATATCCTGTACCTTCCCTTTTTTCACAGGCTGAGCCCCAAAACCACGTTTCCTCTCTGAAGTTGAGCATATAAAAGAATTCAAATATGTGGAGAAGTTAAGATACACAGGAGTCTTTTTCTCTCCAGCACTCTGAGTGAAAAGAGCATTGCCTTTAAATGGTTGTTTTGCCTACAAACAAGTACAATGCTATTAGATATAAATATGCAGCATCCTTGATCAAGAAAAATTAAGCAAATAACCATGTAAGTGGTATCACATCTCAAATTTCACAGATCGCAGGGGGAAAGTGCTATAATATGATCAAAAGTTACAAGGAATAACTTGAACAAACAAATTACAACACGCAGTCCACAGGAAAAGACCTATCATAAAAGCTTGACAAAATAGGCACAACGCAGGCCTTAGGACATTGTAAATTCATATAAGACCCCGTACAATGTGTTTCTAGCCAAAAATAGGATGCAAAAACAAAAATTAACAGAAATTTAAATGAAGAACTGTAAAAAGAGGGAAGTTCAGACAAATCATAAAATGAAAAATTAAGCTACATTAACCCTGAAGCTTGAAAAAACTCTTTATATGTGACTTGCTCCCTCTTCTAATAACCAAAGAAAATAAACAAAAAAAATGGCATTGAATCTCATGATCTCAGGCTGATATAGTAAATTGTGGTAGAAAATAGTCTCTGATACGGTACAATATGGTTAAATAACCTGACAGTGCAACACATCTTATTATATTGCATGGGTATATATGACTTGTACAACATTGTCAGCAAATGCTATTAGTGAGAATGATTCTTGCAGGGCCAAAAAAACTACATGTATAATTAACGTCTTCAAATTGCTTGAAAACCCATAAGAACTCTAGCATGTGAAAGCAATGCCTCTGAAAGAAGCATATCTTGCATGCCATGCAGCAATAAATGCAAAGAAGTAGGATACAGAAGTAAATGAAAAGAGACTACTAGTTCCCTATTTTCATCAAAATATTAGCAATAAAAAAGAAAGTAAATGCCTTCCGACACAATAAAAACTGACAAACAATGCAAAAGTTTACATGGACTGGCAGCACCCAAGTAAGGCACGTTATGCTTGATATATGTTGCATGCTAGACTCAATGGTCTAATTTTGTAGAGTTGACATTAATTTTGCATGCCATGTAGTCTTCATAGCAGCTAATAACAGATCCATACGTCTTAAGTTTGTCTGTAAGAAGTAAGATGCTTCACCTGTCTACTTGCTGACCGGTCAATACTCAATAGAAACCTCATAACCGAATTTGCAGTTTCATGAGGCAGCCGTAACACAAAAAACAACCAATAGTTTGGACTTTGGAACGTTCCAAGTCTTCCCCCATTCTTCATCACTCATTCCATTACTAGTTATTTTTAGTGAGCACCATAGTCCTAACCGACTTTGATTGTCCCCATTCACTTTGGTGCGCAATGTAAACCAAGCATCCTCAAATATCATGTAAACCCAATGAAAAGACACGAAGAACATCAAATTCTTCGAGAGGGAAAAAAGTGCCGATTCATTCACCATCAAGATGACGCCAATAAGCACACATAGTCACACACATGCACAGCAACTCTCCGAGGAGGCAAAACAGTGCCCTACTCGTCACAAGATTATACCAAGAAGCAAGCGCGCACACACACACACACAGCGGCAGCAGCCTTCTCATCATCACTAATCAGGATTATCTGGAAAGTAGTTAGAGAATTTCATTTCACTTCCTTCGTCTTATCCGGCCCCAGAAATGCGATGGATTTTGCTCGGTGTAACTACTTAAGGACTAATATGGTGGTTTGAGACCATAGGAAACTGCGACGAACCTATAGAAATGCAATCAATCACCCACAACACGAAGGCAGATGGAAAGAGAAAATACAGCACCTGCGGGAGAAGAAGATGGCAATCCATGGCGCACAAGGATTCTCACCGCGCAAATGTTCGAGCGATGACGTGGAGATTAGGCTTCGTTTCCTGCAAACTCTTTCCCGGCCTTCCTTTGAATATCATCTGGGGTACCAACATCTTAGCTCTAATTTCACAAAACCAATATCCTAGTTATAATTTCACAAAATCGCGTCATGTTGTGGAACTTTTCCTTGTCCGTGAAAAATGTTTTCCCATTAACATAGAAAGCACTCTAGCTGACCGCTGCCTATCATTTTGAAGCAATAAAAAGTATTTTAGTTCTCAATATTTTTCCGTTGTGTTGATATATCTTATTTTTACTTATTATTTATAGTGGAAGCCCTTAAAGTTTAAAATTTAAACTTTTAGTTCTTCTTAGCCAAAGATTTCTGGATCCACCACTACCAACATTTGAGCTATTTGACAAGGAATGAAACTTTTATGAGACCTGTGCACCAAATTATAACCTACCAATTTTTTTATTTGTTCATTTCCTTTTCCAGCGGCTGATGCATGTCTTGCATGCAGTTATCATGACAAGAGTTGTGCATGTAAATACATGAAATCATGTTTATATATATATATATATATATATATATATATATATATATATATATATATTATCCTACAAAGAAAATGGCCTTAGCGAACAGCTAAAATATCAGTAAAACCTTTACTAACATTTACACCAACACAATCTCAAATGTCAATGGAAAAGGTCATTGTTGTTACTTTCACAAATGAAATGTGCATGCGTTAGCGAATATGTTATTGTTGATGCAGTTTCCTTGTCACAGAAAAAGAGAAAAACATGTCACCGAAAATGGTGGCTAGGTAGTCAAAAGATTATAGTGAGTAACATGTAAAAAACGTGTTGGTAATAATACAAAAAATTGTTCATGTGAAAAATTGCGTCAGTAGTAGTCCAAATAAATAGTGGCGCACCCACCACACATCACCACCACTGGTTGTTTTAATTGGTCTTTGCTTTTCACAAGTAAATCTAGAGGCGGAACCAATAACTTTTCATGAGAGGAGCCAGATTATAGTTTCAAAAGTTTTACATAAAAGAAGACTAGCCTCTATTGACACATTATTTTTTAGTTTGTGTCGCTAATGTACATTTTTGTAGTGCAATTTGAAATAGTAGTACTGTATGGTGGATCTTGGATTTTAAATATTTAAAACTTATAGTTTTTTATTTCTTCTAATGATCTATAAACTCTAATTTGACTTTTGGCCAAATTTTAATGTTGATCTAGTTGGGTAGTGTTTGTAGTGGTGATGTCTAGCTGAATTTAGTTTATGCTTCCCAATCAAATATATTATGGTTGAATTGTTGAAGGAGACATGGGAAACATAGCAACAAAGAAGCAAATTTCACTAATATGGCACCTTTATGGCTCCATATAGTCTATTATAATGATGAAACCAGAAATTTTGGGTGGAGAGACATTAATTCTGTAACTCACATACCTTTAAGGGGGGAGGCGCATTGCATGTGATAACAGTGAAAGTGTATAACCAACAATTTGCTTCCCTTCAAGTGTATAACCAACAATTTGTTTCCCTTCAAGGGCAACAATATATATAAATGTGTTGATAGTTAAAGACACCAATATGAAAAAAAAAAGTTTTTTTCCCACATCAGTCCAAACATGGTTTGGTGCCACACCCCAACCATTTTGACACTCAAATAAGCATTTTTTTTGTTAAAACATAAACGTTGAAGTGCGACGACACAATAATTCAAAAAGAAATGAGTCATGCAATTCAAAACAATGGGGCAAACTTTCTATTATATAATCAATTTCGTTCCTATAAAATTACTCCACATTTCTCAATAACGCATATGACAAAAATGTCTATTACATTGATGCCTAACAAAAACAAGATATCAATAAGACCCAAACAAGATGTGTCGGTACTACAATTGACCCAAAACCTCCTCGATTGGATGTGAGTTCAACAATCTGATCAACCTGCTGCCTGGGTCCTCCAAAACCTGAAAAATAAAAACAATAGAAAGTTTAGCCTTCACATTATGACAACAAGCCAGATAACTCTCTAACCCTCCAAGGTAAGGGCTCAAATCTGGAAAATAACAATTACACAAGCAAACCACTATCATGTCGTGGTAGAGCATACATTTCCATGACTTAACGTGAAAGCTTCTCACATATACCACGGCATGTAAAAACCATTTGATAGCCACAATAACACTCTCACAAGTCACATGCCACTCATGCATAAACATATCATTTTCATTCACTTCATTCATATTCTTTTCATTTACATTAACTGTCACACCCCAACCTTTTGACCCTCAAATAATTTTTTTTTCTAAATATAAAACATTGAGGTGCGACGACACAACAATTCAAAAGAAAATGAGCCATGCAATTCAAAACAATGGGGCAACTTCCCATTATATAATCAATTTCATTCATATAAAAATTCTTCGCATTTCTCAATAACACATGACAAAAATGTCCCAAAACCATGACGTTGATGTCTAACAAAAACAAGACATCAATAAGACTAAAACAAGATGCGTCCGCACTACAAAAGACCCAAAACCTCTCCAGTAGGATGTGAATGAAGCCATATGATCAACCTGCTGCGTCGGGTCCGCCAAAACCTGAAAAAAGAAACAACTGAAGGCTTAGCCTTCGCAGTATGGTAACAAGCTAGATAAATCCCTAAACTTCTAAGGTAAGGGCTCAAATAAGAGATATAACAAATATGAAAGCAAATCACTATCATGCCGTGATTGGGCATAGAGTCTCATGACTTGTCAAGAAGGCCCCTCACATAAGTCACGATACGTGAAGGCCACTCAAAGGCCTCACTTACCACATTTCACAATCACATTCACTTCATGCATTTTCGCTTCATTCACATACGCTTTGTTCACATTCACATTCTTTCATTTACATTAACTTTAGTGAATTGACAGTTTCTATGGGTGCAAGCACATGTACATGCACACCGCGGGTAGCCTACAACCGAGAGACAACCCCCGTGGTGGCCTGAAATAATATGGATCCATTCCCGTTGCAGCGATAGAGCACTCGTCCATGGATGTGTGAATTCCAAGGATTATATACAATTATAGTGTTAGTGGCATATAGTGTTATAGTACTATATTTTGTTATATAATGTTATATTGTTATAGCGTCATATAGTATATGGTGTTATAAAGTGTTATACAGTGTCATTGTGTTATAGCGTCAAATTGCTATAAAGTTTATATAGTCTTATAGTGTTATGGTGTTATATAATTTTATAGTGTAATATGATGTTATATAGTGTTATAGTGTTATATAGTGTTATGTAGTGTTATATAATGTTATATGTTGTTATCGTGTTATATAGCGTTATAATCTTATATAGTATTATAGTATAGTGTTATATACTATTATAGTGTTATAGTGTTCAATAGGGTTATAATGTTATATAATATCGTAGTGTTATAGTGTTATATATTTCCATAGTGTTGCAGTGTTGTAGTGCTATATAGCGTTATATAATGTTGTAGCGTTATAGTACTATATAGTGTCTTATGGTATTATATAATGTCATATAGTGTTATATGGTGTTATGTAGTGTGTTATATAGGTTATAGAGTTATATAATATTATAATGTTATATAGTGTTATAATGTTATAAGTGTTATATAGTGTTATAAAGTTATATTGGGTTATAATGTTATAGTATTATAGAGTTATATAGTGTTACATAGTCGTACAATGTTATAGTGTTCGAATGATATAGAGTTATATAGTTTTATAGTGTTATAGAGTTGTAGTTGTATATAGTGTTATAGTGCTATATAGAGTTATATAATGTCATAGTGTTGTGGTGTTATATAGAGTTATATAATGTCATAATTATGATGTTATATAGAATTATATAATGTTGTAGTGTTATATAGAATTTTATAATGTCATTATGCTATGGTGTTATATAGTGTTATATAATGTTATATAGTGTTATAGTGTTATATATCGTTATAGTCTTATATAATATTATAGCATTATAGTGTTATAGTGTTCGATAGGGTTATATAGTATTATATAAGGTTATATAGTGTTATATAATGTCGTAGTGTTATTGTGTTATATATTATTATAGTGTTGTAGTGTTATAATGCTATATAATGTTACATATTGTTATAGTGTTATAGTGCTATATAGTGTTATATAACATTACATCATTATAGTGAGATATTGTGTTATATAATGTTATAGCATTATAGTGTTATATAGTGTCATATAATGTTATATAGTGTTATGTAGTGTCATATAGTGTCATATTGCGCTAAATATTTTCATGGAGTGTTATATAGTGTCATATGGAGTTATAGTATTATATAATGTTACACAATGTTATAGCATTATATTGTGTTATATAGTATTACATAGTATTATAGAGTTATATAGCATTATGTAGTGTTATAATGTTATATAGTGTTATAATGTTATATAATGTTATAATGTTATAGTGGGTTATAATGGTATAGTGTTATAATGTTATAGACTGACTTTCCTAGTTGAAATCCAACCAAACGGTAATCAATATAGTGCGAATCAACGAAAAAGAGGTTTAAGAGAGGGGTCTGTCGCTAGAAGAGGCCCACGATAGCTGTGCAGGAGACTGAAGACGAGTGAGAGCGAGTGAGGGAGAAAGGTCTGGCTCAAGAGAGAAAAAGAGCAGAGAATGTTTGGTTGAGGGAGGGGGTTCGAGCAGAGAGAGAGAGAGAGAGAGTGAGCAGAGAGAGATGTGAGAGCGAGAAGGGAAGAAGGACAATGTGCGCAGGAAAGAGGGAGAGGGACGACATGATCGAGGAAAAAGACGAGAGGACGAGAGGGGACATGAGAGCTGTCGGGAGGGAGCTCGGATTAGAGAGGGAGACAACAGAGAAGTGTCGGCATAGAGGGGAAGATCACAGAGAATAGCGGGGGAGAGAAAACAGGGGTTTACCGCAGTGTCGTCGCCCTTCACCTCCGCCAGTTCCTCAATTGTTGCCGCCATTGTTCACCCCATCGTCGCTGCCACTCATTCTGCCTCTTGTTTCTCTCTATTGTGCGAACCCGCGAGAGACGAAGAAGAGGGAGACGGCTTAGGAAGGTGAGGGAGAAGAGACATCGGGCTCCTCTTGCGCATGGAGCTCGGGTCCGGGTCTGGACCCCGACCCGACCCGCAATGCCGAGCGTTACATACACTATGACACTATATAATACTATTACAGTATATAATACTATATAACACTATGACAATATATATGATACTGACACTATAACATTATAACCCAATATAACACTATAAGATTATATAACACTATAACAATATATAACATTATATAACACTATTACAGTATATAATACTATATAACACTATAATAATATATAACACTATTTAACACTATGACACTATATAACACTATATTATTGTCTAATACTTTAACACTATATAAGAGTATATAACACTATATAATAGTATATAATACTCTAACATTATAATACTCTAACACTGTAACACTATGTAAGACTATAACACAATATAACACTATAATTGCATATAACACTATAACTATTATAATACTATAACACAATGTAACACTATATAACAATATGACATTATATAACACTATAACATAATAACATTATAACACTATATAATATTATACCAATATCACATTATAACACTATCTAACATCATATAACACTATAATGCAGTATAACACTGTAACATTGTATAACAATATCTAACACTTTATAACATTATGTGACGTAACAACACTATAACACTATATAATATTATAACATTATAACATTATATAACACTATATAATACTGTAACACTATTTGACACTATAATGTTATCTATATATATATATATATATATATATATATATATATATATATATATATATATATATATATATATATATATATATATATATATATATATATATATATATATATATATATATATATATATATATATATATATATATATATATATATATATATATATATATATATATATATATATATATATATATATATATATGCGTGTATATATATATATATATATGTGTGTGTGTGTGTGTGAGTGTGTGAGTATATGAAATATACATATATAACATATATATAATATACAATATATATTTGATATATTATGTATAACATGTATGTATACATATGTCCTGTATAATACGTAAATGTATGTATGTATTATATATGACAGATATAATGCATGTTTTGTATACGTAACATATAATACATAATTATATATGTTATATATATGTGTACATATAGCATATTTGTATACATGATAAATGCACATAGAAATATATATAACATAAACACATGTATACATAACATGTTATACATATATATGATACACATATGTAACACATATATGTTTGTACATTATGTATATACAATATATATTTATGTCAATATATATATGTATATATAGATATTATTTCAAAAATGCATATGTATACAAAGATATATGCAAAGATATACATATTTCTGCACGTTTACGTTTTATAACATTTGTAAAAAATATATAAAATATACATTATACAGTACATATACCTATATACATGTATGTTATATAATATAACATATATATATATATATGTTACATATTATATACAGCATATATGTATATATTATATTAACATATAAAACACACACACACACACACACATACATATATATATATATATATATATATAATCCCCAGAAATACTGGGAGAAAAATCAGGTTATGTGTAAACTTGACATAATCAATCATGATTTAGGGCCCGTTTGATGGGCGGTAAATTTATCATGGTAAATTTTTCTGGAAAAATTTACAGGATGAAATTTCTCCCTCTTCCAATCTGAGGCTCTGTTTGATGGGTGGAAAGAATTTACCGTGGTAAATTTAACCATGTTTGATGCACAGGAAGAATTTAACATGGTAAATTTAACCCTGTTTGATGCACATGAAGAATTTAACATGGTAAATGTTGTTTTTTTGTGTATTCTCCTCTCCAAATCTGACTTGGGAGATGACAAAGGAAGGCATCAAAAGGTTGCTCTTTCTTGTCTATGCATTCAGGAAATCAAGATCAAATCATATCGACAGTTCAAAATTTGCCTCCGACTATCCACCTTTCCCATTCACAACAAAAGGTATTCCACTGAACAACAATAAGCAATCAATTATGCAACGCATAAAACTGTTGAAATCAAAGTTCAGAATCCATTCAAGACCAATGCATAAAACTGTCGAAATCAAAGTTCAGAATCCATTCAAGACCAATACATCAAGGTTCCTCAGAAAGCCCCTCTTCCATCTCATGGATCGCACCATTAATTTAGTTAAACACATCCAGAACGCACGCATAATCAACAAAAACCTTAATTGAATATAGAGCGATTCAGAACTTGATGCATTCATAAAACCCAAGGTTCAGTAAGATACTACCAACATATGTTTACCAATAAATTATCACTTCATTTCATTTGTATACAATACTACCAAATAACAGCATATCGTCGGCCATGAAACCAGAACAGAATGCATATACATTGTTTCAAACAAAGAAAGTGAATCATTAGCTTCAGACATGAACGTCTGAAAATGATCCTCTATGTTTGCATACTCATGCTCTTTCAGCTGTATGGAATCTTTTAGTTCTTGAACTTGCTGAATCAGGGCAGCCTTCTCCACCATCAAATCTTCCCCAAGTTTCTTCCACCTTACAGTCTCATGCTTAGCAGCTTCATAGGCATCTAGCAATGCATTGAGCACATCATCTGTCTCTTTCATGGTTTCTTGTGCTTCCCCAAATTTCATGAGTAGAGATTGGGCCTCATTGCTTCTTTCAGCTGTGAAGGATGTAGCATGGCCTGACTCAAGAATTGGCAGCTGTAATGTAACAAGCATTTTAGAAGGAATGAGGACAATAACAAAGCAAGGTACATGGTCTGACTCAGAAAAAGGGAAGTAAAACAACAATAAAAAAAATCATTGATCAATATATATCAGGAATGATGTGTATAACAAATTTGCATGTTCCCTGAGATCAATCACACTGAGAATTCATGTAAACAGACAAGCAAAAGAATGAGATATCCTCCACGTCCTTCTCCAGGTTCTTTGTATGTCTTTGCATGCTTTGAATATATAAAACTGCTTCAGAAAGTTCACTATTCTGGTTCCACTTCGAAATGCTTTCATGTGAGGTGTCCATCATAGGTTTGTGCATATGTGCCCCTTCTTTATTCTTCTGCTGTAAGACATTCATACTAAGTAGCCAACCAGCAAAAACAAATGAAGCATTAGCACGTCTATTTGCTTCAACTAGTTTACCTTGTTGATGCTTGATTTTGTCCTCTAGTATATGTACAAGGGGCACATATGCAACTGTTTGGCATAAGGAGCAACTGGCGGTGGAGAGGGCAGTAACAGAGGGCAGCAAATGAAACGCCCAAATCAAGTTTTTCTCCCGAAGATTTCATGTTTATGCAGAACAAAACATCAAGCCGGCAAAGAGGGACGCAGAGACTCCTCAGCAAATGAAACGCCCAAATCTAGAAGAACTTAGGGCAAGAGAGAAAGGGAGAAAGGGAAGGCATGAGAGAGAGAAAGGGAGAAAGCATACCAGTGGAGGAGCAGAGAGGCGACGGCGCAGCGGAGAGGCGAGCTCGTTCTACTGTGGTACTGTGGTAAGACGGTGAGAAGGCAGGACGGAGCAGGAGCTGCGAAGGGCATGAATAGGAAGGCAAAACCTAAATGAATTAGATATCATGCAAAAGATAAGAAACAAGTGACAGGTAGGCAAAACCTAAATGAATTTGGATAGAAACTAAAGGACGTCAAAACAGATGCTCTCGACAAAGAAACGAAAAACATAGTCAGCTAAAGAACAATTTCTAACCTAGACGGAATCAGAGAAATTTACAATATCTGATCAAACTCATAAATTTTGAAGAAAGAAGCAACGGGACACAAACTTCATGGTATTTGATTGAGTTTCTTTCCAAACCAGACTTAGAAACTCACGAGCAAGAGACACCGAGGCACAAAATTAACAGAATTGGTGTTGAATTTCTTCAAAGAGCTAAAACACTAAATTTGATAGAAGCAACTTTAAAATTCACCAAAAAATTCAAACGAAAGCAGCAACCGCAAATCCAAACAAGATCAAGCCACACTCCTCTAAAAGCAGCAAAATGGAATATAAATTTACGAACACTCAACACACTAATCTCAACTCCGCCTCCTATAACAAAGCCTCAATTCAGTAAACCCTGAAAAGAGATCGTTCAGTACCGAAAACCCTCCAGCAAATACTTTACTGGAGATCCAAAAAAAAACACGGACTAAACAGAAAATTCTTCGAATTCCTGACTGTAGATAAAGGTCAGCGAAGAACTAAATCTTGAACTATTAAGCAAAACACGAAACGTCTAAGAAATCTGGACCTCAACAACAGAGAAAGAGAGAGAGAGAGATAGACAGATTTCTCCCGCGTAGCTCAACCTACCGTCCCCTTCCTTCTCTCTATAAACTATGGAATCTACAGGCAACAAGAGCAATAGAAGCAACAACAAGAGAGAAAGAGAGACAACGACAACAATGTGTAAAAATAGAGAACAAATCGATTTGGGTGTTTCTGAAAGGGACAGAGCAAGAAAAAAGGAGAAACCGTTACTTGAGAGCGGCGACTGTGGCGTTGGCGAACCAGCGGAGGAGCGGAGCTGCGAGCAATAGATAAAGGGAGAAAGGGAACCGGCAGACGCCTCTGGTGCGAAGGTGAGAAGGCGACGGCGAGGGAGGAGGAGCAGCGGAGGGAGGAAGAAGGGTGAAGAAGCAAACGTGTCGAGCGGGAGGAAGAGGGGTGAAAAGGCAAACGTGTCGAGCGGGTGAAACTTCACCCACTCGAAAGTCCGAGCTGCGAGCTCGGACTTTCGAGCGGGTGAAGTTTCACTCGCTCCCATTTACATATATAACATATATATAATATACAATATATATTTGATATATTATGTATAACATGTATGTACACATATGTCGTGTATAATACGTAAATGTATGTATGTATTATATATGACAGATATAATGCATGTTTTGTATATGTAACATATAATACATAATTATATATGTTATATATATGTGCACATATAGCATATTTGTATACATGATAAATGCACATAGAAATATATATAACATAAACACATGTATACATAACATGTTATACATATATATGATACACATATGTAACACATATATGTTTGTACATTATGTATATACAATATATATTTATGTCAATATATATATATATGTATATATAGATATTATTTCAAAAATACATATGTATACAAAGATATATGCAAAGATATACATATTTCTGCACGTTTAAGTTTTATAACATTTGTAAAAAATATATAAAATATACATTATACAGTACATATACCTATATACATGTATGTTATATAATATAACATACATGTATATTATATATATATATATATATATAAGTTATACATATTATGTATATATATCTAGCAGTAGATACTATATACATGTTATATATACCTATATAGTATAACATAAATGCTATACTATACAATATTTAAGGATACATATGGTAATATGTATATATATATATATATATATAGTACACATGTTAATATGCAGATTATACAAATATATTACATGTAATAGTTTTTCTAGATAGGTCAGAATCTAACTTTTTTTTATCAAATTTTTTGATAAGATTGTCAAGTTCCGAGCTAGATTTAGGTTTTTGTAGTTCTTGTAGAATCCTATTATATTTTGTTTCAAGATCTTCTTGTCTTTTAAGGACATAACATGATAACCCAATTATCAAATTAAATAATTTGGGATATTCTTTGTAAGATACTCCTGGACCAGAATAGGCAGAAAATCGTTCTACAACATTAAAACCATCAGTTTTAATTTTGATGTGGGGAAGGCGGGAGGAGAATTGGAAGCCCGTGGGGTGGAAGAAGCTGGAAATGAGGGTCTCTTTCTCTCTTTGTAGAATGACAGATCTCGTGGGGGAGGCGGGAGGAAGCTGGAAATGAGGTCTGGATTGACGATTTCGATGGTGAATGAGAGGATGTTGGAGTAGGCAGCAAGGAAGAAGAAGGAAAGAGCCACGAAAAGCCACTTACTGTAACTTCGATCGGGTGCTTCTGGGGTGCGAATCTGGGTCGCACCCGTATCCGCACCCACATCTGTCGACACGAGTGCAGTGGCCCAACAGACGCACCCTGGTGACAGAGGTTGGGTCTTTTGCACAAGCATAAGTTATACGCCAAATACTCAAAATGTGAAATTTGGCTAGAGAGGGTAAACTTCCTTGATCATGTGATCTAGAAGGATGAAATTTCCGTTGATCCGGCTAAGGTGTCGGTTGTACAAGGCTGAAAGACGCCGTGCAATGCAACTGCGGTTAGAAACTTTTTAGGTTATTGTGGTTTTATAGTATACACTGATGCATTGGGAATCGGTTATGGATGTGTATTGATGCAACATGGCCGTGCATGGACTTATGCATCAAGGCAGTTGAAGGTACTTGAGCAACACTATCTCACTCATGATTTGGAGTTGGGAGCGGTTGTGTTTGCACTGAAAATATGGAGACACTATCTCTATGGAGCAATGTTTGAGGTGTTTACAGATCACAAGTCACTGAAGTATATATTTTCCCAAAAGAATCTAAATCTGAGGCAAAGAAGATGGATTGAGTACTTAAAGGATTATGATTTCACCATATCATATCATCCAGGCAAGGGAAATGTGGTGTCTGATGCTTTGAGCAGGCATGCTAAGGCAACAATGTGCAGTATGTTGACTCGTTCTTGGACATTGTTGCAACATGTGATAGCTTGGCAACCTCACCTTTGTGACGAGAACAAAACAACGATGACTGTCGTGATACGACATCCTTTGATGGAAGAGTTTATATTGAAGCAAAAGGAAGATCCAGATTTTGCTAAGAACATGGAAGAAAGCAAAGAGGCAAATTCTTCTTGGTATCAAGATGAAGATGGTTCATTGCGGTTTCTACACAGATTGTGGGTCTCTATAGATGTAGAGGTGAAGCATCAGTTGCTTGATGAAGCTCACAAATCCAAGTTTTCTATACACCTTGGCAGTATAAAGATGTTTCAAAATATGAGAAGGGATTTTTGGTGGCCTGGAATGAAGCGTGAAATTACATAATATGTAGCAAAGTGTTTAGTTTACCAGCGGGTCAAAGCAGACCATCAATGGCCAGGATGCTTGTTGCAAAGAATTGATATCCACGTGTGGAAATGGGAAGACATTACGATGGATTTTGTGGTTAGTTCGCCTCACACCAGAAGACAACATGATGCCATATGGGTGATTGTTGATCGACTTACGAAATCCGGTCATTTTCTACCAATAAGAATCAGTCAGTCTTTAGAAAGTCTCGCAGAGTTATATATTGGTAAGATAGTGAGATTGTATGGAGTGCCAAAATCTATCATTGCGGATCGAGATCCACGTTTTACCTCTATTTTTTGGGGGCAATTGCAAAAGGCATTGGGTACTAAGCTTAAGCTAAACAAAATATTCCACTCCCAAACTGATGGGCAATCTGAGAGGACCATTCAGGCCTTAGAGGACATGTTGCGTGCTTGTGTTTTAGACTGGAAAGGATAATGAGATAAACATGTAAAATTGGTAGAATTTGCATATAATAATAGTTACCACTCTAGTATCGGGATGACACCTTTTGAGGCTTTGTATGAAATATCATGCAGATCGCCAGTTTGTTGGACTGAATTGAGTGATGGGAAAATCGAGAACCCTTTAGTATTGCAATACTACACCGACCAAGTGCAATTAAGAAGGAAGAAGTTGTTGACTGCTCAGAGTAGACATAAAATCTATGCCGACATTCGACGTAGAGAGTTGACTTTCGACGTTGGTGATCATGTGTTTTCAAAGATTTCACATACTAAAGGTGTTTTTCGATTTGGTGTTAAGGGAAAGTTGAGTCTGAGGTTTATTGGACCGTTTGAGATATTTGAAAGGATCGGAGAGGTGGCATACAGATTGGCACTACCACCTAACTTGAGTCATGTTCATGATATTTTCCATGTTTCCATGCTTCGGAAGTACATACCCGATCCTACACATGTGATTGACTTTCAAGGTATTCAAGTGCAAGATGATTTGACAATGGAAGAAAAACCTATTAGAATTGTGGATCAAAGAGAGCAAGTGCTTCGCACGAAGAGAATCCCCTTAGTGAAAGTAGAATGGCAATACCATGGGTTGAAGGAGAGCACATGGGAACTTGAGGAGGATATGAGAAAGAAGTATCTTCGTCTGTTTTTGCATTGTTCTTGCACTGAGTTATGATCTAAATTTCGAGGACAAAATTTTCTTTAAGGAGGGTAGGATGTAATACTCGGCTTTTTGGGTGGGAGCGCAGACAGTGCAAGGCCCCAGGGTACTGTTGTATGATGTGCTTGGAGCGTTGGGCTCCCACCTTCCCAACCTGGGTGTCCTAGGGAAGGCTGAGTATCTCTCCTTGGAATTCACACATCCATGGATGAGTGCTCTACCGCTGCAATGGGTGAATGGATCCATACTGTTCTGGGCCACCACGGGGGTTGTCTCTCGGCTATGGACCGCCCGCGGTGTGCACGTACCTCTGTTTGCACCCACGGGAACTGTCAATTCACTGAAGTTAATGAAATAAAAGGTATATAAATGAAATGTATATGATTGATGTGCATGTGAATGATATGAATGAAATGACATGTTTATTCGTGCCTTGCATGTGAATTGAAAACATGTTACTATGTTTATTGAGTGACATTTACATGTCGTGGTCTATATT
Organism: Nymphaea colorata; assembly: GCF_008831285.2. Taxonomy (NCBI): domain Eukaryota; kingdom Viridiplantae; phylum Streptophyta; class Magnoliopsida; order Nymphaeales; family Nymphaeaceae; genus Nymphaea; species Nymphaea colorata. The sequence continues at coordinate 4,821,346 of NC_045140.1, forward strand.
AAGGGCTTTCTTGGCAAATGATGTGACTATGCCCTAACACGACATGATGATGATTTGTTTTATGATTGTATATTCTCATATTTGAGCGCTACCTAAGAGGGTTTGGGATTTTCCTGGCTTGTTGTCATACAGTGAAGGCTAAACCTTCAGTTGTTTCTTTTTTTAGGTTTTGGCGGACCCGAGGCAGCAAGTTGATCAGATGGCTTCACTCACATCTTATTGTGGAGGTTTTGGGTCTTTGGTAGTGTCGGCGCGTCATTGTTTGGTCTCTTTGATGTCTTATTTTTGTTTGACATCAAAGTTGTGGTTTGAGGCATTTTTGTCATACACATAGATGTGATTTTGTATGAATTGAAATTGTTATATAAATGAAAGTTTCCCCCATGGTTTCAAATGACATAGCTCCGTCTTTTTTTGAATTGTTGTGTAGTCGCACCTCAATGCTTTATGTTTAGAAAAAAAATTCGTTTGAGGGTCAAAAGGTTGGGGTGTGACACTTTGGCTACATGACGTACCTGTTCTTGGGGGCAATACCAAGTATCATCAAAATAGTAGTCAAGTTCCTCCCATTTGGATTTCAAAGCTGCATAAAAGTCTGCTACAGAGATATCCCCTTGTCGTAGTGCATAGACATCTTTCATCAGTTGATACACACTCAAACAATCTTTTTCTTCTGGCCATACATTTGTTCTAAGATAACCCACATATCCCTCGCAGTCCTCTTGCAATAGACTCCACAGGTAACTTGCTCGTTGGGCGACGTTGCTCATGGGCGATGGGGTGAACGGACAAAGCGACGGGCGTCAAGACAATGACAACAATAAAAAACAAACCCACGAACAAGCAACACGAGCACGACCAAAAAATTTCAAAAACTCGTCGGCTCTGATACCATGTTGACACACAAAAAAAATAAAATAGTCACCGAGCACAAATTTAACGTGGAAAACCCCTCAACTAGAGGGAAAAAACCACGATAGAGGAGGTCTGACGCCCACTAGCAGCCAGACACTCTCTCTCTTCAAAGATATAAGTAGTGTCTAATCAAGAACACAGACTGGATTGGGTCCAGACCCAGACCCGTAAACTGAAGCACATCAACAGTTATAACGTATGTTATAACATACATTGCAAAATTCATAACATATGTATTACCTATATATAATGCATGATATATTATATATGTATATAATACATAATATTCTATATACCATATAATATCATAACGTATACGTATACACATAGTAAATGTACAATATATATATATATATATATATATATATATATATATATATATATATATATATATATATATATATATATATATATATTCCATCTTAATTTGGTTATTGCCTTGCTATTCAAGGGATTTGGTAAGGCACCAGAAAACAAAAGAAAATAAAGTGCGACCTACTCATGAGTAACAGCTCCATCATGTGCTGAGAGAGAGCTATGCAGAGAAACTAACCACTTCACAAGAACCTTTTCAAAGCAACTATCATTAGACTAGGAGATGCTATTGGCTCTAGTGATCAAGTGTATGTAAGGGTTTAGTAGAAAAATATCCTAAGAGAGAAGTCATAATGCCTTATAAAATATTGGCAGGTAGCAAAATAAGAGCTGAGAGATGGGCTCGGGGCTTGTGTAGTTATTCCTCTGGGTTAATAATCAAGAGTACCGGGTAGGCATATAGGTAATTTATGTCTATGCCGCGAAGATAATGACTTATGAACTTTTAGCATGTTGAAAACCCGCAAGGTGAAGCGGTTTGATATGTGACAAAACTACACTTGACCACCAAAGCGGTGGAGCTTCGTAGTAGCCTTTGGGGTGGCGAGGTATTCCCTCAAAGGTGAAGGTCAGCCTGAAAAAGAAAATGAAAAGCAAGAAAAAATGAAAAGGCCAAAAGCCAAATGTAGAAAAGAAAAAAAAAAAGCAAAACAAAGAAAAACAAAAAAGGTGTCTGTCAAGAGATAAATGGCATGAAGGCTGAACTCGAAGGAATTGAAATGCGTCAATCTTTCATGGATGTGTGATCCTTGGGACAATATATGCTCTTCTTTTTTATTTTCTAAGAGGTTGAGGATGATTACTTTGTGTTCATTTTTTGAAAATCTAAAGGCTTCCCTTCTAGAGATTCAACAACATTGATGCGAAATGAATCCCGATGCTTGTACGGTATTGAGGATAAATGAAAGGCATATCAACTACACAACACGAGCACGTTTTGCTTGTAATTTAAATTGATGATTTGTAAACTATTTAAAAGTAAACACGTGACATCTCTTGTAATGTTTCCTGACTTCATGGCATATGAGGAACTCCCAGCCCCTCTATTTTTGAAAAATGTTGTCCTTTTTATTATCAAACCGCTAGTCCATTCGTAGAATAGACGAAACCCCTCAAACATATTCCACTCATGCTGAGTGTAATAAATTTTCCATCTTCCCCTTTCCATGTTCCCATCACAATTTGTTTTCTTGTGAAGGCTAGGCAGTATTTTTGTTGATTTCTCTTTTAAGGTTTGCTTAGGAAAGGGTTTTAAAGAGTCGTTAGCTTTTAACTTTTTTATCATTAGTGTCTTTTTTTTGTTTTTACATTGTCAGTGTCTTCTGATTCATGCAGCTGATGTCGAAGTTTAAAAGCCCAACTCATCAGTGTTCTTGTGGGTGTACAGTGGTTTTGGAAAAGCCGATTCATGTTGCACGAGAGTTTGATCTTGTACTTCAAAATCAAGTTTTTATTTGAGTTCCCAACAAAGTTGTGGCATCCAATTTGATTTGAGTGAGTTTACATAAATTTTTTGCTGAAACAGAAACTAATGCTAGCTGCAAAAGTTTGCACAAAGACAGGTAAATCCCGTCATTGTTTGTTTGTGTTTTTTGTTTGTTAGCTTGTCATAATTGGTAGGAAGCCAAGTGTTATGCATGTACATTTCCCGAGAGCTCAAAACCACACCCTTTACACCGAAAATCTCCTACAATTGCAGAGATTGTTGCATAATTCTATTCCAAAACTGTGGATGTTTGGGTGACTTTAACATTTGATGATTGATTTGTTTTGCTTCCCAAGACTTATCCCTTGGGTTTAGTTTATTTTATTGTAGGGAATCTGATCTGACCCAGTGGTTGCAAAGTTGATGTCGAAAACAAAGAATTTTTGCTAGAGAAATTTACATATATGTGCAGAAATTAGATTGCTTGTAGAAACCAAACAAGTTTCAATTGGTCTAACTTTTTCCTGGATTGAGTTAGGATTTTGAGTGTGATATGACAGCTTAAGTCAGAGTCGTGTAGGTTTCTTTCACGGTCTTTCAAATTTGTTTATATTTAGGTCCAGTTAATTTAGAGAACATAGATTTCAAGTTAGGATTTTGGTTATTTTCTCATTTTTTTCAAGTTGGTCATTGCAGCCGCAGGCACTTTTGGAGAAATGTAAGGGCGGATGCATTCAGTGGAGGAGTTGGAGCACAAGTCAAAGATCTAAATTGACACAGGGTTGCCCTTTCAAGCAACCACATTTTAGGAATTGTTTATTTTTCAACTTCTGTAATTAAACTAGTAGCATCCAACACGCCCTTTTCTTCCTCCCCACTTCCTTTTTCTCTCTTTTCCCAACGCGCCCTTTTCTTCCTCCCCACGTCATCTGCCAGCCCTCGAATGCAGCGAAAAAGGTAATCTCCACGTCGTCTGCTAGCCTTCGAATGCAGCTAAAAAGGAAAGCATTACCGATAATAAACAATCTAAACAAGCCGCTCGAGTCGAGCTCAAGCTGGAAGGCAGTCGCTCGAGTCGAGCTGATGTTTTGAGCTCGACTCTTGTGCAGCCTTACCTCCTCCTGCTTGCTGCTCGTTGTCTTTCTCACCCTCTGAGTCTCCTTCTCCCTTCATCATCTCTCTCTCACCCTCAGAGTCTCCTTCTCCCCTCGTCGTCTCTCTCGCCCTTGCTGAAGAAGAAGCCCTCCGTCTCTTCCTCTCTCGATTGTTCCTCTGTGAGCAGATTTGCAAGGTTTTTGTCGAAAGGTTAGTGTTTGAACATGAATGGTGAAGATTTAGGGTTTTGTTGTTTTTTTGGAATCGGTGGTCAGCTTTTGGTGTTGCGAACCCTTTGCTTGGCATGGCGAGAATTATCAGAAGATGAATATAGAGAATGGTCTGTGTTGTTTGAAGAGGCTAATGCTTCTCTAGTTGACAGGGAGGTGAGCTGTTTAGTTTTGAGATCTTGATTTTTCTCTACTTTATGGTTTCTATTCAAGTGATTCTTTCTGACTGAACTCTGTCTTTGGTGAAATATTTGAGTCGTATAATGAAGATGTAAAGTTTGTCAATGCATGCAAATCATTCCCTTTAGTGGAGAAGTGCTGAAGTTTGCCAACGTTTGGAACACAGTCTTGAGGTTCTTGGAGTTGCTGCTATAGAAGACCGTCTGCAGGTGATTCTCTTTTTCCTTCTCTGGGGGGTATCGTTTCATGCGAGAGCTTTCCTTTTGGTTTGACTTTAGTAGATTGTCTTCATTTTCTTTTGGATGTCATTGCAGGAAGGTGTTCCTGAAACAACCGATCTGCTTCGGAAGGCTGGAATCAACTTTTGGATGCTTACTGGTGATAAACAAAATACAGCCATTCGGATAGCGCTCTCTTGCAACCTAATTTCTCCTGGTTAGTCATGCTTCATTCTTCTTTTCTCACTAGCCCAGGTCACTTTGTCTCATCAAGGCAGATCGTCACAAAGAGCTGAAATGTTTTCTCTTTTTGGCATTTGATAACTTTCTTTTGTGTGCAAACTGTATGTGGATGTGATCAGAATGTGGTCTTAGTTCTCTTTTCTTCCTACATGCAAGATCTTCAGTATGTGGATGAAGGGAAGATGCCCTTGATCTTGTTTTGTGATGCTGTTGATGGAGACTCAGGCCTGCACAGATGGTGTTGGCATACGTGAGAAAGCTAATAGGAAAACTGCTGGCATCCAGATCTAATAGTATTGTTCCTTTTGATAAACTTACTGATGTTGTTTCTGTTGGACATGATCTTGCTTATTTCTTGCGCTTTCTATTAGAAACTACTTAGTCATGCATAAGCTATCAAATGGTAGTAGAACTTATGTCAGTTAGATCTTGCCGAGCCAAAAGGACAGCTTTTGTTAATAAATGGGAGGACAGAAGATGAAGTTGCAAGGAGCTTGGAAAGGGTGTTGCTTACAATGTGAATAAGCACCTCAGAGCCTAAGGTGCAAACTTTGTCATTTTATATCTCAAGTAATTGCATAAATTGTATAATACAAAATTTATGAATGTGAGGAGCCATTTCAAATCTGTTTTCATGTTGTCAAATTCACCAAGTTTTTTTTTCTCCCTCTCAGGGTATCACTACCTTATCTGTAACTCATAGATATCCGAATACTTTGAAGTATCATTTTGCTGCTAATGTATTGTCACTAGGCACACAATAGAAAATGGTATAATTTTGTCCAGTTAAAAGTGCCAGTGGATACTTTGAGTTCTCTAAAAGGAGTTAGAATTGGTGGTTTTTGCATCCAGGATGTTGCTTTTGTTATTGATGGTTGGGCTTTGGAGATTACACAAGCATAGATGTGCATCGTTTGCTGAATTGGCTGTTTTATCAAGAACTGCTGTTTGTTGCCGTGTTACTCCATCGCAAAAAGCTCAAGTAAACTGGTTTACTTCATCCTGCGTGCCTGCTTTCTCATAGTGCTCCCTTTGTTTCTGCATCTTCTGTTGCACAAGGCAGCCTTCTTCTCTTTGTGTTGTTCCTATTGTTGGTATACTTTACCGACTACTGTTGGTGTATTTTACTGAATATCTTGTTACAACTTCGGGCATAGCCTTCTATGGTTGGGTTACTTTGTTGAATAATGTATATTTTATGTTGTTTTCTCAAATGTGGGGCTTGTCAGCTGTAAATTTGGTCTCAAGGGTTAGTCCTTTGTGAGAGCCAACATTCTGAGGTTCCAAAAATCACCTCTAATCATTTAACCTCCTGATTGGACGATAATTGGTTTAATTAATCAAGTTTTTTTGAATTACATATAAGACCACTGTTTGTAGTGGATGAAGGGTGCACGTGACTAAAATTTACAGGAAAGGAGATGACACTCACACTTCTTCCATTGCTTTTGGGCATAATGAAAAGTATGACTCTTATTAAGAAAACGTGGCTGCAAGTAAAACCTATCATATTGTGTTTTAAAAGTTTACCACTTGTAAAGTTTGAAATTTACCACATGCGTCTACGCTTTTCCTGGTTATTGTTGTTTATGTGCTATATCAATCTTCCTCTTCTAGAAAATGTGGAAAAATGTTTCCTTATTATCAAACTAAGAATTAATTTTCTGAAAATGTGAAAAATATATTTCCTTATCATCAAACACAGAAATATATTTCTCAGTCATCACACACACATCAAAATAGGAATCAGAAATATTTTTCCCATTCCTTTTTTCCAGAAAGTATATTTTCAGAAATATATTTCCAATTCGATATTTCCAGGCCATCAAACATCCCCTTAATGCCTCTTAATACTCATATACTCTACATAGGAAGAGAGAGACCTGCATGAATTCAAGATTTCAAGTCATCCAATTAATCACATTTCTGAAAAGATAAACATCTTTTAATGGAATTTGCACCCTTTGTAGGTTGAGTGAGAGAGAGAGAGCAGCTTAATTGGCTTGTGTCTAATTAATTTCTTGGGAACTTAAATTTATTTAGCATGTTCATTTATCTTGAAATATTCATGCACAATGGAAAACTGCATGGAGTTGAATCTTTTTTAATTTCCCCATAACCATAAGTAAGACTTATATTGGGGGCACCTTGTTATTGTTATACATACATACATATATACATACATATATATGTATGTATGTATGTATGTATGTATGTATGCATAATATTCTGGGTGTGTGTATGGCCATGTCCTTGCACCCATTTTTTTTAAATGCCCCATACCCGTGTGTGACTACTCTCACCTAACCCACACCCAATTTTTTTGAAAACTGTACTTAAACCCTACACTTGTGTGACATGTCTATATATGAAAATGAAGGTAATTTATTATGTCTTTAAAGTGTAAAGTATAAAATTTAATAAAATAAAATAAAGATCGAAACATCCAAGCCAATATCTTCGTATGGCTCAAAGGTGCAAACTTAGATATTCAATGTATGTTAATTTAAAAAAATCACAATCTTAATTTTTTATGCTAAACATATTAAATTCGAAAAAGATAAAACATGAATTGCATAAACATAATGTAATAACAAGCTTATGCTACCTGCAACTTGCACATTTTCATTTTAAATCATTGAAATTGACCACTTCAATTGCTCTCAATGCTTAAGTGGGTATCAAAATGAATAAGTTTGTATTCTATATGACTTATTCCTTGGAGTCTTGAAACCATTTAACAGTCTTAAAATTACAATTCTTTGGTTTGGAGGATAGACATAGTGATGGTCTCTTATAATGAAAGCCCTAATTTTGTAACATAATTTTTTTTTAAACTTTCTGTAGAAGTTTTTTCATTACAAACTTAATGCTTAATATTTAGGCTTAATGAATTTATATAAATTTCAAAGTAATGTTGTCACTTTTTTGTGAAGTTGTTTGGATCATGCTGACTTATGGATCCTGTATTACAATGTCGCAGCATTGTTGCCTATGCAGGTATTTTAACAATTTATTTCTTTTTGCAGCTTCTCTCTGGTGCAACTTTATTTGGAGCTGTATTTTGCTTTTGTTCTTTCTTGTCACCCAAGTTATATGGTTTTGTGATCCTTTTCTCAATTGGCGAGTTGCTTGTTTTTGCAACACAGGTCTCTTCTCTCTTGCCTGCTTGATATGTTGTTTGGATCATGCTGACTTATGGATCCTGTATTAAAATGTCGCAGCATTGCTGCCTATGCAGGTATTTTAACAATTTATTTCTTTTTGCAGCTTCTCTCTGGTGCAACTTTATTTGGAGCTGTATTTTGCTTTTGTGCTTTCTTGTCACCCAAGTTATATGGTTTTGTGATCCTTTTCTCAATTGGCGAGTTGCTTGTTTTTGCAACACAGGTCTCTTCTCTCTTGCTTGCTTGATAGGGATTATGTCTTTCTTTCCTTTGGTTTATGGTATATGCAATTTTAACGCCATGTGCTACTGCACTTAGGAAAAATGTTGCTTCATATCTTGTACACTTTTTTTTAATTGTATGAACAACTTTGTGTTAACTTTGAATGCCAAATTAGTGGATATCTCATATGAGAAACTATCATATCATGCAATGTGGGTATATACGGCTTAATGACCATGATCTCTTGATAAGTAGTGAATTGTGCTAGCCCTTAGGCTGACACTGCGATACAGCATATGTTGACATGTCTCTTGTACTCTTCAAGCATTCTAGCTTCTCTTGCTTTCTGTTCAAAAATTTTTAATGTCTTCTTTATGTTTTAGCATTTTGTGGTGGCATTAGGAATTTCAAGCTTTTGAATTTTTCATTTTCTCCTTTTGTTTCTGATCCATTAGAGAATTTACAGTGTGATGCGCTCCCAAACTTTTTCTTGACTGTGGACAGTAGGATTTTTCTAAGCTGGTTTATCTTCAGAATATAACCATAGATGTCAAAAAATGTAATATTAACGTTAAAAAGGTGAAAAAAGTAAAAAAAAAAAAGTGTCTCTATAAAGAAAACACAAACATATATTTAACACGCAATTATCGCAACTGTTTTACCTTTTTTTTCGTTTTTATTCCCATCATTGAAGTTATTTACAAAAAAGGCATTGTTGCCATCAAATTATGGTCTTTACCTGCCAGTTCTTTTTTTTTTTTCAGTCTCCATTTTCTAATTTTCATCTTGATTGTAGTCGTGTATTTGCCAGTTCCATTTTTTCTACTTTTCATTTGTGACTTCTACTTTGGTATATTGGATATCCTTCATGATATTATGATGGTCAAATTTTAGTTCTAGTTGTCGTTGTCTATAGGGGTGGAGCTAGAAGGTTTTCCTTTTTTTTTTTTTTGTTGGGTGGGGTGGGGGAACTATAGTTTCAAAGTTTTGACAGAGACCAAAGCATAATTTTTCAAAACTTTCATATAGACTAATTTAAAATTTTTGAAAAATACAAGAAGAATTTTTTTTTCTGAAAATCTGAGGCTGGCCATGGTCCCTTGACTGCTCTGCCCTTGGTTGAAACTTCAAACTTAAATTAAACCATTTTTCGTCATTTTTATCATCACTAGGGCCCCATTTTTATGATTTTGTCTACTTTTATGTTTTTTTATTGGTTTCTCATTGACTGTATTTTTACTTAATTTTGAGATTTTTTTTCCGTTTTTTGAAAACAAACGCCAAAATTTTCCCCAAAAAAATAATTTCTACCTGAGGAAAACCTCACCCTTAAAAACCTAAGAATGGTATTTCTGGCTATGTTTCGGAGACATCACCATGTGCATGTATATGATATAGAGTTAAATTTGATCATATTCTGTAAATTTCAATTTGAAATACATATGTTCTAGATTCACAAATTATTTCAGGGCACTAAAGTAGGAAGAAGGTTTGGCTGTGTGATTGTCTCTAATGATTTGCTGTTCGAGGAGCAAGTAGTATACATATTACATGCTCCTGCTTGATGGACTTTTGCTGGTCCTGCGTGTGCAGGCTCCTGTGAACTATGTGTGCCGTCATTGTGTCAAACCCAGTTTGAGACCACTCTCGATGGCCATGTCTACTGTCTCCATCCTTATTTTTGGAGATGTGCCCTCATCACCACTTGTTGGTGTTCTTCAGGTTTGTGTCGGTTTAATTCTTTCATGCAATTATCAATTTGTTCTGACTGCATTTATGTCTTAATTGTTAAATGTGTTAGAAAGAAAAGAGAATTATCTATTGGGTTAGCCTTAATCTATCTTAAATAGAGATTAGAGGGGTGATATACAGATTACAAATAATTCCATTAAGAAAATAAAAAATATTAACTAGTTCACTAAGCAACTTCCTAGAATTCTAATAACCGCCCAACACACTTAGCTATTTTTCTCAACACTCCCCCTCAAGCTGGAGCATATATATTTATCCTGCTCAACTTGTTGCAACATTTTGAGAATCCAAATATAAATAAGATCATAAGGGTTTAGTAAACATGTCCTCAACTTGCTTTTACGTGGAAACATGAACTGTATAAATGTTTCCTGCTTGAACCATATCTCGAATATAATGACATTCTACAATATATTTGGTCATTTCATGAAATACTAGATTGTTATCTATATAAGTTGCTGCGCTATTATCACATATCGTCGTCATTGGAAGCAAATCCTTTATTCCAAGGCAGGTTAGCATCTCAGTGGTAGTTTGAGCCATTGCTCTATTCTCAGACTCTATGCTAGATCTTGCAACTACCACTTATTTCTTGCTCCTCCAAGTAATTAAATTGTCTCCTACAAAGATACAATACCTAGTTTATATCTCTTGTCATTGATCAATCCAACATAATGTCAGCCACCGCTAATAGGTATAACCCCTTACAAGAGAACCTTGAGGAACACACGCACATGTCGACCCTAATTCTAGATTAGTGTGAAACACCCACTATTCTTTGCTATAATCCCCTTTTTTCCTTGTCCACACCATTTATGGTTGTTATCGAGTCAGTCCAATGGACCTGACCCGTGATCCCATACCCGATCTCTAACACATAATCTGCATTCGTGTAAGCTATGATGTTAAGAGGGTCGCATTTTTTAAATAAAAGTCCTTTGCCAAGAGGTGACTTGAAGTACTTGGGAATCATCATGGCTATTTCCTAATGAATTTTCTGGGGTTTCTCCATAAACTGACTCAACTTTCCCATGGTTAGAGAGATGTATGGTTGAATAACTGTATCCTATAGAAATTTGCCAATAAGTGACCGATATGACTTACTATCTATCGTTCTGAATCATCTTCATACAATTGGAGATACAAATTCATAGGAATGTTTGCAAGTTTGGTGCCAAGCATCCGGGTCTGCTTGAGCTAATCAAGAAGATATTCCCACAAGGAGCTTTCCCTACTCCTTGCTATCTATATTCCCAAGAAATATTTGAGTGGGTCAAGATCCTTAGTGACAAAGTACTTGTGCAAGTACATATAGGTTTCAACAATCTCCTCCTTAGAGTCCCTTGTAAAAATGATATCATCAATGTATACTACCATCGCTAGAATGTCCTTCATGATCTTTTTAGTAAAGAATGACTAGTTAGACGGAGAACACTAAAAACCAACACCCAACATCACTTCATATAGCTTTTGAAACCATTTTCTTGGGCTTGCTTAAGCCCATATTTGGCTTTCTTCAACCTGTAAACACTCTCCTATTCAAAGCATAGGCGGCTGTTGCATGTAAGTGGTCTTAGCCAAATCACCATAAAGGAACACATTATTAACATCTAGTTGAAAGGGACTCCATCCATAGTGCACAGTTACAACAACAACCATTCCTATCAGGCAACATGAGAGAAGGTCTCAAAAAAGTCCACACCATAAGTTTAAGTATATACTTTAGCTAACCAAGCAACCCTTATAAGTTATGTCTCTCATTCGAGTCATCTGAGAGATATTTGACAGTATAGAGTCTATAGACCCAACCAACTATATCTGCATCAGATGAAGGAGAAACCAATTCCCATGTACCTCGAGAAAGTAAAACATCCATCTCTACTTGCATCGTCTGCTTCCATTTAGGATTAAGAAGAGCTTGTTGATGACATATGGGAATGGACATGGTAGACAAGGCTGAGATATTCGTTGAATGTGTATGCACAAATAAAAAGAGAAAAGCTTTTCAAATAATAGATAAGTGTACGTAAATTAGGTTGCAAAAAAAAATCATATATTTGAGAGAAATTTAAGAACAATGTATAACCACCCTTTCCTTGTATGACATTGGCGATTATCTAATCACCTATTGAAATAGCAGTTCGATATAGAATTTAAAAAAAAAATGATTGGTAGAAAGAACATAGTTATTATTTCTTTTTGACCTATCTAAATTAGTGATATCATTCAAAACATTAAAATAAGAATCACCCTCAAGTTTCAGAAATAAGAAGGTTCTTCAATTGCAAACCTAATAAGTGACATTATATTCAAGGTTTTCCCAAAATCTAAACGTCTTAAGCTGTATTTCTCTACAGCTTGCTTATTTCAAAATCAGCCCTTTGCATCGCTTGAACATAACGTGCATGTAGGATCTCACGTCATTTCAAAATAAACAGTTATGGGTAGGCCCAAACAGTTAAAAGGAACGGATATCCACAAGTGATTCATGCTAAATAAGATTATACTTGATCAAGTCAAGCTCAACTTATCTATAGAACACTAAAAACAAATGAATCATACCAAACGTAATTGAAATGTTAGTTTTAGCTTTAGAAATATTGTTTTACATATCAGCAAAGTTGTACTAATATAAGGTACAGGTATTGTGTCATTATAGTAAACTCATTGTACAAGCCAAAGAATGCATAGGGACAAAGTACTAATTTCGAGTTTTTATATAGCCAATCCACAAGATCTCAACCCAAGTATGGTTTCCTCGAGAGAAGGTTATATGTTATGACTAATGAGGAACTATGTGTTACAGGCTAAAAATGACCAAAATGCTTCTACTTGTTAAATGAAGCATCTTCCCCTACAAGGACAAAAGTGAAATCTGAACATTTTGGCCATAAATAATTACCAAGATACCCATGCTTTAAAAGGTGGGAACATGCCTTCCCATGTTAACGGCATAACATGGCAAGCATGCTCCCAGTTTCCTCCTCTAGCTCAAGTTGAATTTTATAGCAATGGCATTCTCATAAAAAACATGAATAAGGTACTGTTGGGGGTATGCTTTTGCAGAGAACAAGAGTTTTCTGTTCCATCGATACCCTTCAATGTTTTGGAGCACTATCAAGACAACCGAAGGCATTGTAGATGGGGTTGGTAATGCTGCTTCATCCCCAAGGTTATATTTCAATTATATTCTAATAATGGGTAATCACTGGTTAAAAAAAAAGGTAATCTTTTAACCTGCCATCAGTTTTCGGCTAAGTCACACGGATACGCCTATTTGGCCCACGTATCCGTGTCAATACGGGGATACGGGTGCGGATACGGCATAGATACGTTTTGGATCGGGTCTGGATTAGACCAGATCCAAGCAAAAAAAAAACAGATTTTAAGTTAAGTTGAGCTCTTCTCCCTTTTTCTTTGGGGTTCTTTTTTTCTGTTTTTCTGATAAATGACTAGAATGATGATATTGATAAACAATGTTTTGTTTGTGACTTTAATAGTGAACTATTAATTTAATGTTTTTTTTTCAATTTATAATTTTTGATAATATTATATTTACCATATCCGCGTATCCGAGAATTGTAAAAATTGTTGTGTCTGTACCCGTATCCCCACCCTTATCGCACCTGCACCACTTAGCTTTTCAGAACATAAGAACAAGAACTGGAATTCAAACACTCCTTTTCATAATCATAAACAACTGCCTGAGAACGAATAGGAGCTTACGAACAACTTGTAGGCGTTTGAAAATATTCCATAGTTGGAGGGTGTAGTTACTAGCGCGAAATGATATTTCCTTCTTGTGCCAATATTTCCAAGACAATCTTAATGTATAAATCAAGTTCCTATGCCACACCCTGTGGATGGAATTAAGATGAATATACTAGTAAAAAATGTCAACATCCGTTACTGGGAGTATTTTCTGACGTTCCTTCCCATACGTTTCTCCCCCTTTCTCAATGTCTCTCTCTCTCTCTCTCTCTCTAGTCTGTCCCTCTGTAGTTGATTATGATGGAATTCACAGCCACAAAAATTCAAGTAAACAATGCATGGAGATGCAACCATAGCTGCGGTTTTCATTATTAAGCAATTTCAAGACCACATGGCTGTACCAATGCATATTTATCAAAAGCGAAGACACAAAGAACCATTGTCGCCACGTTAAAATGATAAACGAGAACCTGCACTGATCAGAATGAGGGTGACAGGCAAGCACAAAGTAATCTGCCATGATAATTATCTGGTTTTGGCTGCAGACAGTCAGATGTAACTCGAACATTATGGCTGCGGACTCAGGCACAAACCAAAGTATGCATCGGAGACCAGCCGTAGGGCTTCACAACTCGTGTGGTTTTGATTGTGGTTTTGAAAGTTGGTTGGGCTGGTGGGCCAGTGGGAGTTAATTTGATTCCAGTGGATACTAATTCTCTGGATTGCAAAAGGTAACAGGTGCTACACTTAAGTTGAAGGAACTCTAAGCTCACCTAAAGTCCCATACAACTCTTAATAAAAAGAGAAAATATGAAAATGATACTTTTACTAAGTGACTTAAAAATATTTGATAGGATAGCATATAAGTCGGATCCTAAATGCATCAGAGATCGGATTAGAATCCGATACTACAAATCCTCTAACCATACCTTGGCCATTTTGCAGACATGGTATTTACCAGTTCTGACACGTAATTATGGCTTCAGCTATCTACCGATTCTGAGACGATTTGGCTTCTTATTCAAGAGTGCGATTAAAATGGAAGCTTCAACGTTTCGAAAGTACAGAAAGCCATTAAAATGGCAGCTTTAACAAATTTTCATGTCTTCAATGGCAACGCAACCTGCTTTTCTCACGCCTGCATGTGTATGCACGTGATTTGCTTTGTTCCAGACACCACATATACAACCTGGCGAGTACAAGCACTTGATTGCAATTAGTTCCCTATCAAGCATCAATAAGCTGCTAAGTCGTAACACCCACAATTTCACGAAAATTTTATAATTCACAATTTCACATCAACAGCTTCTTGATCCCTTAAAAGAAAAAATAAGTACATGCACGATGCACCTGTAGTCTGAAAGAAACATCTCCCTGTTACACCTTAGTAACCACTAGACGACGTGCGAAAGCACGAAGCAGAGATTTCCTTCACTTGACAACAACCAACAGTCAGACATGGTGTCGACTATTTCAAGTCAATGAACCTACCTGTCAAAGCCAAATAAAGCCAATTAAAACGCTTCTTAGTTCCTTATGTGATCGCCGTTCCCATCAAAAGTAAAGAATATCCAACTAACTTTTTGTTTCTCGAAATCGTGACTAGTCAGAGATCCAATTTCTCAGCATAAAATGAACATGAGAAAATGCATGATATGATTTTAGCAACAATAATTTGATTTTTAGAAGAATTAATCTCACAGGTCGAAAATAATATACCCTTACATAGGCAAGATTTCTTACCTATGCCTCGTTGCAAATGAACTAAAACTCTCATGTTTGGCTCTCAATGGGAGCAAGGGCAACCTCCAGAGCCGGCAGATGCTGATTTGTAACTTTGTTCCCACACATCTGTTGGCTCTGCATTTGCATGAGGAACATGACGTGGATGCTTCTCTCTCTTGTCTCCTTTCAACTGCTTGAATGCATGTGGAAGTGCAGGGAGTAACGCAGTTATGCATTCTGCCATTGCATTTGGATTTCCTGGCATATTGATTATCTGAAACAGCAGGAGTAACAACACAAATAAGCATGCAGAAACAGAACGCTGAGAAGAACTAACTACTTCTCCAACCCTTTAATCAGAGAAAATGCTAAAAGTGTTATTACTCCAGCTCATATATGGGATCTAAAGCAGATTGTGGAAGGAAACATGCCATACTATTTAAGATATCACAACCAGGAAACTCCAGTAACAGATTTTCAAACAGATGGAGGAAAAAGGTTTTACCAGGGTTGATCCTCTTATTCCTGCTGCAGCACGAGAGAGCATAGCAAATGGAGTAACCTATTCCAGAGCAACAAACGTGAACCACAGTGAGTTTAAAAAGCTGATTTGAGGAACTGCAAAAAGGCAAGAACAAGGAGCAAAAAACCATACACCTGCAATAAGGCCAGCCATACTTTTGGCAGTTTTATACAGGCAAACAAACAGCAATGTCTTCCTAGATGCAACCACTTCAAAAAATGTCCTGCTTTAGATTGAACTTTTTACGTACAATAACATATTTAACATCTCAAAACAAAGTGGCAAGATATCCATATGGGCTCTTCCAAGAACCAAAATGATTTTCCAGGTAGACTTCTGAAAATGCCCCCACAAAGTCTGGCAGATGCACAATCACATGCTTCCCTACATGTGAGCATATAACTGGAAGTTGGAACATATATGTCAGAAAAATGAGGCAATCCACATCAGAACCTATAGTTAAAATTCTGACTAGTTGGTTGAGACCAGTGATTCGTCTTGACCTTGTGCTTTTTATATGTTTCTATATTCATTTTTGTATATATAGTATTTATTTATTTATTTTTAGTCAATCAACTTGAACAGAAACAGACCAACTAGTCCCCACTAGCCCATTTATGGTCTTGAATGACCTGTGTCAGACTTCTGATTTTGATAATTTAAGCCTGAACATATGAACTGCCATTTGTTGAACTATACAAGATTAGCGTACAAAGACTCTGCCCATATTAAATATAACCAAGTTTTTGGAAATATCAAAATTTCACCTTCCATTTCTGAAGTTGACACTTCTCTAAATTGGCATGCGTATAGCTGCAAAGAAATGCCTTAAACGTCCATAATATAAGCATTTACTTTGAGGCAAATGATACCTTCAGACTGTCATGCATCATTACGTGCAAGAGACCAGGGGTCTCTTTCTCAATCAAACATTTTGTTGCTTCAGGTGTAACATCTCTGGGAGTAAAGCCCGTTCCACCTATAAATGCCACAAAGACATATCAGAAGATAGTTATTCTTTCCTCCGCTACAAAAAGAAGCATAGTTTCTGCAAAGACATTTTAGATATAAGGGAAATATGTGTAGCCCTACGTTTAGAAAAACACTTTAAAGACAAACAGCATCCATCTAGACTATTAATTTATCTCATTGTGTCTACAAATGAACATGAATCCTTCTGCTATTTTCCAATTCATATAGCTTTCTAAATTTTTTCATGATATCTCCCAAACAGATATTTCACATGATAGCTTGATATTAACAAATAAACATGACGATTCTTTCTGCTTTTGTGCAGTCACCAATAGTACCTGTATATTGAAACAACCAAACATGATAGTCATTTTGGAGCCACCTGACTATATCAGCGAAGCATCCCAATACCATAAGAATATCAGTATATCTCTAGAATAATCATATATTAGAGATGCACACATCCCAGTTGATCTAGTCTGAGTATAATTTTGCAGACACAAAAACACACACACTCTTCCTTTTGCTTCTTTATATAATCAAAACTTCCTTATTTGTTTATCTTGTTGCAAGAAATCAAGAAAATTCAAGAAACAATTATTTTAGCTTACTTTTATACTGTTAATTATACATTTCTTAAGAAAATGTTCACAGGAACTACCCTGCATAGAAATTACTAAGAGACAAGAATCAAAATAGTCATGTTTCCTAGTAAATACAGTAAAAATAACAGACTTACAAGCTCAGATTATCCCAAGAAAACATAACTGTCACTTGACTTGTTTTTCTGAAAAATAATTTTGCAGACGTAATTTGTGTCAATGAGTTTGTATCTGGATGGGTCGCTGGTCCAGAACCGACCTGTCTGTCTCTTAAGTGTGATGACTGTCGTCACTTAAGAGGGTTGTTTTAATTCCAATATGTTTTTAATGAAATTAAGAGATAGAGAGAACTGCAGCTAGTGAGCGTTGTTCCTCCACCTCTGTCGTGGATTTTCCTTCAGTTTTGAAAGGTTTTCCACGTTAGATCTGTGTTCCTCTTCTCTTCTTTGACATCCATAATCAGAGCTAAATTTTGGATCGAAGAAGACTTTTTTTCTTGGTGAGCAATCTCTGGAGCAACTTTTGGAGCCACCATCTGAGTGGGCCATTGCTGAAGCTGTCACCTAAGTCCGCTGCCATTGGAGCCATCACCTGAGTGAACCACCTGAATCAACGCCTCTTGTCGCTGGACAAGGTTGAGGACCCCTGGTGGCAGATAGCTCACCGGTCACACCACGCCTGACACCATGCCCGACACGCAGTCTGTCCTGATTAGTCGTGCTCCAGGATCGAGCCAGAAAGGCATTCAGAGATTCTCACATTGAAAAAATAATGGTTGTACGGTTGATTTCTGTTGGGATTTCCAGCCAGAAAGGAAGAATAATCTTGGCAGCAAGAACCCAGGAGGAAAAAAGATGGCCGTTGGTCCTGAAGTTGCTGATTACACTGGTGAAAAAAGAACGTAAGCAGCCGATCAGATTCGTGAACTTCAAGCCTACTTAAGCGCATTGATGTTCACAAGGATGAGCCCTCTAATGATGTGAAGATCAATCGTGCCCTTGTCGTGAGTGGTAATAAAGTTAATTTGTACTTTGGTGGATGCATTGTTGATAGTGGTGCCACACACCATAGGACTGGAGATCCCAAGGTATTTTAGGAATACCACCGCTCCTCTAGGAAGGAGAGGGTCACTCTAGCAGATGGTTCTTCTATATTTGTAGCTGGGAAAGGGAGTCTTGAGTTATTAAATAAATATCTAGTTCATAATGCCCCTTCACGTCCCTCATCTTCTTTTGAATCTTTTGTCTGTCAGCAAGATCACCAAGGAGTTGAACAGTGACTTAATATTTTTTGTTGATCAATGTGTTTTGCAGGACTTGATGACGAGGAGGAAGATTGGGATTGGTCTTGCTTCTGAAGAGTTGTATCAAATGCCATTGAAGGTTGCGACTGCTCTTATGACAACAATCAATGAGAAAAAGAATAAAGATGATCAAATTCAGCTTGTTTTGAGATGGCACGAGAGACTCGATCACCTTCCTTTCGTTTTACTTTGACTGTTGTTTCCTGATTTGTTTTCCAGCATTAGCATAGACTTAGTAAGATGTGAAGTCTGCCAATTGGCTAAACATGTTCGGGCTTCGTACCTTATTTCTGAAAGTCGATCTAATAAAGCTTTTGCCTTGATTCATTCTGATATGTGAGGCCCCTTTGGCAATTCCTCCAGTCATGGGTTCCAATACTTCATTACGTTATTGATGATTACTCTGGCAGCACTTTTGTCTATCTGTTGAAAGATCGTAGTGAAGTGGCTCATGTCGTTGAAACATTTATTACTCTTCTTGAAACACAGTATAATACTTCTGTTCAGATCTTTCGATCTGATAATGCTCGTGAGTATGTTTCTCATTCTATTGAAACATTCTTTCGGAAAAGGGAAATTGTCCATGAGACATCCTGTATTTATAACCCACCTCAAAATGGGGTTTGCTAAGCGAAAGAACTATCATTTGCTTGATGTCATTGGAGCCCTGTTATTTCAACATGTGCCAATCTATGATTTTGTAATATCAGATTAGTGTGTCATCCACCAAAGACTTATCCCCAGAAAAACAAGAAAGAAGGAGAAGAGAAGTGCCAAAGCATAGGGACGGCAGCAGCATTAACTGTTTGTTGAACCTTAAGATTATATTATAAAATCAATCTTTTACACAATGGACTAATAAGTCCTATTAGAAACAAAGAATATTACAGCTGTGCCATTAATGAGAAAACATAATGTTAAAAAGGAAACACCTAATATGGCGTCTGAATCTGGATCCAGATCCAGACATCATGACCCAAACCTTATACACGTTTTAACACCCAAGAAGTATTGGGGTGATGTTGTACTCATCAGTCCTTATCTTAACAACTATATGCCCAGTCGTGTGTTGAATGGGCGGACTCCTTACTCGATGTCAACGCCTGGCTGGGATCCATTTGCTCTTCCCCCTCGTGTGTTTGGTTGTGTCTGCTTCATTCATAATCACAGTCCACATGCACATGTCAAGAAATTAGATACTTGGGCCATTAAAGGTAAATTCTTGGGTTACCCTCCTACACAAAAAGGGTATAAGTGCTTGGATCCCTCCATAGGGCGTTGTTATGTGATCAAAGATGCGACATTTTTTTAGCATATTTCCTACTTCCAAAAGAATCCTCTTCAGGGGGAGACTTTGGGAAGAAATGGGGAAGAATATTCTCAGTTGCAAGAGATTCAGTTTGCCAACTTTCTAGACTATAAGAGTGAACAATATAGAGAAGTTGATGTGACCGAGCAATATGGGAATGATATTGAACTACCAAATACTATTGGGCAGTGTGAAGGGCAGCATGATCATTTACTTGGACAAGTTTACTCCAGGAGGCACCTCGTTGAAGATAAAAAGAATGAAGACACCAATCTTAATCCTGAGATACCCTCGAATGAGCCAAGTCCAATATGTGAGGAGCATGATGAAGATGTCAAAAATGATAGGAACACTGAAGAACTTTCTATTGCCCTAACAAAAAGGACCATGTCATGTATTATGCACCCTATTAGTAACTTTATATCTTATTCAAAGCTTAGTAGAGTTTACAAATGCTTCAGATCCTCTCTTTCTACTTTTATTATTCCCAGGACTGTTGTTGAGGCTCAGGTGAATCTGAAATGGGTTCTTGCCATGCATGAGGAAATGAAATTCCTTCACAAGAATAGAACGTGAGAAGTTGTGGATATTCCTAAAGATGCACATCTTGTGGGATCAAAGTGGGTTTATACAATTAAGTATAAACCTAATAGAACCATGGAAAGATACAAGCCACGGCTGGTCGCAAAAGGTTTCAATCAAAAGTATGGCATAGACTATCTGGAAACATTTGCCCCAATTGCAAAGATGAAGACTGCCCATGTGATTCTTGCTTTAGTAGTTTCAAAGGAGTGGCAAATGTATCAACTTGATGTGAATAATGTCTTCC
Source organism: Nymphaea colorata (assembly GCF_008831285.2). Taxonomy (NCBI): domain Eukaryota; kingdom Viridiplantae; phylum Streptophyta; class Magnoliopsida; order Nymphaeales; family Nymphaeaceae; genus Nymphaea; species Nymphaea colorata. The sequence continues at coordinate 4,842,143 of NC_045140.1, forward strand.
TTAATGATGATTTGGAAGAAACAGTTTATATGAGTCTAACCCCGATTATGAAAGAACAGAAAAAATGCTGCAAATTGAAAAAGGCTTTGTATGGTCTTAAACAATCATCTCCAGCATGGTTTGAACGCCTCAAACTTGTGATGAACAAGCATGAATACCATCAAGGTAATGGAGACCCCACCCTATTTGTGAAACAGATGGAGGACAAGATTGCTCTTCTCTTAGTTTATGTGGATGACATGATAGTTACATGAGATGATGAAGAAGAGGTTACAAGGCTGAAAAAGATGTTAGCTTCAGAGTTTGATCTCCAAGACCTTGGAAAGTTACAATATTTCCTTGGTATAGAAATGGCTAGGTCAAGTATTGGCCTTGTCATAAATCAAATAAAGTACACTCTTGACCCGCTAAAAGAGACCGAGAAACTTGGCTGCAGACCATCTCCTACTCCAATGGATGTCAGTACTAAGATCAATATTAAAAATGGGAAGCTGGCAAGCTGCTTGATGATGAAGCTAAAGGGAAACATCAACGGTTAGTTGGGAAGTTGATTTATCTAACTCTCACTAGACTCGACAACATTTGCCGTGAATGTGATGAGTCAATTCATGCATGCTCCTACTGATGCTCATTGGAATGCTGCTGAGAGGATCTTGTGCTATCTGAACAAGAATCCTGTAAGGCCCTATATGTGAGACAAGATCAACTGAAGATTGAAGAATATTTTGATGCTGACTGGGCTGGCTGCATTGATACAAGGTCTACCACTGGTTATTGTATCTATTTGGGAGGTAACCTGGTAGTGTGGAGAAGTAAAGGGCAAGATGTATGTTCCTGTTCGAGTGCAGAGGCTGTACCGTGCTATAGTTATAGGAGTTTATGAACTATTCTAGCTAAAAGAGTTGATGGCTGATATCAGGACTAAGATTGATGGACCTATGAAGATGTACTAGGATAATAAGTCTGCTACAAATCTTGGAAACAATCCAATGTTACATGATAGGACCAAGCATGTAGAGATTAATCGACATTTCATTTGTGAGAGAATTGACTCCAAGGAGCTTGTCTTACCATATATAAAGTCTGATGATCAATTTGCAGATGTGTTAACAAAAGCGTTGTCGTCTACTCAGTTTGAGAAGAATGTAAGCAAGTTGGACATGTTTGACATGTATGCCCAACTTGAGAGGGATCGTTAACGAGTTTGTATCTAGATGGGTCGCTGGTCCAAACCCGACCTGTACATCTCTTAAGTGTGGTGACTGCCGTCACTTAAGAGGGGTGTTTTAACCCTAATTCGTTTTTTAATGAAATTAAGAGAGAGAGAGAGAGAGAGAGAACTGCAGCTAGTGAGCGTTGTTCCTCCACATCTGTCGTGGTTTTTTCCTTCAGTTTTGAAGGGTTTTCCACATTAAATCCGTGTTTAGAGACATATATATCAGCATGACATGCAAGATGAAGCAAAAATATATCAGACCCAATACTTGAAAATTTCAGTTCTTAAAGAGACTAAATTCATGATGTTTTGAATGTAAAGATCAATCCATAAGGTAGATTATAGAATTGAGTGAAAAATGTCAACAATAAGGGTCTGCTACACCAGGCGCAAAATGGGACTGGTTGAACATATTCCTTACATATTAGGTTCTTGGACAAGTAAGATGAGTTTTAGAAGTCAAAGACAATTTGACAACCACAAAAACATGTACACCCATACACACACACACATATATATGTATATAGAGAGAAGGAAATGAGTTTTAGATGCCAAACTCACAAAGAAACAAAACCAGATTTACATACATACATAGACACACACACACACACACATATGTATATAGCATGGGGAGACGGAGGACCTTTGCATTGGAACACAGGATAAAAAAACTCAACCTAAAGTAAGTATCAGATCGACTTTCTCAACATCACTCCATCTTTGCAGAATCTCTTTAATTTTATCCACCTCATCAGGGACAACTGCTGTCGCAACCACACTTGCTCCCCCCAACCTTTCTGATAAGGAAGTTATAACAGAAACTGCTCTTGGGCCACTGCAATCAGCATAAAAGCAAAAGAATTTAGTGGTCCATGACTCTGTTATAACTATAGTCGTTCACAAAATTGAAATTGGTTTAATGAAGTGATCTGATAATGTATGGCTTACATAGTTCCAAAAGCAAACAAAGATGTGTCAATGCAACGGATTCAGGGAATGTATGCACACATTTTCTGAATTCTGGGTCCACATTCCACGCACACAGACACACACACACACACACAGAGTGAGAAAGGTTCTGAACTCTGCCCAAAAGAGACTCTAGTCCAGAAGGAGGGAGCTTCACATCAGCTTCCTTCCCCCTGTGTTCTCTGGCTGAGAGAGACAGAGCAAGTTTCTCCACTCTATCTTTTGACATGACAAAGAAACAAAAAAACGAAGGTCTCAATTGGCACAATTTCTCTGACCACCAGTCGTACCAATAACTCACGACACCATGTAAATGCAAGGCCAATGATTTTGCCATTCTATCTGATGGATGGAAGAGGAGGTGGTACAACGCAGGTCTTTACGATCCAAGCGAACAAGAGGATGAGGTAAACTCATCTTCCATTGAAATCAAACTAGCCCTGTTTTGTAATTCACAAACGTGTAGCTTATGTTGATTGCTTAACTAACTACCATGAAATTAAATACAGGGTTTATGTGATTTTGTTGAAGAATTGTTATGTCTCATGACGGAAGTTCGAAAGGAGGTACATATATTCTATAATGATGCACAATATATAACAGCCTAATATTTGAGAAGGGCCATGGTGTTCACTCATCTTGCTGGCTTTCTGCAGAAGAGGACTTATGGGTTTGGGGAGCTACAAAATATGTTGTCTGAAATAATGGCCGGCGCCGGCGGGAGCTGCTGTAGTGGGTCGGCCGGCGCCGGCGGGAGCTGCTGTAGTGGGTCGGCCGGCGCCGGCGGGAGCTGCTGTAGTGGGTCGGCCGGCGGAGCCTGTAGAAGTTCGAAGAGGGCTCGCGTGGGAGGTCACGGCTGCCCGACTGAAGCACCCAAGAGTCGGCCTGCCACCACACTTGTCCCAGACCAATATTTCATGGTGTGCTCCCAAGTCTGAAGCTCCAACTCCAAACATTTCATTGTGTGCATCCAATTAACAGATACAGCCATTGATGTTTCTCTTCATATTATCAACACATGTTCTTCAGATAATACTATGAACAATTAGAGTGCTTTCAATTCTACAAAATTCCATACGTCATATGCTTGCAGGAAGTAATGCAGATCAAGGACTACAACACACTTTTGCAAAAGATAGCCAAGAAATCAAACCAACTTCATCATCTACAGTAATTAGAAATCTGCAAAAGAGAGAGTAAGAGGCGACAGAGAACACAAAAAATAAAAATGACACAGAACAAGAAACCAACTGAAGAAAAGAGAGAGATCCCTCTAAAATTGCCTAATACTGTTAGATAACCAAGCGATGGTTATCAACCAGTGTCATGCATAAGGACTAAATATCATCTTCCAGAAGCATAATATCTCGAAGCATGCCAGATTCCCAGACTAGGAGGCCAAACAAGTAGCAAGGGGACGTTACATATTTCTTCCCAAAGATGCAAAATAAATTAAACTTAGTCTGTCTCTCAACAATTTAGCTTTAAATAAAAGGTTGATGCAGTGATTAGAGCTCCTCACTCTAATTCCCGCGGGAAGGGCACCAAAGAATGCAAACCAAGTGAAAAGTGCCGAAAAAAACAAGGGAAATCAATAACCAAAAGAAATTAGGGTTTCTCACAATGCTAATTAGCCCTAATCACCAGAAAATATGCCCTTTTAAAGGGCCTAATCCTAAGATCCGAATTGGTTCTTGGGTCCACACAAACAAAAACTCCAAACCCAAAATAGAGAAAGGTCCCAAATAAGCCTAACGGGTCTGCATCTAAGATCCGGTCTATACTGCCTCAGAGGTTCAGCAAGAGAATTTGGAAATAACTACTTGAAGATGGGTATTCACACAACCATCAGAGAATATTTTTAATAAGATAGCACACAAAGGTACCCTAGAAAACCACATGAAGATGGCAGTCTTCATGACAAACATGAAATGTACAGTGTGTTATGCTGCTCTTTTAATCACTTCGTTAAAAAACAGCTGTCACTCTGCAACACTTTTTCTTGCATCAATTTAGTGGCCCCTGTGAAATAACATGCCACAGAGGTGTATCTTGATGCATCAGGGGCATGTACGACAAAAAACTAAGAGCCAAAACATCTTGCTCTTGAAAGACAAAATGGCACTACTTGGCTTGGCTCAAATATGGATCACCAGTTCACAGGTCATACTCATTGTATCACAAATAATGAGTATTGTCCTTGGATTTTAGAGGCGAAGTTTTTCTTGGATACTAACCAAGAATTCTGTTTTGCTCGGAAAAATCTAGAGCATACAAAAAATTCAAAAATAAAAAACAACAGACAAAATTATGAAACATTGAGGGCACGTTTGCTCGGCTGGAAATGCACTGTTCAACAGGAAATAAATTTCAAATTTTTAAAATTTTTCCTTCCCATCAAACGAAGAAAAATTTTTTTGCCCGTTGGATGGGTTTTCGGAAAAATATTTCCGGAAATATGTTTCCACCCCGGAGGGTGGAAACATATTTCTAGAAGCAAAAAAATGCCCGTTAAGGCGTGAGTCTCGTGCGAGAGGAAGAAAGAGGGGGAAACAGGGGACGCCATCACCCGCAGCAGCTCCCTTTCATGCGAGAGGAAGAAAGAAGGGGAAAGAGGGAACGCCCTTCCGTCTTCCGCAGCAGCTGCCTTTCTCCGTCTGTGCGAAAGGCAGCGATTCCGAGATGTGAACTATGAAAACCAGAGGGGTCTCAAATGGTGATTCCTAGATGCCGTAGCTCATCCACCTAAGACCTCTCCAATCCACATACTCTTGCCCTCCCTGAAACCTCTTTACAGAGAAAAACCCTAACCTTTTCTCCATTCCGCCTCTTCTTCTCCTTTTCCTTCGTCTTCATTTTCTGTTTCTGCATCATCCATGGCTACGTCCAGCAAACGTGCCCTTGAAGAAGAAGAAGCAGAAGCAGAAGAATAACTTAATCGAGAAGCCTCTGCAAACAGAAAGCCCCCGCTCCAGAAGATCTACCAAAGAGACATCAAAGGCACCACTTCACGTAGGTATTTCAGAGTGAAGCCTCTGATAGCAGTGGTTACGTTTATTTTGGTTTTGCTCTACTACTATCGTTGCACTAATTTTTGTCAGTTGTCGGTAACTATAATCTGAAGGCCTATTCATACATGAGGGTGATCACTTTCTTGTTAATCTTGCCTTATGTAATGCAGCCTGAAATACAATGATGCTAGTGATTTGTACTCTGTTGACTTAAAAGAAGCATTTCCTTTCACGTGCCATTGCCTATTTCTGGTTTTGTTTGTATTTGTTGCATCTGTTCATGGTGGTTTGGTAGATCAAGGGAGAAGATGTTTCAATTCCATGTGCAACGATTGGAAATTGATGCCTGGGCCACAACATTATGCCTGTATGGTTGACCTTCTTGGTCGATCTGGTCACCTCAATGAGGCTGTGAAATTTATAAGGGAAATTCCTGATGATCTTTTAACCACTGAATGGGAAATCGATTCTACGAGAATTTTTATGAAAGCGTTTCATTTGCTTCTCTTCAATGGAAGTTTTATTTTCCCAGCCTGCTCAGTGCTTGTAGAATTCATGGGAATCTGAATCTGGGAGAAATTCCTTCCAAAAAAGTCATGAATTTGCAGCCTATAGATGGAGTACATGTACTGGTTTCAAATATGTATGCAGCAAGAGGAATGTGGTGAGATGCTGCAAGCATTAGAACCCTAATGAGGAAACAGGGAGCAAGGAAGCAGTCAGGTTGCAGTTGGATTGAGATAAATGCAAAAGCAAATGTGTTTTTTTATGATGACAGATCTGTAGCACAGATCGAACGCATATATGAACTGCTTGGATCCTTGGCAGCTGTAATGGGAGATGTTGGTTGTTTAGTTCAAACAATGGCTTGAGATTTTGTCAAATGTATGTGGCCATGTCTCCAAATCTGATGCATGTCAGCCTCACCTTTTGAGGTTACATGCCGCTTGCTGAGGATGCTGAAAGCATATGCAGTTGTAGCTAATGTTTGAACTTTGTTGTTGGACATATTGTGATTAACAAAGTGGTGGCATTCATTGGGCTCCTTGCATTTACTTCAAAGTTGTTAGACTGGGAACAAAACCACTGAGCAATATAGAATTGAAATCTGGAAATGTACATGCTGAAAATTTCAGAAGCAGGAAACAGGAAGTACGGCATGCTGGTAGTCAATTGGAGATCGAACCACAAATGACGTAGAAGGTGGGTTGGAATGGTAGGCAAACTAAAAAGGAAGAATCTAAACGGATTCAATTGGAGGCAAACGAACACCAAGAACCAGATGCATCCCACTAAACTTGAAAATATATTTCTTTTTAATCAAACTAAGAAATAAATTTCTAGAAATATATTTCTTAGTCATCACACACATCAAAATGGGAATCAGAAAGATTTTTCCCATTCCTTTTTTCCAGGACGCCACCTGAGTTTTCTACTAATTTTATTACAAAACACTGATAAAAATTCAAAATAGTTATGGAATTATTAAAATAAGCCTCAAAAAATTAAAATCATTTTTTCTGCAGCTGGCAAAAACAAATATGAAGAAAATTGCTTCTGCAGCTGGCAATGCTTCAATTACTAGGGAATTAAAAACATTCAAACTTCATCATAACAGTCTTACCTACGATCAGGACCTGACCCAGATGCGACTGTATCGCTCACAGTAAGAACAGCAACCTTGACCTTTGCATCTTGGATTTGTTCGATTGTTAGTTCACTTCCCACACTGCTGGCAACCCTGTTCTTCTTGTTACATAAGGAAGATGCATGATCTGGCATCACACATGCATGGAAGTTGCTTATATCCGCAATTACAACAGCTTGAACACATGTTCCAGCAGGAAGTGTAGTGCCTGTTGCTGGCAATTCTAGTAAACAATTTGCAGCTTTCATACTTAAAAGACGACTACTTGTTTGTAAACCAGTGCTTTCCGCAACAAAACTGCAAACCCAAGAAGCAACATGTTACACAGCAGACACACGACGCGTAAAACTTTTTAATGAGTATTCTTACACTGAACATGTAGCCTTCATCGGACAAATAACAATTTGGTCATACTAACCCTGGATGGCCAGTCCCATCATTGGACTGCCACCTAATAATGGCACGATGAAATTCTGGACGGACAGGATCTGTCCTAATTGGTTTTTCCAGACGCGCTGATACTCTGCCATATTAATTCCAAGATTCAGTCCAGTAACTTGAATTCCATGCTCAATGTGAATGTACACATAACAGCTACCAAAAACATAAAATTGAGTCATTTGACCAAAAATGAAAAACTATGTTTGATCTGTTTGACATGTCTAAAATCATAGAGATGGTCTGAGAGAACCAAATAATATTAGTCAACCTGAAATTACATTTTATTGCCAAGAAGAAAATATTTTTGCAGAAAATTATTTGAAAGTTAGAACCAGGTCAACCTGTTGCATACCCCAACATAAGAATGGGTTGCTTTTAACCGCATAAATACATCACGGAAGTATAATTTCAACAACCCAATCATATTAAATGAAGTTTAGCCTCAAGAACATTGAGTCATTTTACCAACCTTTCAAGGTTTGGATTTGCCCATCCAGCCAGACAACGAATTGCTGGAACAACCATAAGATGGAAACCAACTATGCAACTCACAGGATTTCCAGGTAAACCAAACGCAAGAATCTTCTTTGGTGACCTTCCCATTGTTGAATCAACAGTAATTTCCACAAAAGTTAATGGCTTCCCAGGTTTCATTAACACCTGAAAGCAACCTATATGTCAAAAACTAAATATATAACCGAAAGTTAAATCTTTTTAACAGGAAAGGATGCCATCAGAGTCAAGCTATCCAACTATGTGGGATTAGCAACAATATAACAGATTAGAACATCGCAACCCAAAAAATAAATTATTTAAAAGAAGAAGAAGAAAGATCCTTTCTAGCCTATTGAATTCACACAAAACAGTAAGGATTACATAAGATACAAAGAGCACGTATTTTCCATGTTTAAGAAATAAATGCATAGCTGATTAGATATGTACTATCAAGTATCAACACACACAAATTGAGATATCAAGCCAAAAAAAAAAGAAAAGGTCAACAAGAGTTTCCACAAGCACATAAACCTAAGGAGACCCACAAATGTTGGACATACCAAACCACATATTTGTTAATAATCAGCGATTGTTGAAATGAGAGTCTAAAACACGACGCTTATCTGAACACCGACTTACAGATAATTGAGACAAGTTTGAAGTTCATTCCAGAAGACCAGTTTCTTGGTGGTTCATCTTTTTGACTTCAGACAACATATTTTCCATTTTCATGATAAATGCTGCTAAAAAATTTAATCTCACTTTGGAACTAAGATGCAAGGACACGTGCTTTTTGCTAGTAGCACTCTGAAAAAGGTGAAGACCATAAAGGCAACCTAGCCATTAAATCAATGCGCCAAAGGCAACAAGACATGCCTGGGCAGTGATGCTGCTACAAGTGGACCATAAAGGACTAGGCTGCCCAGGAGGATTCAGCAAGTCCTAAGCTAAACATTTTTTTTTAGAATCTTATGCCCAAGCAATTTCAAAGACGAAAGCAATGCACAAAAACAATCCGACAATAGGTGGATTACAAGACAAATTTCTCAAGAGAAATTCCTTAAAACTACAAGAGGTTCTCAGGAAAGGGAATTCATTTCATTTTCTCCATACCCATTCTTTATTGTCATGGAAAAGCCTGTCTGAAATTGCCCATCCAGCCACTAAAACTTAACGGTTTCATTCAAATCAAAGTTTTCAACAGGACTACACATTCTTTTACTCAGATGATGTCAAAAAAGAAAGTTTTAATCAATGAAATACTAATTTATACTGGAACAACATTTTGATGCACATAGCAGAGTTCTACCTAGTGGTGATCAATTCTCATAGTTGACTGTGGAAACTAACAAAAAGGATTTAAGGCTACCTTAGTGACGACATAATTGTGGGACCATGACTATGCATGTAGGCCAATGCACTTTTGAAGAAATTTTATTTTTTATTATCCCTAGGCATTGCCAACTCCTAAGTGGCAAGTAGTCTATACAAGGGTCTCATATTGATCCATGACTCCTCTCTCTCCTGTACCTTGAAAGTTCAAGACACTATCTTTTCAATTCCTTGGATGTCTTCGATCAGCTATTGCATATTTTTCCAAAACTGTACAAATTGCTATCCACAGAACTTCCAAAGATCCAACCGTAGAACGGGTAACAAAGTCCCCATGGAAATACAGATGAATGTCCAGAGCTTCAATACGAAGTTACGAACAGTACATATAGTAGTGATTACCCATGGTGTTGTGGATTTCAATACCTCCACTCCAACAACTGGACTCAAAAGAAAAGGAATAAGGCACTTAATTTCTCATTGGTAACTGATGGTAACTACCTAGCCAACCTACAATACAATCAGATGTTTGGTTAGTAGGCTAACTCACACAGAAACAGTTAGGCTATGTCACATAGAAACAATTCAAGTAGCCAAATGGGTGCACCATAAGATATGCCATGGACTTGGTTACTTGACATGTCACTTCAATGCACCTGAGTACATCACTGTCCAAATTTGCACTTAGTCAAACTTGACCAGTCCAAATATTGTCCTTTTTCCAAGGTCCAGCTATAAAAGCCAGAGGGGGTCTGTTGAGACCCCTTTCTCTACCTGTCCATGGATGGGTTCTTTCTTCAGTGACACCCTCTCCAAGGGAGACCTCTCTCTTTCTCTCCAGCAACGAAAGGGTTGCAGGAGTGTGACAAGTGCTGCGCCGTTTAGTACAATGCAATCAAGTTTTATTGTGCACATTTTGGCATCTTAGTTATTCTACTTATTTATCGGTTTAAAAATTGTGATTTTGAATATATACATATATAGTTTTCTGAAAATGCTCTGGACCCCTGTCCGTAGCCGTGCACGCACTCATGTCACACAAGTAGTAGGTAATTACTATCACTGTCACAATTATGTAACATGGCAGCAAGCAGGAGAGCAAACCCGAGTTGACTCGGGTTGGTGCAGATACAGCATAGGTGTGCCTGTTGGTACATGATGCTATATATACTTTGTGGTTTGATGCAGTCACATGATTTCATTTAGATATGTATATATAAGCTCTTTACAGGAACCTGCAAACATAAAGATACCCTTATACACACACAACCAACCCTTTTTGGAAAATGTCGCACTGACTCATGTAATATAGATCATAAACAACACGATGCCAAATTCCACGAAAAATACAAATGAAACCTAACCATACATGTTCTCCACTGATCCAATTCCAAGTCGTCAACGTTCCCCCTTACTTCACTCTAGTTATCAATGTGGTATGATCAATGTGTCATATGTTTCTTTAAGAATAAAATTATCATGGAACATGTGCTTGCACTGAACATGGTTCATACAAGCAAGCTGATCTCATATCGGCTATCATTCATGGTCAACCCAGTAAATGCATGATTATGTCACTGCAATAACCCACAATAACAGAAAGCCAATAAAAAAAAATTAAGAACTCAACACTCACATTAATATTTGAAACAAGGGTGAGATTTTGTGAAAATTAACATCAAGAATAGCATCAAAGGGACAATACAAGGAAGTAACCTGAGCATTCACATTGTATAGAAATCCATTAGTATCCAATGCCCTATGCACAATATGGTCACACATGAGTTCACCATTGTAGCTGATATCAATCGATCTGAGCCATAATCCAATTGGATAAGTCCTATACGGGAACAAAAAGTTCTATGGAAAGTAGACTAAAACTGTTTTCAATTAGTGATACTGCTCTCTCACCGACTTCAGCAACTTGACAAGGGCTTGCTCCTTCTAAAATAATAGGATGAAACGATGCTCAACCAGTGCAGGGTCCAACCACGCATGTTGCTATACGACTAGGCAAAAATCCCAAATTCCAACATGCATATAATGCTCCATGAAGTCGGTTTATATTTTAGTATTAAAGCATTACTGACTAAGAGGTGTTTGATTCCCTGGAAAGCATTTCAGTGTATACTAGAAGGGTGAAATCACTTGTCCATACATTCCCAAATCAAACACCAGTGAAACCTTTTTGAAACCTTCACCTATTCACCACTTAAAAAGGGAAATTTTCGGGTAACAAAGAATGTAATCTCTGGAGGTTTGACTTTTTCAATACAATTTTTTCACCTTCCATTCACGACAAAAAACATTTGCCTCACTTTTTTTCAGGCTACCAGACACCCTTAACTTTCTAACTGACAGAAACCAAACAGCAGAAAGAAAGAAAATGGATCTAGGAGAATCAAGCTGACTACTTGACCACGACATGGACTTAAATGTGACATAAGCAAGGAATTTATGACATTGCTGGAGCTGAAGGGTCGGGGTATCTGAAGCTCAAGGATCTAAGTTCAAGTTGAAGGGAATATTCCCAGCTTCTCTAACAAGTATAAACACAGAATGAGTAACAAGCATACCTTGCCAAAATAGAACTTTCCTCTTTTCTCCAGCAGAGGCTTGACCAAATCCTTATCCCCCATTGAAACACCCCCAGAAGACAAAATTATGTCAACTTTGGAAGATATACTGGTGTCAAAAATCTTCTCAAGATCTTCTGAATCATCACAAGCAATACCCATATCTAGCACTTTACATTGCTGCTGCATCGCAGCTGCCAGCAGCATGGCACGGTTTGAATCCCTGATCTGCAAGATAATAACACAAACAAGTAAACTTCTTCAGATGCCATCATATAAGCATAGACCAAAATTGTACTTTCACTACCTGGCCACAGTTAAGGTTTCGAGTTGCAGGTTCCACAAGTTCATCACCAGTAGATAAAACTCCAACTACTGGTCTTGGATAGACCTACAGGCAGAAAAAGAGAGCTTGCACAAAATTACATTAATGTCATGGAAACACATAAAAGTAAAAAGAGATAAACAGGCTTACCTTGACTGCCATCACACCCAAGGTGGCAAGCAAACCAATTTCAGCAGTGCCAATCAGCTCACCTGCCCGCATAACCAAAGCATCCTTTTCAATATCATATCCCTGAAAGACACATTTTCAATAGGATTCAGAGGAGTACGGATTAGATGACAATTTTTTCTTGATTTTCCAGACAAGTTGGCAATATTCTTACAGAAAGAAACATGTGCAAGAAAGATAATTATAGATTTTAATTTTTAAAAAGACACGTGAGACATACCAGAACACTTGTACAAATAAGCAAATTTGATTCCCAATCGTGGTCACAAAAAATATTTTTGCATTTTAAATGGTGAGGTTTTTCTTGGTATAATACAGCGAGCTAGAAAAAAATGGGAAAAATACGGTAAATTTTGAAAAATTTTAAAAAATTCTAAAAATTAGGAGAAAATAAAATTAGTGAGAAACTAATAACACAAACATCAAAAAATAAGTAAACAAGCAAAAACTAAAAACTACAAAATAAAAAAAAGCAGTTTGACATTAAAAAAAGTGAAAAAAGCACCTAAAATAAAAAAAGAAAAAGCATGGAAAAAAATGCATTTTTTGTTTTGGCTTTTTTTTTTCAAAAAATGGCGCTTTTTTAAGTTTTAAACGGTTGACTTATTTCTCGCATTTTATATGCATTTTTTTTAAAAAAACATGCTTTTTGTAATAATCCCAACATTAGAAACACATTCTATATCAAGAAAATGGTTCAGATTTGAGAGAATGTCCTCTGCAACTTTAGTCAGTAAATCTTAATGGTTGCCACATGAAAGGGTTTTCACTGTTCAGTGAACCATCAAATAGCAAATTCTTATGGGCAGGGGCCGGAACTTCTTGGCTCTGCCTCTGCTTACACAACACTTCTCTTGACTAGCTAAATTTGCACATAATCATACATTTTTCTGGTTTTTTTGTCCGCAGAGACTATTATATTATTTCTGGTTGCAGAAACAGCAATAGCAAATGGATGAAACATTGAGTAGAAGAACGAATGGAACTTAATTTCCAGAAGGTGGTTCGGAACAAGTTATTATAGATAACTAGTTCACACTTATTATTTTATTTACGTAACAAACTTCTCATTACATGGAATTGGGCCTTTCAATTTGGCAACAAAGAGCACCAGGAATACTAGGACACGGATTATCACACCATATCATCATACATGTTTCTGAGGCCTCTAGTGGATCAATCCTACTCATGCATATCCCAGCAAAGATTTGGGAAGTGTAAAAATATATACCTATCCAATTAAATCCTGCCATGTTCACAAGCCCCACCTTTTGTCCTCTTAGACTGAGGTGTAGTTGAAGATCAAAATCCAGCATAATCTCAATACTGAAAGTCAAATACTGTTATGAATGTTGCATTAAATGTAATAAGATAAATGGGTGCATATAAATCCAATCTATGTAGTTTTACTTTCCAGATTTCACAAGACAACCCAATTGGTTAATCTTCTTATAAACCATTAACCTAGATTATTCATTTTCTGTGCTTAATATAGACCAAAACTACTCTACTAAGAGCATAAAGATAGCTTGTATACTAACGGCTTGATAGTGCGACAATTCTGAGGGTATATAAATTGGGAAATTATATTATGTTCCATACATCATTCCATTTGCCACCTAAAATATTTTTCTCTTAAAAGAAACAGAAACAATTGGATAGTAACACCGCAGCACTATTAGTCTTAACAGCTCAGACTTGCAGTGTCTGCAGCACTGAGCCAATTGTGGATATTCTCACCCAGAAAAAGGCAGAATGATAATAGCAATGGTACCACAGGGCGAATATCTTGGCCTTGGCTTGCTGCAACTAATATATTAACCCTTTTTACCACAGAACTTGTATCTGCAACTAGTTCAGTATCCTCAACTTGGACGACAGAGTCTGCACCCTCAGGAATAGGTCCTGATACAAGCAAATGAAATGCATATCAAATGAAGTAATAGTTGATAATCAGTCTACAATCCATAGCAATTGGATCAATTTCATAGGAGGAAATCAATTACATGCAAAATGAGACCTTGGCCTCCATTAACATAACATCAAAAGATCATTACATTTGGAAAGAAAGAAAAGACTTTCATAAGTGTAGCATCCCCACTTATCCTGGTCATTTGAAATTGAACTAGTCACACTTAGAAGTAGACAAGAAATAACATGAATAATATTGCATTTAGGGGATTGGAATCCCTCATGTGCATTCCTGCAGACAGACAAAGCGGATTGTCATATAGAAAAGCTAATATGGCAAAACAGAGCTACATTTTCTGGAAATAGAAAAACCATACAAGTCGGTAAGTACAGACAAAAAGAAAGTCTGACCGAGTGAAACCGGCCAAGGATCCATCGGATCTTTTTTGACAGACTGGCAGCATGACAAAATTGTTTGAGGTCATAGAGGAGGCAATGCTATGCCATTGTGGCAAAGGAGGTGAAACGGCCGAGGGAGCAGAAGGGCGGCTCGAGTGAAGAAGAAGTGTAGGGGGACGCGGAAGCCTCGGATTCAGACCGAGTTTGCCGATGTACTATCGGCCTTCTGACCAGTCTGCCTCCTTCCTCTTTCTTGATGGAGGATAACTATGCCCGAGCTCATGACAAACTGACAATCATTTCACTTGTCAAAAGGAGGCTGATGAATAGAAATGTAAGCAAGTAGGCAAAGTGGAATGAACACTGCATGAAATAGCTCTCAGTATCAAATTTAGTGTCCTAGCAGAGAAGCTCACAACTGTATTTCTTCATGACTGATTTTTTTTCTCTTCTCAAAAGAATGAAATTTTCCATTTGAGGAAATAAAACGGTAGTCACATAACAATGGCATACTAATCTTCTCTTAAATTTCTTTATGACGCAGATGATAATATTATTCATAAAATTCCATAGAAGATATATTGATGGTATCATTGAATAATTTGGAACTCTAGCTAATTTTGTTTAATCAAAATTTTGTCCCAAGAAAATTAACTTTCATGCATGCATTTTGCAAAAGAATTAAGCACATGCATGTGTGCAGAAAGACAATCGTCGTGGTATACATTATGTAATTCTTCAATGTCATACACAACAAACACGAAAAGGAAATAGATGCAGTGTATTTATATATATATATATATATATATATATATATATATATATATATATATATATATATATATTGTGTGTAGCAGAAGCAGAACAATCTCACCTACGTAGTTGGCAGGCCCGATCTGTCTATTGCATACAAATAACTTGTTTGTGCAATTAGCGCATGGCACGTTCTATCCTAGCAGTTAATGTTGCTAAGGAAAAACATATATTAATAAAAACATTACTTTATACATATGTTGGAGAGCCACGGCTCTCAAGTCTTAGTCTCAAAGACCATAAAGTTATAGAAGTATGTACAAACAAAAGTGCATAAGGAAAACGTATATGACATTGTCGCATTACTTCCCAACAATCCCTCATCCTTTCAGTCACCCAATCAATGAGCATCATCCATTATATAGTGAGGACCTAATGAAGTCAGATAGTCATAGCATCAACACAGCTGCTAAGTACAATGAAAATCATAGCAAGATCTCTGATATATCATTTGAGTGTAAGGTTTATGTATTGTATTGATTGTTAATAATAATGAGTGAGTATCATCACTGAAAGTAAGCTCACTCCAACACTGGTGATAATACTCAAATCATAGTTCAAAGTAAGCTCACTCCATCACTAAATTTGGTTTGCTGATTTCTTCGCCAATCCAGCGAATCAGACTTAATCTGAGTTACACAGTTAACTGATCACATTAATAATAGCAGTAAAAAGAATTAAACAAACAAATAAATAGATAGACAAGCAATTCACAATAGCATGATTTTCAATGATACCTACACAAGCACCCCCGCTTGAGTAAGATCACAGATGCCACCCAGCTCGTCGGAGTATTTAGGGCGGGCCATTGTGCGGCTTACGGTCCCAAACACTAAGAAACCGGGAATATTGGCATAGTTTGGGGTAACCACTACCGTGACTCACATGTCAGTGAGCTCAACTGTGTTATTGTAGTAACTGCATCTCACACTCGATGCCTCACGATGAGGATGGGCTCCTCTAAGTAGCCCGGGAATGAGCACTTTATCAATCCTTGCATTCAGGGAAGGTTCCGATCACGCCGGTCCTCAGACCCCTGCACCACCCAAACTAGCCCTTTTATGTTTTACAGTTGGGTTCAACTCTTTATAGTCAAAACATGTGTCATTCTCGAACTTTTCATTTCTGGTACGATATATTGGGTTGTTCTCGGACTTTCCCCTTATACCATCAATCGGAAAATATAAAACCAGCCCTAGGTCGTTGCCTACATCATAATGATAAACTCAGGCTTTCCTCTCCTCCCTCTTTCTCTTCTTCTCTCTCTTCCTTCTCTCCTCCCTCTTTCTCCTCTCCCCTCTTTCTCTTCTCTCTCTTCCTCTTCTCCCGCATGTTGAATCCCAAAGGGGGTTGCAACCCCTATTTATAGCCAAAAGTTATTATTTTGTTATTACTTATGATATTCTATTTTATATTATTCTATCTTGAAGAGGTTTAGAAAAGCGATAATATATTTTGAGGAGGTTTGTTCAATTAATTAGATTTAAATTATTAGGTTCAGTTCCGGTTTAGCTTAGTATCTAATCCTAGCTTAAAAGTTCAAACCCATCATTAATTGGGTGCTTAAGTTCTTAAACTGTCATTAGCTAAACTTAATCACGATTAGCATAATTTAATTTTGACTAGCTAATTATTAAGCTACCCCTGGTCATGACTGAAAATTACAAGTTTGCCACGACCAAAGACCATAACACCCTAGTCTTACTGGGTCTTGAACTATTCTAGCTTTCACGTTTGACTGCGAATTTCATAACCATCGGGCATTCATTTTCCTTCTAGTTTGAAACTGGGCAAGACTAGGTCGTACACTTACTATATGTATTATTATTTTCAAATTCTGATGTAGTGTCTTAGCAATATACACACAGAAACACAGTAGGGTTCAGGAACTTTTAGGGATAAAAATGTAACTCATAAATTATTTTTTATGCCAAGAAGCTATATCTTACACATTCAGTTTGCTGTAACTCATAAGCAAATTATAAAGCTTGCATGGTTGTGCAGATAACATTTTCACAAGCAAATGCAAATGCACACAGAAAACACACATGCACACGCCCCTGTCTGCCTTGTGTTTGAGTACGGTTGCTTAAAAGAAGAATACTTAAATTTCAGAACCATCATTGGATCTAAGCTGCGATTCATGTAATACTCGCTGAATTTATCTAATATTTTCTCATTTCAAGGTGGATGCCAACCACGATAGACTGATCCAAATTAAATATGAACATCATAAGATAACCTTTTAGTTAATAAACCAGCACTAACAAATAATGACAACAAATTATAAATTTAATGAATAACAACAACTATGAAAAACAAGTAGTAATTTCACATAGAATAAGTAGAATTCAGTTTGTAGAACATATATTGGTTGTATATGCATGTCTACTAAGTCAAAAGATTGGGTCTAAGATCCATGCCTCCAGTTGTCACATAAGCAACAGTTCCAGAAGTAACAACGAAGCCAACAGCATCACTCCCAGCCCTCAATTCAGCAATTACAGGATATTCACCAGGCCCATCTGATGCAATTACAGCATAACCATCCTACGAAGAACAATTTATAAGGAGTCATTATCGCCCAGACTTCTAAAGCAGCTTACATGAGACATATCAACAGTCATACTGGAAACAGTAAGGGAAAATTATGATCAAATCTCAAGTGACATTGCATTCTTGCTGCCAAACTATTAAAGGAATGAAATAGTGCTCCTACATTTGCATGGGCCATGGCTCCTTGTTTCTTGGATTTCAACACGTCACAAGCTAGGAAAAAAGAAAGTAATTTCATGGAGGAATACATTTGTGTTTTGAAACTATTTCATTTGAAAAGCTTTATACTCCTACAAACTAACTAATTGTGCAGGGTAGGCACATATACATATAAACCTTTTGCACTGTAGATTTTAGATAAATCCAAGTAGTCAACAGCATAGTCACAAATATCAGCCTTAACTATTAACAACTGAGGTTTTTCTCGGGTATTAACCTGCAAGCTTGTTTTTCTAAGGAAAACCCTAGGAATTCAAAAAAATAAAATATATAAAAAAATTATGAAATTTTGAATGTTCAACTAATTTCCTACAAAAAAATTGAAATAAATGCATAGTAGTCATTAAAGTTTTAAAAAGAAATCTCAAAAGAAAATGAAAATATAATAAAAAAAATCATTCTGAAAAATTCATAAAATCATGATCTTTTTTTTTTTTGACTTTTTTTAAATACGATGACTTCTAGCTCTTTTTTATTTTTGTGTGTCAGTTTTTTAACTTGTTTTTTTCCAAAAAAGCCAATATTTGATACAATGGTTAACAGTGCTACATGTTTGCTGATTCTCTCACATCCATAATGGGAATGCCTCTCAAGCTAAAGATGCCAAATTATCTCTCCCTGATATTTGCAACAATATGTTTTAACTATGTCATCAGAAGTGCTAGGTACAACCTACACAGTGAGTTAAGCCAAAAGCCAGGGCAGGGTATGCACATAAGTCGTCCCAAAAAAAAAAAACCAACAAAAATGCAATGTTAAATTTTTAAAAGCAATAGCAAAAATGAAGTATTTTCAAGGATAACCTACAATTATCAACTCATAATACCATAACAATTACAATACCTGATAGGCGAAAATGCTCACCCGACACACCCTATAACAAGCATAAGCAAAAGCTTGAAATAGCAAATTTAGCAAAGTTCAACAATTAAAGTTTAATGGGCATATAGCACAATTAGAACAAGTTTAGAATTCACCATCATTATTTTGCATTGTCACAAATATTGTTAACAGGTTTTAAACGGCGAGGTCTTTCTCGGGTATTTTCCTACAAATCTGAAATTCTCGGGAAAATCCGGGACAAAATTCGGTAAAAAAAAAATTCCTACAAATTAGGAAAATTTTGAAAAACTAAGAAAATATAAAAAAAAAACTTGATAAATTGGCAAAAAATGACGTTTTAGACTTTTAGTACTGTTAGAAATGAAGATAATAATTTAACTTAAGTTTGAAAATTTAAACCTTAAAGTTTAAAGCAAAAATAATCTAAAAATAACGAGAAAAAATGTGATTAAAATGCAAAAAAAAAACGTGAAAATTCATTTGGAGTTTTTTTCAGAAAAAGAGAAAAGATGGGTTTTTAACATTTTTTTTGTTTTCATTGTTTTTAACGTTTTTACCAAGTCCTCTTTGAAAAAGATGGGTTTTCTGTGACAAATGATAATGCTACTTTGCAATTAGAGCACCAACTTCAATACACCAACTAATTAATCTCTAATTCTAATTTTTAAGATCTAAAAGCCTAAAATAATCCTAAAATTACTAATCTAACTTTTTTTTCTAAAAAACAAGGAACATAAATCTTCAAAACAATCACAGCTTCCATGTCAACTTTGTTTACTACTTTGAATGTCTTAAAATTGCCTTTTATGTTAACTCTAATAAACAAGAGAAAGAACTCAAAAGATCAACACACATGAACACATATATACATGCAAGCATATGTGTATTCCAAACAATTAAAAACATAAAACAACATATGAACATAACTATATTGGCAATACTACATATAAGTGTAGGCTGTGTAGCTATGCTACAATCATTAGTGTAGTGTGTGTCTATGTGTGTGTGTGTGTGTGTGTGCATATATACATATATATAGCCACAAATATTGTTGTCGGGTTTTTATCGGTGAGGTTTTCTCGGGCATTTTTCAGCAGAGCCAAAAAAAACTCGAGTTTTTTAAAAAATAAAAGATCAAATAGTTAAAAATACAAGAAATGAAAAACTAATAAGTATTGTATTGCATTTGGGAGGTCACATTAAATATCTAAAACAAGAGGAAATAAAACAATGAAACAAAAGTTGAAAAAAAATATATAAACAGAAAATGAAAAAAAACATAAATGAAAAAATTACGATAAATCCGTGTTAAACTCGTGATAATTTGATTTTTTAACGTTTTTTTTCAAATATTGCAATATTTTCCTTTCTTCATTTTTTAATTATTATCGCAATATTTTCGAAAATAACGCGACAATTGTGGCTATGACATATATACATATAATTTTAATGTAAATCACATGATATCAAAAAGAACAAGATAGGCTACGTGACACAGGTACGTCATTTTTGCCTAGGTACCCATGTCAGTACGTGGGTACGGCGACACGGGTACGGCTGCATTTTAAAACATTTAAAATTATATTTTCAAACTTAATTTTTCTTTAATTTTGAACTTTCCCTTCTTTTACATTTTCCTTCCACTAAGATTCTATATTTTCTTACTATTAATGTTTTTTTTTTATTTTATCATTTTTTAGAATATAAAATGTGTCGTACCTATGTACGCACATTTTTCAAAATTGTCGTTTCTAAACCCATACCGCCGTACCCGAACCCGTACCATACTCGCACCCATGTGACATAGAAGATAGGTTGTTTAAGGGGATGAGGAAGAGAAAAAAACTCAAGCAACCAAGCATCTAGGTGGGTCTGAGTGTCCTAGATGATGTCCTAAGCATCTTCAAGTGGTAGGGTGCCTAAAACATCCAGCCTAGGCACCCAGCCAAGCCTAGGGGCTTAGGCACGCGTTTAACAACATAGGCTGCTCAAGTTTTATGTTAAGGAAAAATCAGCTTTTCTGAGTTAATTTGCCTTAGCAGTTAGAGACTTGTAGTTCTATTTAAAGTTCTAAGAATCATAAGGCTAATAACTGAGCTTCTTCCTAGCTAATCTTCTTGTGAAGCACTCCCTTATGAACAGAAGTGAGCATGAGTGAGGATGATTTTAAGTCATTTTCTCATATTATGAATGAATGACACTTCATTCACGATCCAAAAAACAATAAAACTTTGGGAGAGAAGTTCAACGTATAGTGGAGAAGACTGGGACAGCTAGTATAGCACCATAGCTGCTTTACAAAAGGTAACTGGGAATACATTCCCTCTCAAGGCCCCCTATGGCTCGTGAGGAGTTGTCCTCCCTTTAGGAAGACTCTCCATTGTGCTGAGAAAACTTGAAATTGTGAGCATGACAGAACATTTATCCCTTTTCTGAGAATATCAAGATCATCATGACAGAGTTACAAAACTAACAGAATTAATTAACCATGTAATCTCCACCTATTGTGAGCGATCGTCACCTACGCGTCAAGATGCATCAATAGTTCTACAACAAAATTCACAACGAAAATACTGTTTTAAAATTTGAGCAAAACTTCCAACTACTTGGCTTTTAGTACACCGATAGTTTATGCGTACCAAACAACCATATACTCATGTAAAAATGTAATAGCTACCATGTTAGCGTAACCACATTAAAGGTGAAAGGACTTCCAGTTGACCTTGACGGATGCTCTGTAGGGAGGCAAGGGGTCAGGTGCATAGATATCCTCAGCTACTATCAATCCCAATGCGTCTTGAAGTGATACGGTCACAGGCTCTAGACGCTGAGCGGCACTAAGCACGGCCTTCAACGCGTCGTCCACGGATAACATGGTGCCTGGTAGAAATGAAAGACGTAACAATTATCCGGAACAAAAAAAAAATCCACAAGAAACGCCATAGACAAAGAAATACTAAGCAAATAACTCCTATGATATCCAGACAAACAAAAGAAGGTTGACGGCATCCTGGGAAATCTAAAATGAACTAAGAAAATGACCATCGGTCAAAAAAAATAACGACAAAATTCCCCCTAAGGCGAACTGAAATACCCGCGTCTAAAAACCCTAAGTCAAAATGGAACTACAACAAATTTAATGGCCCGCGTTAGCGAAGTGTACGCCAGGAACTAAATATTCTCCCTAAAACAAATTGAAACGCCAACAGTATCTACAAGTGCGAGACTCCTGATTCCTACTGAAAGCAACTGAGATACCAAAAAGTTTAGAGGCCTTAGTCTTCACGAAATATAGGACCTTAATTCCTGGAGAAAGCCAAATGAAGAGCCACGGAAGTTCACAACATCGGATCCAAGTTTGACGCAAAATGAAACAAATCATCGAAGATTGGAAAATGTGTGTGTGTGAGAGAGAAGAGAGACTCCCCTACCTTTGGTCAGCTTGGGATCCACTAGTTGCCGCTGCAGACACCTGCTTGCTTTTCTCTCCCTGTTCCGCGAGTACGACGAGATTTTGACGCGGTTCTTAACGAAGAGCATTTATATTTAAAAGCTAATTATAAAATAGTTTTTTTGCATTCTACAAATTTCTGTTCTTTATTTTTAGATATATATAAAAAACACGCTCAATCAATTATTAACTTTTAAAAATCACTCAATTCTTGAGAGACATTCTTAAATAAATGCTTAAAGATAGGAACTACTAATTTTTAATATCAAATGATAAACTCTTAATTGAATTAATCGAGTTAAAAAAATGCATGTATCTTCAGCTCATTTTGGCTTAACTTAGCTCAATTGAGTTCAGCAGGCCCTGCTTTTCCAGAAATGGCAGGTTTTTCAGCTTTGCCTTTTGTCTATAACCTGAACCAAGCCTAGGACCAGTTCTTTATGGTTCAATCAGCTTAACTTTTAGTGGCCCATGAAGTACAACTTAAGAACTTTAGTTCTACAAAGTTATCTCAACTAAGTCGACTTAAGCTAGATCAAGTTTAAGATATGTTCATAGCACTGAGGATAGCTTAACTCAAGCTCGGTTCCAGTAAATTCATCTTACAATTGGTCCAATTTAGTTTCCAATGTGTCAAGTAGTCACTTTCCCACAGTATCAGTCACTCCATTTTTTATGTATGTGCTCAATTTCGCTACAATTCTAGCATGTCATCTCCTGACAAGCTAAGAACAACTTCTTTAAGAGCGAATCTAACTCTCCTCCACTCAATTTTGGCTAAAACACCAGTGGTGAAGAGCAATATCAGTTTCACAGATTTACAAATATTATCCATTTCACTGCATATTGTTTTATTTTTATCATCAGAATTGCTTGATTTGTTTATTGATAATAGCCTGAGAGGTATTGATCTGGGTCCCCCTAGCTCAGTCCGTCAAAACTAAACTTAAACTTGCAGAATTAGTATTTTCCCACTTTATCCTTCATTATCTCGTTGATTGGGTTGGAATAAATTATAAGGTGGCTAGAGTTCAGTAAGGAGGCATGGCTTGGTAGCATCAAGGTGTGCCCATCATAGTTTAGCAGGCTGAGCTGGGCCAGGTGCAGATTCCAGCAAAAGCCCAAGAGGCAGTCCCATCCAAGCCCATGTTGACTAATCAGTGCTATACGTCCAGCAAAGACCAGCAGGAAGGTCAATAGTGACCATAGTTCATAGATCCTCCTAACCTGCTTCTTTTGTGGGCTTGTCTCCACCTGAACCTGGTCCTCAAGCAACTGTTTAGCCGGCACAACTGCAATGATGAACTCACTGATGCTGCAGAAAGATTCAACTACACAAGATTTACTGAAAAGAGAAAGTCTACATGAAAGGCAACAACAATCACCACTTTCCTCGAGAACTATGAGAAATTTTTCACCAATTATTTTTCTAGCAGTCAATTACAAGCATAACAAGACCCATAAGAATACCGGAAGCTTCTCTGATAATTTTTTCTTCCATACTATCAAAACAGGGGCCTTGAAGAAATGATCTTTGGGTAACTCATATTAAACCTCATGGATGGGCATAGCTGCGCGTAATACCTGGAAGGGACACAAAGATATTGAAAGATCCATCACTTAGAATCACACACACACAAAAGTAACAGCCAATGGAGCTTGTTAGAAGCTAAAAGAAAAAGAGGAAAATGCAATTTCCACATGCCTGTTAGAAGCTCTTCGATTTGCACTTCAAATATGGTTAATCACCTCATCCATCGACATGGCCATTGAGAAAGCGCTGGTTCGTACTTCATGACCAGAGCCACCGATAAATCCAAACTGTGTGTTGTTTCTGAATAACCTCCAATGCAACATGCTGTTACAATCTCCCAAAGGCAACAAAATGGAGAAACACTTAAGGCTGGTTGCAGAACTAATGGAGCATCCAAATGCTCAGTTGTGCAAGGATGCGTTATTTGTTATCTACTCAAAGGCTCTTCCCTCACCAACATTGGAAAAGCACCCAGTCGTTACCAACTCTTTCCACTCTCAAAGAACATTTAGCTGAAATGAGGATTCATCGCCTTTGTATGCACTCAAAGGTTCTTCATCCACCAAGATTGGAGAGTCCATTGACTCATTAGCTGCTCTTTCCAAAGAGTCTGCTAGTTCACTCTCCCAAAGACCCAACTTGCAAACTCGTTCATAATCCCTGTATGTAGCAGCTTTCAACCCCTTGCAGACCATTTCATGCAGTGCAGGGAACCCATCAAGACCTAAATCTATGTCTTCAACGAACCTTTTAGCAGAATTGGCACTCCAAAAGGATAGAACTGCACAGCTTCGATCCAGCAACCGAACATCAAAACCTTCATCGAAAGCATCATGGGTGCCAGACAGTTGTCTCTTGAGAGCCTCTGATGAAACAAATCCACCAAACCCCCACAAGAAGATCAAATTTTCCGTGTTTACTTTGTTTTCACTATCCATCCATACGCAGGTATCACCATCTGCAGGTTCTTGAAGGATAGCACGGGAAGGATAAAAGATATTTGTGTAACTTTCAATGCATGCATAATTGTGACTGTTTGATGACTTGTCAGCAGAAGGTGATAATTTCATCAAAGAACAAAGTTTTGCAAACAAAAACGTTATCCTCAAAACATTGTTTCCAAGGTTCTCACCATCTGCAACTCCATCAGCTGCAAAAAAAATAGTCGGACAAAACTTGTATCAACAAAATATTGAGCTTACAACTAGAAGAATTGCCCCTTGAACTCAGGATATCAATTGCCAAAGCCAGCAAAACTTGAAACTGCTGTCTTTAACCATGAAAAAGACTGGCCGGGGCAAATATCTTCTCACAGAATTTAACTGGAGAAGGATTAGAACCACACTGTCATTGGCATAAAAAATGTTGACACTGGCGTATCGTATCACGTATCGGTCGGACTGACCTATACGCAGTATCGTAACGTAGTGTAAATGTACTGTAACGTATTGTAAAATTGATTTTTTTAATAAAAAAACATTAAAAAATAGCAAAAATAATAAAAATATAGCCAAAAATAAAAAAAAATCAAGACCAATGTATTTCATATAAAAAAAACTCATCACACATAAAGAACATTAATGATTCATCATTCATCATTCATCATTCATGAAGCATATGTATATATATCAGCAACAAATTAAAAAATGAAAAGTAAGACTAAGAGATTCAAAATAATATATTAAAACATCCATGATCCATCAAAAGTTTATAGAGCATCTATCACATACGAGTTTAGACTTTAAACTTAGAGTGTAATAGAGTTTAGTAAACTATATCACGAGTTCATCAAATCAATGGTTTCTTCCTTAAATCAGCAATTTTTAGAGAAACCAGCAAAATCTCTCCCTCTCACAGTTTTTAGGTAAGTTTAGAGAGAGAGAGAAGGTTTCGGTTTAAAAGAATGAAGCAGAAAAGGGCCTTGGGGCCCTTTTTCAAATTTTAATCCAGTATCATAAGACACGGGGTGTATCGCATGTATCGTACAATACACCTCCCTGTCTCGTACAATACACCCGATACGGGCACGATACATGGGTGTAATCACATATCGAGCCCGTACAATCTAGGTCTTCTTCACCTAGACAAGTTGTATTGACACGGGTCCGTATTGTACAATACAAATAAAATTTAAAAATTTCATGAAATTTTTCCATCTGCTTATACATAAGTTTCTAGGTTAAACTTGTGTGCGAGTGAGTGCTTGTGTGAGCACAGGAAAGGGAAACAACTTAATTTCCTTTTCACAAAATGCAAAGGAACTAATCAAAGGGACAAACCTAGCTGTGGTACCTCCATATCAATGGGCAAAAAGAAGCGCCTCTTTAAAAATGACAGAGCAGCATGTAAATTAGTCGCCTTCTTTAGGGGTGGCACTTCCTTTAATATATGGTTGATGTCAAGGACAGATGGGAAGACAAACCGCAATGAACACATGAACTCAGTCATGGTATGTGGCAGAGGAGATATAAATTTAGAATGAATAAATGCAAAATCTGCAAAGCAATAGATATAAGAAAGATGAGTACATACTGTGCACATACATTTAAAGGTTAAGCCCAAGTCAATCAGAGAAGAACAGCCATAAGAGATCACCATTCAGGCAGTTATATGCAATGATGGGTTTCTGAGAGTCCGACATTGCATCAATAACCTCTCTGAAACCACGAACTTCCATGTTTCGTCCATCCTCGAGACTCTTAAGCTCATTCTGTACAGATGTCAATTAAAGGCACCAGTATCAGTTAGTGAAGAACGAAAAAGCCAGCATAAAGAGCAAAAGCTGGCATGAACCACTGTCACGGATATTGTGAAATTCTTGAAAAACTTGCCATATTATGAGAAAGCAGATAAAAAAAAGCAAAATATCGTGAAATTTTGAAAATCTCGCCAATAGGAAAATCTCCAGACTTTGTGTGAATTTTTTGCGAGATTTTGGGATTTTTTATTTTTTAGGATTTTTTTAAAATTAGGTTTTTTAGTTATAATTTTTGAAATATTGCCGAGATTCTCCTGAAACTTTCTCGATGAGAATAACTTTGCCAAATAAATACCCAAGAAAAACCTCACCGATATTTTACTAAGAATGAAATTTGTGACAATGGCATGAACACATGTACCTCAAGAAGAACTCTATCCTCAATTGAACTAGTCAAGACAACACGTACAGCTGTGGGTGCACCATCTTTGTCAGGAACGACCAAGGGCACAAGATCATCAGACAACTTACCCAACATCTGCATCAACACAGACAGAGTGAAGATCATGCAAACAAGCACCAAGATCAATCTACAACAGCCTCAGACAATGTAAACATGGCTATGACAGCAATATTAATTATTTGATTTTAATTCCATTCTGACACACAAACAAATAGGTATATACATATCAAAATAGGCAATTCAAGCAGCCTCTTCCCACATTCTGCATAACTGGTAGGAATCACAATCATAATTGCAACTGGCATTTTCGAGGCTTGCCATTTCTTAAATGTCTGCATGTTCACTTATACATATTATACACATGCACAAACACATGTATACATATATGTAAAATGTAAATGTATTTTCATTTTTTATTCTTTTTGCATTCATTTATTATTCTTTATCTTCTTTTGATCTGAGCAATGTTGAAATAGCAAATAGCTAATTCTGTAGCCATTGGCCCTATAGTCCATTGATTGCCTTGTGCATATATATTGAGGGGCTGATGCCCCTGTTATTTACTGCCACTTGTAATAATGATGTTTGTCAGTCATTAAATACTTTTATATCTGATGTTAGGCACTTTGTGCCTAGTTGTTGAGAAAATGAATCCTTTTGTGATTCATCCTTCTATTCCTCGTAATCATGTGAGATATCTTGTGATTGGAGCTTATTTTAATACAGTGTGGCATATGCACACATCTATAAGTATGCACAAGCGTGTGCAGCTGTAGCTTGTCATAAGGGCTAAGACACATGGAAGCAGGTATGGATTCAGGTACGGAGATGCAGGTACAAGCGCAACAATTTTAGAAAATGTGAGTACAGGGGTACGGCAGGATATATATGTAGATATGTATATATGAAAAATGGCAAAAAAAGTTCAAAATAAAAGCAACATTTAAATAAAAAATAATATAAATATTTGTCCATGGCAGAACATTTAAAGTTTTAAACATCAAATTTTGCTATAAGTATGAAATATTTGCATAAAAACCGCATAGCATGAAAATTTTGTTGCACGAACTTATATCACATGAGAAAGGTACAAAGGAGGGGAAATATCATTGAAAGTGTGACACTATCTTCAATTGCCCACCTCTAAAACTAGTTGTGCTTGATGGTCATTGCAGACATCCACGCTAATGCACGGTCTTGATCCAAATAATTCACTTCCTAATATAAGCTTCCGTAATGACTTCACCAATGCCTCTGTAGAAAATGAAACCAACCAAGAAAATACTAAGAAAAAATTCATCAAAAGTTCTTTCACTATTAAGTAGTAACAGGATGCACACCATCTGAATTATTGCTAGAATCTTTACAAGAATTTCTCCAGTGGAGGACTCGAGACCTGGTCCTTTCAATGAATACAGAATCTGCAACTGACTGACTTTGTGAAGGTGATGGTAAATGATCAGTAGGAAGCAGAAGGGCAGACTGGTGCATTGATGCAGCTTCTTGTACTCTTGATAAATATGAAATGCCTGTTGATTAAAGAAGGGCTTGGATATATGAAAACAGATCAGTTTTTTCATAGTTACCTTTTCAATCAAAACAAGCTTCTCTGAAGAAAAAACAGAAAGGAAAATTATTTACTGCAATCAAAGACAAGCAAAAAATTGCATTTTAGTCATGCTCACCATCGTATATGCAAGTATTGAAATCAAAGCCTTCACGAGCCATAGCTGTTAGGCATGATACTTGACAAGAAAAGCTGTGTGATGGCATGCCTATGTTTAACTCATCCCTTGGGAATAAGTGAAAATTATACCTGCATTGCAACAACAAGAATATTTTTTAGTTCTACATCTTAACCAGAGTGACATCAATTCTGATGCCTGATGGAGTGTCAGGCTTAATAGTCAAAGGGCATGCAGGGGCAGATGCAGAGGCGCTAGGTGCCAAGTGGGTCACTTTTTCAGAGACTAAGCTGGCCTGACTAGGAGACAACCATGAGACTTTTTCTTTTTTTCTTTTAATAAAATTATAAAGGGAACTGCTTCTCATGCTTTCAACATTTTTAAATTTTAACCTTTCATGGTTTGGCTTTCTAGCTATTGCTTGTCCACTGAGCTAAATATTTACTAGCTCCTTCTCGCCCTCTCATATTTGTGGGGGCCTTGCGCTTCTTCTATTGACTCATTGAGCTGAGTTTTGAGTGGGAGTGTTGTTTAATTATTTGCAGGTATCTCTCTTTTCATGATATTACTATTACTTATTAGATCTATTTGTCATGCATACCTGCTTTCATTGTCATAATTATGATTATATGTGTGTGTGTGTGTGTGTGTGTGTATTTCCATGTCCTTTATATGTATGACGATTTGCATCATGTACTCTTCCTTTTTTTACCCTTTAATATCAACTTTTGTCTTTCGATATGGATAATTTAATCTCAATATATATGCAGTTTTTCTTAATTTCCTTTTGGATTGCCTCGGCCCAGACTAGGCCCCTATAGAGCTGTACTGGGATGGCATGCTGTCCTTAATTTTAAGATGGCCTAGGCTCTATTAAGGCGTTCATAACCAGGATTTTCCACAGTGAAAACTAACCCTTTATGTTTTATTAATCCTAAACTTCAATCACACAGATGTAATTATCATGTTAAAAATTCAAATACCTAAAAAGTAGACACATATTCCAAGATCAAATCCTTTGAGTTCAGTTTTTTAGATGCCGAGAAAAGTTCTTATAACGTTGTAAAATCTTGAGAATTTCTGCCCTGATCGTTACAGATTTTACTCACACATTCACGTAAACTGATGTAAGGGGAAAATGGTGAATATCACATCCGCGCATTATAAAAGTCAGAAACTTGAAGTGACGATTAACATACTGATTTCTGAGTTGACATTACAAAATTTTTGAACAATTAGATTGTACCGGATCTGTGATCCACAACCTCTGAAATACATTATCAGGAAATGCCAGATTCACCTAAAATCCTACACAACAAATAACATATCACAAAGAACCATCTACCAGGGAGTCGCTCACATTCATCATTCTCTCTGACCGGACAGTCAGGTCACTATTATGAATTCCACTTTCAGTGTCCAATTCAAGGACACCTTTATATAACACTTGGTTTAACAATCCGAAGTTATTCTAATATATAGATGGTCACGTTACCAGCATAACCAACATGCCCCACCAACATATAACCAGCACCAGCTATCCTCTTCCCGTCTCCAGATAAATTTACGCATTCCAAGCATGAAATTACCAGTAATTACCTACGCAAACAACACTGGTCACCAGCACGATTATCTACAAAATCAAGCAGGTCCCACTTGAACGCAAAAATTGTGCATCAAAAGAGCCCGCGTGGCGTCATTCAAACTAAAACATCACGGACGCGAAGAATTTCTAGTTTCTCCGACTGAATGACGACAAGAAGGAGAAATGAAGAAAAAATGAATAGACACTCACGGGAAGGCGACGACCTTCACACCGTCGAAGCGGAAAGGGCAGATAGCAAACTGGAAGAGCTGGAATCTCTCCGCCGCGTCCTTCGCTTTGCTGTAGGCCGTCTCGGCAGTGTCAATGGGAAGAATCCGGCGCCACGGAGAAGAGTAAAGCCCCGATTTCTGAGTGGAGATGGAAATGAAATCGGCGTCGCGAATGCGCTCCTTCACCTCCCCCAGGAGGGAATCGAAGTTCGACCGCACCACCTGCTTCACCCTCCATTCCTTCGTGCTCCTGCTGCAGAAACCCCTCCGCAGTCTCGGCCACATGCTCGGGGTTTAGGGCTTAAGGACGCTGCAATTTCCAGAAGTCTTTGTGCCGGTTAGGAAGCGCGGAGAGAAGTTTAGTTTGTGGAAATGTTCCTTTCAGGGCTTCTCAATTGGAAAAGCATAGCACTTCTAGCTGTCTCTTTAAATGCCGTTTTTTACATAAAATTTGCAAAGAAGAACTTATCGCCAACTTTTTAATGGATTTGTGGATTTCTCCATTGAAATTTATACTGGAAAATATTTCGGCCACTTTAATGGATCTGTGGATTTTTCCATTCGAATTTAGACTCAAAAAATACTTCGGTTTCTTAATCATGTTCAACTAATGCATTGTATCGGATGCTATAATTAGACAAAAATCAAGATGGCCGAAGGATTTCAGCTTCTCACTTTCGATAACCTCAAAAACAATATGTATATATATATATATATATATTACGTAATCTGAACATATTACCTTATTTCTTATTTTATGCATTTAAAAAAAATAAATTTTAAATTTGTCTATTAAGTGAAAAGTTGAAAACACGCTTATATCGAAGTTGTGTCCTATGGCCAAAGGTAAGGATCAATCTGATAGGTATAGGCCGAGATGCATAGCCATATTGATATCATTGAAAAATATCCTTGTTCATCCCATGGAAGCTAGTGCTTTTGAAGAAGCATGAACTATGAGGATTTAAAAACGAAGGGTCTAATTTAACAGGAGGCCCAAACTCAAGTTCATGCATTGCAAGTCAGATGGGAGGGGACCTGATTCGATATCAGTGGAGTCTGAGATGCAAAATTCACAAATCCATGGTATAATTTATATAACTTTCAAACATACAAATTTGTATTATTGTTAATATAAAGGATTTGAAAACTTAAAATTTAAAAGTGTAAAGTTTTAGATACCAAAAATTTTCCAAAATAGTAGACGATATTGCTAGCATGTAATACCAGCTAGTAACTGGGTAGGCGCAGGCTGATGTAGGCCATTGGCAGCACTAGGCCACAAAAAAGTTGTTTTATTTTTACATTGATACCAACCAAATTTTCATTTATTTTTGATATACAAGTATCCTTAAAGTTTAAAAAATAACTAAATTAATAATTGGTGTATAGCCCAAATTTATTTATTTATTTATATATAAGTATCCTTTAAAGCTTAAAACATAAATAAATTAATAATTGGCGCCTTCAGCAAAAAAAAAATGGCTCCGCTACGAGGGGCTTTCCATGTCACGCGTTTAATATGGGAAGACATGTTCCTGCATTTTAAGACAATGACATTTTGGTAATTTTAATTGGTGGGGGATTTTTTTTTTATATTTCACTTTTGCCCTTATAGGAATGGTCTACCATTTAATCAGTAAGCGCATTTTGGTTATTTCAAGATAACAACACACGGTCTCCTGTTAGGGGCCACAACATATAACATGATCGGCTCCGGCACTGGTTCATGCATAAGATTTTTAAATTCTGGCCGGATTAGTCATAATCATCGACTAATCCGGTCAGAATTTAAAAACCTTACGGAGGAAACTTCGCTTTTACTGACCCAATAAGAACTATAGACTTTGCTTTTCCAATGTTGGTGACTGAAGAACCTTTGAGTAGATAATAACAAAGCTAGAGAAAGATGGCACAAAGCCACAAACGTCTTGGGCATCCATTGGCTCACATACTTAGATGTTTATTTCCTAACTGCTCTTACGATAGTCATGTATGTGATGTCTGTCATTTTGCTAAGATGACTAGACCGAAATTTTCATTTTCAGATAGCGTTACCGATGCACCATTTGAACTTATTCATTCAAATAGCATTACTTCTGTCTATTGCCTGCAATTACAATTGGAGTCTTCACTAGTTAGATGTTAAAAATACCTTCTTACAAAGAGACTTAGAAGATGAGATATTATACATCATCCTGAGTTATGTATAGATGGAAACGATCTCCTAAAGCTTGGTACTTGAAACTTAGCAGAATGCTTGAGAAAATTGGATCCCAAAGATGTCACTCCAATAATACTCTCTTTGTCAAGAGAGAAGGTAAAAAGGTCACTATGATTCTGATTCATGTCGATGTTATCGTATTAATAGGAAATGACGCAGAATCCATTTGGACGACCCAAGTACTTTCTTAGTATTGAAGTTGCCCTGTCAAAAAAAAGAAGGCATTTTCTTGTGCTGAATAAAATATGTTTTAGACATTTTAAAGGAGACTGGGAAGATTAATGTCTGGCCTGCAGACACTCCTATTGACTCGAACTTGAATGTGAGTTCGTGCGAACCTGAAGTTGATACAGGGAGGCTTCAATGTCTGGTAGGTAAGTTCATATACCTTACTCGACCTGACTTGCTATGCTTAATGTCACCAGATGATATATGCAAAGCCCCAGAGTATCTCATATGAAGGTGATTGACCTTCCTTTGTCAATGGCCTGTAATATTTATGCACTATATCAAGGCTTGTATGGCATATGGTGTGAGAGAATAATTTAACCCTGGTGAGATCCACAAACACAATATCTGTGTTTGATCTTGATCCTGCCCCTGAAATCTTGTCTTCCATTGGCTAGTAGATTTTCTTGTTCCTCTGTACGTGTCTGTATATCTCTATTTCTTGTTTTTAATGCGCTTACTCTAGCTGTACAGTTTGGTTTAATAAAAGGTGGGAGGCCATCCTCCTGCCGGTATGTTTCGGCAAAACTTCACCGTCCATGCACCCCTAAACCAAATGAGGTCAAATATGTAACAAAACATTCAAACTATTTTAAGGCCATAACACTGTTTTTCAGGAAAAGTGGAGTTCAAGGCTACCTGGACAGATGTTATTTCTCAAAGGATTTTTAGCCTATCAATTTTTTATTGAATTAAAGAAGGTTAGGAGCTCAAATTTGTATGCATCTTTATTTTACATAATCTAATATCTCACTTTCAAATGTATATGAGCAGTATCAATATATGACGGGGTTACCTGATATTATAATCATCATTGATCCGCAAGAAGAATGTGTAGCCCTTCGAGAATGCGTCACTTTGTGTATTCCAATTATTTGTTTAATCGATACAAATTGCGATCCAGATCTCGCAATGTTCCGATTTCAGTCATTGATTACGATATAGCTTGACATAGCTTCCATCCAATTCATTCTAGGATCCCCAGTTTATCAGGGACCAATATCACGGATCAAGTAACACAAGCACATACAAGAGAAGAAGCCAGCACCACTGTCGTGTGAAGACCTCAAAAGATCAAGATGGATGAAGCCATTTGTGGACCATCCCAAGATGTCGTTATCTCCAAGACAGGTGGCCTTTATACGGTGGCAGATCGCACCAAGACAATGGTGCAGGTACTTTTCCATTGTATGGCTTCCATTTTTCTTGCTATCAGTAGAGGAGCAATCGTCTCAACTTATTTCTCGATCAACTTTCGGAACTGTGTCCTTATAAGGCAGACAGAGGGTGCAGGCTTTCTCCATAACCTCTGCCCTTTTCTTCCATCACCCCTCTTTTCGTAACCCTTCAAAACAGCTTCTTCTTACCATCTGTGCACAACGTCTCCTGAAAGCACCACCTGTCGAAGAGGATATTGGAAGGAAAAGAGGTATGTATATTTCTGCTTGTGCTTCCACGCATGTCTGTGTATGCAGCATGCATGTGCATGCTTGTTCACAATATGAGTTCTTCTATAGTGCTAAGCCACTATCATATCATCAATAGAGGACAGAAAGAGATAGATGATGATGTCTAATCATGCAAGACTATGCCAAGCATGAACTTGCCTACAAAAAGGGAAAAAGAGAATTTAATAGTTTTTACTTTCCTATTCTTTACTCATTTTTTTTTAACCTTCCGCAAATTCTTAACTTCACTCGATTCATCATAGAAAGAAAGAATCGTAGTTTTAGCTTTTTCATATAAAGATAAATTGGCCTCACCTCATCCGTCAGGAGCTCATGATCAGCCAGATGACGGGGCTTCACGATTTGTTAGCTTGTAGCGAATCCTCCCGGCTCAAAGCCCAGCCCTGGGCAAAACCTCAAAGGCTTCACTGAGATAAAAACCTCCAAAGCACAGATAAATGAAGGGAGATATTCCATTGGCCTACCCCAGCAGAAAGATGAGAACAGGACAACTGAAAAAAAAAAAAGGGAAGCAAGAATAACTTCTTTCTTATACTTCTGCTACAAGACCTTGCAGTTTGGTTTTCAAGGTTCTCGTTAGATTGTCCCTTTCTTGTTCTCATGTACTTCATGCTAAATTCCCTCCATCCTTGCTCTGAATAATCATAAAAAATGTCAACGTATAATTTAGACATTCCTGCAGGTAGGGCAGATGTTACGCAGCTGAAGCTCAAGGTGATCTTTGAACAAAAGACAATCGAAGCAGTAGAATTTGAACCATAAAAACCCGCTGCACCAAGCTTATTCTTTAAAGAAAGAAAAAAAAAGGTGTTGTCTAGAAAACAGGTTTTAAACACACCGTTCGTAAATAAAAGGACTTTCAACTACTGCTGCTGCGACTGTGAATACCTGTGGATATATTACAGTATGTTACTATTTGAAGAGCATTCAAGCCAAGCTACATCGAACATCCTAAAACAACAACATGCATCTCATATTATCAACATTAAAGCATTCGTCATGCATACGATGAGCACAACATTCTCGAAGCATGATCTTATACATATCATTCCAGTAAAGGTTAATGATATTATCAAGCTTCGGCAAAGATCAAGAGAGGAGAATAGGATCAAAAGTCTAGAAACATTACAAGACTACAAGCCGAGAAAGAGGAGAAATCCTGAAACTGAGACGGAAACTTAAGGCTACGCATTTTGGTGAAGCTGTTAGGTAATTCCAGTTATTTAGGACCAATATAAAAGCCAATGAAACATGGGCAAGCGTTTCTAAGCTAGCTTGTGTATAGTCTTCATGTCTGCCGCCTCCTTCAGAGTGCCATTTTCAACATGATTCCACCACTTGGGCAGGAAATTGTCGACGACTAGCCTAAACCAGGGAGAAAGCTTGAGACCCTCCTCACCAGCATCTGCTTTCCTGAGCAGCTCTCTTAGCTGCTCCTGGTTAACATACTTGATATCTGCCACTTCATCTGGATTCGGGTTCACTTCAACATCCCGGACAATGAAAAGCAAATAATCCACTGAAAAGAAGAAACACTCCAGCATTTAGTACAAAGAAGCGAAATGATTAAAAACTGTTAACGTAATGGCACCTTCACCGGAAACTTACGCTCATGTTCTCCCCACTTGCCATCAGAGGGTGCCTTGTATAGCATACGGCCAAGTGGTACAAATTGGTCAACAGGCAGATCCTTGGCGGGAATTCCCAACTCATCAAGTAGCTTTCTTTGTGCGGCATTCCTCACCCCTGGGTAGGAAAGATCAGAAAAAATGAACAAGAATGAAGCAAAGGAAAAATAGAAAGGAAAAACACAATAATGAAAATCTACAGTGACATACCGAGGCAGTCTTCCTCGATGAGCTCTGACTCTCGAAAAAGAGGGTGGCTGCAGCAGGTGTTTGTCCAGACAAGGGGAAAGGTAACTTTTGTAGCAGAGCGTTGCTGTGGAAGAGAACATCAACTGTAACGCTACTAATTTTCACCCATGACTGGGATCAACCACACAAAGGCACTATTCACAAAACGAAGAGTTTCTTTATGCAAATTCTGAGGCACGCCAAGCTTGTTTTACAATTTCTAACATACTTCACCAACTGAATATACTTCAACAAAAGAACCAATTTACTGTGATGGCTATAATTCAAATAGTTCAAACAAAAAAAGATTTTGTTGCCGAGAAATGAGAAAAGCAAGGGAATTCAGCAGCTACACACAATCACCTGTTTTTTTTCATAGTTGACACCCATAAGTAATGCACTTTACAATAATTAAAATATAAAGGGATCACAAAGAGCAGACAGAACACAAATAAATTCACACATTCAAATTGATGCCACATGAGTGCTTCTAAATGGCTGCTGCACCCGTGTCGCACCTGTGTCGACGCTGGTGCTTCTTTGACACAGCACATTCGATTTGGTCAGCCGAACCGAGTCAAACTGACATTTTCAATGTGCAGATAACTAAATTATCTTTAATACAAAAAGTTTATATATAAATATAAATAAATAAGGCTACTAAACAGCTAAATAACTATGTAACAACTGATCTATATAAATATTATACACACACATATATATACACCCTTGCTGCACCCGCACCCAAACTTTTTTGAAAAATTGTCGCATCCACACCCACACCCCACACTCCGGTGACATAGACTCAAATCATTTCGCTAACCACAAAAATTAGCATGGTAGCTCTTAAATTTGATACAAGAAATCATTTAATATCCATATAAAATCAACAGACAAACTTCTAGGTTTAGCCATGCTTAGCATGCCACATCCTAAAGATTTCCACGGGCTTACTACATTCACATCACACGGAAGAATCATGCCATTTTCGGAATTTCACTCTTTTGAGAAGAAAAATATAAACAGCATGTCGATAGCACAAACAAGGAAAAATTATTTTACTATTCTACTTCTTTAAGTGCATAAGACAGCATAATCCACGTACATACAACATACCCTGTGGACAGGTAAATCCCTTCCAGAGGTGGTTAGGTGCCTGTACATGCTAGGATTGAGACTAGAGACCAAATGAAGTACATTCATATTCCAAATGTGGTTTCACGGCAATGGCAGGCCAGTCTACAACACTTTCAAATTCTTTCATAATTTCATGTGGAATGACCTGGTCACAAAGAGAGAACCTGTTCTTTCTATGCATTTTCTAATAACCTTAAGGACCACGAAACATGACTATTGCACACACTGGCAAAGCTTCTACACTAAAGCAGAAGCCAACACTGTCAATTATAAACAAACCGTGGCTGTAAACATGCATTCATGTGCAAAATGGACTACTAAAACCAAAAGGTAATTGCAAAGCATATAAAGAAGTACCCATGCCCCAAAAAGACTCTGGTTAGGCTTATATAAGCAAATTGAACTGGTGCTAGTTACTGAATGGCTGTGTTTTTTAGGTGCAAAAACCAAATCACAACATTTTTGTAAAGCTGACTACACCAATATGTTTGACCAAAAATTGATCATATGCTTGTCAGAAAACGAAAATACTGACATACCTGAAGGAGCAATTCATATTTTGAGTTGAACAAGAAGACACTGAATGCTCGGTGTAGCAAATTTTCAGCTTCTATTTTCTCCATTAAATGACCTGTTACAACAAGATTAATGATATGAACAGACTATTATAGAAAGCTATTTGATAAATAAAGAAGAAGAAACGTGAAAGGGTATAATTGAAGAACATAAATACACTGTATACATGTGCATTGAATTCTAAATATGTGACAGTCTTCCCTTGCCATCATCAACAATTTCACATGATTTTCTGTAGATGTATAGGGCAAGGATTTACCCATAACACAAGGTTGGGAAAGCAAGATGAGTTGTCAATTCTTCTCCAAAGATGCATGGATTTATACAGGAAAGATGCTGAGATGATGGCCCCAGTAATTTACCTTTTTGTAATAAAATCACACCTGAGGTCCATATTCGCATTCTTTCTCAAAAGAAGTTAAATTTAGACTAACAGAATGGCAAGTAGGATTTTTCATAATGAATTTTCAAGGTGTAAAAAGAGAACCTATAACAAAATAAGTTCATAATTCAGCCCATGATTTTCAGAAGACTACTCAATACTGCACACAGACAATGACAAATGTTTTCAATCCACTGATCCATCACGATAGGTATTGAAGCCAATGCTTTTTTTGGCCGTACTGTGCCTGATCTTCAAATTGACCTCAACCAGCCACATAAGAGTATTTTTACTGAAAGATGAGTTATTAGTATTACAATCATTTTTCACCAGTTAAAGGTAACAATACTTGAAGAGCTTAACAAACTATTATTTCTTGTAAAATGTAAATTGTAAACCATTATTTATAAAGCATGTACGCTTAATTTACTAGGATTTAGAACACTAAAGCCTTTCATGATTGATACATATGATGGAAACTCACACTCTGATGATTCATACTCTGTCTAAGCAAGAGTATCAGGTAAAGACCTAAATTCAATGACTTACAATTGTATTTTGAATCATGGCCAATAACATGATCCTCTTCGTCCACCAAAATGCACCTGCCAAAGTACAAAAATATGTATTACAAACAGTTATGCTCATGGATACTAGGAAGATACTGCCTATTGCTTCTTGTGCACATTAAAAAACGTCAAATAGGCATTAAGAAAACTAGATAATACACTAGAAACACCATGAAGAAGGGCATTATGCTATAAAGTATCATCCGTCCTTTATTACAATTGCGTAACATCAAAATACTAAAAGCAAAAAATTTTAGCTATAAGATTCGCATTTGTCACTGGGTTCAGCATCTACATGTTATAAGCAAATAACTCCAGTTGAATGCATCCAACTTCATAAAATTGTACGTCTATCTGGATCTGGAATTACAGATCAAATATTGTAGCAATCAGTCAGCATAAGCTGGGTTCAGAAATATGCAGACACTTTCCAAGAAAGTCCTAAGAGGATAAACTCATTCACCATCTTGTCCTTAGCGATGCACCATAAAGCTCAGCAGCCTCGCTGTCAGATTGTGTACTACGAAGTCGAGGGTTTATGGTTGCTCTATTATCATGCCTTTGGTCCCATAATCCAGCCAAAACGCCAATTGTCTGGTGATACAAAAGTAGCACCTTTCCGTAAGGCAGAATCACATTAACATGTGACGTTAAAAACACAGAAACAATTCTTACTGCAAAAACTGTAATTATCGGCCCACTCATTAGATAGCCTAAGCTTACATGCGGTAATACTTTCATAGAAATATTTAGACGCTTCCGCACACCACTAACAGTCGAAAGACTCGAAACCAAGTAACGGAGCTACGGAGGTTGGAGAATCTCTTTCATTTTCTTCGAGATTGCTAAAGTGATAAGCGTTTGCCTTCTGAATCAAATTCAAAGGAGAAAAAGAAAGCGACTATGGGCTATTATGCTTTTTCATGATTATCCAAACATCAGCCTCTTGCAGTGATTAAAAAGTGTTAAACAATTCATAATTACCGTTAAATAATTTGCGATCGTTAAAAATGTGAAACAACACTTCGGCCATTGTTATTTGTTATATCGGCTACTGTTGCTTCTCAAATGGATCTCAAGCAATCATTTTCGTGAAAAAAATGACGTTTGTCAATTTCCGTACATTAATAACAGAATTTTCAAATGGTTGTTCGACCCGCACTGGTGGAAGCTAAAAAACGTGCAACGTCCTGATATGAAGAAGCATATTCAAGCTTCCGTGGATTTTTTTTTTTTGTCCCTCATTCCTTCTTCGTCTTCCCTTTCCTTCACCAAAGCCGTCAGAACAATCCATGCGCTTCTTCAAATTATGCACTTGTTTCCCCTTTTATTTCTGAAAAATCTACTGCATTCACTCCCCCTAACTAAACAAGTAGGTCAACGCAGAAAAGGAACAAAAACCAAAAGGGAAGATCGCCCTGCTCATTGGAAACTACAGAAGGCCTAGTAACGAAATTCTCCTCGTGGATCTGGGAAAATCGTAAAATATCGAATGGATTTAGCCCCCATTTCATCTTGTGCATGGACGAAGTCCTCATCTGCCTCATCGTCCATCTCGACATTCCAGATCAACTCCTCTAAATTAAAAAAAAATAATCAAAAGCAAGCGCATTAAACCGCAAAAAAGGCACTCGCCTAATTCTCTCGGACTCAGGTGCTCATTCTTTATCCGATCCGTTGCATACGAAAAGTCAAAGAAAAAAAAAAGGGGCGTGGGTGGGGGAAAGAAGAAAAGATGACGATGATGATGATGAGAGCAGGCCTTACTCATCCTCAAACATGAGCCGTCTCTGGACAGCATCCATCGCGGCATCCGCTACCTCTCCCATCTGGACGACCGACACTGCGGTTCTCCTGAGCTGGACCGGCGCCGATCGGGCGGCGGGTAAGATCTGTCGGACTAGAGTCAGGGACCGGGACCGGAAGTCCGCGAAGGAAGGGGAAGGCCGGAGGGCAGCACAATGCGACGTCGAACAACGGATGGCTCTGCTGAGGAACAGCGTCGTAGAAGCGGACATGGCTCGCCCTTTCTGCCTGCGACCGCTTTTATAGCAAGCCACCAGTTCGCCAGAGTCCCTCCTCTCTGGCTCCCTCTTTATTTCTCGGTAACAACTAAAAAAGAAAAAAGAAAAGTTTCTCCTTTTGCCCCTTTCTTCCTCCTCTCTCCCTGCCTTTCCCTATCGAGTCCCGCCGCTGACAATCATGGAGACAGAAAGAGGCCCGACCTTTGGGGGTCCGTCCCAATCTGGGAACAAGTACGCGCTCAAACTGTGGGAGAGAGCGTGGGAGAGAAGAGATCTAAGGAGCACAGAGAGGAGCAACCACCGCCGCTCTTAAGAGTTGAATGTCGGGCTATGGGGACCATGGGTCCATCCATCTGTGCCCATAAAATCATGGCGGACGGAAACGACGGAAGCAACAGTTGTAACATTTGTTGGAATCTGTTGATTTGCTTATTCAATATTTTACAGCATCGCCCATCGCCATTGCACCCGACTGCCCTCTTTGCACGTGTGCCTGCACATAAATCTGCCCCATCTGACCACATCACGGGCGAGGCTGGTTCGAGTGACAGGTGGTTAAGAAGGGAACCCCTACTCCCAGAGCTCGGACTCTGCCCTAAGGTTTTCTTTGTCTTTTTATAAACATCGATTTTTATATTTAAATTTCCCCGTCCTAAAAAGGGCCTTCTAATTTACGATTAAAGGTAGTTTTGTCCAATGCTATTAAAATTTGTTTGTGAAACGAATCGGAAAACCGATTGGTTTCGGTAAATCGGTGAATTGAATTGGAGTCCGAACCTTAGAGTTGTGTTAATAAATAAAAATTTAAAATACCTTAAATTAAAAAATTTGAAAACAATATAAAAGCACGAACAATTAACAAAAAAAGATGAATAAATAAAGAGTAAATATTTAAGGTCGTGATGATATCCTTCATATCTTGCAAAAAAAATGTGTGTCTTCAGAGATTCTCAATTTAAACAAATTAACATCTCAGTAACTTATGGTACATATTAAAAAAAAACCATAAATTTAAAGTCGGATGGTACATGTTAAAAATCATAAATTTAAAGTCGATTAAAAAGAGAAGGAGACAGATCCAACTTTCAGTCCATAGATCTCATATCATTGCGAATCTCAATCCATTGTAAAACAAACACAACCTAAAACAAAAACATGGCGTGCTTGTTAAACTAAGGATCTCATCTAATTTCTGACACCTAACACACCCTTTCTTATTATCGGCCTAACGTACAATCGGCTTTTACATTGTTGCCGCCGGATTTAAAAATTAACGCAACATTTTTATTTGGAATTTCAGTTGAACAAGGTCGTTCAATAATAGGAAAAGATGGGTTAAGTTTGTTGTGTCATAAATGTGCCTTTTCTTTATGAATGTTGGGGTAATTTGTTCGCATGTACTCTGGTGCAAAACCGGGCACATCAGCGTCATGGGGTTGCTCAAATTTCAGGA
The DNA here is from genome assembly GCF_008831285.2 of Nymphaea colorata. Lineage (NCBI taxonomy): Eukaryota > Viridiplantae > Streptophyta > Magnoliopsida > Nymphaeales > Nymphaeaceae > Nymphaea > Nymphaea colorata. Next base: position 4,884,650 of record NC_045140.1, read on the forward strand.
AGGTACTAAAAGGTAAGGAGTGTACTAAAAGGTAAGGTAAATCGACTTTCATTGACATTATAGCAACTTTTCCGACTACTTTTCTCGCATCAAACCTGCTGGACTCATCCTCTAATATATTATTAAGCTGATATACAAATATCAAATAAAAATGCGATACACAAAAACAAACAACAGCAAAGACAAAAAAAAAACTGCAGCTCACATCAGCGGTAATAGGGAGATAACGTCAACATCACAATTATCTCACAAAATATGACAAAACTATTGCAAGATCAGCGGGAGACTCAGTTCTCCTTTTCCTTTTGCCATATGTTCAATTCAAGTGAGCAAGGGTGGACATTTTTTTTTTTAATTTACATATAAGTTTTAGAAAATTTTATTTGTTTTATATAATGAGGAGAAGTTAAAATTTAGAAACTTTAATTGGTCTTTTTGTTCATGAAAATTCTTGCTCCACCCCTACAAGTGAGCCATTTTTTGAGCTATACTCTTCAAAAACAGAAATGAAGAAGTGTAAAGCACAACAATTCTGTTTCTGTAAAAGGTGTTATTGAACGACAGCAGAGCGATAACTCTCCCCTCCTGTCAAAGCACTGACGGCCACCCAACGAGCACCCTGAATCACTTTGGAAGCTACTTGGATAGAACCTTCGCCACTGATAAACCAAGTAGCGGAACTACTTGTTGGCTGGTATGGGCTATTGTCCACTCCAGCCCATCAAAAATTTCATTATAATGTGTTAACTTCACATTGTTATGATTCTAAATTTATATGCAATGCCCACACCAACATTGTGCCACCTACACAAGTGCCCCACGGATGAAAAATCTTAGCTCCGCCACTGATAAACCGAGTACCTGTTCTCACATGACATACCCCTCTTCTTGTGACGATCTTGTGTCGGGAGTCTACCCTTACAAGCTACATATGCGAACCATCTAACCCAAGGATGTGCATCCTTGGTCCAAATGTTGCTTCCCTAGGGCTCCTCCACATGACCCAAACTAGAACCCGACCAAATGTCGTCAGCCCTAGAACATGAGGCCAAAAGACGGGTTCAATATGATGTCTGAGTCTAAGGGTTGACAAACAGGGATCTTTTCATACTCCTCCTATAAACTCCATTCATCCTCGTGCAAAGCTTCATCAACAATAGTCCCACCCCAATTAGCATACTAAAACTGCACTTCCCTCTCCCTAACCTCCAAGAGACTCCATCCTTGATTGCCTTCTCCCATGCAATCAAGCGTTGGCCCTTGCACTCACACCATCACCCCACCCCACAGGAAACTCGCAAAATCGAATAGTTAATCTTCGCAAGAACTTTGTTCCACAGGGCAAAAACGAGGAAGCCAGAAAATCACCACAAATGACAAAACTTGCTTGAGCAACGCACGGTTTTGAACAATGTGACACCTGTGACCAATGTCGTGAAAAATTGTTGGAATTTAGTTAACTAAGGACAGATGAACCGCCAAAATATCAATTAATTGCCAGCCTATAGAAAAATTGAAATCAGCAAAGGTGAGATTGTTGTTTTTTTTTGGTTTTGTGTCACTAAAAATCATTGCAAAGTATGTGTCACGGGCCGAGTTTCTCGAGCCCGCACGGCACCGAAGGCGTTCCCCAAAGCCCTCGGCCAGCCGACTCTCTCTTAAGCTAGCGGAAGCATTCATATTTTCTTCGGGACTGTAGACTAGATGAGGAGTGCTAAGCACTCGGCACACCATCACCCAGGTTTATCCCATTGTCGGCCATCAGCAAGTCGTGGCCATGAGGCCCTGTCAGAACGTCGTCATTCCTCCAAGTGCCTATCTACATCCATTCCTCAGTATCATCTCACTTTTTTGTCACTGTTTGCACTTTTTTTTTTCTTAGTAAAGTTCGGAACATCTCCGACGACCACTAAATTACAAACTTCCAAGCTGTGTTGTCAACCCGTGCACATGCTCCTTCCTCGAGACATGTCAACACTAAGGGCACTTGCCCTCCTGGACAATCCGTTTCTACGTCGGGTCTCACTCTATTTGTTTCAGCGAGCGGCTCTGTTGGCCCTTTTGCTCCTGACGCCCAGACACCATCTTCGGAATGTGTGATCTCCATCTGACCAACACCAACGCGGTCACTTGAACCAGTGTCCGACGAACATGCCTAAACCCTTAGGGCACCAAACAAGCCAACATTTTTCAGCACCACTTGTTTGTTATCATCACAGCGTTCTCATCTTTCAAGTTCCCTTCGAGAAATCGTCTGCTTTGATACCACTATCCTATTATTAAAAATTATGGTCAAACAACTGGTCATCGTAAATATCCATTTTATAATGTTTTTAACAACACTAAATAGAAATATAAGGGATAGAGCCATGTGTGGGCAGTTGCCCACATGGGTGCAGATCAATGGAGTTTCTCTTACTAAACGTGGTTTGTTATCCACACACCCTGGTTGACAAATAGCAGGATTGCCTTTTTGCTCGAAATTTCTCCCTCCTCCCCTTTCTAACATTTAAAATATTTGGCTAATTTTTAGACAACTTGTTTTCTTCAAGTGATGCTTATGCTTACGTTTGGGTGGGTAGGGGGAGCATTTCATCCTACCACTCTGAAAAGAGGTAAAGCTCATGGGTAACTCATGTTCTCCTTAAGTTAAAGGGTCTACTTTTAGTACTTTGGGGTGTTGTTTGTTCACTCAACTTGTGCATTGATGTCTTAGGATTCCAAATACTTAAGTTTGATAACCAACATCAGGCCATTGATTATATTAAATTGAAATTTCCAAAATTGTAACATGTGATAAAACGAGCAAGTACCAGATACACTACTCTCATTTAGCAAACAGTAATAAATTGTTCTCGTTACCAAACGAGTTCTAAAGTCAGATTTATGCCAAGATACACAATTTCCCCCATCATTTTTGTTTCTTGAGCAATCCAATGCCCTCCATAGGTAGGGGCTGATATGCACTGACATTGATAACACTCGTCACCTAAACTATTGACTTTATTCAATTTGAAACTCTCAAATTCAACACCTGACCAGATGGGAGCCGTTGTTGAGAAAGAGATCAAACGTTGAATTTTACGTCGGCACAAGACTGAAAAGGGGTTGAGGGTCTTAGCGGCATTCTTGAAGGTCGCAGGAAGGTGCTGGGCCGATAAGAAGTCCGACTCCCACTGCGCAACCATCAATACCTGATTCCGGGTTTGAGCTAACTATATATATAAATAAACATTACTAAACCCGATTCGCCTGTAATAAAATTATATATATATATTATAATAATAATATTATTATATATAGGTTATCAGGCCTAGTTGCGTCCAGGGATGGAGGGAAGGGGTGGGAGGCGCCTGGGCCATGGCCCCACTCCAACCAATGAAAAATTTATTTTTTATATTGAAAAAAATAATATTTTTTAATTACATAATATATTTTTTGTATTAAAATTCAGTTCGGCCCTACTTGGATTCAAAGATCGAACCCCTGAAGAAAGCCCGATCTTTTTTGGGTCGAGCACTTAAAGTACCGGTCGGGATGTTATTATATTTGATTTAAATTGGATATCCAACTGAATTAATCTCAAAAAATAAGATATTAAAACAAAATTTTAATATCCCATTAAGAAATTAGATCGGATTCAGATTTAATAAATCACATTTGATCGGATCTCGATACAGGTTTAGAACGAATTTATTTTTAAACAAATATTTCATATCTAACACTCTTAAAAAATTGATAAAATCCAATTCAAAATTCGGATTCAGATTGTGAAATAGGATTTCAGATTTGGTGTTGAGGTCGGAAGGAATGTCAACGGATTGAATTTATGAACTTTTATATTTAAAAATTATACATGTAAATGACAGGTGGCATAAGTTAGATTGGACCTACGAGTGGGCCAGAGCCGAAAGAGACTGGGGCTGGCTGGCGATTCAAAACTTAATCTTGAAATAACGACGGTAGATCCGAACCACGTCCATAAAAGGATGAATTCAAACTCATTAGAAATGCATGCGGTTACGGTGATTTCCGTCCAATGAAAATCCAAGTCGAAAAGGACACACACATGCCGATCCAGACGATGCCTTTCCGCGTTCATCTTTGAGTTCAACTAGATGAGGAGCTAAAGGCCAAGACCGCGACGTCCTTTGTAAGTTTGTTCACCCACGCATTGTAAACCCTGTTTGATTGGTGTACTGAGAACTCTGCGTACAAAGCACTTGAGCATGCTGTCGGCAAGCATATGACAAGAATGGACAGTCAGAACGTGGTGTGGCCGCTTGATTTTATACAGGCCTCTTGAACCGGATTACTTGTTCCTATCACATCTAGGATAAGATCATAAGAGGTAGATCCATTGTTCTGGTTCATTGCGGGTCATGTCACAACCCGGCCGAGATGTGAAACGAGGTCCACGCAACTTTAATGCTGAATCGGACATGCCAAGTTGCCACCTATATCTGATGCAGATTGCTGTTTGTCTTAGATACTCATGGTTGGACGCGTTTGACTGGCGCTAAAACATCGTCTAAGGCATGAATCAGAGTAACAATCAAAACTAGATTTGTGGAAAAATCAATTTAACCAAAAAAAAAAAATTCAAAATAATTTGACTCCTTCAAATTTTTTTCATAAAAGTGCTCCTTTAGGTTTTTGTTTATATAAAAATGTGAACGGATCAAATTTGAATCAGATATACTCTTACATGTATATGCTTTTTTAGATTTTCATACAATCGGATTCGAATGCAAACAAAGAAAAAATTCACAATTTGAATCTAGTTTTAAAATTCATATCTGAGTTCAAGTTTTGAACAAAATGTAGCTTATTTTTAAAATGTAAATATATTGGATATATAATAATTATTTAAATAATTTGAATCTGATCAAGTATTTATGTATATTCAAATTTGATTTGATTTCATAACAAAATATTAATTTTTTATATCTGATTTTTTAGAAACATATTTAATTCAAATAAGATATATTGACATCTCTAAGGTCAAACACACAACCAAGTTTCAGGGACTAATTAAAACACTAAATTTTAACAAAAACATGATTTTTACAAAATAATCTTTTTAGTGTGTCGTCCAAATGCTTTTTTTTTTTCTGTTTTTTTAGAAATATAAACACGAATAACAGAAGCAAATATTTGATTAATGGCACAAACTAAAAAAATATATTAATAGGTGGGCGTGTTTAACGATGCCCTAGCATGACATTTTGGACTAAAATACGATCCGAGCCATGTCTAAAGATACTCCCAACATAACCTCCATTAACTTCTTCATAAAAGCGCCCTTTTAGATGTGTCACTCAACACTCCAACCACGTTAAAAAACCACATTTACCGAAGCCTCGTTTTTTTTACCCAACTTTTTTTTGTTGGTGGGTGTCATCCAAATGCTACCTTATTTATTTTATTTTTTAGAAATATAAAATAAAATACACAAGCAAATATTTGATTAATAGCATAAACTAAAAGGAGAAACTTTGAAAAAAAAAAGGTAAAGCAAGTATGCCATTGATTGAGACCGTGTTCTTGTTGTTCTCAAATTAATTAAAGAAAGTGATACGAGTGATGACAAGGCATTCTTTCTTTGCCACAATAAATACACATAGTGTTGTATGAGCCCTTGGTAGCTTCGCTGAAACAATTTGGGCCAATGATACGAGAAGCATAAATATGCGCCAAATACAATGTCTCATACTCTCAATTCAACTGCATCAGCCTCCCTTTTAATGAACTAAGAGCGCACATTTATTTATAAAATTATGTGCATAAAATAAACACTGAAAAGCTGACATTCTGGCCAATTCGTATCAGCCGTATGAGTATGTTTCTGTAACAACCCCATTATCGATATGTACAGCACTGCCCTTGCATAGAATAAACTTATTTCGCATTCTAATTATAACTTTGTCAATAAAACTGCTGCGTGCATTCAGCTTTTTCCTGCAAGTAAACAAAATCTTCATGTAAACTCTAGGTAGTATGTATTTGGAAAAGCAGGGCAATAAACAAGAGAATTCTGGTTATGTACACATTGAAGCAGGATTTTTTTTTTTCAAAAAAAAATTCAGGTTGTTTGTATTTGAAGGTGAGACAAATATTTTCCACCCGACTTTTTTTATCCATCCGGCTTCAGGATTGGATGATCCTGCCGTTGAAAATTTTTCAAGAATAAAGTGGTAAAATTGAGATAAGATCCAAGGTTTTGAACTCAAAAGCGACATTTCTTAACTCTCCCATCTGCCTGAAGGGGCGCAATAAACTGACTCTCAATGAAGGGGTCCGATGTTCGAATCCCGTGGTTGATGTTGTGTATTTACGGTGTTTGTTTGTGCTGCAAATGGTGTAATGACATTTGAGTTGAATGATGTATTACTCAAAACAAGCCAAAACCTTTGAAGCATATGGGTGCTGCCTTTGGGGTTCTAAAGTGGTATCTCTTAGGCAGCGTTTGATCGGGCTTAAAAGAGGTTCAATTTTTTTTGCATGAAATTTTTTTCCAAAATCAATGAAAAACACAAGGTAAAGTCGTTTGATGCACAAAACAGTAAAATTACTATGAAAAAAAGTCGGGCTTAAAAGAGGTTCAACTTTTTTTGCATGAAATTTTTTTCCAAAATCAATGAAAAACACAAGGTAAAGTCGTTTGATGCACAAAACAGTAAAATTACTATGAAAAAAAGTCGGGCTTAAAAGAGGTTCAACTTTTTTTGCATGAAATTTTTTTCCAAAATCAATGAAAAACAGAAGGTAAAGTTTCTTATGTTTGATGTTGCAGGAAAAAACAGTACCAACATGGTAAAATTTCTTTGAAACGGAGCCTTAGGTAAGCGTTAGAAAAAGGAAAACTGTCGGTTTCGCCACCAGCTTTTTCAACATACATTGGACAACGTGCATGACGTAAACGTAACCTGCAGACAACCAAACATAAGTTCGTTGCATGATGCAATCAGATTCTACTTTTACGCTTCATTGAAGAGAAGAACTGGAAGAAAAAAAATCTTCCAAACGGCTCCACCACAAACCGTTCGTGGTCTATAAACACTCGCCTTGACCTTGACCTCTAGGTTGGGGGTTGATGTCCTTACTCCTTATAAGATTGTGACGATGTGCCTTTCATGGCTCATGGTCCCAAGTAGTTTTTGCTTTCTTAATATGCTTGATGTTGCCATGGCATGTTACTGTCATGTGCATTTATTGGGCCGGATAATGACTTATCTTCCGAACTTTCCCTTCTTCTACAGTTTCCTTTTTTTTAGTGTGTTTATGCAATGAACTCTGCCTCCTCCAATTCTTTTTATGTTGTCCCATTTGTGTAATGTAAGTTCATGTTCATAAATCGTTGATGTCATCTCACTTTCTTTAATTGGACATAGAGGGCGAAGCCTCTTCTCCTTTCCTCCTATCTATGAGGTCTAAGGCTATTGTGGCACCAGAGTTTGAAGTGGTAAGCCACAAACATATCCTTTGCAGTTCAAAGAAATAGGGGCTACGAAAAATCGAATTGACGATCAGACTTTTACTGGCCTATCAACTCAACAGACTATTCTCTGCCTCTCGGGGCTGGACTGACTCTGACTAGGCTGGGATTTGACAAAAATTTTCCGAAAGATGCTAAATTATTGTCTTTCATTAGCTGACAACTGATTTATTACTAACTTTGTTGCTTGTGTCAATTTTGAGTTTGATTTTGGCTGATGCATCCCCCAATCAGGTTTTGTTTTCCGTTTTGAACTGTTTTTAAATATCGAACCTAACTTCTGTTTCTAAAGAGAAAACTAAAACTAACTATCTCTTTATTTTTGTTTTGTGTCCGATTTGAATTCATGTGACATCAACCATTGTGTTACAAAGAAGGACTACTGATGTGAAAGTTGAAGCACGGCGGGGCCGACATGCCGAAGCACCAAAAACAAACCCTGTACATTGGGAAAATAAGAGGTTTGGGTGGAAGCTTCAGCCTTTTCTGAATGGTGGAAACCCCCATTCACCCAAAAACTAACTACTTAGCCCTGCTCAAGCGTTAAACATGATAATCTCAAAACATGACCTATGTCGCAGTATAAGTATGTGATTTTACTGTAGCCGCATTTTATATTGGCAGCTGTCCTTTTTGCAAAAATTAAGTGCATGGAAACAATTTTACCAACAACGTTGAGTAAGAGTGGACACCGGCCCCCGGCCGGCCTTGAGCCCAGATTAGTATAAGGTTGGGCTGGGCTCAATAAAATAATTATTAATTTTAGATATATATTTATATATTTTTCTTCATACATATATAATATCTATTTAAAATTGAACCAGGCCCGAACGGGGCTCGGGCTCCATCCAAGTTGGTTGGGCCTGAATACGGGCTGCCAAAATGAGGCTTCGAATCAAGCCGGCCTGGCCGATGCCCACCCTAACTTGAACTGGCAGCAATTTCTCACTAAGCATTGGGGTGATGGTTGCTTATTTTTAAGTGGTATGGTACGGTCGCTATCCTTAGCTCAACGCTCACTTGCTACAAATTTAGCTGGATCTATTAAAATGCAACTCTTGATTGCATGGTGCAAACGTAACGTTATTAGTTTACCTCTAACATGTATAGGCAGGAGAGAAGGAGAGGCTAAGGCGCAAATATACCAGACTTGATGAGAATAATTTGGAACATCAATTCCAAGGAGATGAAATGGTAGAGAATAAGTTGTAAATATATAGTCCAACTTTTCAAGAATCCAAAATGGGTCCTCAAAGGACAATGAGCCAAGCCAAGTCGGGTTCGGCTCGAACTCGCTCGAAAAAGCTCAACTTGAGTAACAAGTGTAACTCAAGTTTAAATGTATACTCCAAATATAAAATGTCTCGTGTTCTAGTTATAAGAATTCGACTTGTTTAAATTCGGCTCTACTCAACTACATAAAAATGGTTCATTATAGTTGAAGTAGTTAAACAAGTAAAAAAACAAGACAGGTTAACATAAATGAGTTAAAAGAGTTAAGTGAGCCCAACTAGCGCTTGACGGTGTATAGTTGATCGAGCTCGAGCAAGCTTACATTTCTTACTTTCGAAAAAATAACTTAGCTTTTATATTTGCAACTTAAATTTTACTAATGATATCGCTATTGCTTTCTGTAATGAATCTAAAAATCAAATTATCATGAGAATCCGTAAATCGTATCATAATCGCAATTGCTTGAGAATCGAATTGATAAAAAATACACTTTTAAAATAAAAAAAGAATAAAAATTAAAATATTATCCATAAGTTAGGATGTCAAGAGCAACACGATTAGGAGACTCGGGACTGCAGCTCATCCGTGGTTACTTTGTGTTCTCTTTTAAAAGAACAAGCGAGCACTTGAGTTGGGAATTGTTGGCAACAATACAAAGAAAGGAGGCGTTTGTTTAGTGCTGCAACACCTAAACGCGTGATCCATTTACCTTCTTGAACCTTTCCATGGTGCTCGAATCCAAATGAAACAGAAGAATCAAATTCCCCCAAACCAAATGCCTTTGCATGAAGGCATCAGTTCCTTATTTCCACCTTTTAAGTATTGAAAATTTTGCTAATTTCAAAGACAATTCCACGAATTCAAAACTTTCAATATCATGTCATATTCGAGTGAGTAGAGGAGTATTTCATCCTATCACTTGGTTGATTGAGAGACATTCATTATAGTACTAGATCTGCTTTCAATACCCCTTTGTGATGTTTCATTATGCTTGAACTTGTATATCGGTGACCGGCCCTCACGGCACTCAAAATAAGTACCAACCACGTACCGGCCCTCACGTATCCAATATCAGGTCGTTTGGAGACACTCCATTCCATGCCAAGCTTTTCTAAAGAGCAAGCTTTATTATTATTATAGTTGATCATAACAGCTGTCCACAGCTATGATTCATTTCATTTGATTATCAGTTGCTTCCCTGGAAGCTATTACAAATAAGCAGAGAGAAAAATAATTTGATTTGATCAAATACATGATATGTATATTTGGAATCAAGAAATCATCCCCTTCGCGGCTTGGCACATTTTTATCCTTTAAAAATATAATAAGAGATTGAATATTTATTTAATTCTTTCCTATTTTCTTCATTATCACAAATACATACTTTCAAAATGGGAAAAGAAACAAGTTACTAAACTATCCATCCTTTTGGGTGTTGGATAGTGGCCATTGAGCCCTATCCGGATATCTCGTAACTGTTTTGCAGTTACGAGATTTACACAAAACTTCTCACAAGATAAAGTTCAACTTTATCTCAACATTTTCCTAAAAAATCTCTCACGCTAACTGTTGCTAGGATTTGGGGAAAACCTAAGGGGCTGGCTATTTATACCCAGCAATGCTTAATGTTTAATCACTCTGTAGAAGAGGATTGTGAGGATCCCCTTAGAAAGAAACCCCTAAATCTGACTTACTTTTCTTCTTCTTCATCTTCCTCTTGCTCTATTGTTTTCTACAGGGGACAATGCTGCTTCTTCACTTGAACACTGAGCCGCTAGTGAACTTACTGGGTAGATGATGACTACAACTTCCGCTGCGATTACCATTGCTCCAACAGTGGTATCAGAGCGCAGGAGATCAACGTTTGAAACAAGTAAGTTGTCTTCTGGCGATATAATGCACACTATAGTAACTCAAATGACTAAAGCATGCTATATTCAAACTTATGTTGTATACATGACGCATGCTACACTAAATAATTTGTTGTATGCGAGGAATGATATTAGATGCATGCTAAATTGATAGTTGATCTGAATGTATGAAGCATGTCGTCTGTAGTTCCCTTGAAACAATCTCTGTGCATGGTAACTCTAGAAGGTGAAGGCGTTTTAATATACTATGCTCATGCGTACATATTTTCTATGGCTGTTTCCAGAGGACAGAGGGTTTCTGGTCTATGGTGCTGTTGACTAGAACCCTATGGTGATAGTCAGCTCTGTCGACGTCTTTGAACCTTGTTTCAGCCTCGATTGACGCTTTTAAAATGGGATTGGATAGAAAACCTAATGTGCAAAATTAGGGTAGAGAATATACCTTGACCGAGGACCCTTTGTCGCAGCCAGAAAACCCACAACTGCTTCTTTTCCGGTGAACCCAAATTAGAAATCAACCTGCTTCGTCCCTGTTGCATGTCTTTGTTTTCTTTTTTTTCTTTGCATATCGTCGGTGGTAGAAGGAGAAGCCTAGGCAAGAGACGAAATCGGGAGAATCTCTGCAACACTTCTCTCCCGGTGAGCAGACGGTTGCCGTCACTCGTGCAGCCGGAGTCTCCTGTTTTCTTTGCTGCAGTTTTTTTTTCTTTCCTGGCAGTTCTCCCTGTTTCTAAAGCGATGACCTTAAACCCAATCTGAAAAACAAAATAGAGGGTTTCATCTGCTCACTGCTTGTTAGAAAGAGCTCCGGCCGCTCTCTGAGTGGTGCGAGCGTCCTCCTCGCAGTCATGGAGGAAAACGGGCGGAAAACGAGCAGCGACAGACGAAACCGGTCGTAGAGGAGAGAGGAGCTCTCGAGAGGAGAAAGGAGCTCACGAGAGGAGATAGAAATCACGCGGAAAAAATGAGGGAAAACCCGTTCGGACTGAATTTGTACTCAAAAATTCAAAATTACGAAATTGGTCCATATTTTTTATCGTTTTTTAGAAAAGTTGTTAAATTTCTTGATAATTAAAGCCACAACACTTTTGCTGAAAACTTTTTCAAAAAGAGGCTTGCGAAAGTTAATTTCAGCAAAAACCAAAAACTTTATACGAAATTACGTGGCAAGGCATTCAGAGTTATTATAAATTGCTGAAAGAGGGTTCCAGAAGATTATTTTGCAATTTCAGCAGAAAACCATGATTTTATGAAAATTGCGCAGGGACATCCTCAAGCTGGTTAGAAATAGTAAAAGAAGGGTTCTGAAAATAACTCTGAACAAGTTCTAAATTTAACTTAAAGTTTTCTTGTTGTAAATATTATTTTAGAATGTTGTTTGAGATCTCTTGATGTGATATTCATTGTGATATTTTCTTTTTCCCTATATTTGTTGTTCTTTACTTGCCATGAGAAATTAATTTAGAAATGACATCAAGAGTGGGAGCCTCAGAATTAGCTAAGACTGAGAAACTGAATGGGACAAACTTCCATGCATGGAAACGTAGGATTATGTTAGCCTTGACTTTGGAAAGACTCATTTATTTAATCAACCAGCCTTCTCCCACTTTAAGAGATAAATGTATGGATGAGGAAAGAAAAACATATGAGTCATTTACCACTGATGACCTGATGGCTAAAACCATCACGTTAACTTTCATGGAAGATGATCAAATCAGGGTATTTGAGGATTGTCCAACGACTAAGGAAATGTTTGATACTATTTCTTTCAAATCCAACATCACTACTATGATGCACATACAATTACTGTTAGAACAGTATAATTCTTAGAGGATGAAAAAGTTAGACAATGTAATGGACCATGTTAATAAGTTGTTGGTCATGGCTAAAGATTTAGCCGTAGTGGAGAATGTTATATCTGACAACATGTAGATTAGCACAATCCTGAACAGTCTACCTCCTTCTTGGGATATGGTAGTTACTGCCTTGAGTCTCCAATTTGATCATCTTACTTTAGAAAAGCTTCTTATACAGTTAGTTTTACAACAACAACGTCTGGCCAAGAGAAAGAATGTAGAACTAATGACCGTCCAGGAAAAACTTGCTAGTAGTCATGTGCCTGTAAAACACAAATAATTTAAAAATCAGAACGATGGCAAGTTTAAGGGCAATTTTGCATGTACTAAAAAATCTCAAAAAACTGTAGTGAAATGCTACAGATGCGGAGCCTAGACATATCAGGAAGAACTGCAGGACAAAATTTCTGAATAAGAAAGATAATAATGGTCAGAACCACAACAACAGAAGGAAGCCGCAAGGAGACTGACAGAAAAGTCATCTGTGTCGTGTCAGAATGTTTGTTTGCGGATAGAGATTTGACTAGTTGGTGGGTTGAGTCAGGAACTACTCGTCACATTGCAAAGACAACGGAATGTGTGATTCACATGAAAGAATTGAGTCCTAGGAAAAACAAGATTTACATGTGAAACAACTCATATTATGACGTCATGGGAATTGAGGCATATTGATTATATGTTGGGGGTACTAGTGTCGTACACAATGAGGTTTTGTATGTCTTTTCGATGAGAAGGAATCTTGTATCTGTTCCCGTACTGACTGAGAAAGGCTTTGAAGTTCGATTTATTCCAAAGAAAGTAACTGTGGGAAAACATGGAAGGTTCATGTTTCATGAAAAATTTGTAAAAGAACATGGTATGTTTAAACTTAATGATATGAATAAAGCTTCCAGTTCTACTTATTATGATTGTCATGAACTGGGAAAGGTTTTGAAGTTTGATTTATTATAGGGAAAGTAACAGTGAAAAAACATGAAAGGTCCATGTTCCATGAAAAATTTGTAAAAGAACATGGTATGTTCAAACTTAATGATATGAATGAAGCTTCCAGTTCTACTTATTACGATTGTGCAATGAGTGTCAATGTAAACTTCTGGCTTGAAAGATTAAGTCATATAAACATAAAAAAGATGAAGACTCTAGCACAACAGAGTTTAATACCTGACATAAATACAAATGATTTCGCAAAATGCGAGTCGTGTGTACACGGAAAGATGACAAGAAAATCGTTTCCGTTTGAAGTAATTCGGGTCACTGAACTATTAGACATAATCCATACTAATATATGTGGACCTTTTAGAGTTCAAACTTATAGTGACAAGTTATATTTCATAACATTTATTGACGACTTCTCAAGATTTGAGTATATATACTTGATTAGACACAAGTTGGGAGCACTTGAGAAATTCAAGGAATACAAATATGAAGTTAAGAGACAACTTGGGAGGTATATTAAAGTTGTAAGGTCTGATCAAGGAAGAGAATACACATCTAATGAATTCTTCGAATACTGTAAAGACCTTTGTATTAATAGACAAAAGACAATGCCTAGAACACCACAACAGGATGGTGTGACTGAAAGGTGTAACAAAACCCTCTTGAACATGGTGAGATCCATGTTGGTAGGTGCACAATTACTAAAAGAGTTTTGGGTTAAGCTATGTTAACAACTATGTACACAATAAATTGAGTGTCCTGCAAAGCAGTCCCAACCTCTCCTTATGAGAGATGGACTGGTGTAAAACCAGATCTGAGACATCTGAGGAGATGGAGATCTGTAGCACACGTGAAAATTCTAGATCCAAAAATGGATAAACTAGATAAAGATCAGTAAGATGTGTATTTATTGGATATCGTAAAGGATCCAAGGGCTACAAATTATATCATTCAACTATAGGACTTATAGAAAGCAGAGATGTACAGTTCATATAAGAACTCAATAATAAAGATTTTGATCCAGTTGAATATCGAAATGATATGCTGGATGATCTTATTTATTCAGATGAACAGTCTGATAATGAACCGACTGGAGCTCAGTTTGGCAATAAACCAATTGAGCAGGAATCGTCTAAGGAACAGTCTGGTAATGAACCGACTAAAGATCAGTTAGGTAATGAACCAACTGATCTGAGTACCTCGTCATTTCAAACGTTGTCAGGTCATAAAAGACCTAAAACTCCTCATTCATATTTGAATGATTATTATTTATATATGGCAGAGTAGCTATGCTATTCAGCAGATATTCACGAAATCTCTGACAATCTGACATATGACGAAACCATAAGCTCAAATTAATCATCAGATTAGATGAATGCTATGGATGAAGAAATTGAATCTATAGAAAAGAATAAAGTCTATGAATTAGTAGATCTTCCTAATGATAGAAAGCCCATTAGATGCAAATGTGTGCTGAGGAATAAATATGAAGCTGATGAGTCAGTGAAAAAATTCAAAGTCGGATTGGTGGCGAAATGTTTTTCCCAAATGAAAGGAGTTGACTACTCAGAAACCTATTTGCCGGTTGCAAAGTTTGCATCAATTAGAATAATTTTGGCTATCGCAGCATTCTATGACTTGGATATTTGTGAGATGGATGTGAAGACTGCTTTTCTGAATGGTGAATTGAAGAAAACTATATATATGACTCAACTACATGGTTATGTCATCAAGAAAAAGGTAGACAAAGTGTACAAACTGAATAAATCGTTGTACGAGTTGAAGCAGTCGCCGAGACAGTGGTATTTTGCTTTTCAGAAAGCAATTACAAAACTTGGGTTTGTTGCAAACCAACTAGACCACTGTGTATATGTATGGAAAACTGAGAGTCTTTTATATATTCTATCATTATATGTTGATGACATATTACTAACAGGAAATGATAACGACATGATATTCAAAACGAAGACATGGCTGAACAAGAACTTCGAAATGAAGGACTTGGGTGAAGCATCTTATATATTAGGAATAAAGATCACTCGAGATAGAAACTTAAGAATCCTGAGTTTAAGCCAAGAACAATATATTGATTATATCTTGAAGAAATTTCGTATGTTAGACTGCAAACCAATTGGAACTCCTATAGCTAGAGAAGCAATTTTGAGTATGAGTGATTGTCCTAGTAAAGGACAACAAAAATTAAATGTTCCATATGGACAAGCTGTTGGTAGTCTAATGTATTTAATGGTTTGTATTAGATAAGACCCAAGCTTTCCTATCGGTCTAGTGAGTTAACAAAGTAATCCTAGATGACCTCAATGGCAAGCAGTCAAAAAGATTTTTTCGGTACTTTAAAGAAACGAAAGGACTGAAATTGTCCTATCAAGCATATGAGCTAACTTTAGTTGGCTATTCTGATGTATATTTTGTAGGCTGCAAAGATGACAGTAAATCCACTTCAGAGTATGTTTTCCTCTTTGGAGGTGGAGCGATAGTCTGATCTTATAAGAAACAGGGATGTGTTACTCAGCACACTCAGGAAGCAGAGTATGTAACATGTAATGTTGCAACTACTTTTGATGTCTGGGTCTGAGATTGTCCTATCAAGCAGATGAGCTAACTTTAGTTGGCTATTCTGATGCATATTTTGTAGGCTGCAAAGATGACAGTAAATCCACTTCAGAGTATGTTTTCTTCTTTGGAGGTGGAGCGATAGTCTAATCTTATAAGAAACAGGGATGTGTTGCTCAGCACACTCAGGAAGCAGAGTATGTAACATATACTGTTGCAACTACTTTTGATGTCTGGATCTGAAATTGTCCTATCAAGCAGATGAGCTAACTTTAATTGGCTATTCTGATGCATATTTTGTAGGCTGCAAAGATGACAGTAAATCCACTTCAGAGTATGTTTTCCTCTTTGGAGGTGGAGCGATAGTCTGATCTTATAAGAAACAAGGATGTGTTGCTCAGCACACTCAGGAAGCAGAGTATGTAACATGTAATGTTGCAACTACTTTTGATGTCTGGATCTGAAATTGTCCTATCAAGTATATGAGCTAACTTTAGTTGGCTATTCTGATGCATATTTTGTAGGCTGCAAAGATGACAGTAAATCCACTTCAGAGTATGTTTTCCTCTTTAGAGGTGGAGCGATAGTCTGATCTTATAAGAAACAAGGATGTGTTGCTCAGCACACTCAGGAAGCAGAGTATGTAACATATACTGTTGCAACTACTTTTGATGTCTGGATCTGAAATTGTCCTATCAAGTAGATGAGCTAACTTTAGTTGGCTATTCTGATGCATATTTTGTAGGCTGCAAAGATGACAGTAAATCCACTTCAGAGTATGTTTTCCTCTTTAGAGGTGAAGCGATAGTCTGATCTTATAAGAAACAAGGATGTGTTGCTCAGCACACTCAGGAAGCAGAGTATGTAACATGTAATGTTGCAACTACTTTTGATGTCTGGATAAACCAGTTCTTCAAATACTTGAAATTAGATCTTGTTCATGAAACAGTTCAACTGTACTGTGATAATTAGACATCGATATTACTTATGAAGAATGGAGTTGTTAGCTCAAAGAGTAAACATATAATGGTGAAATACCATTATGTTCATGAAGTGATTGAAAAAAATGAAATCTCAATTGATTATTTGCATACCAATGGTATGGTAGCTGATTCCTTAACTAAGGGAATATCTGAACACTTGTTTTCAAAACATGTAGCCCATATGGGGGCTAAGATATATTTGAAAGGTTGCGAAGGAAAAACCATTAAATGGAAAACCTCGTTGTAAACTTTGAAGAAAGTTTGGGTTAGGATGGATAAACCAATTACGGAAAACCACGTAACTAGTTAAATGAAGAAAACTCACATTTAGTGAAAGAAAACTAGCGGTCTCATGGCCAAGTGGGAGATGTTGAATAGTGGCCATTGAGCCCTATCCGAATATGTCGTAACTGCCTTGCAGTTTCGAAATTTACTCAAAACTTCTCACAAGACAACATTTTCATAAAAATCTCTCACGCTAACCACTACTGGGATTTGGGGAAACCTAAGGGACTGACTATTTATACCCAGCTCTTAATGTTTAACCACTCTCTAGAAGAGGATCGTGAAGATCCCCTTAGAAGGAAACTCCTAAATCTGACTTACTCTTATTCTTCTTCCTGTTCCTCTTGCTCTGCTGTTTTCTACAAGGGGCAATGCTGCTTCTTCACTTGAACACTAAAACTTCTGTTGCGATTACCATTGCTCCAACATTGGGAAGACCACGAACCATTTGAAAGTCAAAGCCAAATCAATCAAAAGTTAAAAGATGTGAACCAGCAGGGGTGGTCTTTGAACTAAGTTATTCCCCTTGCTATTTTTGGCATATCACCAATCCTCGTGTAAGCATGTAAATGGTTGAATCGAGTGAGATGCTTTTTTTTATTGAATTTGAATTCAGAATCTATTTTTCAAACAATAACCAACAATCACATTGTTCTCCTTCCCATTGCTCTAAAAACCGATAAAGGATACTTTAAATTGATGTCTTCCAATTTGACTTATCTAAGGAGCGCGCTTATGATGTGTCATCAGTTCAATTGCTGTTGATGTTATTTATAACTGTGACAAGCACAATAGTTAAGTTGAAGAATATACTGTGGTACCACTCAAATCCTACCCTGTAAAAAAAGCTACATGCACGCTATCGGATTCTTCGTTTCCTCTCGATTTTTATTAAAAAGTACATCTCAAATATTGAACTGTTCACTCCTCCAAATTGAATTCTGAAAGTCATAAGGTTGACCCTTATCCACCAAGCAATGTCAATAAAGCCCTTATTCGCGCTGCACTCAACACAACACGGCCTCGTAGTGTTAGAGACGACCATGTGCGTGCACACACACATATATATAAAATAAACTCATATATATAAAATAAACTGGCCAATGATAATTTTATACATTTTTTCAAAAAGTACTAACAGCGTAAATGCAAGCAGAATATCAGAAGCGTAACACTATGAATAATTGAAATCCAGCGTATAATTTTATATTGTTTTCATTTGTATTGTACTTATTAAATTGATTGAAAAAGTAAGGGCCCTGATATTAACAATCTTATCCACACATCGAAAATAACTTAACGAATATACATTACGATGAATACAAGTACTGAGCGGCGAAGATTAAGTTCGGTCGCAGTAGAGGAATTTAAGAAACAAGTAAAGGCATTGTTTTAAAAGTAGCTTCGCATAATTGTTTGTGCAATGACATTGAGAAGATGCCGATCTTACTCCAACCAACTAGAAGATCTCATCGTTTACAAAGTTCCCATTTACTAATTCTCAAGATAAAAAAAAGTTTCAATTGAAGCCCAGCACTTTAACTATAATAACAAATTTGTGCCTCACACCATTGGTTTTCTTGATAAAAGTACCCCTATGCACTTTCTTTGTCGTGCAGCTAACATGGGAAGACATGTTCCCATCTTCTATTAGAGGAGTATGTTGGTAAACTTGTTTGAGAAAAATTCCACGATCCAATTGTGCATTTATAGAGGGAGGATATTCCATTTAACCAATAGAGATGTTTTGGTTATTCCATCTTATAATTCCTTGTTAAAAGCCATAATATATAACCTGCTTCTTTGACCATTTGCTTACAAAAATATAAAATTGCCCTCAGTTAAATCGTTAAGTTAGAACATGTTTGTTTCCAGTAATCGCTTTCTACTTACAGATAATTTTTTTTGGCATTTTCTGAAAGAAGAAATCGCCGATTTGAATGGTGAGAATTTGATTTAAATTAACCGGGAACCGAAATGAAGGATATGCAATATTTTATTAATTTTAAATTTTTGGATGTTTACTTTTCAACAATTTTTTCACATTTTCGAAATCAAATAGTTTAGCTTTTTTTTGGATTCATAACTGCTTTTCAGCCGAAATGGTTGGTTTACTTAGCTTGGCAGATTTAATCAATAAACCGATTTTCATTATCAACTAAAATTCAAAATTAAAAGAGTCGCTTATCTGAAAAATCAGACATAGGGAGGATTGTACTTGCTGTTAGCTGAAAAGGGCGGGATTCCTGTGAAATTCCTTTTATTTTTCTTTCGGGCAACTGAAGTGAAGAGCAATATTGTTAGCTCTTTATCTGACGATGTAACTGTATCGACAAAGCGAGAACATGTCCTCGGGGACTCACTAGTAACCGACCTATATCACAACCGTCCGCGTTTCAGCATGGACGGCCGGAGATGCAGGAGGGGGACCTTAAAACGGCAATAAACCGAGTCCCTCCCACTCCCCAGTTCGTCATCCCGCGAATTCATGGGAGAGGTAAATTTTAGGGTTCGTTGCGGAGAGAACCAGTGGGGCCTCTACGAGGTCTGGAAGAGACAGAGAGAGTAGAACCCTCGATCACATTCGCCGTTGGGAGATCGGAGCGATCGTGCGTCCTCCGCCATGTTCGAAGCTCATGTAAGGACGTTAGAATTCGATTTCTTGGTCATGAAAGTTTCCGCATCTCATGATATCTCCTGCATTTAATCTGGTTGCGATTGTTCGCTAAAGTACATAGGATAATTTGTTTCCATCGTCGTCACATGCGCCTATGATTCTATTGCGGCGATGGTTATCCGATGGAGGCTTTCGGATTATCTTCTCGTGATTCATGTGATCAGAGAGTCGTTGTTTGGGGCACCTGGTTTTGATGGCGAAACATTCGGTGGCTTGACTTGTTGCAAGAAAGAGTTTGCTTCCGTATGCCCTGTGGTAGCGTGGGCGGAACCTTTACTATACGTAGGCTGGTGATCATAGTTGATCACCATTATGGCCCGACCATCTGTCTATCACAGCCTGTTTGGTGAAGAACTCTGCCAGTTGATATTCTGAGGGAACATAGGAAAGTTCAATGTTCTTTCTAAGAAATTATTCTCTTACATAGTGACAATCTATTTCACTGTGCTTGGTTCTCTCATGAATGTATGATTACTTGCTATGTGGATGACACTTTTATTGTTACTACAAAGTTTAACTGGCTTCTCACAATAATGATTCCGATGTCCTCGATAAAACTCTTCAACCAGATGATTTCCGCTGTGGTAGTAGCCATTGCACGATATTCTGCTTTTTTAGATGATAGAGATATCTTTTGTTGTTTCTTGCATCTCCATGCGATTAAGGAATCACCTAGAAACACACAAACATCCACTCATAGAATGTCTATCACTAGTGTCTCCACCCCAATCTGCATTGTATAAGCAATTAAACTTAGTGAAGATGATAAAGACAAGAAAACTCCTCTGTTAATGGTATTTTTGACATATCTGTTGATTCTCCTAACAACTCCCATGTGGACGGTAGTGGGAGCATGTTGGAATTGACTAGCAACATGCATTGCATGAGCTATGTCAGGCCTTGTAATAGTCATATATGAAAGAGCTCCAACGAGTTGTCGATATGGCGTGGGATTCTCTAGAGATTCTCCATCTTTGGTTTTCATCTTTGCGCCTATTACTTCAGGTGTCTCAACAATCTTGATATCTGTTAGTCCTGACCTGTTAACAGTGTTTGTAGCAAATTTGATTTGAGATAATAAGTATCCTTTTGGGCATAACATACCTCAATATCGAGAAAAAAGGTTAGAAAACCCAAATCAAACATTTCTTTTAAGATTGTCTTAATTTGGATTACTCCTTCATTGTCACTGCATGTGATTATCATGTCATCAACATACAGCAAAAGAATAACAATATCTTTATCTGATTTTTTGATATAAAGAGCTGTGTCTGAATAACATGATTTGGACTTAGATTGAATCATGACCTTATTAAACCTCTCATACCATGCCTTGGAAGCCTGTTCCAGCCCGTAAACAACTTTTTTTCAACCGAAGAACTTTGTCATTTGGAACTTGATGACCATTTGGTGGAATCATGTATACTTCTTCTTCTAGATCTCTATTTAAGAAGACATTTTTTACATCCATCTAAAAAATAGATAATTTTTCAACGACAGCTATGGCTATAAGTGTTCCAACAGAGGTCATACAAGCTACTGGGGCAAAAATTTCCTCATAGTCTATACCATATTCTTGTGAATATCTCTTGACAACTAACATAATTTTATACCATTCAAATGGCCCATGACTCTTAGTTTTGACCTTACAAACCCATCTACAACCTATTGCTTTCTTTCACTTAGGAAGATATTGTATTTCCTCTTTCCTACATTTTTTTAATGCCACTAATTTTATGACCATGGCCTTTTTCCAACTGGGATTTTGTACTGCTTCATAATATGTAGAGTGCTCGTCATAACAGTGAATCATTGTCAGACATTTCCTAAATTTGGGATAGAAAGAGTCATGGGAAACAAATTTTTGAGGTGCTTTAGAAGTTTTTTCAGATTTTCTAGTAGACTGTTCATCAATAGGATCTCTAACAATAACTTTTGTTCTTTTTCTATGATATATAATAAGTTCTTTTACAGGCTCACAACTTTCATCTGAAGTAGGAATATCCCTCATAGGTTCTTCATCCACACATCCATCTGATATAACTTGGTCATCTTCAAAATCATTTACACAAGCAGGTAGTAATTCATATAGGAAGGCATAGTCAACTTCATCTTTAGGATCTATTTTCTCAAAACCTTTTTCTTGTTCGAGAAAAACCACAATTTTTGAAACATAAGGTTTATTTTTTCGACATTATAATGTCTATATCCTTTTTGACTTTTTGAATACCAATGAAAACACATTGTATGGCTTTAGGTGATAGTTTATCCTCTTGGTTGTTTAAAAATAAACATTTACATCCAAACGCTTTTAGTCTATTATAATTAGGTTCAATATTATAAAGAGTTTGAAATGGAGTATTGTTATTTAGAACCTTGGATGGCATTCTATTAATAAGATAGATTGAGGTAAGAATTGCTTCAGCCCAAAAACTTTGAGGGACCCCTTTTGCTATAAGAATAGTTCTAGTAGTTTCAATAATATGTGTATGTTTTCTCTCTGAAATTCCATTTTGCTGAGGGATTCTTGGATAAGATTTCTGATGTTCAATTCAATTTTCTTTTAAATAATTTTCAAACAGATTTGAAACATACTCTCCACAATTTTTTCATCTTGCTGCAATTTCAAAATTTTGACTTGAATGTTCCATTTATGAGCCACGTCCTTCATGGTATGTGCCTCTCTTAAAAAATCCCATGCTTGATTAGCCAAGTCAAATTTAGCTAATTGAGCACTAACAGAAATATCAACACTTTTAAGCAACCAAGACATTACTTTATGGTGATTTGTCCTCCATTCCTTCCATTTTTTTATCAAAATCCTTAACTGCCTTATCTTTTTATGCTCCTTCCAATTCCTTTGTCTTTCCATTAATAATTTTAGTAAGACTTAACATGGTTCGATTTCAGATCTATCTATGTTGCCCCATAAACCTTTTCTTCCTATATGATACTTCATAGTTGAAGCCCATGTGACGTAATTTGTAGGAGTAAGCTTGAGGAAAGTTTGAAGAGAGAGGTATTTCTTTTCTTCCATTCTTACAAGAAAAAGGAATACTCTAAAGACCAGAAAAGATGAGGCTTACCGGCAGTTAACACCTTAAGAGAAGCAGGTCACCTGATATTCAGCTTGTATAGATATTCAGCAGTATACAAGGAGACGTCATTTGGCTTGAACAAGTGATGAACTGCACCCAATTGGCCAAAAAAAAAAAAAAAAAAAAAAAAAAAACCTCCAGCGCGCTGATCTCTAACTTACTTAATAACAAAGTCTTACAAATCAGCTCACCCAAGGAGCGCAACTAAGTGAAAGGAATAACATGTAATAAATAGAGGAGAGAGTGACCTGTTCTAGTCTCCAACGGCTAGAAATCTAGCCATTGGAGACTCCAACAGCTAGTCTCTAATCAGTTGAAACATAAGCACCTGATAAAAAAAGGTAAAAATAAAAAAGATAAAAAATACATGAAAGAAAGAAGATTACATAAAAAGAGGAATAAGAAAAACAAGAATAAGAAATATGAAATTATATTACCCCTTATGAATTACAAATTTCGAACAACTCAAACATAAGGCAAACAGGGGCATGTGCATGGGTGTTTTCTGTCTGCATTTGCCTTTGCTTGTGAAAATGTTATCTACACAACCATGCAAACTTTATAATTTTCTTATGAGGTACAACAAACTGAATGTGTAACATAGAACTTTTTTGGCATTAGAAACAATTTATACGGCTTTAGTCTTAAAAGCAAGAACCCTGTCGTGTTTCTGTGTGTATATTGCTAAGACACTACATCATAATTTGAAAATAATAATACATATAAAAGGTATACGACCTAGTCTTGTTCATGTTTTGAATTAGATGGAAAATGGATATTCGATGGTTATAAAATTTACAGTCAGACTACAAGGTCAAAATAGTCCAAGACCCACTAAAAACAGGGTATTATGGTCTTGGTCAGTGGCAAACTTGTAATTTCCATCCATGATCAGGGGTACATTAATAATCAGATAATCAAGATTAAATTATGCTAAGCATGATTAAGTTTAACTAATAAAAATTTAAGAGCTTAAGCACCCAATTACTGACAGACTAAAACTTTTAAGCTAGGATTAGATACTAAATTAACTGGAACTGAAACTAATCATTTAAATCTAATTAATTGAACAAACCTCCTCAAAATATATTATTGTTTTTGTAAAACTCTTCAAGATAGAATAATAGAAAATAGAATGCAATAAGTGATAAAAAAATAATAACTTTTGTCTATAAATAGGGGTTGCCACCCCCTTCGGGATTCAACGTGAGGGAGAAGAGGAAGAGAGGGAAAAGAAAGAGAGGAGAGGAGAAAGAGAGAGGAGGGGAGGAAGAGAGAGAAGAAGAGAAAGAAGGAGGAGAGCAGAAAAGGAGATAAGAGGAGAAAGAGAGACCTGGTGTCAGAGCTATGCCGCTGTCTGTTAGAACTAAAGTTTAAATATTGTCTTTGTTGATCTTTGTATTATGCACAACTTTAGAGGAGGGCCTGGTGCCTGATAAATGTTAGTTTTTTAGTTTTTTAGTTAGTAGGTAGTGGCATTGTTTAAAGATATCTGGCATCGTGAACCTTAGGTTTTTTCAGACTCTCTTAGAATTCAATCGATTTCTGGAAGTTTACTTTGCTAGTGTTGTTGTTGTTCTTAAAATTGTTATCTTTCAAACTATGATTCACATGACTAGTTTTCTCCTTGATCTTCTATTGTACATATGAATATGATAGCCAAACCCTAATTCTCCTTGACTAATGATGATATGAAATATATCAGCATGCCTTTGGAGAGACTGCACTTGCGAGAGACTGTACTATGGACAGATGATTATTTGATTTGCGTAACTTAAAATAAGCGAGCAACTGACATATCCATTAAATTGATGTTTTTTCCCTTTTCAGGTATCACATTTGCTCAAGAAATACCTGGGTGACTATGTTCAAGGGCTCTCCGCAGAAGCTTTGAGAATTAGTGTTTGGAAAGGTGCAAATCAGTAATAGTCCTATTAAGTTGCTCAGGTCACTTGGCCATTGAGCCATTATTCCTGTCCAGCCTCTTTTTTTGTTTTTCTGCCTTGGTTAAACTTACAGTATGAAGGTGGCAATCCAGGAGGATGACATTTTGGGTGGGAATATGTGGTTACTTTTTGAAGTTGTGCAACATTTAAATCCTCCTAGAGGATTTGTCCGATTGCAAGCACAATAGGAAACGTTAGAGCTAGGGATGTCAATGATGAAAATTGTGTCTGGCGCTCAACTAGAAAACTAGTACCTTTCACATTGGCCTACAGACTGCAGTAGCTCTTTTGAGCTGCCTATGTTGATGTTGATTCCCTAGCTTTAGATAGGAGATATTATGTGAAACTGATCCTTGTTGCTGAGCATTGGTTATACCTGTGTCTGACTAGAAGCAGTAGAATGTAGATTATTATGATCTCCATTAAGTCTGACATGACTACAGATGCTTTAGACGAATCCCAATCCTGATTCTGAAACTAGCAAACTATAAGTACTTCTGAGGTTTGTTTTTGTAGAAGTAGAGCATTTCCCTAAAAGAAAAATTGACTAATGTCTCTCCAGTAAACTTAGAAGGGAAAACGTCAAAGGTATGTAAAGTTGAACATTGTGTCCTTTCAAATATGTAATGGCAATATGTGCTTAGAGTGTTTTATAGGTATATAAATTAAGCTACAATTCCATATAGGACAGCAAATGAGATAATGTCTTCTAGTGAGAGGATAACAACGAATTGATGGTAATGGTATTAGGGCCCCTTTATGGGAAGAAATGCATTTAGGTATTTTGTGGTGTCTAAGCCAATATAAAATTTAATTCCACTTTATCTTGCCTTCATTCTGTCACCCTTGTACTCACTTTTCCAAATGTATATGTGGTTATGTGTATATGCATATGTTTTATGTGTTTCTTGTTCGGCTTGTTTGTATTCTTGTGGATGTGCATTTTTCGATGTACATATGGGTGTCTGCATGTGTGCATGTTAGCTTGTGTAACTTTTGTACCAAATTTCAAGCGAACCATCAATGGCTGTGTATCGGAATGACATTGCTATTATGTATTATATCATCTTAATGTGTACTATTTTGTCATTGGATGCTTAGGGTGTCTCCTGTTTTCTGTGGCACATTGTATTATTTTAAAACATATATCGTCGTTTTGTTGCAGGTGATGTTGTCCTGAGAGACCTACAATTGAAGGCCGAGGCTTTAAATTCTCTCAAACTTCCAGTTATCGTGAAAGGGGGATTCATTGGTACAATAACCTTGAAGGTACTTGTGATGACTTTGTCTTCAAACTACTGCTGTCATTTCCTCTCCATGCGCCTGAAGTATCTTATTGTAAGATGAAATGCTTCCTATGCGGACGGGAATTTGTAACTGAATGGAGCTTATCATCTTCCCTTCAGAACAAAAATAAAAAGGAAAAAGATAGCCACAAACAGTACTATATTAACGAAAAAAATGAAAAAAAGGGAAAAAAATGCGATCAATGTGTCCATCTTAGACATCCATGCATCCATCTCATCGTGCATTGCTTGTTTCCACTTCTTATGCAACAAGACCTGCTCATAACTAGTTGGAACTGATTGCACAACCATAGCACGAGCAAACTGAACCAAGCTATTACTTACATGATTAGTGCAAACAAAGATAGAAATAGGATGCGCAGTACACTACCTTTTTCCTTTCCGAATAGCAATAGGTAGATTTTCTACAGGCTCAAAATCATGTGTACCATGGTCTGTGTCTCTAGGTGGCCTTATGCCCTGAGAAGAGTGGCCTTATGCCCTGAGAAGAGTCTGATGGAGGGTTCAAAGATGGGTCTTGTTGTCACAAAAAATCGCGTTTTATTAAAAAAAAAACGCGTATAAAACATGAAAAACAAGTCGGCTGTATAAAACCTGAAAAAAACGCGTTTTAAAAAAAAAACGCCAGAAAACAAAAAAATGCATATAATACCTGTATAATACCCTTATTTTCTCGTTTTTTGCTGTTTTTTCCTTTTTTTGTCTTTTTTTGTTTTTATTATTTTTATTTTTTTATAATTTTTAAGATTTATTAAATGTTTTAAATTTTCCCGTTTTATTCCCAAGATATACAACTTTGTCGTATTATACCTGTCTTTTTCCTCGCGGTATAATACCCGTACACGTTTTTATGACAATGGTCTTGCCGGCGAGTGTACACCTATGGGGGATCTTGAAATCGATTGACAGCATGAGAAGACATATTGGGGCTGGACTCAAAGACACTAGAGGAGATATCACACTGGGAACCGGTTCCAGTGGAATAGGAAAAGGAACAAAAGGTGGCATCCTTGTAGGAGGACTTGGGGGTTGAAAGTGCAGTTTAGACTCGAAGAAAGTTGCATCTGCACTGATGGTCTCTTCTTGGAATACAGAGTCGAAACATTGATATCCTTTTTGATTGCTTGGGTATCTGATGAACACACATTTAATGGTTTGGGCAGCAAGTTTATCCTTCTTTGGGGCAAGTATATGAGCAAAACATGTGCATGCAAAGACTTTTGGAGAAATTTGAAACAGGAGTCTATTTGGGAACCATTTTTGAATAGGTATGTTATTCTGAATAGAAGAGGAAGGAAGTCTATTGGTCAAAAAGCAAGATGTGACTACTGCATCTCCTAAAAGATATGTTGGAAGATGAGTTTGTATCATCAAGGTTCTAGCCATGTTTAGGAGTTGATGATGTCTCCCCTCAGCTACCCCATTTTGCTGAGAGGTATGAGGGCAGGTAAATTGAGGTCGAATAGCATGGTCGGAATAAAAATTCAGCAAGGTTGAAGATTTAAAATTTAGAGCATTATCAGTGCACACGCATTTGACGATAGAACCAAATTGAGTCTTTATTTTCAAAATGAATTTCTTGAGAATACTTGTGACCTCAAATCTTTCTCTCAATAAGAAGACCTAGTTGACTCTCGAGAAATCATCAACAATGACAAGATAGTAACGGGAATTGGACCATGCTAGGCCCCCACACATCAACATGAACCAAATTGAATGGACTTTGACTTGATGGACTTAGACTCGAGGGATAACTACTTCTAGTGTGTTTGCCAAAATGTACAAGCTTCACACTGGAAGGACTTTGACATGGAATAATGAGGAAAAATTTGACGAAGTTTTGCACATAAGGATGACCCAAACGTAGATGCTACCGGTAGGGAGGAGAAGACTTCAACTGTATAGAGGAAGCTGTAGTATCCACAGTCCTCGACAGGAGATTGACCCCATCTTGCTCATGGCCTCCACCAATCATCTTCCCTGTTTCTAAGTCTTGAAAAATACAAGCACAAGATAAAAAATGACTCTACACTTCATGTCTCTTCACAGTTGTTTGACAAATAGAAGATTTATAGGAAACTCAGGAGCATATAAAATTTGTGTGAGAAAAAGGGAATTAGATATCCTCACATCTTCGCTACCCATAATGGGAGATGGTCTTCCATCTGCAAGTTTAATGTGCCTAGGGTGAACAAACCTGGTCATATGAAAAAAAAGGTATGGTCTACTACAAAAATGTCTCGAGACTTTTGAATCAATGATCGAATCTATACCTGGATTGCTGACAACTATGGAGAAAGCTGAATCACCCACTACAGTAGAGGCAGAGGCAGTTGTCGGATGTTGAAGGCAGGCTTTGTTACCATGTAGCGGCAGTAATTTTGGAGAGAGAAAAGTTCTGTTCATTCTAACCCTAATGCCACGTTAAGGAGGGATTAGGCAGAAATAAAAGTTTACAAAAATAGTCCAGAAAAGATGAGAAAAATACTAAGAGGGCATTGACTAAACAGAAAAATGTAAAACTTCCTAAACATGCCAATAAGCACCCACGCGCCTAAAACAAATATTATTCCTCAACACTCTCAATATTAACATGTTGTTATCATTATCCCTTAGGTTTTTTGGTCTCCAGAATGACATTCTTTTCCATTATCTGGCCAACAGTCTTCCACCACATGTGGCCTTCTGGAGACCTGCTAGGCTGGTCAGTTACGAAGGGATGGGGTTATACTTGAGTTACTACCTTACTGTGCTCTTAGTTTTTGTTTGTTTGTTTGTTTGTATGATCTGTCTCATGTACCCACCATGTCTGCCTTTGAGGTTCTTTTGAAATGCAGATCTACCGGTAATGGGTCATCTGGGCACAGATTTCTTGGTCTGCTAAAATTCATTTGATGTCGTTTAATGAAAAAATTGAGTTGTTTTTTAACCTTCAAACTGAAAGACTACAAGTTACTTTGAGGCAGCATTAGATGGCAAATTTAAGTTCTTTTTTATTTTTTCTAAAATGGGGCAGTGTTGTTTGTAAGTTGTTATGTGAAAGTTGATGCTTTGTGTTATAAAGCTTTGGGTAGAAAAGTTGCAGTTGTCCAACAAAGTGATAGAAAGTTATTGCTAATGCATTTCAATTTTTTATAGGTCCCTTGGAAAAGTCTAGGAAAGGAACCTGTCATCGTTATAATTGATCGTGTCTTCATTCTTGCACATCCAGCACCTGATGGACGGACACTCACAGTAAGTCTTCTAATGTATATAGTTCTTTAAAGGCAATTTTAACCTATTGTTCACCTGTCCTTGTTATAACAACTTACAGGCAGAAGATAGACAAAAGTTGTTTCAGGCAAAACTTCACCAGATTGAGGTATGGAGTGATTATTACCTTGGGGAAAAACTCTTTTAGTTTCCTTGGAGTGATCTGTGGGGGACTTTTTGGTGATGGATAGTATGCTTGATATTCTCTTCCTGTTATGTAGATTGCTGGCCACAATTAGTTTATATTCTATTTGATGTGCCTGTGGCAAGCTGGTCTACCTGTTATTGACCATAAGCAGTCATAATTAGCCTAAAAGTTGCATACCATGTTGAATTATTCAATGATGCGAAAGGACTCCACATCATTATGCGGTCTAGTATAATTTTTGAAATCTAGTGTTGTATGAGTATGGTATGGGTTTGGATGCAGGATTGAGTTGCATGATATAATGTAAAACGTGTGGAAGTTGGGTTTGCATATGGGAGCTTGTACACGTGTACTTCTGTGCATGTACATTTCTGTACTTAATCAAGAGAAAACGGTTGTACTTGTTTTTGTCATCGCTGTCAAAGAGCTGAAGGCCTCCATTGGTATTCAAAAGTTCCATATTCTCACCAGGGGAAGTTAGTTGAGGAGAGGAAGAGTTGTGATTAAGGGGAGTGGATCTCAAAGGATCAAAAGTTGATGGCCAAGTGGCCACAGACATTGATCGTAGATAATAAGAAAGAAATGCCACATTTTACCAGGATCCATGCGAGTCGTACTCACCCATCCATTTGTTCCATATATATATAGGTGCTTCCCAGCTGCCCGAGGGTGTCAATGGTGCTTGTATTAACATTGGTTAGACCTTTATTACACGGCCTTGATATACTTCTTTTTTTCTCACTATCAGACTGGTGTCCAACAAGGAGGAAAGAAGATTCTTCTTTCTGTCCGTGTATCTGTATTGCTCCTCATACACTACGTCCTACTTATAAAAAAACATGGTTATTAGGCTCCTGAGCAGGCTGTGGGCCTGCATAGAAAACTGGTCATTACAAACGCAGCCACTCTACCTCTTTTTCTCTTCATGTTTGCATCTGTTTGAGTGTGTCAAATATTGACCAAAGAAGGTACTTTTTATCATCTCTTCACTCACTATTGCACAACTTATGAGTGCACTGGATGGTTTGTCATTGATGGAAATGTAACCACTTTCGGTTGG
The DNA here is from genome assembly GCF_008831285.2 of Nymphaea colorata. Taxonomy (NCBI): domain Eukaryota; kingdom Viridiplantae; phylum Streptophyta; class Magnoliopsida; order Nymphaeales; family Nymphaeaceae; genus Nymphaea; species Nymphaea colorata. The sequence continues at coordinate 4,915,371 of NC_045140.1, forward strand.
TTTGGGAATTTTAACATTTGAAGTGATGGTATCATTATGTGGATTTTCTAAGAGAGAGATATTGAGAATTTCAAATAGAGAGCTTTCGATACAATTGTTCTTCAAAAGATGAAGATGTGCATGTATATCATGAATCTTTTAAATAAATATTAGGAAGCAGACATTACTGTTGGTAATTCATGTAAGAGTGGTCTTAAATTGGTCTACTTTTTTGTATTACATACATTAGATTTGACATGGTTCATGGTTTCTATAACAACCCGACCCACTCTTGGGCTTGGGCCCCTGGTTCGGCGGATCCCAACTCGCCCCCTAGCAGTTTCGGTTCCAACCCCGAAAAGGCTAGAAACCAGGACAATCATATCATTAATGGCCTCCCTTTGTAAGTCTTTGAAGATCCCACACAATCTTTGATACGAGACTAAACTTCTAGGGTGTTACAATCCACCCCCCTTAAAGCACACGCGTCCGCGTGTGTGGGACCCCAGTTCCGAGTGTTTGAACTGCTCTGATACCACTATAACAACCCGACCCACTCTTGGGCTCGGGCCCCTGGTTCGACGGTTTCCAAACCGCCCCCTAGCAGTTTCGGCCCTAACCTGAAAAATGCTAGGAACCAGGACAATCATCTATGGTAATGACCCCCTTTATAAACCCTTGAAGATTCCTTATAATCTTCAATACGGGATTAAACATTTGGGGTGTTACAATTTCATACCGGGATGATCGTTGACAGAGTGACTTTCATAAATATTGGTAACGTCATACCATGAAAATTAGATGCCTGGAACAAATCAAGTTTTATGATTTGGAGGAACCAAGTTCACCTAGATTAGCCAAAGAGGATGTAGGCGAGTGAAATTGTACGAGCGAGTTCTTTGACGAGCAACAAAAGGTGCTCGGAAATCATTGGGGGGGGGTGCCTATTGGAGTTGCGTTGAAAAGTTTTATGGACTCTAAGTAACTCGGTTGCCTATTGGAGCAGATATGAAATTACTTGGAAATGTGAAGGAGAAAAAACTTTTTTGAGTGTTAAATTCCCTTATGACAATTGTTATTGTAGTGGCTGCTTAGTAACAACTAACAAATATGAATAGCAATATGTGTTTGTAGAGTCCTGGGACAATTGGAAGGCAAAAACAGTAAGTTTTCTTGATTTTCTAGAAATTTCCTGCCGAATGAGATATCTTCTGTTTTAGTTCCTTGCTTTCATTATCCTGTTTCTTGTTGGAGACCAACCTTGGTCCTTGCAAATGACATTTTTCATGTGGGTTGGTCTTCCTGTAAAGAACAGAAAAAAGTCAGTTCACCCTGGCTTCATTTTTTTGGGGCCACGAGTAGGTTTCTTGAAATCTATGCCTGTGTGGTTTATCTTCTGTTTTAATTCCTTCCTCAGTTATCCTGTTTCTTGTTGAAGACCAACTTTGGTCCTTGCTACAACTTTTTTTTTTGAGTTGCCATAAGCATGGTTCCTTGAAATCTATGCCTTTTATGGTTGTTTGAATTTCTCTGTATGAACATGTTTATCATAAAGATGCTACTAGGTCATAAACTTATGATTTTTTTTTTCTACTTCATTCATTCTTATCCTCTTAAAATTTTGCCCAAAACTAGGAAGCGGAGTCTACGATTCTTGAAGCCAAAGATCGGAAGTACAAGTTGGAAAACGTGAGTTTTAAATTCTGATCCTCCTTTCTGTTCCATTCTTGTGACAACTTTTCAAACTCGTTGCAGCTTCCTCTTTCATGTTATGTAGTTGCTTTTCATGCCGGTGTGTTTTCTCATTTGTGATGCAACAGTTCATTTTCTCATTTAAAAAAGTTAATTCTTAGCGCAGGAATGTCCTATTATACTTGATACTTAGATTAGGTGTTCTAAATTTGGCAATGTTTTGTCTCAGGCATCGGATGGGAATTCATGGTTGGGTTCTCTCATTGCCACAATTATTGGCAATCTCAAAATCTCAATTACCAATGTACATATAAGATATGAGGATAGCATGACGTAAGTTCGTGAATGATTTGCGTATTCATTTCGGGAATGTTGGCTATGCTGACGTTTAAATTCATATTGTATTCACCTGTTGCTTGTTCTTGTTTAATGTCTTATCTCTCTTAAAGAAATTCAGGGCATCCATTCTGTGTTGGGATTACTTTAGCAAAATTAGCTGCCGTGACAATGGATGAAAATGGAAACGAGACATTTGATACGAGTGGTGCATTGGATAAGCTACGCAAGGTCTGTTCATTTCCAGATATATTCTTCCTTAATGACAAATGAGAGTGACTTTTTATTTATTGACCATTCATGATACTTTGTTCCTTTTACTGACACTTTTTTTTTTTGTGAATTAGTGATTCTTTGGTGGCATCCCTTGATAAGCTGGCATTATTCATATCACATGCATATGTTTCAATGTCATTGCTAGTAATGCCCTTGTTAGTTTGTGCTAGTGAAGTGTACATGCAGAGATATTCGGAAAAGTCTCCTCAGAACCACTAACCTTGCACATCTTAGATTTTAGGAATGTACTCTAATTAGTAATCTAGAGCTAGGGTGAAATAGCTTTTAGGGTTTTAGAGAAACCAAAAATTTCCTACCAAATGAGGGACGCCATGAATGTGAACCTTTATTTGTCCACCTTTGCAGGTTCCACCAACTTCTAGATGTTGGAGATTTGTCATTACATATTTAGGAATTCATTTAACCTCATAATTTTTTTTTCGTAAACTCCTTTTCTTCAATGTAATTTGATCCATTCCTAGAAATATGCTTATTGGGTTTTTATCAGTGGGGTTTTTCTTGTGTATTAATCGAGAATCTTGTCTTTGTTGCAGAAATTTTGGGAAATTAGTAAAATAAAAAATGTAAAGAAGGATAGAAAACATTATAAAAGCTTGAGGTAGAGTTTGGCATCTTTGGATGACACTCAAAAAATTGGTTTTGTGAAAACTAGTTCTTTAAACAATTGATTTTTTAATCAGTTTTGAAAAATTGGTTTGTGTGTTTGAGTAATTGGACCAAAACACATTTTTTTGTGAATAACCTGGGGGATGTCAGGTTATTCACTCCCTTTCAAAGAACAGTTTTTACCAAAAATATGTTCTGACAAAGCTCATTTTTGACATCATCCAAACGTGCCTGAAATGACGTTTTGAAAGCAAAACTATTTTTTACCTCAAAAAAATGGTTTTAGGCGTCATCCAAATACCCTTAAGTTTTCTACCTAAGTTTCTAAGGTTAACCAAAATTCAAGCTAATTATTGACATAGAAAAATAAGCATAAAAAGTTTACTTTAAACTATATTTAAACACTTTTTGCAGAAAATGTGACAACAATGATATTTTCGTTTTGATTTTTTTTTAGTATTACAAATTTTCTTGTTTTTTCATTTTCTTTATTTCCCATAGTTTTTGCTTTTTTTCCTTGAAATGAGCAGCCATATTTGTGACAATGATTTAAACTGTTTTCTTGAGTGAAATATATTTTGGATAACTACTTAAATTATATGTTCCAGCATCTCCTCGACTTAAGTAAATGAGAGCACCCTTTTCATTTTGGCTATTTTCAGAACATGTTAAATTTTTATAATTATTCTCATAACTCTCCAAATTAGTGCAATATTCCCATTACTCCTAAGACCTCATATATCCCCTCATCACTTTACACTTAATTTTTTTTATATGTAGCCTAGATATTTGCCGATACAACATTATTAATTTGAGTGAATAGTTAATAACTTAATATCATTTTGAAAGTCACGTCCTAAGTCGTATGGGTACTTCAATAAGGTCCACGTACCCATGTGGCTGTACCTATACCCAAACTGGGTGCTTGGACACACTGGGGTACTTTTTAGATCAAAACCTTTCCAAACTGCTTCAATTTTATGTGATTAATTTTTTTCAACTCAGTTTTCTTTTTGTTTTTAGAGTTATTGTTTATTAACAAGTAGTTTTTTTTATTTAAAATCACTTGTTTATTTAATTGTTGCTTTCATTTGGATTTTTTTGCGTATATACATATATATTATTTTGCGTATATATATATATATATATATATATATATATATATATATATATATATATATCTTGTCGTACCCCTGTACCCACATTTTCAACGGTTGTCATGTATGTACCCTGTTAGAATATCTTGTATAGGGAACCGGGTCTAGATATGGACCCAGTCCCATGGGCGCGGGTACTGAGAGTGGGTCGGTACCCTAGGCGGGTCTCCCTCTTATATAATCCCACTTATTGTGTAATTGGTGATTAAGTGGAAAATAATATTCTCTCTCCTAGGGTTGCGGTGTTGCCCCTAGGTTAGAGCTTCTCCGTGGTTTTTCACCTCTTCTTGAGGTTTTCCACGTATATCGTGTGTTTCTTCTCTGTTTCTCCTTTCCGTTGCGTGTTTCTACATGGTATCAGAGCTAGCGCGTGTGAGACTATTGGTGTGCCAGTAAAGTTTCTGCCTTCTTTTTTCCTGCCGCTGCTGGAGTTTCCACCGCCGGCCGCCGTCTCTGCTATTTCCGCCGCCTCCATCGCCTATTCCTGAGCTAACGCCGTCGCTTTTTCCCAGCACCGCTGTTGTATTAGTCCAGCGCCGCCGCCATTGCCTTCACCTGCGCCACCGCCTCGCCTGGTCAAGCGCCGTTGCCTTGTCTAGCGTCGCCGTTGCCTCTGTCCAGCGCCGTTGCCTTGTCTAGCGTCGCTGTCGCCTTGTTCGCCTTCACCAGTGCCGTCGCTGTCGCCGTCGCCTGCGCATTGCCATCGGCGTGGTTCTTGGGTCCACCACCCGGTCGTGTTCCCTGGTCCTGGGTAGTGTTTCTCTTTGGTGAACCTGATGGCCGACGAGATGACTCCCAAGATGGATGTTGCCTTTGACACGAGCAATACTACCAAGAGCGAGAACTTACCGGTTCAGGTCACGTCTATTCGCTTGACTAAAGACAACTATCTCTCTTGGTCTGCCGCACTTGAAATTGGGATAACTAGTCGTGGTCGCCTTCCCTATATCACAGGGGAGAAACCGGCGCCTAGTAAAACAGATCTTCGATGGGCAACTTGGGCGTTGGAAGACAGTCAAGTTAAGGTGTGGATCATCAGCTCTGTTTCTGCTGATATTCAGCCACTTATTCTGCGGAAGTCGACTTCTTATGATATGTGGACGGTGCTCGCAAGGATGTATGGCTGTAAGAAGAGAGTTTTGCGTACGTATCAGATTAAACGCAGCATCTACTCTCTTAAACGGGGTGATTTGTCTGTGACATCTTTTTTGCGGCCCTGGAGACTAAATGGGAGGAACTCGACTATCATGTGAATGATGACTGGAACTGTAGTTCTGATCATGCCTTGTACTGGGACAAGGAGTGGATGGATCGTACTTTTCTTTTCCTTGGAGGTCTGCGTGATGAGTTTGAATCCATTCGGAGTCAAATTCTCAACTGTGATGAGATTCCTGGGATTGAAGAGGTGTATGCTCGAGTGGAATCTGAGGAACAACGACGCCAGGTGATGCATATTGACTCTAGTCAGGGGAGTTCTCCTTCAGCCTTTGTTAGTCGGGCTTCTGGGACTGGACAGCGTCCTGCTCGACGGTGTAGCCATTGCAACAAATTAGGACATTCTGTTGATTTTTGTTGGGATCTTCACCCTGAGAGGCGACTTGTCCGGGGTCGTCCTTCTTCTAGTCGGCGGAGTCCTTCTGTGCCTGAGTCTAGTCAGAATAGCTCTTCAAATGTTGCCAAATCAAAGCTTTCCTCCGATCAACTCAAAGAATTGCAAGCGTATATTAGCCGGCTGTCTACTACTCAGGAGGAAGCTTCTACGTCTGAGGGGGCTAAGTTAGCCCAAGCTCTTGTTGCCACTAGTGATCAAGGTAATTCCTCACATGGTGATTGGATTGTTGACAGTGGAGCTACGCATCATATGACAGGGGACCTTAAGATGTGTCAAGAATACAAATTGTCTTCTGGGCAACAACGTGTGTCTATGGCTGATGGTTCTTCTATCTCTGTGGCTGGAAAAGGGAGTTTGTCATTGTTGAATAAATACCGTCTTCATAATGCTCTTCATGTTCCCAATATTCCTGTGAATTTGTTATCTGTCAGCAGTATTACCAAAGAACTCAGTTGCAATGTAATCTTTTCTGCTGATCGTTGTTTTCTGCAGGACTTGGTGACGGGGCAGAAGATTGAGATTGGTTTGGCTATTGATGGACTCTACAGACTGCCCGTGCAGGTTGCGTTTGCTCTTATTTCAGCCACTAGTGGACAGTTGTCTGGCATGGAGGACAGATCTACCATTATGCGATGGCACGAGCGGCTTGGTCATCTTCCGTTTCCGTTTATTAAGAAGTTGTTTCCTAGGCTTTTCCATTCTGTTTTTATGGTCTCCTTCACCTGTGAAGTGTGTCAATTGGCTAAACACGTTAGGGCTTCGTACCCTATTTCTTTCAATAAAATCACTCGTCCATTTGCTTTGGTTCACTCTGATGTTTGAGGTCCTTCGGGAGTACCCACTTGTCGTGGTTTTCATTACTTTATGACTCTTATTGATGACTACTCCCGTTGTACGTTCGTGTACCTGTTGAAAGAACGTAGTGAAGTTCCCGTTATTGTCAAAAATTTTGTGGCTTTTGTTGAGACTCAGTTTCAGACCTCTGTTCAGGCTTTCCGCACTGATAATGCTAGAGAATATGTCTCTCAATCCCTGGATGATTTCTTCAAAAGCAAGGGTATTGTTCATGAAACGTCCTGTAGTTACACACCTCCCCAAAATTGCGTGGCTGAACGGAAGAATCGCCATTTATTGGATGTCACCCGGGCTCTTCTGTTCCATCGGCAGGTTCCTAAGCGCTACTGGGGTGATGCACTTCTCACTAGTGCCCACCTTATTAACCATATGCCTACCCGTGTGTTGCAGGGTCATTCCCCGTATTCTATGCTTTGGCCTACTCAGAATCCCTGGCCTCTTACTCCTCGGGTGTTCGGGTGTGCGTGTTTTGTTCATGACCATAGTCCCACCCTCAAAAAACTTGACCCTCGGTCTATCAAGACGGTCTTCCTGGGGTATTCCTCCACTCAGAAGGGATACAAATGTGTTGATCCTACTACTTCTAAAGTCTATGTCTCCCGGGATGTTACTTTTCATGAACATGAGGCATACTTTCCTGTGAATCCTCTTTAGGGGGAGTGACTAGGGAACAGTAGTGAAGAATATTCCTCAAATCAGTTGATTCAGTTTATGGATTTCTTGGATTACAAGGCTAGTCACAGTGTGGCAGACACAGTCAGCGATAACACAGTCAGCGATAATAGAGGCAGTCACATGGACGGGGACCTTGTTGATAATCAGTCCACAGCCTGTGATCACTTGTTTGGCTAGGTGTACACCAGGAAGAAGACAGATGTGGTTGAGAATGTTGATGTAACCAATTCCAATCCTGTGAGTTCCCCGGATGAACCAAGTCCAATCAATGAAGAGCTTCCTATAGCCTTGCGTAAGGGCACCGGGTCATGTCAGAGATTTGTTTCTTATGCGAAACTTAGGAAGGATTATAAATGCTTTATTACATCCCTGTCTAAGTCTGTGATTCCTAGGTGTGCGGAAGATGCTAGAGAGGATCCTAAATGGCTACAGGCCATGACAGAAGAGATGGATGCCTTGGCGAAGAATGACACTTGGGACGTAGTTGATATTCCCAAGGGGACTCATTTAGTTGGTTCCAAGTGGGTGTTCAATGTGAAGTACAAACCGAATGGTACTGTGGAAAGGTATAAAGCTCGTCTTGTTGCAAAGGGGTTCAGCCAAAAATATGGTATTGATTATCTTGAAACCTTTGCCCCTGTTGCCAAACTGAAAACTGTGAGGGTCATCTTAGCACTTGCCGTGCAAAAGAAGTGGAGCATGGATCAGCTTGATGTCAAGAATGCATTCTTGAACGACCATCTAGAAGAAGAGGTCTACATGAGCATGCCTCCTGGATATGCTCAAAGCGGAAAATGTTGTCATCTCAAGAAAGCCTTGTATGGATTAAAGCAGTCTCCTAGAGCATGGTTTGAAAGACTGAGAATAGTGATGAAGACTAATGGATACAAACAGGGAAATGGTGATCACACCCTATTGATTAAGCAGAGAAATGGCCTGGTGAGTCTTCTTCTTGTGTATGCTGATGATATGATAGCCACAGGTGACGATGAAGAAGAGAAAAGGAAGATGAAGGAGCGGTTAGCTGCTTAATTTGATCTTAAAGATCTGGGTAAACTGAGGTACTTTCTGGGGATAGAGATTGCTCGGTCAGAGACAGGGCTTGTTATGAGCCAAAGGAAATACACTCTGGATCTTTTAAAAGAGACAAGTAAACTTGGATGTAGGCCCTTTCTAACTCCAATGGAATCTGGTACAAAGATAAGCATCAAAACTGACAACATCCTGGATAAGGAAGGAAAATGACGGTAACAGAGGTTGGTTGGTAAGCTCATCTATTTTACTCTTACTCGCCCTGATATTACTTATGCTGTGAATGTGTTGAGTCAGTTTATGCATGCTCCAACTGATTGTCACTGGAAGAGTGCAGAAAGAGTATTGGGATACCTAAAAAATGACCCAGGGAAAGGATTACTATATACTCAGCAAGACCAACTTAATATTGAATGATACTCTGACGCAGATTGGGCAGGGTGCACTGATACTAGGAGGTCTACCACAGGGTACTGCATCTTTCTGAGGGGTAACCTGGTTGTATGGAGAAGTAAAAGGCAGGAAGTTTGCTCTAGATCCAGTGCTGAGGCTGAATACAGGGCTGTTGCTATGGGAGTTACAGAAATGTTATGGTTAAAAATTCTCCTAGCAGATATTGGTGTTGAAACGGAAGAGAAGATGAAGATGTACTGTGACAACAAGTCTGCGATTAACCTTGCAAATAATCTCGTCCTGCATGACAGAACTAAACATGTGGAGATTGATCGCCACTTCATACGGGAACACATAGATTCAAAGGAGTTGATCCTGCCGTATATGAAGTCTGAAAATCAAATTGCAGATGTTTTAACCAAAGCCTTATGTACATCTCAATTCGAGAAAAATGTGAGCAAGCTTGGCATGTTTGATATGTATGCCAAGCTTGAGGGGGAGTGTTAGAATATCTTGTATAGGGAACCGGGTCTAGATATGGACCCGGTCCCATGGGCACGGGTACCGAGAGTGGCTCGGTACCCTAGGCACGTCTCCCTCTTATATAATCCCACTTATTGTGTAATTGGTGATTAAGTGGAAAATAATATTCTCTCTCCTAGGGTTGCGGTGTTGCCCCTAGGTTAGAGCTTCTCCGTGGTTTTTCACTTCTTCTTGAGGTTTTCCACGTATATCGTGTGTTTCTTCTCCGTTTCTCCTTTCCGTTGCGTGTTTCTACATACCCATATCTCCGTACCCGTACCTGAACCGTACCCATGCCCATGTGGCTTACATCACTTCACTTTCAAATGTCTATGTAAATGCTAATCTGTTTTCGGAGTGTGACTCAAAAACTTCAAAGAAATACTTCGAAAAGCGAAGATTTCCAGCCAGACTGCTGCTACTGGAAATGTAGGATAAGTTATTATTGGAGGTTGAATAGTATCTATGCTTTAAGACCTGGTGACTTGGGATTCGACTGGGTAGCTCGGGCCGAGTTTTGTTGACCTTCTTAAAAGAAAATCCACATATAACTAATTATCTAAATAATATTTTATTTTTTTGCTTTTTTCGTTTTACATATTAAACTCACATCCAAGAAAGTGATCCAAAAAAGGGGGGGGGAAGAGAGAGATAGGTGTTAAATAAATATGAGAGAGAAATGCGTGGCAGTGTATTTCTCTATCTCATTTCATATTTATTTATGATGCCTCCCTCTCTCTCTCTCTCTTACACTTCTTTTTCGGTTCACTTAAAAAGAACAGAGAGAGAGAGAGAGGCGTCATAAATATGAACATGTGTGTGCGTGAGAGAGAGATAGAGAGAGAGAGAGAGAGAGCAAAAAGGACTCCTGAAATATGAGAGGGAGAAAAAGCAGGTCATTAGAAAGAGTGGGTGAGAGAGAGTGACATTGGGGGAGGTAGAGAGAGACACCATAAATCAACAGAGAAATTTTTGGAAAAAGGAGGGATTCATGAAATCAGTAAAAAAGAAAAAGAACACTGAAAACGGAGAAAGCCTCATGTTCCTGTGTACTTTTTACTTTTTAAATTTTACAATCTTGCTACTTTTGAGTTTTTACAACCATGCCATTAAGTAAACCTGCTAAACTCTTATAAAGTCGAAGGTGGGATGCACTTGTTCGATTCATGACTTGGCCGTGTCACACCAAGTTTTGTACACAAATGAGTAATCCTACTGGGTTGACCCAGTAAGGGACCGAATCGAGCTGAGTAAGTGAATTGAGTCGGCAAGTTTTAAAGCAGTGCTTAGTATTATCCATGGCCTTATTTAAGTTCCTGTGCATGTTGGATGAACACTAGTTAACATGATTCTATGGTTGGAGCTTAGAATTTTTTTGATATAGATTAACATTCTATTTTTCTTTTCCTAATCTTATTATTGCTCTATGACCTGTCCTATGATGGTTGTTTTTTATTCTTCTGCTATTTTATTTTGAAATAAAACTGCGTTGTTGATGGAAAAAGTGCTTCGCTGCATATGGATTTACTTCTATAGTCATGAAATCAGCGGGATATATTTGGGTTTCATGTTCCTGGTTGTTGGATGTTCTAGTGATTGAGTAACATTTCTTTGTGTTTGTGTTAGCTTTCTGTTACTTATTTTAAAATTCATGAATCTGATCTCATATTTCTCTACTCTATTTGATTTAGTCAGTGCAACTTCAGAGACTAGCAATGTATCATGATCCTGATTGTGAGCCTTGGAAAGTGGATAAGAACTGGATGGATCTTAGTCCAAAGGAGTGGATTGAGGTTAGAATTATTGGCCTGTTTGTTCAGATGACCTCTTGCATGACGGGAAATGGTCCTGGTCCTCATAGTTCATTTCTGGTATGTAGATTTTTGAAGATGGAATCAATGATCCTGGTCCTAATAACTCATTGGTCTCAAAATGGGCTATGCACCGTAAGTTTTTGGTCTCCCCAATCAATGGGGTGCTCAAATATCATCGACTTGGGAACCAAGAAAGAAAGGACCCAAATGTTCCATTTGAGAAGGCATCCCTTGTCTTGAGTGATGTCTCCATCACAATTTTGGAGGTAGGATTGTGTTATTGTGGTGTTTTGCTTTACCTATTGTGTGGTAGAATGTTTGCACTCTCTAGTTACATCTGTTTCACTCAGTTTAGTTTCTGACAAATGCAGGCTCAGTATTATGATGGTATAAAGCTTTTAGAAGTTATTTCTAGATATAAGACACATGTGGACATTTCTCATTTACGTCCAAAAGCTTCTCCTTCAAAAAATGCTCGTGCATGGTGGCATTATGCTGTTCAGGCGGTATTGCAGCAGAAGAAAATGTGGTAATTTTTCATGTACATTTTATGCTGAATCAAAAGTGATGCTAAAATGAATGTAAATAAATTTTAGCTCTTGACACCCACCTGGGTGAGCCTTCAACCATTAGGTTAGGATCTTGCCACCTCTTAATATTTGTTTCTTCTTTCTCTTTGTCACACATTTTTGTCTTCTCAATTGGCTGAAGAGGAGAGATGGTTATTACATCCCTGTTCTGACAAGTGCTTTCTTTGTAAGAGGACTGGGGGTGAAGTTATTGCTATTACTATGTACATGATCTTTGGCCCTTTCCAAACTTTTTGTTTAGCTCCTTATTGGATTTCCTAAGGCTTGGACAAAGCAACTCAAAAAATCAAACCGTCCTTGTCTTTTTTCTCCTTGCAAGACTTTGCTGCTCACATTCATGTTGAATTGTTGAAATCATTTGATTAACTAAGATTATTCCACAAATCTTTTGGTTAGGGTGCTGACCTAACATGGAAAGAATTCTGTCTATACGAAAACATGAATTCCATAAGCATAATAAGATAAAAAGCATATGCGGCCTACGACATACATGCTTTTGAAAAATAATTAAAATTGGCAGCTCAAATTAGTCTCAGTACTTACATGGGTATCAAAATAAATTTTTATTACATGTGACTTGTGGAGTTTTGAGACAACCTAGTGGTTATAAAACGTGGGGACTTTTTTTTATTTTGAAAGACAAATATAGGCTGTTATGTGAAAAGCCATGCATGCTAGACTTTTGTTCCATGAAATCCCCTCCTATTTAATTTTTCTAATTTAAATGTGTAAGAATGCTTTTCTTGAGGAACTTAATTTTCAGCCTTGAAAATGATTATGTAACTACTGAATAGAAAAAGCACAAATGTAATGTGTAAAACCCTCAAAACGAGGAAAAAACCACAATATTAGGAAATGATTCTGGCGCCCACCAGCTGCCGGTTGCTTTCTCTCTTAATTCTCATTAACACACTAATTAGGGTTACACAAGTTACTTACATAGGACCCAACATGGACTGCCCTTTAGAATGGGTTGGATCGGATCCAGACCTGGACCGAGTCATACATAACACGTCAATACTCCCCCTCAAGTTGGGCATACAGGTCGAACATGCCCAACTTGAATACATGTCTCTCAAATGAAGTAGATGGCAAGGCCTTGGTTAGTGCATCAGCTGTTTGATCTTTGGAATTCGTGTAGGGCAGAAAAAGCTCTTTATCATCAATTCTCTCCCGAATAAAATAATGATCAATCTCCACATGCTTCGTGTTATCATGTATTGGATTGTTGGCCAAGTTGATTGCAGTCTTGTTATCACAATACATTTTCATTGGACCTTCAGTTTTGATTCCCATGTCAGCCAATAGCACTGTAGCAGGAGCAAACATCCTGTTTCTTACTTCTTCACACCACGAGATTTCTTTCCAAGTAAATACAGTAACCTAAGGTGGATCTTCTGGTATCCATACATTCTGCCCAGTCAGCATCTAAATAACCTTCAATTTCAAGGAAGTCTTGCTTAACATACAAGTGACCCTTGTCAGGCTCCTCTTTAAGTAACATAAAATCCTGTCACCTGCTTTTAAGTAAACATTAGTGGGTGCATGCATAAACTAATTCGTCACATTCATAGCAAATGTAATATCAGGTTTAGTAAGAGTAAGATAAATCAACTTCTTAACAAGATGTTGATATCTTCTCTTTGCTTCTTCACAAGGGGCTCCCTATCTCTGAGGCTAAGTTTGTTGCAAGCATTTATATGAGTAGAAGAAGGTCTACACCCAAGTTTTTCAGTCTCCTTTAATAAATCTAGTTACTTTCTTTTGGTTTAACACAAAGACTTATGTCTGGCCTAGCAATTTCAATGCCAAGGAAATATTTTAACTTGCGAAGGTTCTTGAAGTCAAACTTGATAGCCAACAGTTTTTTTAACTTCGTTATTTTACTTCATTATTACCTGTGACAATCATATCATCAACATATACCAACAAAAGAGTTACCTTGTGCTTCTTTCTCATTACAAAGAGAGTGTCATCTCCATTCCCTTGTTGATATCCATGTTGTCTCATTACAAATTTGAGTCGTTCAAACCATGCCCGAGGAGATTGCTTGAGCCCATACAAGACCTTTTTCAACCTGCAACATTTTTCAACTTCCTCATATCCTGGAGGCATGCCCATATATACTTTCTCTTCGAGGTCTCCATTTATAAATGCATTCTTAACATCTAGTTGATACATCTTCCACTCCTTTATTATTGCTAAGGAGAGGATAACTCTTGACAGTCTTCATCTTTGTAACAGGAACACCAACAAGTAGACAATCCCATATTTCTGACTAAACCCATTGCATCCAAGTGAGCTTTCTGTCCACACTTTCATCTGGCTTATATTTAATGGTATAGACCCACTTGGATCCTATTAGATGGGCTGCTTTAGAGATATTTACCACCTCCCACGTTCTATTTTTATGCTTCCATATCTTTTTGCATTGCATGAGCCCACTTGGGATTACTTTGAAACTTAGTAACATTGAATCACAACTATAGAAAGAGATGATATAAAACATTTGTAATTCTTGATCAATTTAGAATGCAATATGAAATTGTCAATAGGTTGTTGAGTACACGACCTGATACCTTTTTTGAGAGCAATGTGTAACTCTTCATTTCCAGCTTCTGTCTGACTACCTTCAACTAACATCTCACAGGCACGACTTGGATCATTCAAGAAAGGTGTAGGATTAGGATTGGGATCAGTATCACCAGTCAACCCACCAGCTAGCTCCGTTGCAATCGATCTTCTCCTGGAATAAACCTGCCCAAACAAGCGGTCATGCTCCTCTCTAGTTGAGCAATCATCATCCTTTTTGTGCTTCAGAAAGTCTGTAAATTCAGTTTTGTACTCCAGAAAGTTTGTAAACTGAATCTCTTGACTTAGGAAATACTCTTCCTTTTTTGTGGACCTCTCTCTGAAGAGAATTCTCACTAAAATATGAAACATGTTCCAGGAAGGAGACATCTTTGGTTACATATAGATGACCAATGGAAGGGTATAGACACTTATATCCTTTTTGAGTAGAAGAATAACCAAGAAACATGTCCTTAATCGACCTGTGGTCAGTTTTTTTGATATTGAGACTGTGATTGTGGATAAAACAAGACACAACTAGAGAGCCGAGGTGGAAGAAAATAAGGTTCACGAGTACTTGCTAATATAGAATGAGGCATACGCCCATTCAACACATGACTAGGCATACAGTTAATCCAATACTCACTGGTTAGCATAACATCCCCCAATACTTATTTGGAAGATGTTGTTGGAATAAGAGAGCCTTGGTGACCTTTAGCAACTGATGATTCTTTCGTTTAACAACCCCATTTTAAGGAGGGGTATAACTACAGGACGTTTCATGAACAAATTCCCCTTTGTCGAAAGAAATTATCGACAGAGTGGCACGTATATTCACATGCATTGTTAGAGCGGAAGGTCTAAACAGAATCTTCAAACTGAGTTTCCATAAGGATGATGGTCTCAATGAAATTGGGCACTTCACTACGGTCCTTCAGCAAGTAGACAAAGTTGTTACGAGAGCAATCATCTATAAATGTAATATAGTACTGAAAACCATGACAAGAGGGAATTCCCGAAGGGCCTCACACATCCGAATGGATGAAAGCAAATACTTCATTAGAATGGCTTGTAGAAACAAGGTACGTAGCCTAACATGTTTAGCCAGTTGACAAACATTACATGATAACATGGTCATATTTAGACTGAAAAATAAGTCAGAATACAACTGTCTAAGCACTCTGAGTGGAAGATGCCCAAATCTTTCATGCCACCGCAAGACAAGCTGAAGGAAGTCCTCTCTACTCTTATTCATCTTGTTAATTGCTGTCAAGAGAGTTGTAGCAACACACATGGGTAATCGATACAAACCCTCAAACCAATCCCAATCCGCTTTCCCGTCACCAAGTATTGCAAAATACAATGATTAGCAGAAAAAGTAAGTTCGCAATTAATTCTTTCGTAACCTTGCTAACAGACAAGAGGTTAAAGGAAAGGTGAGGAACATGTAAGGCATTATCAACCAAGAACTTGTTTAATAGTGAGAGACTCCCTTTTTCGGCTACGGAGCTAGATGAACCATCGGTAAGAAAAACCCGCTCCTTCATAGAAGAGAGCTTATTTTTATGAAAAACCTTAGGATTTTTGGTCATGTGGTGCGTAGCACCGCTATCATCAATCCACTCTCCTACACAAGAATTACCTTTTTAACCGAGGATTGCAAGAGTGCGATTGACTTTCACATCATCTGGTGACTCAACTTGACTAGTATCAATGCGGCTCAGGTATGTGCGAAGCTCACGAATCTGATCAGCAAAGATTGTTGGTTTTACACCAGCTAGATTTACAGTATCAGAGATAGGCTTCTTTCCACTAGAAGCTCTTCCACGACTATTTTTCTTCTTAGGATGAAGATCCCAACAAAACTCAATGGTGTGACTAGATTCCTTGCAGTGAGTACACTTCCGAGAGGGTCGGGGAGCCCCCATAGGAGCATGGCTAACAAGGGCAAACTGCTCATTGCATGGGGAACAAGCCTCCTCTTTTCCTGTCATAACAAGACGTCGCTGCTCTTCAGCCTCAATGTGAGAATAAACATCCTCAATGCTTACCATTTGTTATGAATTTAGAATTTGACTTCTAATGCCTTCGAAATTGTCATTCAACCCTGCCAAGAACATAAACACCATGTTCTTTCATTCATTGGCGTAATACCGCCGTCTGGTCTTGGGGACAATTCCAAGTATCATTAGAGTAGTAGTCAAGTTCCCCCCATTTAGATTTTACTGCCGCATAAAAGTCAATGATAGAAAACTCTCCTTGCTGTAAAGCATATACATCTTTCATCACTTGATACACACAGTGATCCTTTTTCTTCTAACCATATATCTGTTCTAAGATAACCCACATATCCCGGGCAGTCCTCTTATGAAGAATGAGAGGTTGAATATCAGAGGACACAAAGTTGACAATTCATATTTTAACTTGGTTGTCCTCAAGAAACCACATGTTCCACGTTGACAATTCATATTTTAACTTGGTTGTCCTCAAGAAACCACATGTTCCACGCTGGGCTAGCCTTAGGTGGTTCAGTCCTCTTCCCATTGACATAAGCGATTCTCCCCCGACCAGCGATTGCCATAGTGATGGCAGAAGACCAATGCAAATAATTATCCTTGGTGAGTCGAATAGTGGTAATTTGAACAAGAATGTTCTCAGTTCTAGGGTTCCCGACCTCTAACTGATCCGTATAAACATCGATTTTCCTCGAATCTTCCATCCTAATACAACAGTAAATCAATAGAGTATACGTTTCACTGATAGTCGGTCCTACTAAGGAGGAAGCACCTACTGCTGCTTCACTACAACAAGAAGACGCACCACAATCTACTATGAGTACTAGAAAAAAAAATAGCAGAGGGGCGTGCGGCCAGTGCAGACCATGACGACACCTGTATAAACAATGATTTTCCTCGAATCTTCCATCCTAATACAACAGTAAATCAATAGAGTATACGTTTCACTGATAGTCGGTCCTACTAAGGAGGAAGCACCTACTGCTGCTTCACTACAACAAGAAGACGCACCACAATCTACTATGAGTACCAGAAAAAAAAATAGCAGAGGGGCGTGCAGCCAGTGCAGAGACCATGACGACACCTAAGGATGACGACGGTGGAAGATGGTAGTATTGGCAGATAATGTTTGGCTGCTTCTGGTCGACAATCAACGAAAAATATAGCAGGCGAAACTGCAGTGAGTCGATGGGGGCAATGCCAGAGCTCCATAGCAGTAGTAGAGGAGCGACGTTAGCACCAGTGGCGGAGATAGCAACGATGCTGGGAATAGTTGAGGTGATGTCGGAGCTTCACGGTAGTAGCAGAGGCAGCAGGAAGGGGCGACAAGTGACAATAGAAAGGGGTGATGAACGATAGCAGGGAAGGTTGGAATGATGGGCGACAGGCTGTAGCAATGGCGGAACTTCACGCTAGCGATAACACCAGAAGGGAAGCAACACCAATAAACGAACGATTATAGGGAAGACAACGGCGAGGAAGGTGGCAGGTCTTGTGCAAGTTCGATCCTTTTGTCGATGCCAATGTGCACCATCGGCAACGGCTGGATTCTCGTCCAAAAAAAAAGCTCATAAACTCGGCTCTGATACCATGTTGGAAAGAAAAAAAAGCACAAGAAACACAAAATGTAACGTGGAAAACCCTCAACAGGAAGAAAAAAACCACGATATTGGGAGATGATGGTCTCTCTCTCTCTTACTTCTCATTAACACACTAATTAGGGTTACAAAGGTTACTTAAATAGGACCCAACGTGGACTGCCCCTTTAGAATGGGTCGGATCGGGTCCAGACCCGGACCCAGTCATACATAACATGTCAACAGTAACTTTAAATTCAAGGAAAACATTTCTATCACTTTCTATGTTTTGAAGGTGTAAGTGACATAAGGTACACCACATATTCTACTGTAACTTACAATATGGTAGTTACACATCTGAAGCTAGTATGAGGATTGTTTCGTATTGTTTTTCTTCAAGTTAACTTTATAGCATAGATTCTCATAGGTTACGTTATGTAAAATACTGCTTTCAACAATTTTACTTTCTTGCCTGCTTGAGATAAGATTGTGATGCACTACGACCATTCATTATTACTTTCACTTTTTTGTCAGTTATAGGTTATCATGGGAGCGGGTGCAGTCTCTTTGTCAACTAAGGAGAAGGTATGTTCAGCTGTATGCAAATTTTCTTCAACAAATATCATTAGCAGACAATGCAGAAATACGAGACATAGAGAGAGACCTCGACTCCAAGATTATCCTGTTATGGAGG
This sequence comes from Nymphaea colorata, assembly GCF_008831285.2. NCBI lineage: Eukaryota > Viridiplantae > Streptophyta > Magnoliopsida > Nymphaeales > Nymphaeaceae > Nymphaea > Nymphaea colorata. Next base: position 4,933,788 of record NC_045140.1, read on the forward strand.
TTTGCTTGCATCTTTGAACTTTTAATATTTCAATTAATGAAACAAGATTAAAGCAATCATCCAATTCTCTATGATGCGTAGCATATTGTCAAATTTATCTTCTGTAGGTTACTGGCTCATGCAAAGGTTGAGACAGTGAAGACAATAGAAATAGCTCGGCAAAAATCTCGTGGCAAGAAAAGCTGGTGGTCATTTGGATGGTATGCTGACCTCAATTTGAGAATGGTTCCTTACATGGAAATAAGATTGTGCTACCTGATGGATTTGATGTTCCCAGTTCTTGCTTTCCATTATTTAGTATTTTTCCTCTTTCCTCAACCTGATGATGGTTTTTACCTGGAAATGAATTCATATTGCCTGATGTTTTTGCTTTTGCAAATGCTATTGCTTGCCACTAGTAATATTTAGCTGGGTTTGGAGTCATTTCACAATTCTCTGTATGTTTTCTAGGGGTGCATCATCCAAGGAGTCAGTTGCGTTGAGCTACTCCCCAGGGGCAGATCTGTTAGAGGAACAAAGGCTAACAAAAGAAGAATGGCAAGCAATCAACAAATTATTGAGTTATCAGACTGAAGAAGGATTGGCTTGGCCTTCTGGAAAAGATATGGAAAAAATGATGCAATATCTGGTGAATGTTTCCATTGGGACTGCTGCTGCTCGGATAATAAACATTGAGCAAACAGAGATCCTATGTGGCAAATTTGAGCAACTTCAAGTGTCTGCTAGGCTTTACCCAAAAAGCATCCAATGTGACATGACCTTAAAGCTTTGGGGTTTGTCTTCTCCTGAAGGATCACTTGTGCAGGTCTGTTTTATTTCATGATTTATTTCCTGTGTATTGCTATATCAGTATTTATATGCAAGCTAACTCTATTTATCTAATTAAGAGTGTCAGCAATGAGAAAAAAGTGAATGCTTTGGCCGCAACTTTTGTCTACTCACCTTCAGAAAAAGATGTGGATTGGCGGCTTTCGGCAAATATTGCTCCATGTCATGTCACGGTAGCTAGAGGACTCTTTACCTATTTATTCAGTTAGAATGACAACTAGCTGTTTCTTATTTTTGCTATATTGGTTCTTGTGAGCATCATTATATATTCTCTGCTATGGATTTGGAAGTTGCATCTTCTTTTCGTCTTCTAATATTTTATGAGATTGTGGACAATACTCATAGGATCAGTCTTTGTATGGACGTGCCAAATATCATTTGTAAGAGTGTCTTGTGCCATGACATAGATAAAAAGAAAATGAAATTTGTTCACTAATTTTATGATGTTCATCTTATGCTTGGACTAGAATCTAGTTCTCTTGCACTTCTTCTTTTCTAGTAACATGTGTGGATGTGTGTATCTAGCAGATGTGGTTATGTGCATCTCTTTCTCTCCCTTCCTCCCTAACAGCTTGTCTGGATGGAAAGATTTGAAGGGAGAGGAACAGAAAGGATTTGAAAAAATTGTTTTTGGTTGTCTATTTATAATGGAAGGAAAGGAAAGGGTTAGAGTCGTTAGACCAACTCTTGTACACCTCGTCATCTTCTTTCTTAGTGCTTTTCTGAAACATAGAATATGGCAGCTGTTCTTCCAAACTCTATCATAGTATAAGAGCTGGGTTATATTCAATGGCTGCAATTTTTTTCCTATAGCGTGCTAAAGTGTAATGCTTCAATACACAACTAATCACAAAAAGGAAATAGATACAAGTTTTTTTTTTTTTTTGTAGCGGAAACAGAACAATCACACACCTATGTTGTTAGCCCATGCTTAATCCCACTCACACACCCTAGGAGAAGCCCAGCTTCGACAAGCAATTGTATGTCGTCTTAGGGTTTTCAATCCCCATTAAGCTCAGTATATATCCCCTAAGCAGGGTATTGGGTCTTATTAGTTGCTAACTACTCAGCCGTCCCACTACTGACTAAACAGGGTGATAGCCACCCACTCAAGTCCAAACAGAAACATGGAACTCAAATGCTTTCAAAGGAAATGTTATAAAAAGGAAAGACAGTTCGAGGGGTTCGGGTCCAGCTCTAACAACTTGTCCCTCCTTCTCCGACTCCTTGTCCTCAAGGTGTGAATTCTGGGAACCTTTGCTGAATGTCTTAAGCCTGTTTCCAGGTAACAGGGATATCGTTGTGATGGTTCCATTCTATGAGCCATTCTTGTTCTGCTCCCCTGTTACTCCTGATTTTCATGAGTCTCAGTCGTCTGTAGGGATATATGGAAGGATGTTCATCCAGAATTGGGGTTGTGTGGGCCTTCTCTTCAGCAATAGAGGCAGGGCAGGGTTTAAGCTTAGTGCCTTGGATACATGAAAGATTGGGTGTATGGCACTGCCCTCTGGAAGCTGTAGTTCATATGCCAAGGATCCAATCCTGTGCTTAATCTGATAAGGTCCGACGTAACATGGGGCAAGTTTGTTGTACCCCCTAGGTAGGTGGAATCCTGCTCCTTGGGTTGGTCTGCTCAAGTAGACCCAGTCTACAGCATTGTATTGCTGGTCTTTATGCCTTCGATTGTATTGTATCACCATATGGTTCCAGGCAGCTGATAAATGCTCCTTGAGATCCTTAAGCACAACATCACGACACCTTAGGCACAGGTCTACTTCTTCCTCTCTTGCTGAACCAGGTTGGTACCTGCAAACATCTGGGGCTGGCCTCCCATACACGGCTTCAAATGGATACTTACCTTTGAAGAATGCCAATGTGTTTTGTAGGTTAGCTTTGCCCCCAACAAATAGTCTGCCCACAGCCTTGGTCGCTGACCTGAACAACAGCGTAAGTAAGTCTCCAAGCATCTATTTACCACCTCCGTTTGCCCGTCCGTATGGGGGTGGTGTGCAGTGCTCATTTGCAACTTGGTGCCATGTAGCTGAAAATATTCCTTCCAAAATGCACTTAGGAAGAGGGGGTCATGGTCACTGATGGAGCATGGCATTCCATGCAACCGTCCTGTGTAGTCTTGGAAGGACTTAGCCACAGATTTGGCTGTCTATGGGTGGGCTAGGGGCACAAAATGAGCATACTTCGAAAGGCAATCTACCACCACCATGATCACTGGTTTTCATCACGAGAGGGGGAGTCCTGTGAAATCCATAGAGAGGTTCTTCCAAATCTGCTCCGGAATTGGTAGTGGCTGCAGTAAACCAGCCGGCTTCATCATTTTATATTTATTGCGTTGGCATACGTCGCAATTCCTAACATACTCTCTGATGGCTCTCTTCATGCCTGGCCAAACGATGGTGGGCGCAGCCTGCTATACGTTCCTTCAGGCCCTTCATGTCCCGCTGCATTAACAGTATGGAAATGACCCAAGAGTATTGCTGGCAGGTCAGTTTCAGGAGGGATAAATATCCTTCCATTGCGATAGAGGTAAGGATTCTTCCATTCGTACCCATAAGTTTGGTGAGGGGATGACTATAATTGATCTTTGATGCGCTGAACTGATTAAGCACGCTGGCAAGACGCCCTGATTTGCTCACACAGGTCCAATTGAACCCTTGACAAGGCTAGGAGGATAGTTTCAGCTTGCCATTCTGCTGCCCGTAACAGGCTATCAGCAGCACCAGTTTCCATCCCCTTGCAAAACTGCAATTCGAAGTCGAAGCCCATCAATTTTAAGATCCATCGCTGGAAGTTGGAGGCAGGACCTTAAACTGTTGCGGTCTGTCAGCACTATGAATTTTCATCCCAATAAGTAGTGCCTCCACTTCATAACTGCCATAGCGATGGCCATGAGTTCCCTTTCATAAGTTGATTTTGCACAGAAGGCTGTTCCCATGGCCTCGCTGAAAAAGGCTATCGGATATTTATCTTGACCTAATACAGCCCCTACTCCCACGTTTGAAGCCTCGGATTCTACCACAAATGGTGGCTGGAAATTTGGCATCTGTAACACAGCCTTTTTCAATTTGGCAAAGGCTTCCTCAGCCTTCTCATCCCACTTGAATTGTCCCTTTTTTAGTGAGCGCTGTTAATGGAGAAGCTATAATCCCATATCCACACACAAACTTGCGGTAATACCCCGCAAGTCCTAAAAATGCCGTAGCTCTCTCATGGTTTTTGGCTGTACACAGTCACACACAACAGCTACTTTATCTTCTTCCATCCGCACCTGACCTCGGTTGATCACATGTCCTAGGAAAGAGACCTGCATGGTGCCAAAGGTACACCTGAATATGTTAGCCTTCAGCTGGTTTTGCTGCAGCATAGAGAGAACGGTGCACAAGTGCTGCAAGTGCTCTTCCTCCTCCTTGCTGTATATCAAGATATCATAAAAAAAAAAAATATAAATCTGCGGAGGTAAGGCGAAAGATGTCATTCATCACAGATTGGAACGTCACAGGTGCGTTGATCAGTTCCAAGGGCATCACCACAAATTCATAATGCCCATGGGTAAGGAATGCAGTCTTGGGCACATCATCAGCCACCACCCGAATCTGGTGGTACCCTGAGCGCAGGTCTAACTTGGAAAAATAGACCCCTCCTTGCAGTTCGTCCAAGAGATCGTCTATAATTGGGATTGGGTAGCGATCATTGATAGTTACTGCATTGAGCGTGCGGTAATCTACACATAAACGCCAACTGCTGTCCTTTTTCTTCACCAGCAAGGCAGGAGAGGCGAATGGACTGTGACTGGGCTGGATAATCCCGCCCCCCAACATCTCCTACACTATACTTTCTAAGGCCTCCCGCTGCACTTGATTATACCGATAAGGCCTCTGTTTGATAGCAGCAGTACCAGGTTGCGAAATTATGCGATAATCGCTGTCCCTGCCTGGAGGCGGCCTTCTTGGAGCCCAGAACACCTATTGGAATTCTTGCATTATCTGTTCAAGTTCAACTCCATCGACTTTTGTCTGATGCAGCCAGTTATTGGGCTTACTCAGGGATTGATTATTCGTAGGTAGCAATAAGAACGTAGCTAATGTCTTTTTCATGAGTTTCAGCACTGATTCTTCTGCAATTGGTTTTCGTGATGCTGCTTCTGTGTGAACTGTCCTTGGTCCCTGTCCCTAAAATGCTTTCTCATCTTAACGAAGTCCCATACTACCTCACCTCTGTCTCTTAGCCATTGTATACCAAGTACCAAGTCGGCCCCTGCCATGGCCAAGATGTATATCTCTATGGGAAAGCAGTGGCCTTGAATTTCTAATATTTAGTGACTGCACTTCCCTCTGCACTTCAAGGTGCTCCCGTCACCTACCACCACATCGAACATGGGTTGACTCTCCACATTGCACCCTAACACCTTTGCCAATTTCTCTGATATGAAGTTGTGGGTGGATCCTGTATCGACCAACACGCTCACCCTCCTCCCTCTCAGGTGGCCTTCCACAAGCATTATGTTGCAGCGGTGAAATAAGAAGGTCTGTCGTGAGATGTGGAGAGAGCGAGAGAGAGGGAGATAGAGAGAGAGGCAGCCGTATGGCTAAACCAAAAAAGTTATCATTACGTTAACCCTAATCTCCCTTATAAAAGAGATTAGGGTAGAAAAGAGATTTACAAAATAACTCAATGAGAAACAACAAAAATATTAAAGAGATCTTATAACTCTTTAATATTACGAAGAGCCTCCTAAAACATAAAACTTTTCTAATTCAACACTCCCCCTCAAGCTGGAGCATACATATTAAACATGCTCAGCTTGTCACAACATCTAGAGAAATCACCAATAGGAAGAGCTTTGGTGAAGATATCTGCAGCTTGATCTTCTGAAGGAACATGAATAGTGGCAATGGTTCCTGCTTGAACGAGATCCCGAATGTAATGACAATCCACTTCAATATGTTTAGTTCTTTCATGAAAAACTGGATTGTTTGCAATGTGTGTGGCTGCTTGATTGTCACAATACATCTTCATGGGAAGTGGAATCGACACACTTAGGCTGGATAGCATAGATCTAGCCCAAGTCATTTCTGCTGCTGTTTGAGCCATAGCTCTGTATTCAGATTTTGCATTAGATCTTGACACCACACCTTGTTTTTTGCTTCTCCACGATATAAGATTGCCTCCCACAAATACACAAAATCCTGTGGTAGATTTTCTGTCCTCTACTGAGCCAGCATAGTCAGCATCACTATAGGCTTCCACTTCCAGAGTCTTGCCTTTTGTGAACAAAAGGCCTTTGCCAGGAGACGATTTCAGATATTTAACCACCATCAAGGCAGCATCCCAATGAACTTTCTTTGGTTTTTCCATAAATTGACTTAGTTTTCCCACTGCAAAACTAATGTCTGGTCTTGTCACAGTAACATAGAGTAGTTTTCCAATAAGGGATCTGTAAGATCGAGAATCCACTAATTCTGTTTGGTCATCATGAAGATGTATACGTGGATTCATAGGTAAATTAGCCGGTTTAGCTCCTAGTATCCCTGTGTCCTGCAATAAATCAAGAACATACTTCCGTTGAGAGAGAACAACACCCTCCCTATTGCGAGCAACTTCTATTCCCAAGAAGTATCGTAGAGGACCAAGATCTTTCGTCACAAAGTGTTTTTGAAGAAACAACTTTGCATCAGAAATTTCTTGATCAGAGTCACCTGTCAGGATAATATCATCAACATAAACCACGAGAATGGTTATACCTCTGGAAGCCTTCTTGATAAACAAAGAATGATCAAGAGGAGATCTCACAAAGCCACACTTCGAGACTACCTCAGAAAACTTGTGAAACCACGCACGAGGACTCTGTTTGAGTCCATAAATAGCTTTCTTCAGCTTGCACACTTTGCCACACTCCCCCTGTCGTTCAAATCCCGGTGGTTGTTGCATATAGACAGTCTCATCGAGATCACCATACAAAAAGGCGTTTTTGACATCCAGTTGATACATGTGCCAGTCATGGTGGACAACCACGGAAATGATAAGACGAATGGTTCCCAACCGAGCAATTGGAGAGAAGGTCTCAAAGAAATCCACACCGTAGGTCTGCGTGTAGCCCTATGCAACCAACCGAGCTTTGTATCGTTCCATAGAACCATCAGAATTATATTTCACTGTGAATACCCACTTTGAGCCAACAATATCACAACGAGGAGGAGGATCAACAAGTTCCCAAGTGCCTCTCTGCACTAAGGCATCCATCTCATCTTGCATAGCCCGTCTCCATTGGGTATCTAATAAAGCCTGTTGGTGACACGTAGGAACTGTATGAGCAGCCAGAGCTTGAATGAACTGTTGCATATTTTTACTAACACCATCAGTAGACACAAAATGAGATATAGGATGTAAAGTACATTGTCGCTTGCCTTTGCGAAGAGAAATAGGTAAGTCTTGACAGGGATCAGAATGAGTAGGGCTATGCATTTCAGATGTACTTACCTCCTGAGAAACGGTTGGCAAAGGATTATGAGAAGGGTCCTGTCGACGTGTGTAGACCAGCGGAGGATCACGAAACTTGGACACAACAGAAGAAGGAGATTCAAAAGGGAACGACTCCAAAGGAATAGGAGGAATAGGCAGTGGGTCTGGTGACCGTGGCATCTCAGTAGATATAGGAGTGAGGCTATAATAAGGTTGAGACTCAAAGAATGTGACATCCGCACTGATATACTCTTTTTGAGTCAAGGGATCAAAGCATTTGTAGCCTTTATGGTTTCTGGAGTAGCCAATGAAAATACATTTAATGGCTTGGGCCCCCAATTTGTCACGTGTGGGTCCAAGAATGTGAACAAAGCATGTGCAACCAAATACTTTGGGAGCTACTGGAAACAAGGGTCTTTGTGGGTGCACAAGTTTAATGGGGACCTGGTTATCAATGGAGGATGAGGGTAAACGATTGGTCAAGTAGCAAACAGTAAGAATAGCATCTCCCCAAAAATATGCAGGTAGATTAGTATGAAGCATAAGGGAACAAGCCACATTTAAAAGTTGGCGATGTTTTCGCTCAACTATTCCATTTTGTTGGGAGGTATGGGGACATGTAAACTGAGGAGAAATGCCATTATCTGAGTAAAACTTCATTAAGATAGATGCCTTGAACTCAAGAGCATTATCAGTGCGAATGTTTTTAACAAGAATACCAAACTGGGTCTTTATTTCAATAATAAGGTTTTTGAGAGTACATACGACTTCAGACCTTTCCTTCAAAAGGAATACCCAAGTGACTTGAGAATAATCATCTACAATAACAAGGAAATAACGAAATCTTGACTTACTAGCAACTCTGCTAGGACCCCACACATCAACATGAAGAAGATCAAATAGTCCACAACTAGACGGACTAAGACTCGATGAATAACTACTACGAGTGTGTTTGCCAAGTTGACAGGCTTCACACTGGAACGACTCTAGTAATGAAAGATGTGGAAGAAGATGACGGAGCTTGGAGACAGATGGATGACCAAGTCTGAGATGCCACTGGAAAGAGGAGGACAACGATGTGATCGATGATGCTGCAATACCCACGGGATCCGACAGGAAGTAGATGCCCCCTTTCTCATAGCCTCCACCAATCGTCTTCCCAGTTTGCAAGTCCTGAAATGAACATAAACCAGAGTCAAACGTAACACGACAATGTAAATCATTAATCAATTGTCCAACAGATAACAAATTTGTGGGAAACTTAGGAGCATATAACACATTTGGAATAGTCATAGACTGAGAAAACTTGATATCTCCATAACCCATAATAGGTGACCATCTACCATCTGCAAGTCTCACATGACGTATCTGAGGTAATGAGTGTAGCACAGTAAACATAGAAAGTTTACTACAAAAGTGCCTCGATGCCCCTGAATCAATAATCCAAGTAGTACCTGTATCATATGAGATAGTGTCAACAGACATAGCGCTGTCACTCATAACTGTGGAGGCCGACGGCTGAGTAGATCTGTGTGCTAGAAAGTCCTCATACTTTGACTTATTGATACTCACAGTCACTGTCTCAGGCTGAGAAGAAGATAAAGACCCATCTACCACTGATGACGCTGCTTGGGCCGATCCAATAGAAGATTGTAAAGAGTTAGTCCCCAGCTTCGATGTAACATTTCTTCCTAAGGGTGGCGCTGTGGTAGGACGACCATGTTTATCCCAACATCTGTCTTCCAAATGACCTATTTTTCCACAACAGGTGCACTGAAATCTCCCCCGACCTCCTCCTGACCCACGGCCCATGCCTCTTCCCCTAAATAAACCACGTCCACGACCTCCTGAGGCTGCCAGGGCAGAGGAATGGATATCACTAGAGGGTGAAGAGAGGGTCACAGCAAGACGACTGAGTCTATTGTAGGCTTCAGCTAGGTCAGGAATTTTTGCTCCAGTCAACATCTGAGCCTTTGCTACTGCATATTCAGAGGAGAGACCCTGTAGGAACTTCGCAACCATAGACTGTTCACCATGAGTCTTATAGCATGTTGGACATGGAGGACGTAATGCTTTAAGTCGTTCAGAGATGGACTTAAGGGAAGCGAAGTACTGAGCAAGACTTTGGTTACCCTGTTGCAGATTAAGTAGTTCCTCCTCTACCTGCAATATCTTGCTAACATTCTTGTCATTTGAGTAAGTTTGTTTCAAGAAATCCCACATTTGCTTTGATACCACACACTATTCATGATCCATGACATGACAATATTATTATCTCCCTTCCATGAACCATATTTTCCACTATTTTCAACAGGTTCGTTTTCTTCTATAACATGCTCCTTCTGATGTCCAATCACAGACATCATAAACACACGAGACCAAATCTCATAGTTAGATCCATCTAACTTTACAGTAGAACCATAAGAAAATGGATTTCCTCCACTTTTAACCTCATGAGAAAAATCATATTTATTAATTTCAGCCATTGCAAGTCTGCCCACAAATGATCACCCACCAAGCAAGCGAAGAAAATGTATATATAAATCAATAGCGACTGCAACTGATCAACAATAGCATAAGTCCAATCACCACACGGCAACGTTAGATGCAAACCACTATTCCACACGATAGACTGCTGTCCAACAGTCCCACAATAAATACGTTTCAGCAATACAAATAGAAGACCAAAAGCACCAGCAATACAAGTAGAAGACTGCTGTCCAAGAACCCCACGATGGAGAAAATCCAGAAATCCGACGCCAAAAAAAAAACCACACTGCTTGCAATGGCTTTAGCAACCAACAACGTATCTACTTGCATCTAACGCTGCTGTACCACAGTTTTATTTTCTACGAATCATGAATAGCAACGAAAGCATTCAACATAAACTATCGCAGACTCCCACCCAGCTGCAAAAAAAAATATATATGTAGATACCCATAGCTGGAGTCTATTCACGCAGATTTCATAGCGTGAATAGACTCCTCCACACGGGTCAGCTGCTGGAAAACAGTCAGCTCAACCCAGTCGTGTCGTGTGTAGTAGGAGAAGGAGACGGAAGAGGGAGAAGGGAAGGAGACGGTGGAAGAGATAGCCTGAAGAGGAGAAGTCGACAGCCTGAAGAGGAGAAGTCGACAGCCTGATTTACGCCTCAGAAACGTCGACAACAGATTTTTTTTTTTTTTTGTTTCTCACGTCGCCAGCCTGATTCACGCCTGCTCTGATACCATGTTGCAGCGGTGAAATAAGAAGGTCTGTCGTGAGATGTGGAGAGAGCGAGAGAGAGGGAGATAGAGAGAGAGGCAGCGAGAGAGAGGGAGATAGAGAGAGAGGCAGCCGTATGGCTAAACCAAAAAAGTTATCATTACGTTAACCCTAATCTCCCTTATAAAAGAGATTAGGGTAGAAAAGAGATTTACAAAATAAATCAATGAGAAACAACGAAAATATTAAAGAGATCTTATAACTCTTTAATATTACGAAGAGCCTCCTAAAACATAAAACTTTTCTAATTCAACACATTAGCTGGGGTGCCTTGTCACTAGCTAGAGCATGTAATGAAATGTCCGGTGACCCCTGCCCTGCTTCATCCAATTGATCGTCTTCCTCTTTATTGTCTCAATGGTGTAGTCAGGGGTTTCAGCTTCTTCCACTAAGTACATGTGCAAATGCTTGCAGGCATGCCCCAGTGTCCATGGCTGATCACAGTGAAAGCATATACCTCGTGCCTCTTCTCCTTAATCAGCTTAGGAACAAATGGCTTGGGGATCGTGGGCTTCATGTTGGGGCTGAGGTTGCCAACATTCTCATTTTTCAGGGGTCCCTTTGCAAACCGTCCGTTCTCTTGCCATACATGTCCTAAAACGTGGAGACGTTTATACTTCTCCTTTGCTGTTCTTGCCCATTCGAAACGCTCCGCTAGGTTTTGTGGTTTCAGGGCCTGCACCTCTATTCGCAGCTCTTCCTTCAAGCCCCCTACGAAAGCCCCCACGAAGGCTTCCACGTTCCACCGTTTAACCATGTTGTTCACGCTTTCAAACCTCTCTTGGTATTCCATTACTGAACTTGTCCGCTTGATTTTGGAGAGTTCAGCATTATAATCCAGGTATGTAGAGGGACCAAAACGAGCGGTCAGTACCTCTACCAGCGTCTCCCAACTCGGTTTTCTTTGATGGGCCATTATCCACTGGTTTTCTTTGATGGGCAAGTGTGAATTGGAGACGCATACCATGATCTTTGTAAAACTGTAATAATTGAATAAATTTAAATTCAAGAGCATTATCAGTTGGAACATTTTTAAATGGGGAACAAAACTGAGTCTTTATTTCAACTTTCAAGCACAAACAATTTGAGGATACACAAAGCATATACCTCGTGCCTCTTCTCCTTAATCAGCTTAGGAACAAATGGCTTGGGGATCGTGGGCTTCATGTTGGGGCTGAGGTTGCCAACATTCTCATTTTTCAGGGGTCCCTTTGCAAACCGTCCGTTCTCTTGCCATACATGTCCTAAAACGTGGAGACGTTTATACTTCTCCTTTGCTGTTCTTGCCCATTCGAAACGCTCCGCTAGGTTTTGTGGTTTCAGGGCCTGCACCTCTATTCGCAGCTCTTCCTTCAAGCCCCCTACGAAAGCCCCCACGAAGGCTTCCACGTTCCACCGTTTAACCATGTTGTTCACGCTTTCAAACCTCTCTTGGTATTCCATTACTGAACTTGTCCGCTTGATTTTGGAGAGTTCAGCATTATAATCCAGGTATGTAGAGGGACCAAAACGAGCGGTCAGTACCTCTACCAGCGTCTCCCAACTCGGTTTTCTTTGATGGGCCATTATCCACTGGTTTTCTTTGATGGGCAAGTGTGAATTGGAGACGCATACCATGATCTTTGTAAAACTGTAATAATTGAATAAATTTAAATTCAAGAGCATTATCAGTTGGAACATTTTTAAATGGGGAACAAAACTGAGTCTTTATTTCAACTTTCAAGCACAAACAATTTGAGGATACACAAAACTTCTGGCCTTTTTTTCAAAAGAAAACTCAAAGCAGTCTAGAATAATCATCAACTATGAGAAGATAATACTTGAAAAAGACTGGCTAGGAACTTGATTAGATCCCCATACATCAATATGAACAAGCTCAAACAGACTCTGACTAGGACTTTGACTAGATGGAAACGGACTACAACTATGGTTCCCATTTGACAGGCTTCACACTAGAAGAACTCCCACATCTTTTTTGCAGTAGAGTAGTAGACTAAGTCATCTGCAATATGGGGCTGGAGTACAACCACTAAATAACAGGCTTCACACTAGAAGAACTCCCACATCTTTTTTTGCAGTAGAGTAGTAGACTAAGTCATCTGCAATATGGGGCTGGAGTACAACCACTAAGTAACAAAACAGGAGTTCAAATCTGATCACCAATAAATATCTAACAAAATTTGAACTCGGTCACTGACAAAACCAAGCATTTTCTAACATCAAAATCTGAAAACTCCTAATAACTGGTAGAAAATCCCAAATCTGGTGGACGTCAATAACAAGGAGAGCGATGCACTGAACAATGAATTAAACTCTGCATCAAACCTGAATAAGCAGCTCCAATTGATGTTTATATATATATATATATATATATATATATATATATATATATATATGTATAAAACTTCACGTCTTTAACGACAAAGACAGATCTAACCAATGACAATATATACTTGCTAGATATGTATATACTTCCACACAGCTCCTGTGACAGACCTGAATAGCAACTTCAATAGCGCCTTGAAACAAGCCAGCGACTCAACTCTCTAGTCTGGGCCATGTGCTTGTCTCAGCTCTCATGTCATCCATCCGGCATGAATGCTATCAACTATGCAAGCAGGATTTTTTTCACAGCAACATCTTCTTCAATGAGACATCGATCTAGGGTTTTTTGTGCTTGGAAACCCTAGTTCATGCTAAACACTATCCAGATGTGCTGACCGATATGATAAAGAACTTGAAAAACAAGAAATAAAAGGGAAAGGAGGAGAATAGAAGAGAAGAAAGATGTAGGTGTCGAAAGCTGCCAAGATGTTGAGCTCTAATACCATGTTGATTAGGATTATAGAGAAGAAGAGGCATGAAACTGGTTGGGTGTGGCTGACCGCACTAGACTCTTCTTGACTTCCTTTGGGTGCGAATCCAGGCCACACCCATGTCTGCACCTACACCTGTGTCGCATCGATGCGGGTGCAGCAGCCAAATAGCAGCGTCCTTGTGACACAGGGAAGAAAAAGAGAGAAGGGAGAGAGAGAGAGAGAGAGAGAGAGGGAGAGAGAGAGAGAGAGAGAATCTTTTCTCATTAACCCTAATCCCGCATTAGAAAGGGATAGGGGGATGGCGACATAATTACAAAAGAAGTTCACATGGTAAAACATAATTGTTAAGAATGCCACCCGCAATAATAACTATTAACATTGACTCCTAATTATTCACTAAAAAGCCCTTCACAAAAATATCTTTCAACAGTAGCTTTTCCTTGTGAATGAGTCTGACCTTCTGCACTTTTAGTTCTGTGCAGTTGTGCTCATTATTCATAATATTTCTCGTGTTTACCATGGGCAGGTTCTGATGGGGAGTTATGATCGTCTTCTGGAACTTATAAGGAGAAGTAATGCTATTAGTCCTGTTGTTGCTTCAGAAACTGCAACTGCTTTGCAGGTATGACTTAAAATTGCGCATGTAGATGTTGTTGTCTTTTGTGTGAATCTGCAGTGATGCTTGTGCAGTCTAAGCTCAAGCTACTTTTGATCTTCATTTTCTGTCCATAACAAATATTTGCTTGGAAATTTTAATTTCAGACGAAGCTGGAACGTGTAACAAAAAGAGCACAGGAGCAGTTTCAACTGGTTTTAGAAGAGCAGAGCAGGTTAATTAGCTCAATTTCATGTTGCTCAATTTCATGTTACTATTGGACCTTATGTTCTAAATTTTGTGTTTTAGGCTAATGATAATCAAGTAACGTTGCTTAATTGTTTCTTCTCCTATGGCTATCTTAATTGCTCCAGTGACCATTGTCAATATCAATTTGGAGGCTTCATGTTTTTGCTTCTGAAATTTTTATGCAGTGAGTTCCTGTTGGGTTTCTCATTTATGCAGTGAGTTCCTGTTGGGTTTCTGCTAGTGAATTGTCGTACTTTAACTGAAAATGGCTATAAGGGAGATTAACTGTCAATATGAGAGCATGACATGCTTAGTTTGACACATTATTCCTTCAGCAGCTTGTTGATATCCTAGTGCTTAATGGATCTGTTTTTCGCATTGCAATTTAACTATTGACAGCTTTGTTCTTTAGATGCTTATTTTCTGCTTATGTTTCTTGTTTATTCCTTGCCTGCCATCTTTTCTTTGCATGTTTCAGGTTTTCTCTTGATATTGACTTTGATGCGCCAAAAGTGAGGGTTCCATTGGTGTCCGATGGTTCCTTTGACAATTGTGGACATCTGCTTCTGGATTTTGGGCACTTCACTGTGCAAACTAAAGTAAGCTACAAAAAATAGCCATTGCGGAAGACATGTCATCATGCTGTATTTGTCCTGCTTGACAAGTCGCTATTTTTGCAGGAAGGTGCAGATGATGACCAAAAACAGAGCTTTTATTCTCGATTTTACATATCAGGAAGGGATATTACTGCCTTTTTTCTTGGTAGCCCTTCGAGTGATGCAGTTGATGTTTATGCTCCGTTGAATTTTGATTGTCCATCACCTAGTTTTCCTCTTACTGATGGAGTGAATGGAGTCAGCTCTCTTATTGATAGGTTTGGTGCTCTTTTGATTATTGATCAGGTAATTTTGCTGCCCTAGGTGCTTGATATACTTTTTACTTGTCGAATGCCATCAAATTCTTGGACATTTTTTATGATTTAATTGTGCATGTAACTATACCATTATATATTGTGTTTGTGACTTGGGGATTTATGTTTCAAGACTAAAGTTCCTCATCCAAGTTATCCGCCAACAAGAGTATCTGTTCAAGTTCCTAATCTGGCTATTCACTTCTCCCCATCAAGATATAGCAAAATCTTGGATTTACTGAATATAATTTATGAAACAACTAAGACCAGTGATTCAGTGGCTAATGGACATACTCAGACCAGCATTGCAGCCTGGTATCCTTCTGATCTTGCAACAGATGCTAGAATTCTTGTTTGGACGGTATGATCATTTTCCTTCTGTTAATTATAACAAATCATAACATACTCCTCCAGCTGAGAACAAATAGTTTCTGAATTATAGGGTATAGGACATTCAACTGCTGAGTGGAGGCCGTGCTTTCTTATACTTTCAAACTTGCACCTCTATGCTCTTGATTCAGAAGCTTCACAGACTTACAGGCGGTGTATCAGGTATCATGACTATTTCTTGGTTCCAACCGACTTCCTTCACCTGTCATTTTGCATTTTTTTTCTCCATGTGATCTCTTGTAGTAGAATACGCTTGCAGTAGATTAGATTTCCACCTAGCAGTTGATTTCTAACTTTCTGTCTTGATTTGAATTCCTCTGATGTGGACAGTATGGTTGGCCGACAAGTATTTGAGGTTTCTCCAACAAATGTTGATGGGTCATTGTTCTCCATTGCTGTGAGCTACAGAGGTCTTACTGTTCAAAAGGTGATTAAATATTCTCTAAATGTGAATCTCTATGTTGCTTTTATCTGTCTAGATGAATTAATAAGCCTTATGGTTAAGAGAATCGACTCCTATTAGCTTGGATTGGTGCTATGTTGATGCATGAGAACTATATACTGTGGGTCAAGTGGTGATCCATGTCACATGGGTGCAAAAAAATCCATATATTCATTGTTTATATTCATAAAGTATATATTAATAAATAAAATATAAAAAATGTATCAAAAAAGTGCAAAATATGAATTTTCCATGTTCTATACTGACGCCCGTGTCTAGTTGTATCCACACAGTTGAGGTGCCATTTTAGGACTGTTTGTGTGACAAAGGTTGTAAGCTTTTTTTCGTGAATTTTTGACGTAAGCTTTTAAAAGATTGGCAATCACTTTCTAAACAATTCTTGTTTATCTAATGACACACAATGTAAAATATGGATGATTTTCAAGGTTGAAGCCTCATGAACTAAGCATGGGGCTCATGCTATGGTATCAGGTATATATGAAGCAAGATCTTTTACTTTCCTTGGGTTATTGGCAAGCACTCCTCAACTTCAATGCTAGACGATAGTACTCAATGTTATTAGTCATTACAACTTAGAGTAATAACACTTCAAAGGAGCCAATGTGACAAATGAAAATGGATGAAGTGTCATTTTTTGTGGATGTTGGATAGTAGACCTTACTTGTTCGTGATATTTTAGAAAATATCGTGATATTAAAGAGGAATATAAGAAAATAAAAATAAAAATAAAGGCCTTATATCTCTAGCAAAAGAAAGCCAGTGATTGCCTCCATAAAGTAGGTACTGCTGGCAGTATGAATTCTTGGTGCACTTAGCTAAATAAAAATAAAGTCCTTGTATCTGTTGCAAAAGAAAGCCAATCATTGCCTTCTTAAGGTAGGTATTGCTGGCAGTACCAATTCTTGGTGCACAAGGTGGCAATTAGCATTAAGGTGAAAGACTGAAAATGGTGGGAGACAAGAAGTGGTACATGGAAATTAAGGTAAGAAAGAGGTAGAAGTGGAGTATATGTGTCCTAATTAGTCAATTGCGTGGAAGGCGAACTTTCTTTTGCATTTCATGTTCAAATGTGAACAAATTTCTCACAATTATCATTATAAATAACTGCCTTAAAAATGTTTGATAATGAAAGTATCTCTAATTCATGATCTCTGCATAGTGTCTGCATAGTTTCTCAGTCAAACAAATTCCCTAGTCAGACATCGAATAACTTCTTTGCGAGTTCCTTTGTATTTACAAATGAACTGCAATACAATGTGCCTGAAGTATCTTGATCATAGCATTGCAGGCTTTAGAGTCTTCTACTACCATGATTGTAGAGTTCGGAGATGATGAACTGAAGACAACATGGATGAGAGCGCTTGTTCAAGCAACTTATAAAGCTTCTGTAGTATTCTTCTTCTCCTGCAACGATTCTTCATTCCTTATACTACTGCATTAACTCCAGAACTTTAAACTGTACCAAAATTCTGTTGGAACATTTGTTCAGGCTCCCCCTGCAATGGACATGCTTACGGAGCCGCCTAAAGGTACTGAGGAGCCTGATATACCTCGAGCTGATACTTACGGAAATGCAGATTTAGTTGTTAATGTTAATCTGGTCACAATGAAATTGATGATCTATGGTGAGGTAAGTTTTCTTGAAGTTTTCTGTGTAAGCTGCCCTTTGTACATGTACTTTCAGAAACTTCCTCATTTTAGAAATTCTAATTGATTTGTGACAAGAGATACCTACATATCTTTTAAGAGTGATTTGATTTGCATTGTTGAATATTTGTTGAATTGAACCTTCTAGGTGGAAGAGAAGGAGATCGAGAAGTATGAGGAGACACTTATTATAGAGCTTCTTGCAAGTGGAGGAAAGGTTCTCATATTTATTTATGAAGTTGCTTTCCTCCATTTTTTTGTATTTCTTCAAGTACAATCATTTGCAATGTACTTTATTGCACTATTCAGATGCCTTCCCATATTTTATAGTTAGTGTAGCTAAAATCTCTTTCTGTTGGATTTTGGTATTACTAGGATATTTGCTTCTAGAAAAGAAGAACCTTTAGGATGAAGTAAAATCAAAGGGGGAAATTCTAACTTTATAAAAAAAAATCCTGTTAAGTAATTAAATTGAAATATGATGTGTAAATGTGCTTTTTGAGCATTTTTTTTTTCACTGGGGATGCTGAACTTTATAGAAAGGGTTGAAGTACTATGGTAAAACTCTTCTATTGATCTCCTCATGGTGCATTCAAGTTATTTTACTGCAGAATGAAGCATGTGGATGGGTGTGTCTTTTGGTGTATGTATCATCAGAAACTCTTGTAGTGTAAATTGGTTGTGCTCTACCCTAACAATTCGACCAAAAATTGATCTGAGTGCTCAGCCTGATGGATCACAATCCACTCTGAAATTACGTCCTTTTGCCACTTAGAAACAATAGAGACTAGGATGGGGAGGTATAAAGGAAGTTAACTATATTTAACCATTGAACTTTTCAGAATCTTAGAGGTGAGTTAATTGCCCTAGACATTCTTCAACATGAGATATGCATTCTTCCCTTCTTTGAGGCAAAACAATCTCGTTCTAGACAACAGGTTTGAGTTTCAATCCTGCTTTAAATGCCATCTTTAATAACCTGATCCGAAACTGATCAAGAGCCTAATTTGACAGATCCTAATCTGTCCTGTTGCCTAATTTGGTTTTCCACTCAAAAGAGTTGAAAATTAGGATACAAGGTACTAACAGACTCAGACATCCACCAATTTT
Organism: Nymphaea colorata; assembly: GCF_008831285.2. Taxonomy (NCBI): domain Eukaryota; kingdom Viridiplantae; phylum Streptophyta; class Magnoliopsida; order Nymphaeales; family Nymphaeaceae; genus Nymphaea; species Nymphaea colorata. The sequence continues at coordinate 4,952,537 of NC_045140.1, forward strand.
TCTCAAAATAGATACCACCATCAAATTTTCTCAAAATCTTAAATATGGGGAAGTTCACAAACTCTTCCTCGACCATGAAACGTTACAGGGAAGATCAAGGAATCAGCTAGGATTCAAAGTCATAAAGACGTAGAAAACAGATAATTTTTTTTTTCTTGGACACAATTGGAACTGAATTCTCAAGAAGAGGCCCTAGTGACTCATAAAACGGGTTTACCTTTCCCAGCTGCTGATAATGTCACATAATAATGAACATTGATGACTGGTGTTTGTGTAAAGGGACCACTCATTATAAGTTAATCACATTATTGAATATTGAAATGTCATTTCCTTTAGTTTGGTTACAAATGTTAGCTGGTTTTGTGAATGGTCAAAAGCTGTATTAAATGCAACTCCAGAGTTTATTATACTCAACTTTTTGATTGGATTGCGCAAATTTGTTAGTTGTTCCTAGGTACCTATGGTCGTAGCTTCTTGTGGTTGTGAGCCATGCTTTTGAATGAAAAAGCTGTCTCTGTCTTTTTAGATATATATCTTGGAATTCCTTGGGAATTCCCGATTGGTGCCGTCTTCTTTTTATTTCCCGAGTCTTTAGTGAGTTATGGACAGAGTTAGAAAAAATAAAAAAAAGGTATAATCCATGAATATTGGTATGTTCATTGCTTTCTTTCTGTTACTTTAAAAGTATCTACTTCAGCTTCAGCCACTCCAATTTTCAATATTCCTTTCTATTTCACATCAAATGAATGACATCTTCTGAAAATCTTAGTTATGAGTCTGTACCCCCTAGGAGCAATCTTGGGCCTTACCCTCTATTAACATATTGGTGAATTCGACGTGAAATATGACTTGGATCAAATTGATTTTTTTTTAATATCTCTAGGTGCAATTCCTTCAAAACCTGAGGATATTCACATATGTTTTGTACATACTTCTTGATATAATCCCATATTTTTTTTCATTTTCCTGGAGACCTTTTGAATAATTTTTGGTTGTGCATTCCAAAAGGAACGATGACTTTGGGTTGTACCAAGTCTGGAAGCAAGTGGATTTATTCTGTCCCATATCTACATATTAGTATTCTCTTTCTAAACCAAAAGTAATGTTTTGAAAACCAAATATTTTTTAAAATTGAAGTTATATATGAAATATAACTAATCACTCTTATTTTGATTTGCTGCATGTTATTGTGACTGATTAGTGTTTTTAATAGGTAAATGTTGTCAACTGGGGTGGCGATTTGACTGTAAATACTAAACTTCACTGTCTTCAAATTAAGGATGAATTTCAAGGTCGCCTCTCAGGGGCAACAAAGTATTTAGCTCGTTCAGTTCTGCAGAAGTCTGATGATGATGTGGTTCGTTCATGTGATATAACTGATCCAAGCTGTCCTGAAGTAGTGGACGAGGATGATGTTTTCAGAGATGCGTTGCCAGATTTTGTAGCTAATCCTGAGCAGAGCTTTTACTTGCAAAGGAACCATGAAATTTCTTGTCTTGTGCCATTTTCTTCTGAAGTTGTGGATATTGCTGGCAACCAGGATGAAGACAAGGTCAAACTGAAAAATTTACACGGAGAAATGTTTTATGAGGCACAGGATGACACACTCTCAGATTTTGTCGTGGTTACCTTTTTGACAAGGCATCCTGGTTCACTAATATATGAAGGAATTGATGTTCAGGTATTAAATATAGTAATTTAGATTTCTTCTTCATACTCGGTTTCTGTTATCAACCTTAGGTTTTTAAAAATTGAACAGATGTGCATACGTATGTCAAAGTTGGAGTTCTATTGCAATAGAGCCACTCTTGTAGCATTGACTAAATTTGGTCTGGACCTGAGCATGTTAAATTCTGGAGGCAGCCAAACTGCTTCACATGCTTCTGCTAGTGGTTCCACACAAACGGAGGAAAGGAATGAAGCAAATGAACATTCATATGTCAGAGGTTTGCTTGGTTATGGAAAGGACCGGGTTGTTTTTTATCTGAAAATGGATGTCAATAGCGTCTGCATATACCTCAACAAGGAGGATGGGTCGCAGCTTGCAATGCTAGTTCAAGAGAATTTTCTGTTGGATCTAAAGGTGACTAGAATATTTCATTTTGCTGTTGTTTAATTTAATAAAGCTTCTGTTGCATGAACATGACTGAAGTTTTGGGTTTGGAAATATATTAGGGTTTGGAAATATATCACTCTTGCAATTTCTTTCTTGTACTTTAGGTCAACCATTTGTTTCTCTGCTCCTTGGCCAGGTAAAATTGGCATGTTAGTAATATGAAGCACCTCTAAAACCAACACATTACAATGGTTTTGTAATAAGTTCTTATCTAATTGCTTCTTGTCATCTCCCTTGACAAAGCTGGGTCTTGGAAATAGAGATTGGTTGTTGCCTGATAATTGCGTCTATTTCTTTTCTTATTTTTTGATGGTTATGTGTGACTCTGACCAAGTTCTAACTCTTGGTTTGCTTTTGCATATATTTGCTTTCTCATGTTGCTATGTGGTTGTCCTTGTTTCAATTTCTCTTCCTAGGAACCATTAATTGGATTTTCATCAAGATGTTGGACTTAAGTGGCTCTAATGTCTTTACAGTTGGTCAGGTCTCTAGTGCAGCTTTACAGCATCTAGAAAACTAGAGAAGAGATGCGTGACGAGTAAATTTTGATTGTGATTTTGCTGTATGTTTTAGTAGTTTACTAATGCTTAAATTTTGGTACAGTTAATCCCAGTTTATCTTCTGTGCTTGGTTTTTTTTTTGCTTTGTCATCTTTGCATATACTTTCATAACTATTCCCTTAGTCTTGTTTCATTACTGATGTCACTCAGCATGTTATTAATTCTATTAGTACCTGGGATAAAGTGGCATTAGCATATTTTTCGTCTTATAGATTTGTACTATGTGCCCTACACTATTAAGTGAAGGTCTGGCTAGTCTGAGAGCCTTAGGTCTAGGAGTAGTTGTTTTTTGAGGGTTGTTAATCTCTCTCTCTCTGGTTCTCTGTCTCTGTCTATCTCTCTTGCACACACATAGGAAAAACCATAAACATGCTAGTGGATTTATGACATTTTTTTTGCTGGAGTTTATTGTGAAAGATCCAAACAGGGTTAGAACGACCGGTAAATAATGTGAAGAATGTCAAGTAACCTTATCTTGTATAATTGGATTGACAAATGGCTTCTGTTTCACATTATTTATGGTGCTTTGAATATCTGTTCATTTTCTTTGGCAGATGCTATTGGATGTATGACATCTTTTTTGCTGGAGTTTATTTTGAAAGATCTAAACTGGGTTAGAATGATTGGTAAATAATGTGAAGAGTGTCTAATAACCTTATCTTGTATAATTGGATCAACAAATGGCTTCTGTTTCACATCATTGATGGTGCTTTAAATATCTATTCATTTTCTTTGGCAGATGCATCCAAGTTCTATTTCTATCGAGGGAACCTTGGGAAATTTACGACTCTGTGATATGTCTCTGGGTATGGATCACTGCTGGGGGTGGCTTTGTGACCTACGTAACTCTGGAGTTGAGTCACTGATAAAGGTACCATCAACTGATTTCCTTTGGTGTTGTTCAGTTATTAAAGGTTAGAGAGGGAATGTGAGTGTCATGTCCTTGTGGGATTATGGTTCTTTTGCTTGCAGCATTGGAGCTTGAAATCTGTTTTCTTTGTTGACACTACAAAATACTCACTCGATTTCAGACATTGGTTGCAAGCCATCTCCTACTTGCCAACTTTGAGCCAGCTGCATTAGTGCAGTTCACCTGTGATACAAGCTCAGCTTGTAGTGACGACAAACGGAACCTTCGAAAGCCAAAGTAAATACGCTAAGCGACAAAGTAAAGAAAAATACAAACACCAAAAGGAACATCTACTTCTCTTTAACTTCAAGGTATCCTTTACAAAATAAGCCGTTGCCCATTTATATGGACGAGAGCAAGTAATAGGTTGGGTCCTAAACAAGTATCCTGAATTCGAATGGATCTACACTGATACAAATTGAACATAATTACCAAATGGATCTCAAAACAATATATATATATATAAACCAAAATCACAATTCAACCTTTGGTGCGCCTCGAGTATCTATGCAGAGGCACCTGATCTCGACTATGCTCCAGATCCACAGGGGATTCCACGGCTGAAGACTCATGATCTGCACTGAAACATGAAGGTGAGACCTGAGGCGAGGAACTGGAACCGGGAGAGTGACGGGTCTAGTCCTGCTTTGCATCATTCTCCCCTGGTTGGAGAGAAATCGTTTCCGATGAATCATTGTCACAAGAGTAGGGAAACAAATAAAAAACATTAAAGATCGGCGAAATTTGCCAATCCTCGGGAAGCTCAAGGAGATAAGCATTTGTTCCTAGACGACGACGGATGCAGAAAGGGCCGTATTTCCTAGGACTCAACTTACTATAGGTACCGACAGGACATACCTCAGGTCGCAGGTAGACCTAGACTTGTTGTCCTACTTCAAAGTTGACATCCCGATGACTCCGATCAACAAGGGACTTATAAGTTTCGTAACTCTCTTGAAGCTTCTGTTTCACTTGACTATGGACATCACATATATACTCAATAGCATCAAGCGCTACCAGAGTGTGTTCTCCAGCTCCTGGTACTGGGAATAAATCGACAACATGGTTCGGGGACTGACTATATACCACTTGAAAAGGAGTCCTCCCAGTGGAACGGTTGACTGAGTTGTTATATGCAAACTCAGCTTGTGGTAGCAGAAGTCCCAAGTTTTTGTGTTCTCTCCTACAAGACACCTAAGTAAGTTTTCTAGAATTCTATTGACTACCTCGGTTTGACTATCAGTCTGAGGATAATAAGCACTAGTGAACTGAAGTTTAGTATTTAGTAGAGACCATAGTGAGCGCCTAAAGTGACTCAAAAACCTCGTATCTCGATCTGATGTATTGAACGAGGAAGTCCATGAAACCGTGCCACATCTTTGAAATAGTAAGAGGCAACCAATGATGCATCTGTCATCCGCTTGCAAGGAATGGAAACAGCCATTTTTGAGAATTTGTCTACAACCACCGTGATTGTATCTACTCCATGAATAGTCTTGGGAAATCCAACAATGAAATCCATAGAAACATGCTCCCAGGCCTGCTTGGAATAGGTAGAGGAGTATACAACCCACTATTTTGACTATGCTCCTTTGGAATTTGGTAAGTATGACAACATTGCATAAACTTAACATCCTTCCTCATCTTGGGCCAATAATAGCGTTCATCCACCAAGGAGTATGTCTTGTCCTGCCCTAAATGTCTCGACATTCTGTCACCATCGAGCTTTGCTATAAGCTGTAGTCGTAATGAGCATTGAGGCATACACAACTTATTTTCGCAGAAAAGGTAGCCATTATGAATGGAAAATTTGGAGGCCAGCTGTTGAGATGCAGAAGAGCACTCAACCCAAATGTGGCTGAAATCCGGGTCAGCATAATATCCTTACAACTTTCAAATCCAAGTACCTCCACGGACATGGACATTAGGAGGGTGTTCTTTCTATTGAGGGCGTCTGCAACTCTTTTGAGCTTTCTTGATTGATGACGAATAGAGAAAGTATATTCTTGCAAGAAATTGACCCACTTGACATGGCAAGCACTCATTTCCTTTTGGCTGTGGAGATACTTAAGTGCCTCATGATCTGTACACAGAACAAATTCTTTGTAGATTAAATAGTGCCTCCAATACCGATGCGCCCACACAACAGAATAGAATTCTAAGTCATAGATAGAGTACTGACATTTTGCTCCGTTTAGCTTCTCACTAAAGAAAGTGACAGACCTCTTGTTTTGACTAAGCACGACTCCAATTCCAACTTTGGAAGCATTACATTCTACCTCAAATACTCTAGTGAAGTCGGGTAAAGCCAGAACTGGGGCATGAGTCATACAGTCCTTGATAGTGGAAAAGGCATCCTCAGTTGCTGGGGTCCACCTAAAAGTTTCACCCTTAGACACTCTGTGATAGGAGCCATGATCATGCTGAAGTTTCAGATGAATCTGCGGTAGAAAGTGGCTAGACCATGAAAACTTCTGACATCGCCTATTGTTTTCGGTGTTGGCCAATCCACGACAACTTGCACTTTAGATGGGTCGGCTTGTACTCCTTCTGATGAACCAATAATCCCCAAGAAGACCAGGTTCGAAGTGAGGAAATTGCATTTCTTGGCATTGACAAACAACTTTTCCTTACACAAAGTCTCTCTGACATTAGGTACTTCACTATGGTTTTTCATCAAGTAAACAAAGGTGTTACGAGAACAATCATCTATAAAGGTGATAAAATACTGAAAACCATGACAAGAAGGAATTCCCGAAGACCCCCACACATCAGAATGAATCACGACAAACACCTCATTAGAACGATGGATAGAAACATGGTATGAAGCCCTAACATGTTTAGCCAGGTGACAGACTTCACAAGACACCATAGTCATATCTAAACTGGAACATAAATCAGGAAACAACTGTCTAAGAATTCCAAAAGGAAGGTGTCCAAGGCGCTCACGCAACGTAGAATCAACTGAAGGGAGTCCTCTCTACTCTTCTTTGTTTTGCTAGCAGCCATCATGAGAGCTGTAGCACCACACATTGGTAAACGATATAGCCCCTCAGAAACCAAACCAATCCCAATCCTCTTCCCTGTCAGCAAGTCATGCAGAACACAACGATCAACAGAAAAAATAAGTTCGCAGTTCAACTCTTTTGTGATCTTGCTAACCGATAAGAGGTTCAAGGGAAGATGTAGAGCATTGTTAATTAAGAACTTGTTCAAAAGTGAGAGACTCCCTTTTCCAGCCACAAAAATAGAGGAACCATCGGCAAGAGACACACGTTCTTTTCCCGACGAAAGCTTATACCCATGAAAGACCTTAGGATCGCCAGTCATGTGGTGGGTGGCACCACTGTCGATAATCCACTCTTCCATATAAAAATCCGCCATCATAGAGGTTCACCAAAGTAGCAATAAGAGCAGCTGAACAGGTGCAACGGTGGATGAGAAGAGGCAGTGACAACACTGCACAATGGAGCAAACGACTTGCACATTGCAGCAGCACAGGTGCAGTCAGCGGCGGAACTCCACTCACGTCAGGCGAGCAGCAGCATTGGCGATGCAGCTCCAACGACAACAGCTGCGGCAGCCACTCAGTCGACAACAGAGAGAAGCAGCGGCAGAGACGAGTGATGCACAACAGAGCTCCACAGCCAATCACGACCAGAAAGGAGAGGCAATGCTGATCAGACGGACGGTGGCCAGTCACTGTTGAAACAAGGACAGGGAGGCGACACAGTAACACAGGTGTTGGCAGCAGGCGGAAGCCGTGGAAGATGCTGTCGTCGATCAGAGTAGGGCACTTGCTGGACCAGACGATAGCCGCAACAACAAAAACAGGGTAGCGGCAGGGAGAAGGGCATCGACTGCAACAGACTCCGTCGGGCACAACCACAATGATGAGGAACGATGAAGCTCCACTCGTCAGACCCCTGCAGCGAACGACGACTGTGGAGCAGGCGGAGCACTCCCACGAACGACGACAGTGGACACCTTGGATCGGGCAAAACTGGACGCCAGCCAGAGGAAAGAAGAAAAGGTGTCAAACGACGTTGGAACTTCACGACATCGCTGACCAGAACGGGTGGCACAGGGTTCATGGTCCACGGTTGGGAGGCACGAACCTCACGACAGAGTCAGAGGAAGCTGCCGCACACGAGGAACAACGATAGGGAGAGACCGGCGGTAGAATAGAATCTTCAACCACAAAAGAAAGCGAGAACAATGCACCTCAGGCGATGGCAGAAGCTGGGTGACGGCGGGCGCTGGGCGACACCATGGCAACAGACGAGAGGAGAGAGAACAGCGACAACCGACAAACAAACGACAGCCTCCACCGGAACTCCACGGCGGCAGAAGAGAGGCGACGGCCAGAGGAAGCTGCAGGGAGGCAGAGAGACGTTGAGGAGAGCACTGAAAACGTTCGGCAGGACAGGAAATATCCGACGATGGAGAGCGTTAGGCGATGGAGAGCAGGCAGCGTTGGGCGAGCAAGGGGGCCTGAACTTCACGGCAGACTAAAAATTTTCCAGAAATTCGGCTCTGATACCATGTAGAAACGAAGAGAAGAACACGATGTAATGTGGAAAACCCCTCAACAAGAGGGAAAAAACCACGGGTGAGGAGGACTAGTGCCCACTAGCAGCTAGACACTCTCTCTTAGAATTTCATTCACACTGAAAAGAGGGATTACATGGGTATAAACAGAACCCAGACCCGAAACAACCAAACCCATCAACAATTGCAAAACACAACATTACACTTGCTCACGGTAGCACAAAGTGCACTTGGGCACAACGATTAAAAAGAAAAACTAACTTCCTTCTTGAAACATGCTTTGAGAAGCAAATTTACAATGGCTAGAGCCACCCTTACACGAACTATGCAATTGAAGAGGACCAGCTGTTGGGCCAGTCCCATTGGATGGAACACTGGACACTGGGGGTTGCCCTGATGCAACAGCTACTTATAGTGTTTTGATAATGACTAGAAAACAAGAAGATAGAAAACTAAAAAAATTTGTAGGACAAAAAATGCAGTAACCCTATTTGTAATATTTTTTCCTTATATATGCCACAATATGTATGCATATATGTAAATAAATGTACTGTATTTACTCATGAGTGCAATTATTCATTTGATGAGTGAATACACACAATAATACCCTTCTACACCCACTGCCAGGTTTTTTTAGAAATTTTAAATGGGCCTCTCTACCCAAACGTGTGAAACTGATACATTGATGCAAGCATATTCTTGGGATGAAAAGGATTGAAAAGCAAATAGAACATTAGGAAATGAAACTGACTTACCTTTTTGTGCATGCTAGTTTTCTTACTCATTAAGGTTTCATCTGCATGTAGTGTCTTGAGTTTGTCATGTAACTGTTGCTCTTTTAGTAAGTGATGAAGCACACTGATTTGTTTCTATTAACTGTGAGTTCTGGTCATTGTATCCGTGGTTTCTGCTACCAGTAAGTTTTCATTTATTGTCTAGTTTTGCACTTACACTTCTGATTTATGTGCATAGCAACTCTCCATTTCTAGGATCTATTCTATACTTGAAAAGGAACCTTAGGCCCTTGCTTTTATTTGATTTAATTCAGTTCTGAAGTACGCTGTTATTTTGAATTACAGTTCAATTTGGCTTGTGAGTTTATTCTTTAACTTGCAGTTAACATGGTCTCTAACTGGATTTTCACTGGCTTATTCTCAGTTTAAGTTCCAGTCCTACAACATTGGGGAGGATGACTACGATGGATATGATTATAGCTTGAGTGTTCGACTTTCTGCAGTTCGTATCGTTTTTCTTTACAGATTTGTTCAGGAGGTCAGTTGGCTAAATAACCTTTTGCAAAATTAAATTTTTTGTATGTTGAGGGATGATCTGGTAAGAGGCATATGTAGAAAATAGGTTATGGCTTTGTTAAACCCATTGGAGTATGTAGTCAATCCAATTGTCTTATAGTTGAGAGAAAGGTTCTTTATTCCAGTTACTGGTTGAACATGTTCCATTCCATTTACTGGTTGAAACTTGAACGTGTTCATTAAGGTTGGATCTTTTTGTTACTATGAGATTTGGGAACTTCAATAAGTTTTTTTCTCAGCTATATTGTTGCCTAAGTTTTTGAAGTGATATGCAGATTATGGCGTATTTCTGGGAACTAGCGACACCACAGACAGAAGAAGCAATTAAACTTGTGGATAAGGTTCGTGGAATTGAATGGTTGATTCAAAAATATGAGATAGATGGAGCTACTGCTTTGAAACTGGACTTATTATTGGACACTCCAATAATTATAGTGCCTCGAAATTCAAGGAGCAAAGAGTAAGCTGCTTTTTATTGTTTTCTCTCTTATTTCTTAGCTTATTGAGGATGGAACTTGCTCTAAGGTTTATAATAAGTATGTGATTTATGGTGCATGACATTTTTGAAAAAAATGAAAGGTGGTTGCTCTATGTGGTTGCTTTTACGCAAGAGCTGATCATTGTGGAGAGTTCATCCCTTACTGAAAATAAGGATGAATATGCTCCTTTAAGGGGGCAGAACAACTTGGCAGTGCTTTGGTTTCCAGAGAGAAAAGGTTATTGGGTATTTCCTTCATTGTTCTGTCATCTGAACATCTGGCAGCATGGCATGCCCAATTCAGGCCAAATGTAGATGTTTAATATGTTTAGGTATATATTTTCTTCCCTTGGGCTTATATGTTCTCATTTGTTCTGTCACTTCTCCTCAGTTTTATGCAGCTTGACCTTGGCCGTCTAATAGTGCGGAATAATTTTAGTTGGCATGGCTGCAAAGATGGAGATCCTTCTGCTGTGCATCTTGATGTGCTTCATGCCGAGGTTGGTTTGGTTCCTCTATTCTTATGTAGTTGATCCTTTTGTGTTCTATATCAAAGTGCTTGGCCTTTTTTGACTGGTTGGCTTGGCATGGCAGGTGCAAGGCATCAATATGGCTGTTGGAATTGAAGGGACCTTAGGGAGACCCATGGTAAAGGAGGGCCAAGGGCTTCACATCCATGTGCGTCGTAGTTTAAGAGATGTCTTTAGAAAGGTTCCTACATTGTCTATAGATTTCAAGGTAAGATTTTCATTTGGATCTCATTTCCCTAACATTCGACATCTTGTCCAGTATAATTTTTGTAGGTAATTCTTTTTGACACTTTACTTGGAAGTTGGAACTGCTATATCCTTTGAGCAGGTTTTTTTTTGTCTTACAAGTAAAAAGTTTCACATCTTTGGGGCTTTCACTTGATTATCTCTGTGTTCTACTCCTTGTGGCCATTTGAAATTGTCTTTCTAGCCTTCTTGGTGCTCCTAAAATAATCTTTTGCTTTGAGCTTGAACTTTGCTTTGTATTCTGGATTGATGGTCTAATTTTGTGTCGAATAACTAACATTTAAAGTGTCACACCCCGACTTTTGACACCCAATTTGTTTTCTTTTCAACATGACATGTCTAGGTGAGACGACAAAACAATCAAAATGGAGCTATGCGTATCAAATAACAGTGGGGTGAATAATTCATTTCTGAATCAAAATCAGTTCATACAAAATGACACCCATGACAAAAATGTCCACAAAACATAATATCTATGTCTAAACAAAAACAAGACATCAATGAAACAAAACATGAGGTGCTGGCATGACTCTACACTCAAAATCTCCTTAGTAGGATGTGAGTTAAGCTATCTGATCAACCTGCTTTTTCAGGTCCGCCAAAATCTGAAAAAGATAAACAACAGAAGGCTGAGCCTTCACAGTATGATGACAAGCCAGATAAATCCCTAACGTTTTAAGGTAAGGACTCTGTTGAACGGTAAAAACACACAAAGAGCACAAATATGATGTGGAAAACCCTCAACACGAGGGAAAAAACCACGATCCTTGAGACGATTCTGGCGTCCACCAGCTGCCGGTCTCTCTCACTCTCAAATTTCATTAACGCAATCAATTAGGGTTACAAAGGTTACTTAAATAGAACTCAACATGAACTGCGGGTCGAATAGGGTATAGACCCGGACCCAAACATACGTAAGACGTCAACACTCCCCCTCAAGTTGGGCTTACAGGTCGAACATGCCCAACTTGGATATATTTCTCTCAGTAGAAATGGAGGAATTGAGAAAAGTTGATATTAGGTCAAATATGAACGAAAGGCTGTGATAGAGAAATGAGAGCAAACAGATTGAGGGCAGAAATCCATGGGAAAGAATGAACACAAGAATAATATTAAGACACAGGAAAGAAGAGGAACAAGATTCGGAAAGAATGATTAAATTTCCAGGAATACGTCTTTTTGGTAAACATTCAGTCAGAGGATCAGTTTTGCTGTGATAGGATTAAAAATTCTCCAACATCCATACACAGCAGAAAAAGTTGGAAAGGAGGAGAAAATGGCTGATATCCAGGTATCTCAATCAGTAGACATGGCTGGCAATCACATTAGTAATATAAGGCCATTACCCTAATTGAAGATTGGGTATTTTCTGGAGTATGTACCCAACTGGACAGAAGTGATATACAAACTGATCCAGATCCAAATACAGACAGACTTATACATGATTCTTAACATGCAAACTCTTGTTGAGGAAGAAGAGATCTTAGTGTAGTTAACCTTTGGGCCAGTCCATCTGTAGCATCTCTTGTTCCAAATTTTCTTGTTCAAGCAGTAACAGTTTAAATTTCCAATGGGAGTTTTATTTGGAGTTTGGCCTAATTTTTGTGTTTAATATTTGATAATCAATCACCAAATTTCACTAATCCACTTATATTTTTAGAAATTGGATCTAGAATTGTGGTTTAGGTAGCTTGTGGTGAAGTTTAGTGTGTTTAAGAATCCAGTCATTTTGATCATTCTTTCTATTGTCTTTTTTGACTGTGCACTCCGTGTCCATTCCCCCACATTACATGTGGGTTTCTGAAGTGAAAAATCAGAAAAGGTAGGATTCATAGAGAAAAGGGATGAGTGTCCTTGATGCTTGCTTTTGTTTCTCTTGTTACTATTTTTCCTCTAACTCTGATCTTCTTTCTTTTTTTTCCTTCGTCTGATTCCTGCTTATCCTGGTTCTTGACATTGGATGACAAGAGGGGTCTGTCTGTTAGTTGCTTGGAAGGCTTGAACGCTGATGAATTACTGGAGGCTTTGTATTTTGCCTTTTTTCTTTCTGTTGATTTTGATATTTACATTGATACTACTGCTTTCTATACCACTTCTTTATAGAAAAAGTTTAATGCCTGTGATGTGAAGTTCATAAAACGTAAAATTTAAGGCCGGAAAAGTGGGGAGGGGGGACTATTTTATTTTACTTAATTGTCCATTCTACTGCTGCACTACGCATGGCATTTGATTGCAATTACAACATGAAATTCTTGTTCTATATGAATACTAAAAGGAAAAAAAGGCAATTTAACTTAAGCTTTTTACCTATTTAGATGGTATCATTGTCAGGAGCAGGAAAATTTTGAAAGTGCACAAAGTTGCTAGGATTTCTTTCAGAGTCACTATGTTGTTACCTCTTTTCTGTCTTTGGATGACAAAATCCAGTGCAAAGAAGTTGCATAGTATATCTTTGTCTCAAATCAGTAATCTTGGCTTTGGTTTTATCTCAGGTTGGTTTGTTGCACTCTATAATGTCAGACAAGGAGTACAATGTTATTGTAAACTGTTTTTACATGAACATATCAGAAGAACCCAAACTTCCTCCAAGTTTCCGTGGCAGAGCATCTGTTCCTAAAGAAACTATACGCATGCTGGCAGACAAGGTCAATGTTAATAGCCAAGTCCTTTTATCTCGAACCGTGACTCTGGTGACTGTCGAAGTTAGTTATGCTTTGATGGAGTTATATAATGGTTTTGATAAGAGTTCACCTCTAGCACATATCAGTGTAAGCTTTGAATCCTTTATGCCATGAAAGTTTCTTAGATATGGTTCTGGCGTTGCTACCTTTGCAAATTAGTTTTCATATCCATTCTCTAATTTTATGTACCTTTGATGCTTTCGGGTACTTCTAAAATGTACTTTGTTATTGCTTCTATGTTCTAATTTGATTCTTTCACAGCTTGAAGGACTATGGGTATCCTATCGCACTACATCACTTTGGGAAACTGATATCTATGTTACCATCCCAAAATTTTCTATAGTGGATATCCGTCCTGATGCAAAGCAAGAAATGTGTCTTATGTTGGGATCATCGTCTGATATCTTCAGACAGCGTCCATATAGGGATTCTGATTTGTCATGTGCTCATTCTTTTTCGTTGAGTTGTGACGATCCTTCCAAGAGTGCATGTGCATATGTGGCTAATGAGGACCCTCCAAATCTAACCATGCTATTAATGGATTATAAGCTCCGGTCAAGCTCCCAATCATTTGTCTTCCGTATCCAGCAGCCACGTGTGCTTGTTGTGCTTGACTTCCTTCTTGCAGTTGGGGAATTCTTTGTTCCTGCTTTGGGTGCTATAACTGGGAGGGATGAAATCATGCATTCACACAATGATCCTATAACTCAAAGTGGTCACATTTTACTGTCAACCCCCCTCTATCAACAAACAGAGGATATTGTCTACTTATCTCCACATCGAAAGCTGATTGCAGATGGTTCTGATGTTGATGAATTTGTCTATGATGGGTGCGGAGGAACAATCTGTTTAACTGATGAATTTGACTTAAACGGCGATTCAATGGTCACTGCACATCCTATTGTCATAATTGGCCGTGGGAAGAAGTTGCGCTTTAAGAAAGTAAAATTTGAGGTAATTATACTTCTTTCTAAAACCTCAGTTATGTTACGACAAATCTGGGTTGCAAAGAACAATGTTGCAAGATGTATGTATGCTTGGATTTTGTTATGCTTCAAGTTCACATTTTTCTTTCTCTTGGTGATGAACTGACTGTCGGTTGCCTTTCTTAGCTGCGAAGTTGAATTTTCTCAAATAATTTTCATATTTGCAATAAATTTTCTAAAAGTAAATTTCATGTCTGCAATACTTTTTTTAGCTTTTTCTGTTATTTTTGTCTACTCTCCTTCACTTTTATTATGGTCTAACTTATAACAATCACATACCAAAATGAAATTTACTGTTTACTTGAAAAGTTTGTATGCGTCATGAAATGTTCGTTAAATAATGCTGTGTTCTTTTGCCTCCTCCAGAACGGGGCCTTACTTCTTAAAGGCACATACTTAAACAATGATAGTAGTTATACTGTTTATGAAGAGGATGGAGTTCATGTTACGTATCTTGATGGACCTGATGAGAGCTCATTGCAACATTTACACATTGATGATATTGTGAAGGCCACAACTTCTGCTGTTGACGCTCCAAATAATTCAAGTCTTGTTAATTGTTTTACTTTTGAGGCACAGGTACAATGTAGTTGCTGGTAGTGGGAGCATTCAACTTCTATTTGGCTGCATATTAATATTCAATAATTGGATACTCTGAATGACCATAAAGTTCACGTTCTCTCTCTCTCTCTTTTTTTTCTTAGGCAGATGATGATGAGGCTGGTAGCTACAATTTTTACATATATGGAAAATGTGATACCATAAAATAATTAGTGTTATCCTTTTTTTATGTAAAATTTCTTTTATGTTGATTAATTTTCTCTCAAAAGATTTGACTTTCTATCTGCTGAAGGCTGGACTTAGTTAAGAGAATATCATCTTTAAATCCCATCCTTGTATATATTTACAATTAAGTATCGTTATTTTCATGTTCCTTGATAAGAAGGCGCTGTTTAGGCTTATGGAGAGTCCTGATCATGTAGGTTGTTTTGCAAGTATCACTAACAACTATGGACAGGGTTGTTACTGGTATACAGCACAGATGCTTTCCTATATACTTGTTGTATGACAACGAAACTGCCTGATTTGATCTAATACTGATGTGGAATGCAACAATGTTGTTCTGGTAAAGCTAATGACCTTTTCTTTCGAAAGGCACTGAAATGAAACCGTTCTGTTTGAAAGAAACTGTGATTGACAGTCGATGGAATGGATTATGTATAGATTCACAAGATGAAGATGATAAAATTGGACAAAATTCACAGTTATAACAAGATAATTTCTGCTTAAGCACATATCAACCTACGAGTGTAGAGTGACGACTCTTCTTCGAGCCTTACCAGCTGGGTTACCACTTGGGGCTATTTGGTATGTTTACCAATCAATAAAAGGTGGGGATAAATCTGTCAAAAAGGAGAAAAAGTCGGCCTACATAGTGAGGTAAACAAAGAGGCACAAGTCTTTGTGTTGCTAACCATTGGTCAACAACAATAGAAATGACATAAGACAGTCTTCGTCTAAAGTGTTATCTTTGCATTGCTGCCCTTTGTGCCTGTGTAATTCTGCCTACAGCATTCTGTCTGCTTCATGCGTTTTCATTTTCTTTACGGTTGCTATTGTCTAGTTGATTCAACTAAGCATCTTCATTAAACACTCTGGCCCCTATTCCAATACATATAAATGATGGAGTTATCTTAGTCTAGTTGTTTCAATCTGTCTGATATCCCTTTTTCATGTAAGTGCAGTGAGTATGGGAGGATGCATGCCAAATTACAACTATAACTTTAAAATTTAGTTTGGTGTTAATCCTGGAGTTTGTTTTCCTACCGAAATTCTTGGGAATTAAAAAATTTAAAAGCATAAAATATTAATACAAAATTTGAGTTTTCTACTAATTTTCTTAACAAAACATGATCAAAATTCACAATGTTAAACTCTTAAAATAGTCCCCAAGGGTCCTAACGGAGAACCTTTCAAAACAGTCCTGACCTTTCCATAACCTTTCTATCAAACAATGTCTTGACATTTGCACAAAAATGAGTACTCACTGTACAAAAAAATGCCATTAGTACTCACTGTACAAAAAATTGTTTTGATGTGTTTTTGAAAAGAAAAATACTATTTGTGACAATTTTTTGACGTAGTAATGAGATATTTACTTTTATTGTCTTCCTGCTAGTATAAACTTTTGACTTTTGATGCTGATCTCTGCAGGTTGTATCACCAGAGTTCACTTTCTATGATACCACAAATATCTCCATGAATGACTCCTTGCAATGTGAAAAGTTTCTTCGTGCAAAAATGGATATCAATTTTATGTAAGTACCCATCTACCTTATTCTGATATAATAGGATCCATATTGGGTGTCCTATCTGCTGCTTTCCATATAGGGCTGTAAGATGCTTGGTAACATTTGTCATTGGTGGTCTGAGTCACATTAAGCAGTTCTCTTAATGAGAAGAACACGAAGATTGAAGTCATAATCAACTATTTGCAACACTATTGCCATTTTGAAGGCAGACAATAATATTTACAGAATATAGCTGAAAATGAAGATAATGCAATACTGTTCCAAGAAATTCCCAACATTTTCTTGTGACATTGAAAAAGTTTTATTTTTTTTATTTTGTAATGTTTAAGCAAGTTTTTTGTTTTGTTTCTTGTATGTGTTCAAAAAAATTATCTACTTGCTTCTTTATTAAGAAACAGAAGCAGTCAGCTTGTACATATGTGAAGTCGTCTGGTACATATGTGAAAGTTTTATGTGCAGGGGTGTGCATGAGCCACATTCCAGCCATGTTGAAACAGCTTGAGCTTGGCTGGACCCTTAAAGATCTAGCTACTTGAGTTGAGCTGGAGTTCACCAACTAGAATTTGCTTGAGAGTTTGAAAGAGCTCAGCTTGGCCAGCTAAGCCGAGCTGAAAGCATGTGGCTGGAATTTAGCCAAGCTGAGTATGAAAAAAGGATATATATATATATATATATATATATATATATATATATGTATATATATATTCGATTGTTGGTGCCAGCAATAACATTTGAAATGGAGACCTTA
Source organism: Nymphaea colorata (assembly GCF_008831285.2). Taxonomy (NCBI): domain Eukaryota; kingdom Viridiplantae; phylum Streptophyta; class Magnoliopsida; order Nymphaeales; family Nymphaeaceae; genus Nymphaea; species Nymphaea colorata. Next base: position 4,969,965 of record NC_045140.1, read on the forward strand.
AAGAGCCAAGGAATGCAACCAGCACAAGCATAGTGCTTCTTGTGACAAATGCAGGAAAGATTTTCTGTGTATGTGTGTGTCTTAGACGTGCTTACTTGAGCACAAAACAAGCAAATTTCATCTTACTTGAACTTGACTCCTAGTGAAGACCAGTTTAGAGAAAACAGAAAAATGGTTGTGTTTTTTATGTTGACTGTCTTAGGTTTGTCTGGGAAAAAACAATTACAGATCTTGCAACACGTTCATACATGCTTCTATGTCATGCAATATTTGATTCTGTGTCTTCTGGCTTGTATATTGTTGTGCCAACCATTTTCTCATGGTACTTTTTCCAAATTGTAGGTTTGCTTCCAAAGAAAAAGATACTTGGGTAAGGGCTCTTGTGAAGGATCTCAGCATTGAAGCAGGTTCAGGTCTTGTTGTCCTTGATCCAATTGATATATCAGGAGGGTACACTTCAGTCAATGAGAAGACAAATATATCTGTGCAATGCACTGATATATGTATTCATTTGCCTTTAAGTGTTATTTCCTTGGTTCTTCACCTGGAAAATGAAGCTTTTGCTGCACTTCAGATTGGGAATGAAAATTTTTTATCGCCATGCACGAATTTCAAACAAATTTGGGCATCTGAAAAAGGTTCACTTGCTTCTCTGATCATATTAAATGCTTGTGATGTCCTTTAATGAAATAAAACCATTCCTTTTAGGTGTACTGGCATGTAACATTTTGCAGTGTTTGAGTGGTTAATTCTGCCCTTTTGTAGGAAATAGTTCCGGATCAAATCTTTGCATTTGGAGACCTCAGCCACCTTCAAATTATGCAATTTTAGGTGATTGTGTCACCTTTGGGTATGTGAATTTTGAAAGTATCAACTCTGTTCTATCTGACAGCATGTTCATGGATATTTTTCACAGCTTCATTCCTTAACATAGTTTATGAATTAAAGTTAAAATGGGAAATCGGTTAGTTGGGTATGTGAAATATGAGCATATTAATTTGATTCTTTCAAAGTACCATAGTTGCAAAAAGCTTGCCTTTTTTGCAAAAGACAAAAATATTAAAAACAATGAGAATGAAGTTTTTTTGTGTGTTTTTTTTTTTAAAATTCCAAAATGAACTTTTGACATCTTTTTCATGTTTTTTTCACACTTTTTTTCATCATTTTTACATTATTTTTGCTGTAAGGTTTAAAACTTAAGAAGTTATTTGTCTTCATTTCTGTCATTACTAAAGCATCATTTTTATCATTTTATCTAGTTATTTTTTATGTTCTCTTGGTAGTTCTTCATTTATTTTACTTTTTTTTTTAATTTTTAGGATTTTTCAACTTCTAATAAATTGTCGAATGTTTCTTGAAATTTTCAGTATTGTTGAGAAATACATGACAAAAACCTCACCATTTAAAGCACATTAATGATATTTGCGACTATGTTTCAAACTGCATGTGTATGTGATAGCTCTGTCTACCAAAAGATAAGAAAGCCAAAACTCACGCATGCTACTAATCCCTCACAGACTTAGGGTTAGTCCTCAAACAACTTCATTAATCGATAAGGTTGGGGTTCACCAGCCCCAGTACTTAAGGTGATCACAGGAACCGGGTCTGGTAAGTAAGCATTATTTTTTTATTAGTTTAATGCAGTTTAATGTACTAAAAGAGAAAGGACATTGCTGTTCTTTATCTCATCTAGAAATATGTTTCTTGAAATTCTTAGAAAGCAGCTATATGTAGTTTGGATTTTTACTATAGGTGGGCACTTAAGCATATGTGTGCTAGATTCTCTCTGGTTAGGTATTTGTTGAGTTTTAGCATGGACTTTTGCTATGGTTTGGATGTTCCTTTAGAAAGTGTTGTATAAGGAGTTTGGACTTGCGGGAATGATTTTTACATAGCAATAAATGATTTATAAACTAAAACCTTGTATGTAACAGTACTGATCTGTATGGTTTCCACGGATGTATACTGTTCGCTAAGATTTATATATTTCTCTACGTTTGCAGGCCAGTTCCTCCATCTCAAGCAGTTATGGCAGTTAGTAATACCTATGGGCGTGTACAGAAGGCTGCTGGCTTCAACTTTGTTGGGTCATTATCCAGCATTTGTGGAGTAGAAGACAGTAATAGTTACTCTGATGATGAACATGGTTGCTCATTATGGATGCCAATTCCCCCAACTGGATACAAGGCAATGGGATGCGTAGCTCATATTGGAAGCAAACCTCCACCAAATCATATTGTATATTGTATACGGGCTGACCTAGTGACTTCTGCGGCTTTTCTGGATTGCGTTCTTTATCTATCTCCAAACCCAAGGTGCCTTCCTGTTTTGTGTAATTTGTCTATTTCATCATCTCCTTCATGTAGCTGCAGATCATTAGCAACAGTTGGTGATAGGTTCTTTTCCTTCCTCTCTTTTGCAGATTTCTTACGGGCTTCAGCATATGGCTAATTGAAAATGTAGTGGGCTCCTTCTATGCACATTCTACAGTTGAATACCCTTCAAAATGTTTAATCTTTGATTTTCATGAGATTCTCAGAAGAAATATGAACAAGCCTATCCCTTACATGAACGATTTGCCAGTTGATCCATCTATTGATGATGGTAAAAGTCCAAATGATAGGACTCCTAGTTCCAATTCCAGCAGCTCAGATGTTTTACGATCAATATCAAAGTTTAATGGTTATTACATGTCTACTCCAAATTTTGAAAGGATTTGGTGGGATAGGGGTTCTGAAGTGAGAAGGCCAGTTTCAATATGGAGAGCAGTTGCCCGTCCTGGTTTTTCCATACTTGGTGACTGCATTGCAGAAGGGTTCGTCAGTACTGCTCTGGTTCAATTTTATTTTTTTGCAATGTGGTCAGTTTTGCTTACTTATTTATTAACTTGTTGTCAGCTTTGAACCACCAGCACTTGGCTTGGTGTTTAGGAGTGATAATTCAGGAATATCTGCAAAGCCTCTACAGTTTACAAAGGTCGCTCATATATCAGGAAAAGGGATTGAAGAGGCTTTCTTTTGGTTCCCAGTTGCTCCTCCTGGTTATGCTTCATTAGGCTGTGTAGTGTCAAGAGTGGATCAGTGTCCCTCATTGGAATGCATCTGCTGTTTGCGGATTGATCTCGTTAATCAGGCAACAATTTTAGATAAGCCTGTATCATGCTTTGTTAGCTCTAAGGCTTCTCAGAGCTGGAGCATTTGGAGAGTTGATAATCAGGTTGGCCACCTTATTTTACATAGCAGCCTGTTTACTTTTTTTTTCAGTCTTGAATTGATATCAGTTCCTAATTCGAACCAGCTACTGCAAAAGAAAGTGGGAGTTGCAAAATATTACTCAAATTTTCTACTCTTCTGAAGGTCTTACTGAGATTCTTACTCGGGAGGCATATAATTCCGCATGTGCCTTTTCTCTATGTTGTTGTCGGCGATGAGTTTTTTTTGTCTGTAAACAATTTCTGTCAGTGATTTTATTTGCTCTTCCAATCGATAATCTCATACCTCATTCCATTTTTTAATTAGAGATGTGTTCATTTTTTTTTAGGCAAATACCTTTCTTGCACGGTCTGATCAGACAAAACCGTCCAACCGTCTGGCTTATTGCATAGGCGATTCTGTAAGGCCTAAAGCAAATGAGAATATAAGTGGTGAACTGAAGCTCAAATGCTTCTCTCTTACCATTCTTGATGACTCCTGTGGGATGGTATGTCTTGTTTTGGAAGTTTTTCAGTTGGTGGAGTCTCTACCTTATGTTTAAGTTGTGCTTTTCAGATGACACCTGTCTTTGATACGACGATAACCAACTTAAATCTTGCAACACATGGTCGGCCTGAGGCAATGAGTGCAGTTCTGATATGTTCTATTGCTGCATCAACATTCAATGCACAGCTTGAAGCGTGGGAGCCTCTTATAGAGCCTTTTGATGGGATATTCAAGTACAAGATTTTGATCATATGAACACTTTTTACCTTCTTTCTTTAAGTTTGTAATGTGCTTTGTGCACAGGTCTGTCTCTGTGCACACATTCTTCATAGTAGCACCACTTGCTGCTTTTCTTTTTTCCTTTTTATGTAGCTCACCCAATGGCGAGCCTCTAAATAGTTAACTGGCTCTTTGTAAAATTAATTTTACTGTTCTTTTTCTTGTAGGTACGAGTCATACAAAGCCAACCTGCATTTGTCCAACAACATTGGGAAGCGGGTCCGTGTTGCGGCAACCAGCACTATGAATGTTAATATCTCTGCTGCAAATATTGAAGCCTTTGTTGGACTTTTTATCTCTTGGAGAAACCAAACTCTGTTCAGGAAGAAAATTTTAGAGGATGGCATGGTCGTAATGTTAATCTTATCGTTTAATTCTACGAATTTTAGTATCAAACTTGCTCTTCATAATTTATCCAGATTTCTTGCCTCGCTCTTCTGGTTTACTTGTTGAGGACTGTTTATTTTTTCCTTATTTGTTTTTGGTACTTTTTTCGTTGGTGTGAATTTCTTTTCTGTTTTTCCTGGGTTTCTTGTTGAGGACTGATTTTTGCTCGTGGCTGATGCTGATTCTTTTGATTGTTCCAGAAAGATAGGTCTTTGATGGATTCCGATGATGCAACAAATTCTGCACTAGAGGAAACTGATCCTCATAATGTTGTTGTAGAGAACAAGCTGGGATCTGATATTTATTTGAAAATTTGGGGTGACAATTCAGAAAACTGTAAATTGATCAGAACTGGTGAAAGCACCTTAGCATGGTTTCCTCCGCCTAGCTTTTCTGATAGATTCAATGTGGCCATTGGGGTGCACGAGTTCCACCGTTTTGTTGCTGTTCATGTGTTTGAGTCTAGGGTATAGTATATTTATTACTGTTTTACTTCCCAGGATTATCAAAGTCAACATATTGATGATTGAAAAGCATTTTTATTTGCAGGGCCTGACAGTCAATGATGATGGTAACCAACATGATTTTTTCTGTGCTTTACGATTGGTTCCTTCTAATCAAACATCAGATCAGCAAAAGCTTTTCCCTCAGAGTGCGAGAACACGGTGCATTAGACCGGTAGTTACAGGCCCAGATAAAACATCTGAATATGTTGTTCGCTGGAATGAATTGTTCATATTCGAAGTTCCACAGAAGGTTTGGCTGCTGTTTTCTACCTTAATTTGCAATTTTTCCATCATTTGGATTAGTAGTTAATGTTCTTTGTGTTTTAGAAATCAAAGTGATGCAACAAAAGCATTTCACACACATGGATGTTTCACACAAAGTTAAGCATCCAGCTGTGTATATCAAAATTTTCTAGTGCAAAGTTGCTTCCCAGGAAAAACAATCGAATGAATCATTAACACTATGTTCGTTGCGCATTGTAAACCTCTTTGAATTAGGTGATGATCTGGCTGTAGTAAATTATTTAATAGAAGTTTTTTTCTGACTACAGCCTGCCTTATTATTATAAATGAAGATACTTCTCTCCAGTGCCTTTTTATTAACTCATCCAACGTGCCTCTTTAGGTACCATTCCAGAGGTTGATGAATACTTGGCAACTGATTTTGTAACCTGATAAATTTAGGAATAATTGAATAAGCCTTGATGACTTGGAACAAACCTAGGACCACATAAACCTTCATCTTGCGCTAATGTAAAAGTTTTTAAATTTTATATCTTATGTATGGTTCAGTTAAAAAGCCTTGATTTTTTTTAATATGATAGGTTTATCATTGTTGTTTGCCTTTACTATGGCTATGTTTCAGCTAGGAATAACCTGTCAGTATACTAATAATGGTCTTTGGGAATGGTAAAGGAAGGGTTGTTTTTAGGAACAGTAAGGAAGTGGCTTATAGTTGTATGTGGATAAAAAGGTAAGGGTACATTTGGCATGGGCCCCAAAGAATTGGGATGCTTAATTCTGTTTAGAACAACACAAGTTTATCTGTGCAAGAAAGACATAGGACCCCCTTCCTGAGTTACCTGCTATGTCACATGGGTGTGAGATGGGGTTGCCAGTGCAGCACATCTCAAAAAACTTGGGTGATGGGGTGCAGCGAGAGAATATTTATATACTGTTATTTTATATACATAAATATATTTTTGCATAATTTTTTTTTCTTTGACTTCTATTAGACTATTAGTATTGCTCTAAATAAAGGTTTATAGGAAGGCTATTTTAGTCCAATTTTTTTAAGAGTGTGGACCAATAAGTTAAATGAGTGAGTGGTCGTTTTAGAAAAGGACCGACACAATCATCCATAAAGGGCTGTCTCCTTTTCATGCAAGAAAGGGACTGACAGTAGGTCCTAAATATGGCCGTCTCCTTTCGGGTGAGCAAGGGGTATTAATCCCACCGCCCGAAAAAGGCCCGAAGGCCCCCCCATTCCCCCTGCCTCCGGGGTCCTGAGCTGCGTCGGTGTCAGCGATAGCAACGGTGCACCCTTCAGCTTAGATGCCGCGCCCTACCGCCTTAAGACATAAGAACATAACGCCCACGGGAATCGAACTAGAGACCTGCCTTAGTACAGGCCCCTAGCTCAACCAGCTACGCTATGCCCCTTGAGGCACCGTCTCCTTTTCGCACAAGAAAGGGACTGACACAAGGACTTTTATGACAAAGAAAGAGAGGTTGCTTTCTCCTTTTTATGCAAACACATATAATCATACGGAATCATTGTTTATATTCATAAACAAAAGTAGCCAAATATGCCTGGAAAAGGTCTGCCATGTCCATATCATGCCCTGTGCCTACACTTGTTTGGAACCTTGTTTTCATGGATGTGGTATCCTTTCAAGAGTATATATGTGACATAGCCTAGAATCTTGTTCCTTTACTGAATTTTCTATGATGCTAATGAAGTAGACTATGATGCTTCACATTATACTAAAAAAGGTCTTTTCAGTGAATTTTTTCCTAAAAATTAAGCTGTGGTGCTCATTTCAGTTGTTTAACGTTGGCACTTCTGCGATGCCTGATAGATGCTTTCAAAGCATGAACTATGTATCACTCACTGATACAGTTGTTGGTCAGAGGTGTTCAGATCCTTGAGTGTGATCTAGCACAGGTTCAAGTGCTCTCGGCATGCAGCGGAGGTATTTAAGAATCACAAGCTACTGTAATCTGTCAGCCTTTTGACACTGTGATAATGAACTGCAACAACTTGTGAAATTTCAGGAGTCATATGTTTAAACATATGTGCACTATATTTTTAATACGACCAGAATAGAACAAATAGAAGGCAACTTTGACAAAAATTTCTGATCCTATCACTTATCTCCTTTCCGTTTTTACATTTCTCATGTATGAGGTGTTGTGTCAATTCATTGCTCTTAGTTTGAGGTTTTCTTGTGCATTGAAAAGCTGATGCATGTCAAACTGTTTCTTTCATTAGGCTAGAAATGGTTATGTAGCCTTCTACGTTTTCTCTTTCAGGGACCTGCTAATCTGGAAGTTGAGGTTACAAACCTTGGTGCGAAGGCTGGAAAAGGTACGTTTTTGAGAACCACATTTTGCTGCATTTCTTTGATCATTAACGTTGCGGGTGCCTATTTCACATGGGTAAGGATATAGAGCAATTTCAAAATAAATTAGGTGCAGGGACCCAACTACATGTATATAGTATATACCCAAAATAACTCTGTGAATAACTGGTTAATATGTGCAATAAATATATTGATAACTAGATCTTAAGAAAAAGGCAACTTAGAGATGATCGGACTCATCAAAGTTTACTAAGTTCTGAAAAAATGCAGTCTACATTCGACATTGCTTGAACGGTGTATGGGTTATATCTGAATGTCTTGTGAATGTGTGCACTGCATCCATATAGTGTCACTGTTGATGTCTCATCTCTATACGACTGTCCTTGTGGCGTAGCTCTCTCTCTCTCTCTCTCTCTATATATATATATATATATATATATATATATATATATATATATATATATATATATATATTATGAGGTCACACTGGATGTCCTGAAATTCTTAACTGTGGTCCTCAGAATCTGAGCCACCCTGCATTTATACAAGCGTTTGCAGATTTTAGTGTAATGTTGTGTGTTCAATATTCATATTAACGTACATGAGTTTGGTCTCCTTTGACATACGCTATTCCAGGTCTTCTATCCATGGGAAACAAATCATCACCTTCATCCGTCAGTGCATGTTAATGTGGCTTATAAAGCATGTTTTTTCCTTTCCAGTTCATTGCCATAATGCAGTATAACTTTCTTGTGGCATTGTGGGCCTGGTACAATAAATTGTCAATTTATGTCTTGCTAGTCATTGTTTCCTGAAGGCCTTTTCTCCATTTATTTGCTTTTTCATTAGCTGAATACAGTCTTATCACTTATGACTTGTTTATGAAATGTAGTAGAGAAGGTGTTAGCCCTCCTTTTCTTGACAGACTAAATTTCTTATACTGCAGGGGAAGTAATTGGTGTATTTTCTATTCCAATTAGCGATGGTGCATCAGCTATGAACCCCAAATTTGCACGTATATCATCACGGAGACATGATCTTCCTGATTTTGCTTCATATCCTCTGAGGAAAAAGGTCCTTTTCCTCCTTATTTTCCTCTGTCTCCAGCCATCCCTTGCATTTGAAAATCTGACAAAGTCATATCCTGTACAAAGATTTATTTTGTAATTTCCATAAAATGCCTTCTGAATAATAAATGTCTACAGTGGATATGACCTCCTGAGTACTGCAAAAAAGTAAATAGGTTAAAACAAAAATGGTAGCATGCCTTTAACTGACATGACGTACAGTTATTATGCGATTTCTTAAAACATTAGACAGTTTATTCGTTAAGTTGATGCAGCAGTAGGTCTTCAAGTTCTGAATTTTTTACAAATGCCTGGTACCATTTGAATGATATCTTTTGGTTCATTTTATCCATGATTGATGTGATCTTTCTGGTTCTCAAGGGCCATGTTGCTTCTGATGGAGATGTGCAATTGTGTGGTTCTGTGCTTGTTTCAACGTCTTATTTTGAAAGGAAAGTTCATGGAGTCACTGCAAAGGATTTAAATGTCAAAGTAGCTGATAGTGATATTGGTTTTTGGGTGGCACTTGGTTTGGAAGGGCCATGGACAGGCCTCCGTAGGTTGCTTCCCCTTGCAACGGCTCCAAAAGAACTTAATGGTGATTTCTTTGCATTTGATGTTGCTATGAAGAAGGGCAAGAAGCATGTCACATTCCGAAGTCTTGCAACTGTTGTTAATGATACAGATCTGAATTTGGAGATTTGCGTCTGCCCCTTGGCACTCATTGATGATGTATCTTCTATTTCAACACTAGATACAAATAAAAGTAATGCAGTTACAGAAGAAATATTCGAAAATCAGCGCTATCAACCTGTTTCTGGATGGACTAGTAAATGTCCTGGCATTTCAAAGAATGATCCAGGGCCTTGGAGTACAAGGGACTATTCTCATTCATCTAAGGTGATTCTTTGTCTTTGATGCAATTAACTTTCTTCCTTTCTTTTTTCTTTTTTTTTCTTTGATCTAACAGTCCCAGCCATCTATTCGCTAGGACTTCTTTGAGCCTGCTCTTCCGAATGGATGGAAGTGGACGTCTGACTGGACTATAGACAAGTCATTGTTTGTGGACAATGAAGGTTGGGCTTATGCGTCTGATTTTCAAAGCCTCAAATGGCCTCCACTTTCCTCAAGAATGTGCAGAAAGTCTGTTTTGGATTTTGTTCGTCGAAGACGTTGGATCCGTATAAGAGAACTATTTTCTGAAACTACATCTAAAATTTCAAGAGTTATCCTTCCAATTATAAAGCCAGGTTCATCATTAGTTTTACCTTGGAAGAGTATGATAAATAGTGAGCCTCTGTGCTTGCAAGTTCGCCCATTTGTTGAAGGCTGTCAGGACACATATTTTTGGACTAGGACGATAACCAATGATCCTCCTAGCTTTATACATGGAAACAATGAGCGTGATGCTGAAGGACTAGCATTTTTTTCCAGATCATCTACAAATCAATCTGGACCTGTTTGTGCTTTTATGCTGAACCAGCTTGAGAAGAAAGATATGCTTTTATTTACTACACGTTGTAATAACAAGGAAGGGGCTTTCTGGTTCAGCATTGGAACAGATGCATCCATTCTTCAAACAGAACTGAATTCCCCAGTTTATGATTGGCGGATTTCTCTTAGTCCCCCGATCAAGCTCGAGAACAAACTCCCATATCATGCTGAATACTCCATTTGGGAGAAAGATGAAGGAAATAGAATTAAGGTACATAATGGTATTGTTTCACGGGGCTGCAGTGCATTCATATATTCTGCAGATGTGCGTAAACCTATATATTTATCATGGATGGCTGAAGGTGGCTGGGTTTCAGAAAAGGTAACTACTGTATATCAATGTTAACATGGTTTATAAATATTTATTTTGGCCCATATAATGATGTTATTCTTTCCATATAGGATTCTGTTCTCATTTTGGATCCCGCTCTTGGTCATGTCTCTTCATTTTGGTTGGTTAATCAGAAGAAAAATAGGTATCTTTCTCACTATATTATTAGCTGGAATCAATGGAGCTCCATGCTGAGCTCAGGGCTGAGTTTTTTTTTTTTTTTGAACCTGTAATAGGAATTGCTTGTTTACCCTGCCATTGTAGCATTTCTAATGTGCGTGTGGCCCTCAAGATCCTTCTCTTCGATTTTGTGATATCAATTCTTATGTTTCCTTTATGTACTAATTATGTACATTTTTTTTTCTTAATCTTTCAATGTTGATTTTTTTGTAACTTTTGTTCTTTGGCTTGATTAAGCTTCATATTTTGAACAGAGCAAAATTCTTAATGATATATAGTTTCTCCTTTGACAATAAAGGAAATTATTCATGCATCTTTTATAGGGGACAACTCTAGCCTCAATTATTCGGTTGTCTTATTAGCTCCCTGATGTTCTCCCCAGGAGAAATGCCATTAAATGGTCGATCTTGAGTCCCTACAATAGATTGCAGTGCTTGTCGGTGCCTGACTGGCCTGTCAATCTATTTACCCTTGGCTAGCCCTTCAATTTTTGGAAATTTTTTCACTGCAAGGGATTAGAGTTCTGACAGTTATTATTTGTTATGTGAGGGGTATTTAATAATGATTTAGAAGTCATAAGCACTTGTAGCATTGTAGAAGTCTCTCCTTAATATTTTTATTTTATTTTGTGGACTAATTTTGTAAATTTTTGGCTGCCCCTGATCCTTATTAATGTGGGATAAGGGCTAATCCAATTAGATTTTTCTTCTTCCGTGCCTTTAGGTTTGATGTTTTCTTCTTCTTCCTCTTCCTTTCTCTTCTACTATGCAATCATTTACTTGTTTACATGATCCTCCTCTGTTATATACTCGGCGATGGGCTCCTTCTTATGGCCCTTCCTTGACTCTGTATCAGGAGGTAAGTATTCTTGATGACACTGTTTACTCTATTGTTAATCCCGATAATACTGCAAATTATCCTGATGTTGAAGATGACTTGCTTATTGCCCTAAGAAAAGGCAAATGCCAATGTGCTCTGCATCCAATTTTTAAGTTTGTGTCCGCAGGTAGACTTGGGGGGAGTATGCAAAGCTTCATATCTGCCCTATCTGTTCTTCCCATTCTGATAAATCATTAGTGTGCTTTATTGGATCCCAAATGGAGACAACACATGCAGGATGAAATGAATGTACTGATGTCATGAGGTACTTAGGAACTGGTAGACCTCTCCTTGGGAGCGATATTGTTGGGTCCAAGTAGGTGTTTACAATAAATGCCATTCTAATGGCTCGATGAATAGTATAAAGCATGACTAACAGCAAAGGGATACATCCAAACGTATGGAGTGAACTTCTTCAAGACATTTTCTCTTTTAGTCAGATTAGGCACCATCAAACTAGTTACTTTAATGGCTCTTCACTATGGTGTAGCATGTTTTAGCTTGATGTTCGGATGCATTTTTGTATGGAGATCTATCAAAAACATTCTACATGCAACAACCACCAGGGTTTGAGAGATAGGGGAAGTGTGGGAAGGTGTGCAAACTCAAAGAAGCTATATATGGTTTGAAGCATAGTCTACATGCCTGGTTTCATAAGTTATTTGAAGTGACGTTTGAGTTTAGTTTTTAAAGAAATCACCTTCAGGCCATTCCTTATTCATAAAGAACAGTTTCAAAGGTATAGTGGTTATGATTGTTTATGCAGATGATATAATCTTGACTGGTGATAATGAGCAAGAGATCTCAAATACCAAGGTAGTGACAATGAACATGAGATCTCGAACACGTAGGTGTATTAGAAGAAGCATTTTGTTACAAAAGATTTTGGTCTTCTCAGATTTTTTTTGAGAATAAAAATATTTTCGTGTTGTTCTTTCACAAGTAAAATATGTGCTTGGTTTACTGCATGAGACTGAGTTTTTTGGTGCTAAACCGGCTGCTGTTAATCCTGTGAATACAAGACTTGACATATCTTTTGCAGTAGGCAAACTATGGCAACTTGTGGACAAGCTGGAAAAAGTTCATTGAGATACAACTATGATGGTTCTTAGATACCTAAATCTTCTCTAGGGAAATGTCTATTATTTTAAGAGGGGACATCTTTAGATATAGAAGCATACTATAGATGTAGATTGAGCAGGGTCAATTGATGACAAGAAGTCCACCACTAGTTTTTGTGTGTTCATTGGAGAAAACCTAATTTTCTTGGAGAAGAAACAAGTTGTTGTTAACTCCATTGCTGAGTCAGAATATGGTGCTATGGGCCAAACGACTGCTGAAATGACATGGATAAAATCCATGCTTATAGGCTAGGTGGTTAGGTACTTAGGTCAACTTACCTATGAAGATGAGGCGTGATAATAAGACGGTTACCTATATTGCAAATAACTCCATTCCATGAGAGGACCAAACACATGAAAGTGAATTGTCATTACATGTGTGACGTGGTGCAAGCTGGAACTATATCAACGGTTCATGTTACTTCTAAAGATCTAGTAGTTGATGTTTTTACAAAGCCACTTTCTTGTCAAGTTTTATAAGATGCTATGACAAGCTGAGCATGGTTGACATCTATGCTCTAGCTTGAGTAAGAGTATTGAAAGTTATTATTGTGGCGTGAGGGGTTTTTAGGAAATATTTAGAAGTCATAAAAGGTTCTCTTCATTATTTTTATTTTATTTTGTGGACTGATTTTGGAAGACTTTTTGGCCGACTCTAGTCATTAATAGTCACAAAAAACTTTTTGCAAAACAGCGAGATTTTTCTTTGGTATAATACGGCAAGCTTGAAAAGAAGAGAAAAATATGTGAAAAGTGTGGTAATTTTTAAAATTAAAAAATCTTTAAAAGTAGGGAAAATAACATGAGTGAGAAACTGATAACACAAACATAAAAAAATAAGTACATTAGCAACAAATAAAAATTAGAAAATAAAAACAATTAGTTCAACTTCAACCTAAGTGGATAAGTCACATGGACACTGCAAAATGATTGCTGCAACCGTGTTGACATGGCTCGAGTGCGGACATGGGTGCGGCCCCGATTCGCACCCAAAGCAAGTCAACTAGATTCGGGTGCGGCTGACCGCACCCGACCATTTTCTTTCATTTTGGACATGCACCCGACTCTCGTTTGACTCGAGTTGGGTGCGGTCAAACCTTGTCAAGCCTATTGTTGTCCTTTTTTTATATTTTTTAATTGAAAAATTTTTAACGTTAAAAATGGGTTTAAGGCATGATCGTATACCCTCTTCCTCTCCTCCCATGCGCTCCTCCTTTGTGTGGGTTTTGCTGGTTACATTGAAGCATCCAGCGGGATGGAAGGTCATTTCCGGTGACTGAGTGGGTCGAACGACAGCCGGCGGCAATGTGTGATGGGTCTTTGAGTGGAACAGAAGACTTCTCTGCTCTATTTCGGTAGTATTGTCATCTGCATCTTTCTCAACCCTATTGCCGGCAAAACGGCGGTTTTTCTATCTATCTTTGGTTTGATTTCTGCCATCAGTACTTCCTCATTGCACTCTTGAGTTTGTATTTCATTTTGTTGTGTCACTGATTCTATTCATGATCGGCAACACAGGTGGTTCTCTCTCTTTTTTTTTTTATGCTTAAATCAGTAAATGTTCATATTTGACTGTTAGTTTTTTCACTTTCTCAGTTTTGTGTTTTGCTGCAATGACTGCTTTTGTTGTTTTTCATTAACTTGATTTGTGAAAGATTGAAAGTTCGGATGTTTATTTTTTTAGTTTTTACTTGTTTGTGTTCTGTCCTGCTTTTGTTGTTTTTCGTTTACTCCTTTAACGTTTGTACTTTGTAAGCATGTTAATGCTTAATATGTTACATTCGTATACACAATACATTATAGCTTGTAAGTATGTAATATAAATATTCATGTATAATTTACCCATATTGTGTGTAGTGTAGAGTGTATAGGCTATATATATATACACTCTTAATTTATATATATATATATATATATATATATATATATATATATATTATAATAGTAAATTAATAATAACAGTAAATACTCTCACTGCACCACTACACCTAAATTTTTGGGGATGTGCTGCTCTGGCACCCGCACCCGCACCTATGTAACATAGAGTTCAACATTAAAAAAATGTGAAAAAACCCTTAAAATGAAAGAAAGGGAAAAAAGCAAAAAAACACTTTTTTTTTCTTTTTAGCGTTTAGAAAAAGGTATTTTTAAATTTTTTTTAAATGGATGACTATTTTTTGCATTTTATACACATTTTTTTCAAAAAATAAAATGCGTTTTTTTCGAAAAAAATGTTTTAGGCTGACCCAATCTGTCATTTGGAGGATATGGCTCTGGAAAGGGTTTGAATCTATGTAACACATACATCCCTGTTTCGTGGATGATGAGGAGCACCCATGTTGACAAGAGTCGACACAAGTACTGGTAGTAATACTGTGTTAAACACGGCCCAAACATGAGACTCACCTTGTCGGGTGCGGTCAACGCATCTGGGGCCTTCCTCCATTTTGTGTCATGAGCTGCATTTACGTGCTTGTATCCATGGATTATTCATCATCTCAATTTGGGTTTCCCGCCAAACTTTTTGGGCTGTCAACTTTATTTTCTTAACTAGGAAGAGCATATAGTTCCTTTGTCAAGAACCAAGATTTTTCTCTGTGTCTAAATTTATTTGCAATGTTGAGCTTGTTTCATGTACGAAAGCAATCAGGCTTTGGTGGCCTACATGACCTGTACGCTTTCAAGAGAGGTGTTGCTATCTATCCAGATGACTGTTTAATAGGAGAATTGAAGAACAAATTGGTTCAAATTGATTCCTGAACTTTAGAGCTATGTCACCAAGGTGCGCCATCGGGTGCGACTCAGATTCGCACCCAAACCGCACCATATCAGGGAGGTAGGGAGAGAGAGAGTGTGTTGCGAAGGAGGGAGACAATGCA
Organism: Nymphaea colorata; assembly: GCF_008831285.2. Classification (NCBI taxonomy): domain Eukaryota; kingdom Viridiplantae; phylum Streptophyta; class Magnoliopsida; order Nymphaeales; family Nymphaeaceae; genus Nymphaea; species Nymphaea colorata. Next base: position 4,985,371 of record NC_045140.1, read on the forward strand.
AGATAGAGGGCTTGAGAGCTTGCAGGAGTGAGAGATTGCAGATAGAGAGGGGAGACAGACAAAGAGCTCGCGACAGAGGGAGAGGGACGACACGATTTGGGGGAACAGGGAGAGCAAGGGTGAGGGGGATTGAAGGCGAGCCAAAGAGAGGGCGAGAGGGCGAGTGAGGAGCGCAGGAGGAAGAGAGTGCAGACAGAGAGGGATTGGGTGAGACGAGGTGAGAAGGAAGGGGGAAACAGATGGGAGAGAGAAAAACCTAGTTACCCTAATAGCCGCCGCACTGCACTGCCACCGCCGCTGCTCCTTCCTCCACCTTCTTCTTCTTTGTGTCGGATGCTCACCTGCGGAATAAGAGGGCAACGAAGAGGCAGATAGAAAGGAAGACGAGGAAGGGGAACCCGTGTCAGGCTTCCTCTTCGAGCGATGGAGTTCGGGTCCGGGTCTGGATCCCGACCCAATCCAACCTACCCAAAACCAAAATCGTTATAGGAATAACCTCTCAATGATGAACCTACCTATAAGTAATTTCTGGGTCTGTGCAATGGACCCGACCCACAATCTGGCCCCCACTGATTATTAGTAGTTTTTAACCTCATATATATCCTTATTTATCTCTTTCATGTAACTAGATCCTTTTCCTCATTGTAAGGGTTACCAAAAACTGCAAATCACCCTGGAATGGAAAGGGTGATAGGGGAATCTTGACATTCTTTTTTCTCTCACCCAAAATATTTTTTCTGGGGATCTAGTGGAAGCAAGAAGTTAATAAAATGCAGTTGTGGATCATCTCAAAACTAGAAGTATGACTGTATGAACTATGAACTCAAAACTAGAGTATATTTCTTGTTGAATTGATGATTGATAATAATATCATGATTAGCAAATTGCAATTTTGATTTTGTTATTTAATAATTTTGTGGTGTATAGACAAATTTTCATATATTATGTATATATATTATTATAATAATTAAATTATTATTAATAATAATAAAAACTCACGCCGCACTGCCGCACCTATGTTTTTTGAGATGTGCCGCACCGGCACCGGCACTGGCACCGGCACCCCGTACCTTGGTGACATTGTTTTAGAGGTGCGAATATCGTATCTCAAGCATGAATTCCTTCTTTTGAAGAAAGGAACAATGGCAATGATGGAACACTTGAATGAAATAAAAGGCATCACTGATTATTGGTAGTTGTTGGAAACAAGGTTTCTGATGGAAAAAATGTGCAATAAACTATAATTGGTTTAGAGACCAAGTTCCATGTTCTGGTTACTTCTCATTACTATGTCTTGTTTTTCCTACATTTGAGGAGCTATGTGCTAAGGTGCTCAGTATGAGACGAGTCTAAGGCCACTCGATTGTAAAGCTACCATATAATATCCTTGCCTCAAGGGTTCTTTATGGTTGTGGTTGCGGGGACAGTAGTTTTCATGGAGAAAGAGGAAGAAGAAGATATGGGCAAGGAGGTTTATATCTTTCGGCTTGCTTTTGGAGCTGAATCATGTCCATCATTATTTAATCCCTTGATAACATCAGTTCAATAATATGTTGAGGACATGGTTTGATGAAACTTTGTTGAGTTGCATTAACTACTTGACATGCTGTGTTTTTCCTCATTCGATATTGGATGTGTGACAGATTAACATGTGACAATGTCACATATTTGAAATGTGCAAGCCACAAAACAGGGCTTATACAATAAAATAGAACACTCCTCACTCAAAGCACAAATGCACATGGAACAGTTAGGAGAAAAGAAGTTAGAATCAAATAATGGTTAGCAGACCACACTGAGCACTTCAAGGGGAACAGTCCCCTGAGTATATACAAAAGCACCAGGGAATAGCTCTAATGGTTCGGAAAACTAGTCATTTGGGCTAGCGCATGTCCTGCCCATTTCTGTTCAAGCTCAACAATTAACCAGATTTGAAGCAGACAATAAAAAATGAAAGAGGAAAACACAAAAAAGAAAAGAAAAGACACAGCTGATTACAGACTCCATATATAATACACACCACACACACATATTTAATGTGTATAAATATGAATGAATATACTAAACAAACAACATCATACATACACATGTGTATATATGTATATGTAAAATGTATACTTATATGACATAATTTAACATGATGTTGGTGGCAGCATTCCTATCACTCATTACCTTCCAAATTTGGTCTGAAGGTAGCCCCGTCCAAAATCTTCTATTCACCAAGTAATGCAGTTGATCAGAAATAATAAAAAAAATAACCATAACAAACTTCTGTGAAGGCCTCACTTGCCAATTTCCCAAATATCTTTAATTTGAATGACATTTGTAACTTTGGTCCATTCAAAACTTCAATGAATATAGTTGACTTGTTACTGTGTTCGTGTTTTATTTCTTCTGTTCTCGTAAGTCACATGTCAGGTTGCTTTTATCATATTGAAACAAAATTGTAGTTTTATTGTCTCATGCTGTATGTTTTCTATGTGCAGGAAATTGCGTGTGAGTGTTGAGCATGACTTGGGTGGCACAGTTAGTGCTTCTAAGACTGTTCGAATATTTGTTCCGTACTGGATCAGCAATGACTCAGGGTTGCCATTGTCATGTCAAATGGTTGAGGTTGAACCTTCAGAAAAGATGGACAATGATTCCTTGTTACTCTCTAGGGTAGTTAAGTCAGCAAAGTTTTCCCTGAAGCCGCAGTCAAGTTTTACGGATCTTAGAAGATCATCTAGTTCAAAAAGAAATCTTCAACTACTTGAAGACATTAAGGAGCTAGGTTCAAGCCCAGTCATGTTATCCCCACAGGATTATGCAAACCATGGCAACATTTTACCGTTTGCATCTCGAAGTGGTCCATTTCTTTCACCACGTATAGGCATTGCAGTTGCACTTTCCCTTTCCAATCATTATAGTCCTGGAATTTCTCTTATGGAGCTTGAGAATAAGGTAGTTAGTTGCAGAATGTGATGTACTTGTTCTTCTAGGATTTCTTTCTGATGCTCCTAGCGTGGGATCACTTTTTCCAGTTCCTGTCAATCATGTCTTTAATGTCATAACCAATGCAGAGTGTTTGATGAGAATATTTTTCAATTATGTAGGAGCACGTTAATGTAAATGCATTTTCACCAAGTGGATCATATTACAAGCTTTCAGCTTCCATAAGCATGAAGTCTGATAGAACAAAGGTATCGTAAACTTTTTGTCTTTAATGCTTTTTATGATTAATCAGAAGCGACAAATAACAGTTGAGTTAGCAAAGCCACATAATGACAGCCTATTGTGATGTCTCTTAATTAAGCTGAAAACATGAAAATGTCCTACTAAGTGCTGGGAAGACTATAACTGTGTTGAGAACTTGAGAAAATGAGGTGGTTGACTGTTCATGGCACTATCCAGATATGTATTGCTCTTTACCAAGCGACTAATTTATTGTACTAATGTAACTATCATACTAATGAACACAAGTTTACTATTGATTGAATCTCATTATGACAAATTAGTACAATGACCTGAAGATCATTTATCTGCTTGTCCAAAAATGACCTGACCCAACAGGGAAATATCAAAATACCTTGCCATGAGGACACCATAGTCTGGGAGACCGAACTACGCATAGAATAAATCATCATCCTCCTCTATCTGTTGCAGGATACAGGATGTGGAAAATTTCCAACCTTAAATTTTTAGGCAAAAAAATTTGTTGTTGGTTTACTGTACTATGTTGAAATTGTATGCTGATCATTGACATGCTTGTACAAAAATTTTGCAGTATTACCTCTTACCATTTGTAACATTTTATGTCAAGGTCTATCAGTTTCGTGCTCTAAGCATTTTCTGAAATTTAAAGACCTGGTTCTTTGTTCTGTGGTGTTAATTTAGTCAGTTCCTTCTTGGACACTTGATAGAAACTCAAAAAGGAAATGCACTATAAATGAAACAAAAGCCAAAAGAGCACTCAAGGATTTTTTTTTTTTTTAAAAAAGAAAAAGAAAAAAACTTCTATTTCACTCTTAAATATAACGTAAAGGAATGGAATACAAGTGCGAGCCGACCTATTTATAAACAAATGGAGAACAGCACTAGTTATTGCTGCTCTTCCAATAGCTCTATTCGAGCTGTTGGACGGCTCTCCAACAGCTAATCAGGCATTGGTCTTTTGGTCAAAGACCAAGGTTGACCAGTAAAAAAAAAAAAAGATAAGAAAATAAAATAAATATGTGCATATACATAAATAAAATTAACGTATTCATATTCATGTGTATATATGTTCCATATAAAGATAATGTATTTAGTTATTTTACACATGTATATGTATACCTGGATGCTTAGTATGTACGAAATGACTGCTATTTTAACAATTGGGATTTGATTATGAGAAAGACTGAAATTTGATTCCACATTGGGGTTGATTTTGTTTACATATGACTGCAACATATTGTAATCATTGTTATGTCTATCAAAGTTCTCTTATTCTTCGGGGTGTCTTTTTTAGTGTATCTGTTTTATGCAAGATTTTGCCTGTAAGACCATTGAAAAGAGGAAAAAAATGAGGCTTGGTGCCCATTGTTAGAAATTATGCTTATACTGTAATTATATTTAGTTAATCTTTCTGTTTCTTTTTATCTTTCTTTTTTGTGCACTTAACCAAAGTGCATTTTGAAATTATCGGTTTGCTCAAGATTAACATCTACACAGCAATCGACATGTGAACATTTTGATGCTCTTGCTATCTTATCTATTCCATTTGTGTGACTTTTCTTTCACAATATTTACTCTTCTTAATGAACAATCTTCTTTATGTATAATAATTAATCATGTATAACATAGAGTTCTCATTTGTAGAGGTTATATAGCTTCCTTTGTTGCCTTATTACTAGTATCAGGACTTTTGTATGGTGTCTGCTTATATGTGTTTTCGTCCAGGTTGTTCATTTTCGACCTCACACTGTGCTGATCAATAGACTTGGACGCACTATTGCATTGAAGCAATGTGATACTCAACCAGAGGATTGGTTTCATCCTCATCATCCTCCAAAACCATTTCAGTGGAGGTCTACCACCAGAAGTGAATTACTAAAGGTACATCTTGGTATCTATGTTGTTGATATCTTCATGTCTTCTTATATGTTTATTGACCTTTTAGTGCTCATGCCAGATGAGGTTAGAGGGTTTCAAATGGAGCACTCCATTCAGTGTGGAGAGTGAGGGGGTTATGTGCATAAAATTAAAGAGTGATGTTGATAGTTGTGTGATGTATGTTCGTGTGGAAGTTAGAAAAGGGTCTAAAATTTCCCGGTACCAAGTTATCATCTGTCCTGTGTCATCTTCAAGTCCTTACAGGTACTGTTTTTCACTTTCTATTACCATTTTGCATGTCCATCTTGTGTCTATTTTGAACAGTAACTGAAATTTCAGCATATGCAGAATTGAAAATCAATCTACCTTTCTACCAATACGTTTTCGTCAAGTTAATGGAACAGATGATTCTTGGAGGCCTCTCCCAGTAAATTCAGCTGTGCCATTTTTTTGGGAAGATCTTGGACGGCAACGGTTGATAGAAGTTATGATTGATGGTGCTGGATCTATGGAGACAGTCAAGTGTAACATTGATGAACCCTCTGATCCCCGGCCACTTCACTTCTCTTCGAGTAGTTCAAGAGCTTTATGTGTTTCTGTTCTGAAGGAAGAATCACTGAATGTTGTTAAGTTTACGGATTGGACGCCCAGTAATAATGTGTTACCTGTTATGCCTAGAAGATTTGAATATCTGCCTCAACTCTCTATGGTCAATCATAAAGAATCACCTTCAGACTGCACTTTTGAATTTCATGTTATTATTGAACTGGCGGAACTGGGCTTGTCTGTTATTGATCACACACCGGAAGAGATTATTTATTTGTCAGTTCAGAATTTTCTGTTAACTTATTCTACTGATATGGGATCTCGAATCAGCAGGTAGGTTCTCTCTTTCATCTTATATCTTGGATAAACAATTGCTATGCAGTTTTATTGTAATTCAGGAGAGACTGTGAATTTCATATTTAATGTTAACAACTAAAAGTTTCTGGCCTCAAATGATTTTCAGTATCATTAATGTCTCTTAAAGGTTTGATTTCATTTGTCGCCCACCCCCCATCCCCTCTCCAACAAATGAGTGAAAATAAATTTTTGTGCGTTGCAGATTTAAGCTACAAGTGGCTGGAATCCAACTGGATAATCAGTTACCATTGACGCCAATGCCGGTCCTGTTTAGACATCAGAAGACCAGTGATGAGCTTGAACATGTTTTAAAGTTATCTGTTACTGTTCAATCAGATGGATCGTCTGAATTTTGTGTTTATCCTCACATAGGTGTCCAGGTAATCTGGGGTTTCTCCTTTCATTATTTTCAAAAGAATATCCTGTGTTTTCTCATTTTCCAGAAAGTTCATACTGTTAAGTTGAAAAGCCCTCTTGTTAGCTATTGTTAACCGGAATGGTACTTAGTTTGGCTCCTAAATTGTCTTTGAATTTTCACTGTACATATTCGTTTACCCTGATACATATTTAAGAAGTCAGATATCTAAACAATGTTGTTCTTTCTTGTCTCCTTTTCCCATTCTGTTTTCAACTTTTGGGACTCATCTTGGTCACCTCCTCTCTGGGTTTGCACTTGCATGTTAGTAACCTAATGATATGCAACTGATAATGGATGAAACAAGCAGCTGGCATGCTGATAATTTTGAGCATCGGCTTTTTCTCTGCATCTTCAGTAAAATACAAATTGGGAACCTAAACGTAATCTTTTGTGAAAGAAACTTATTTCATCGACAACTCCAATGCGCTATCTAGTTCTTAGGTAAGAAAAGCATACTACTTGCAGCAACTTTCTGTTTTTATCAATTACTTTCATTTATGAATAACTTGAATCCCTGTCCCCTCTAAAAGAATTCAGGGATTAGAATTTGAGTTCTTTGATTGTTAATTAATAGAGAGATTTTTGGTAAACTCTGAATTTTGAATTAGGTCTATAAAGGGGTATGAGTAGCTTGACAATTAAAAATATGAATACACCTTTGAGTAATTTCTTCGTGAATATTATCTTCTGTATTCCCAACCTGATCTGGAGCATCAGAACAATATTTCCATTGTTTTGCTGAATATTTCGGCCATCTCATGTTGTCTCACGTTGGATTTTGGTCGCTCTAGGGTCCTCAAGGTACTTCCTTTCTGGTGAAAATTCATGAACCTATTTTATGGCGCCTTCATGAAATGTTTCAAAAAGTCAACCTCAGCAATATTGTGGTGGATCAGACTACCACTGTTCCTGTTGATCCAGTTATTCAAATTGGGTATGCAAAAAATTAACTTGAATTTCATTGTGAAAGTACTTCATGATTATTGTGTTCCATCTTGCTGACAAGATCTATATTGGCAAACTAGTCTTTTGAATATTTCAGAGATTCGGTTTAAAGTATCAGTTACGATGTCACCAACTCTGCGTCCAAGGGGTGTTCTTGGATTCTGGGCTTCCTTGATGACTGCTTTGGGGAATATGGAGAATATGCCTGTAAGTGGTCTGACATTTATTTCTGTTATAATAATGCTGGTCGTTATCAATCTTTTCCATTAATATCTGCACTATAATCCTGGGTTAATATGCAGTTGAATATCTCAACTTTCTCATTTGTCCTTCCTATTCTACCTCTACTTTATGCACCATCTTCGATCATGTACTACATGTTTTAATGAGATTTAGATTAACATGTAAAACATAAAAGCTTTCATCCTTCCTCTACTGCCGGGCGACCCTGCCCTCATCTGTTGTGATGTGCGATGATGATCTGCCTGATCACTGACCTGCCTTTTGTGTGTTTATACTATAAATAAGTCTTTATCTTGTATCAGAAAACAGAATTTATCTCAAGAAAATGTTCTTGACAATTCCAAAAACAAATCTCATGTTCATAAAATTTTTGGTTGCCTTCCGTAGTTCGCTGAAAACTGTGCTACTTGAAATTATGCCAAGTACTACAGTTTTTCTTTTACAGTCCTTTCAAAGTTAAGAAACACATTATTCACTCTTAGAAGGAAAAGACTATTGATATAATTTTTTAGAATTTTTAACATTTGCCAAGATTCCTAATTCAGTAATGGTTATCATTTAGTAAAAAAGTGAGGTTTTCATGAACAATTGAAAGTAGTATGCTTACATTTGAAATTAGTCCCAGTAGTGTTTACATGGTAAAAAAATGGATGGTTGCTCCTTGATAGAAATGTAGCACCAATATCTGTAACCCGAAAACAGCACTCACGCAGGAAGATAGAGAGAGAGAGAGAGAGAGAGAGAGAGAGAATGAAAACAAGAAGAAACTGAGGAGAAGAAGCCGTAGCCAAAATGGTTTGCACGGCCTCTATTTATAATCTCATTTTCAGAATTCTAAGAGTCTCCAATCGTAGAATCCTAGGAGATTTCACAAGCTCCAAGGACATTAATTACATCATAGAAACCTAAGAGACTTCACATATTACAAGGATATTAACTACAACATAGAATCCTAGGAGACTTCCCATATAACAAGGATATTAACTATAACATAGAATCCTAGGAGACTCTTCACATGTTACAAGGACATTAAATATTTTAACACATTCTACAAGGAGGTGGAATCCTAAGAGACTCCTCTTCAACGTGCTGGTGAAGGATTTATATTTTAACACCCTCCCTCAAGTTGTGCATGGTTTTGCACCATGTACAACTTGCCTTTTAGAAACCAGAATCGTTCCTTTGTTAATCCTTTTGTAAATAAGTTTGCAACTTGTTCATCTGTACGAACATAAATAGGCTGAATTTCCTTGTCTTCCACCTTTTGTCTAACAAAGTGTTGATCAATCTCAATGTGCTTTGTTCGACCATGTTGTACGGGATTAAAGGCAATGTTAATAGCGCTTTGATTATCGCACATTAACATTGATGTTTTAATCTTTTCTCCAATGTCTTCTAGCAAATGTCTAACCCATGTAACTTCAGCAGTACCTGCAGCCATGCATCTGTATTCAGCTTCAGTGCTGGATCTTGCTACTGCCTTTTGCTTTCGACAACTCCAAGACACAAGATTACGTCCAATGAAAATACAAAAACCAGAAATGGACTTTCTTTGATCGGGATCTCCAGCCCAATCTGCATCTGTGAATGTCATAAGTTGATGTCCAGTAGTTATATTTTCACTCTTACCATAAACTAAGCCATCTCCTGCTGTCCCTTTAAGATATCTTAATATTCTTTTGACAGCATCCATGTGAGTATCTTTAGGTGCATGCATAAATTGGGATACTTGATTCACAGCATATATAATATCTGGTCTAGTAAATGTAAGATATTGAAGTGCCCCAACAATACTTCGATATTGCGTAGGATCTTCATATAACTCCCCATCTTGAGCACTTAGTCTTTGATTTAGAACACTAGGAGTTCCAACAGGCTTACAATCAGACATACCTGACTTTTTCAACAAATCCAACGTGTATTTCTGTTGTGTCAATGTGAGGCGATTATTGTGCCTATCAATCTCCACTCCAAGAAAGAATCGTAAATCACCAAGCTCTTTCATTTTGAAGTTTTGCATCATCAAAACTTTAGCTTCTTCTATGTGTTTTTCTGAATTGCCTGTGATAACAATATCATCAACATATATAAGAAGTAAAGTAAATATGTTTTCCTTTCGATAAATGAAAAGAGAGTGATCTAGAGGACATCTCCGAAAACCACATTCTTGAATCTTGCAAGAGAAACTGTCAAACCACGAACGTGAGGCCTGTTTAAGTCCATAAATAGATTTTCTTAGTTTGCAAACCCATGCATGAGAGTCTCCTTTCGTGTATCCTGGAGGTTGTTCCATATATACTTCCTCCCTTAAATCACCATGAAGAAAAGCATTCTTCACGTCCATTTGATGTAGTCTCCATCCATATTCAACTGCCAATGATATAATCACGCGAATTGTTCCCATTTTGATCACAGGGCTGAATGTCTCATCATAATCTTCTCCATATTGTTGTGTAAACCCTTTTGCTACTAACCTTGCTTTGTGTCTTTCTATGCTGCCGTCAGGTTTGTATTTAATTTTGTATACCCATTTGGAGCCCACTACGTTCTTTTCGTGTGGCCTCGGAACGATCTCCCATGTTCCACATTCATGCAAGGCATCCATTTCTTCTTTCGTAGCCTTTCTCCAATGATGTGATTTTGATGCTTCATCAAATGAAGTAGGTTCTTCCTCCTTGCCAACTTTTGCCATGAATAACTGAAAATCAAGTGATAAAGAATCATAGCTAACCCACCTGTGAATGGGATGACGAATGCGTTGGGATCTTCTAAGGTGGGGCATGTTGTCTTCTTCACTGTGAGCATCTCTGTCCCTTAGTCGTCGAATGTAGATAAGACCCGAATACCGATGTGCATCGTTGCTCTGTTCATTATTGTTTTCGTGATGACTTAATGACTGTGTTGGATCTTCTTGATTTTCACTTTGAGCCATATCCGACGGTTGTATTGCTCTCTCTGAATCTTCACTTTGAGGCACATCATTTTCTATAACAGGATCTGCATTGAATAACTGTGTACTGGTCCAGGGATCATAAGATTCAATGGTCATAGGCATTTCATTTGTATTATCAAAACTATGTTCATCAAAAATGACATTTCTTGAAGTTTTGATACGTTTAGTTGTTGGATCATAGCATCGAAAACCTTTATATTCATCAGCATATCCAACGAATCTACATTGAATAGCTTTGTCTTGAAACTTGTTCCTCAAGGCAGCATCAACGTGAACATAGCATACACAACCAAAAACCTTCAAGTTCTTGTAATCAGGTTGTTTGCCTAAGAGTGTAAAATATGGCGATTTAGACATCAAGAGTGTCATAGGCAAACAATTTATTATGTATACAGCAGTATGGAAGGCTTCAGTCCACAAGGAAATGGGCACATTAGTATCATGCATCATGCTCATGGCGCTTTCAACTATATGTCGATGTTTCCGCTCAACTACACCATTTTGTTGTGGTGTGTAAGGGCAGGAAATTTGTCTAGTTATCCCTTTTTCACGTAGAAATTCAATAAAATCAAGCGAGGAATATTCTCCCCCTCCATCACATTGAAAATGCACCACATTGGATGAAAATTTAGTTTGAATCATGGCATAGAAGTTTCGAAATATGTGAGGTACTTCTGATTTGTGTTTCATGAAGTAAATCCAGGTGAAACGTGAGTAAGAGTCAATGAATAAGACATAATATCTTGACCCAGACATGGAATCAATAGGAGCTGGCCCCCATACATCAGAAAAAATAGTTTCAAAAGGTTTGAAAGCCCTTTGATTTATATTATGGAAAGGTAAAACATGACTCTTACAAAGTCCACAACTTGAACATTTTTTGACACTTGAAGTAAGAGGTAAACTTGATCTTGGAATGAGAATATCTGTGACAAGTTTTTCAATGAAATGTCGACCACAGTGTCCTAGCCGACTATGCCACAAATCAGACTCCAAAAATTGGTTAGGGCCCCTTACTTTTGATTGAAAATGGCAAGAACTTGGCACTGATGACGCATTATGAGAAAGAGAAAATGTCTTCAATCCTATATCAAAAGTGGATGAATCCTTGGGTAGACATTCCTTGAGGACGTACATATTCCCTTGACGCTCCCCTCTAGCGAACATTTTCTTCGTTTGGAGGTCCTTGACATAGACAGAAGAAGGTGTGAATTCAACAGAAGAGCTTGTATCATCAATGAGTTTAGAAATGGATATGATGTTCTTTTTGATATTGGGAGCAAGAACAACATTAGACAGTGATAGAGACGAGGATGACAATGGAATATATGTGCATTTCCAATATGTGTAATAGGATGAGATTTTCCATCACCTGTTATAATGCAACTTCTACCGTAATGAGGGGATAAGTTAGTCAATTTACCTGCATTTCCTGTCACATGGGTAGCTGCACCTGAATCCAAGAACCATTCTCCCTGCTCATTTTGCTTTATAGTCATCTTTGAGAATGCGGCCATCAATAGCTGTTGCATAGTGGATTTAGAACTTTGTCCTCCTTGTTTATAATCATGTCTTACCCCTTTGTTTTTATTTTGAGGATTAAACCAACATTGTGCCTTCATGTGTCCTTTCTTGTTGCACTGAAAACAAATTGGTATTTTTCTTGAAGTATCCAAAGGAGACATACCTTGGTTATGTGGTGTTGGTAGAATGCCACGACCACCATGGTTGGAGTTCCCATGGCTCTTACCAAACTTTACATTCATAGCCAACACATTTTGGGAGTTCCCTTGATCAGTCCTTTCAATGACTCTTTTCATATTCATTTCATGTTGGAGAAGTTTACCTTGTAGTTCGTTGAAGGAAGGCAGAACAGGAAGGACCTCAAGAGCTGTAATAAAAGCATGATAATCATGCCCAAGTCCATTCAAGGTTTGCTGCACCTTTTCCTTATCAGAAATGTTATTCCCTGAGGCAGCAAGTTGGTCTGCGACGGCCTTAATACGCCCCAAATAATCCATGATAGACGTTGAACCTTTGCTCAAATTCTGAAATTCTTTCTTTAAGTACATAATTCGAGCTTCTGATATTTGGGAAAAGGTATCAGCAAGGGTTTCCCATAATTCTTCTGCAGTACAATCATCAGAAACTGAAAGTAACACTTGTTGAGATAAAGTGGACAAAATATACGCAACCAGACTTTGATCACGTCTCATCCACATAGCATGTTCAGGATTGTTGTCTTCATGAACAGCAATAACTTCTCCTGCCTCATTTTTTATTTCCTGTAAGACGGATATTGGTGGAGCCTTTGTTGAACCATCGAGATGTCCAAAGAGGCCTTGACTTCTTATGAAAGACATGATTTGCCTTTTCCAGATCAGATAATTCTCATGGTTGAGTTTTTCGGTAATAAGGTGAGGAAGAAAACTTGAGGACATGCCAGAATGCGAAAGGTTTTCCATGACAGCAGAAAGGAATGGTATATAGGTAGAAGATGAGAGGGAAAGAAGACGCGATATAACAAGATGTGTCCTTGGTAAGCAAGAAGAAAAAGGAACAAGAATTGCGCAAGAGAAAAGTAAATTCAGGATAGAGACAAGATGAGAAAAGAGTTCTAACCAGATCAGACCTGTTTGGGCATTTCGTTTGGTAGAGATAACGTAACCTGGCGCTCTGATACCATGATAGAAATGTAGCACCAATATCTGTAACCCGAAAACAGCACTCACGTAGGAAGATAGAGAGAGAGAGAGAGAGAGAGAGAGAGAGAATGAAAACAAGAAGAAACTGAGGAGAAGAAGCCGTAGCCAAAATGGTTTGCACGGCCTCTATTTATAATCTCATTTTCAGAATTCTAAGAGTCTCCAATCGTAGAATCCTAGGAGATTTCACAAGCTCCAAGAACATTAATTACATCATAGAAACCTAAGAGACTTCACATATTACAAGGATATTAACTACAACATAGAATCCTAGGAGACTTCCCATATAACAAGGATATTAACTATAACATAGAATCCTAGGAGACTCTTCACATGTTACAAGGACATTAAATATTTTAACACATTCTACAAGGAGGTGGAATTCTAAGAGACTCCTCTTCAACGTGCTGGTGAAAGATTTATATTTTAACACTCCTACCAAGGATAGTAATGGTGAATAAGATATTCCAATTTTCAACGATTTGATTGTGTACAGGTTCATGTTTTCATCATGCTAAGTCATACAAAAAGTTCAAATGAGCTTATTACAAGATGCAGTAATTTAGACATTGGCGTTGATGGATGCACCGTTGTGCAAATAAAGGGTTTGACACAGAATCAGTTAATGATCCAGTTGCCAGCTAAATGGCATTGATGTTTCTGGAAACATTGTAATGCAAGAAGAATTAAGATTAACGAATTTTAACCCGTCTTCACTCACAACTAAACTTAAACTAACTAAAACTCAAGCAAATGAACGGACAAGAAGAACAGAAGAAAACTAACAAAAGCTTGCATTTCATTTCTTTTCAACTTTGAATACCTACAAAATGAACCAACGTCCCTTTATATAGAGAAAGGGATGGATTACGGATCTGGATCCATTTACAAGTATAAAAAAATAACTAGATCCAGTTACAAGATTTGGTTCTGCTTTCATTCTGCATCAGATGATACCAATTAATGCAAGAAGAATTAAGATTAACGAATCTCAACCCCTCTGCACTCACAACTAAACTTAAACTAACTAAAACTGAAGCAAATGATTAAACGAACAAGAACAGAAGAAAACTAACAAAAGTTTGCATTTCATTTCTTTTCAACTTTGACTACCTACAAAATGAACATACGTCCCTTTATATAGAGAAAGGGATGGATTATGGATCTGGATCCATTTACAAGTATAAAAAACTAACTAGATCTAGTTACAAGATTTGGTTCTGCTTTCATTCTGCATCACACTGCTAAACCTAGACCCCCATATTTAGGAGGATACTATACTTACGGTACTATGAATCTTATTCTAACTTCAGTAAGAGCTAACTGTCACAAGCAATGGAGCTTCTTTTGTGAAGCATGATAGAAGCACTCGTGTCAAAAAGTTACTTCCAAAGCTTATGCACATGGAGATTTCACTCCATGAAGACCTCCTAAAGTGGAAGTACTCGAGTTTTAGGCTATAGTTTTTATAATTAAAGAGAAGACGGATTAAAGCTCTCATATATTAATATGAGTCTTACAGGGTTGTTATTGCTTCCACTGGGAATATTCTTTCCATTATCCTGTTCTGCACATCAAAGGTCGACCCTTGGTGAAGTCTCAACACTATCAGGTCAAAAACCAGTGGTCTCCATGGCTCATCAATCTCTTGCCTCTTGATAGCAGAATATTATAGAATACCAACAGAAATGTTTTATGATCTATGATGCAAAAATTCTCCTTGGACAATTGGAAATGGAAACCAAGCGTAACTTACATAAGCGTAAACAAACTTAAAAATCAAATCTATGTCATAGTAAGAGCAATTTACAGTACCCCTTTCAGCGATAATCCTCACTTTTTCGCTCCTCTGGTTTCACCACCACCAGAGCTCATGCATTGTTCTGAGTCCTCTGCAACAAAATGAACCCATTGAATTGGTATTCCCATTAAAAACGATAAACAGAAGCATGGAGACCAAAAACGTTCAGAACCAGAAATCCTATTAATTTCATCACATCATAGACCTATTGGTGGTGCATCAGAGCCGTGAGCCATTGGCAACCTTGCCCTTTGCCTTCAGGGTATCTGCGATGGTGGTGCTCTCAAACCCATGCTTCTCCAACTGGGCAGTAGAAGCGGAAGATCTTGGCTGAGAGAGGAGGCTGGGATGCACGGCTGGTAGGAGAAGGTGAATATGGTTCAGTATGGCACTCCCAAAAATGCCTCCACCAGACTGAACCGTGAGGCTGCAGCAGAGGAGGCAGGTGCGGCTGCGAAGAATATGAATGCAAGCCTGTGAAGAGTTGCCGACTGCTGTGTTAAAGAGGAGGAACACAAGATGGATTCCCTAATGGGAAAAATATTTCTAAGAAAAGAAGTCGCAACCCCTCAGGGCCAACCTTATTTTTGGATAAAATATCCATTTTGAGCCTAATGGAGCAGAAATTTTTTTGGCTTCCTTTGATGGCTGGGAGAGAATTTTCAAAAACTGGCAAAAAAAAGTTCACCTCATACAGTGAATTTCCTGGCACCAAACAGGCCCTAATAGAGAAAAAGGAATTTAGAAGAATAAAAAATATAACTTTGGAAATGGAAAATTTTTCTTTATCTGTGTTATTTTCTTTACCTCTGACTTCCATTGTTGGTGACTGGAAGAATGCATTTACATACTTCATGTTCAGTTCAATGGTTTTGTCATTTGGGAACAGGAAATTATTTGGATTTTCATATACAAAATGATTTTGTGGCTTCTGGTTTTTCT
Organism: Nymphaea colorata; assembly: GCF_008831285.2. NCBI lineage: Eukaryota > Viridiplantae > Streptophyta > Magnoliopsida > Nymphaeales > Nymphaeaceae > Nymphaea > Nymphaea colorata. Next base: position 5,001,354 of record NC_045140.1, read on the forward strand.
CTCACATTATTTCTGTGTATGGTGGCATCTACAGATACGGATCAATCAACGATTCCTTAAGGACATTTCTGTACGCAAAAGTTCAATCTCCAGTGCTGCTTTCTCTAGTATTCAGAAGGATCTTCTCAGTCGACCTCTTCATCTCCTTTCTGGTGTTGACATACTTGGTAATGCAAGCAGTGCTCTTGGAAACATGAGTAAAGGTGTTGCAGCATTGTCAATGGATAAGAAATTCATCCAAAGCCGTCAGCGGCAGGTAATTCCTGCCTTCTATAGTCTTTAGATTCTTTGTATTTCTTCATGTGTTCACTGCTTGTACACAGGGAGGTAAAGGTACTGTGGAGGACATCGGAGATGTTATTAGAGAGGGTGGTGGAGCTTTAGCAAAAGGCCTATTCAGAGGAGTTACAGGTATATTGACGAAGCCACTCGAGGGTGCAAAATCTTCTGGGGTTGAGGGATTTGTTCAGGGAGTGGGTAAAGGAATAATAGGTGCAGCAGCGCAACCTGTGAGTGGGGTGCTTGATCTTTTATCTAAAACTACAGAAGGGGCAAATGCTGTAAGAATGAAAATAACATCTGCTATAGCTTCAGAAGAGCAGTTACTTCGTAGGCGCCTTCCTCGCGTTATCAGTGGTGACAATGTGCTCCGACCATATGATGAGTACAAAGCACAAGGGCAGGTAGTATTTTTCCAAGACATCCATAGGATGGGGATAAGGTTGTCTCTGTTTCTGGTTCATGTTTTCTGGCTTCATGCAGTCATTGCAAATTCATTTTTTCCATTTTTTTTTCCAATCTCGTTCTCTTTGGATTTAAACATCATTATGCAGCAATATGTAGTCTTAAAGATTACTGAGTTTGGCTGTTGAGATTCTTGAATCGCAATACCTCTCTCTAGAACTACTAATTACCATGTAGGAGCCTGTTGAGACCATTGTACTTCGGTCCTTTGAAATGAGCAACATGTGATGCTGTCAACCCAATTAACTAAAATCATTGGCATGACCTAAGTGAAAGGAAATTTTCTTAATGGTATTGGCTTAACTACGTTGTAAATATTTTCTCCATGCGATGAGCATTTAGTGTTTGGGCTGTTGGTTGATCCATGTTTCTGCTAATTGTTGCCTGCTCCAACCACATATTGCAAATTTAAGATATCAAGCCAGTATGGGTTTTGACACATTTGTCGTCTCTATGCTTCTAAGCTAAACTTTAACTTTAAAGAGGCGCTGTTTATGTTGGTCTCTAAAAATTGGAAGTTGCAGTTAGGACTCCTCAATGTTTATGATGTCCATCAGTCCATTCCTAATCATAATTGTCATTTTCAATAATTTCTCAGCAATGAAATATTTCAGGAGTTTTTCAAATTTTGGGTTTGATTAAAGAAGTACAAACATGTACAATTTTTTATTGTACTCTTAGGCATTGAATATATGCTGTTTCTTCTTTGATTCCTACAATTTACACTGGAAAGCTGCTGTTTTCTTGAAGATCATACTACAACTCGCTGAGTCTGGAGCAATATTTGGCCAAGCTGATTTATTTAAGGTCAGAGGAAAGTTCGCCCTATCAGATTCTTATGAAGATCACTTTATACTTCCAAAAGGGATGATTGTTGTTATCACCCATCGAAGGGTCTTATTGCTACAAGTATGTTCACCTTTAGTCCTCTCCCTGTTTAATGTTACTTCTTTTATTATGTTTTACTGGCAAAATAAATTATCAAAATAAACCATCATCTACCAGATTTTGGCCCAGGGGAAGTTTAATCCATCAAGAGATCCCTGTTCAGTGTTATGGGATGTGTCATGGAGTGACCTGCATACTATGGAGCTTACTTATGGAAGGAAGGATGATCCGAAATCACCTCCATCTCTGCTTGTACTCTATTTGCACAGGACTGCAGGGTCAAAGGAAAATATCCGTGTCATAGAATGCTTACATGAATCTCATCAAGCTTTGGAAATTTATGCATCAATTGAGCAAGCCATGAACACTTTTGGACCCAACCATTTCAAGGTCTGATTTAGCATTCATTTTTTGCAAAAGCTAATGCTGCTGAACTTTGCGATTTATAGTGCGCTTGTTTGTTTTCTTTCTAGGAGATGAAGAAAAGGAAGGTGAAAAAGCCTTATTCACCGTCTGGAGCCACTGGTTCTGGTTCTGGCTTGAAAGAAGTGCTTGGTGTTTGGACTGGTCAAGAACCGATGCTGGCAGTCCCAATTAGTTCAACTTTTGGTACTCTTGGTTCGGCAGAAACTCAATCACAGTCTCAGATGGAAAAAGAACATTAAAAGTTCGGCAGAAACTCAATCACAGTCTCAGATGGAAAAAGAACATTAAAATTTGTCCTCCAGAAACACCGAGCAAAACACATAGGAACTGGTCAAGTCACAAGTTCCTGTTGGTTCATCTTTTGATATGCCTTTTTTCATTCAAAGAGAACCAAAACAAGGATGATAGGTGAGACAAGCGATTCTATTAATGCAGCGTAAAATTGGAAGGGGTCGTGCTTGAAACCACATGACCATATGTGATTGTACATAACTGTGGATTCTAACACAGGTATCTAGGTATATCCCATTTGAAGCTTTTTCCATTTGGACTTGTCTGTTTGTGTTTTTGTTTGGATCAAGTTCTCCTTTCAGATTCATTATTTTCCAGTTATATTGGTTGATAGAAGCCTTTGATTTTTTTTTTCTTTTCTTTGTCTTCCTGATGTGCCTGGCCGAAGCATCAAAGTTTTGTTCCATGTTACCGCTTGTGTGAATTCATGTTGCATTAAATCGGTTGTGACAATGACAGTTCTGCTTAACATGTATTTCAGGGATTGATTCAGCTGAATTGGCTGGCATTCACGCTCTTAGAATCATGAGTTCAGACAATTGAACAAGAAAAGTGAAATGCGGGGGATGCCGGCAGGGTTCCATTATGTGCTAGAGTGTTCTTCTGTGCTGTATGGGCGGTAACATTCATTTGTATATTCCTACTTACTGTTGTAAATAATCCCTTTGTGCGTATTATGGTGTTGAACAGCCTCATCAGGTTTAAGTAAAGAAAAGTTTACATATATTTGCTTTTGGATCTTCTTTGAGAAATGCATATTGGAGACAAATTATCGGATTTGGTTATACTTCAAATTCATGAACCTCAATTCTCAAGTTAGAGGAGGGCAGGTCTTACTGGAAGTTGGATGAAAAATAATCCTTGCACCTTGAAAACAAAGAATTCAAATTTTTGTTGCAAATCAAACATAAAAATCTTAAAATTTTGAACATAATATCTAAGACGTTTAAATTTTAAATAACCAAGGGTCGATATATATATATATATATATATATATATATATATATATATATATATTATATATATATATATATATAAGCCGCTTGTTGCATGACTAAATATTTAAAATCTATCGCTAAAAACACCATCACCAAATACTACATCATCAACCGTTACTAATAGTATTGTGTGGTTAAAGATTTTGTGACAGATTTTATAAATAAATTTAACCATTGGCCATCATTTAGCAGCAGTATGATATATATATATATATATATATATGAAAGGGTCTCTTAAAATTATTTTCTAACCACGGGCTACCTTGGAGTTTAAGAAGGTCTGATGGTCGCGTCCCAGTCATACATCGAGGCCTATCACCGATCAAAAGTTATGACAAGTAAATATTTAATTTTCTAATGTCGATTTTATTAATGTATCAACAAAAAAGTCGTTTTTGTCATCTTTAATCTTATTTCCCAGAAGTTTAGGCTGCGGTTTTTTTGTCCTCCATCAACTAAGGTTGCGTTTGATAGTTAAGATGAGGGGCTGCATTAAAAGATGTTCTTCCCAAGATCCTCAATTTAAACGTTCCCAAGATCATCAATTTAAACAAACAGAGGAGAGGATTTCCTTAACGTGGATTTTATATTGGTGTTATTGAAAGCCATGGATTTATTGGATAAGAGTAGTGTTCAATCTTAAATCCATAGATCTGAGATCTGTGATGAAACGAATGCAGCTTAGGAGAATCATAGAGAGTATATAATTACCTTTGCAGTTAGGAATCTTAAGGTTGCCAATTTGCATGGATGATTAAAAGGGAGAGAGAGAGGGAGAGGGGGGGGGGGGGGGTGAGAGAAAGGAGGGGATATTGTGGTCAGATCTGCTACGACACTCAAGGAAGTGAACAACCCAATCTTATTCAAGTATAATGTTATAATTAGTTGGCAGGGTTGGTTGAGTGTAGGTTGCATAACAAGTCAGCCAACTTGAACTAACTCGAACTCATTCGTTTATAAATGAGTTGAGCTTGAGTTCGAGTGCATGTTTGAAATGTTACGAGTTCGAGTTGTAAGAACTCAACTCAGCTCGACTACTAATGAGAAAATAGTAAAACGAGTAGGAACTAATTTAGTTAATCGAGTTAAAATGAGTTAACAAGTTAAAAAAAAGTGGACATGCATGACATAAACGAGTTAAACAAGTCGAGTTCAAGTTGTAAGAACTCGACTCATTCAAACTCGATTACTAATGAGAAAATAGTTAAACGAGTTAAGTTAAAACGAGCTAGCAAGATAAAAAAAAAAAGACATGCTTAAGATAAACGAGTTAAACGAGTTGAGTTCGAGCTCGACATTGTATTGTTGAGTCAAACTCGAATTTTTTGAGTTGAGTCCAGCTCAAGCTTAACTCGGCTCGTGTGCAGCCCTAGTTGAGTGGTGCCAATATATAATCACAACCTTTTTTGGGACCCTCCTAATATCTAACAAATGACTGAGGAGCGCAGATGGTTCGTCCAGTGCTACTCCAACTAGATCTTTCTCTCTCTGACATATCTGCCTCTTATATACGTGCGTGTGTGTGGGGTTGGGATGGGGTGTGGGGACTCTCTCTCATACACTTATTTTTCTTTGCTTTTCTTTTTCCCTTTTATGACTTTCCCTTCTATCTTAGAATTTGCGAATCCTAGCGATCCAAAGGTTGCTAATATTGTGTGGAATTTTTAGTGGCAGATTTTAAGAATTTAATCATCCAGCAATATTGGCTGTCTGATTTCAATATATATAAATATACATACATACATACATATATATACAGCTGCAGGATGATTCATCGATAGAATTGAAAATTTATTTTTCTAAGAAAAAACTGCAGTCTAGTCTTTGCCTTATTATAATTTTTGGTGAATCCTATGATGATTTAAAAAAAAATTTCTTGTCATTGTGTGAACTGCTACTGACTGGATGGGTAAACAGTGAACTAGGAGGAATATATTGTTATATGACGATGACATCAAATTTATTTGTATGCTTGAGCGAGTACAATTATGCATGACCGTTTAGTGTCGTTGATGAGAGATATGGATACAGATGTGCATGAGAATAATATAGCATAAAAATCTGTGTAGGACAGTTTTAAGTGTGCATATGCATATACCAAAACATTTATGTTGGATAGTTTTAGGTGCCTAATTCTTTGGTGTATTTAGTGGGTACTTGTGAACCTAAGTCCAACGTCTCAATGTGTGATTCTTTGTCTTATCTTAATGATAATGTGAAATGATCGTAATTTGGGATACTTAAAATTGGCAAGATCTCATAGGTAAGTGGTCTAAAGCCTTAAAAGAAAATTACATTTAGTCCTACATGCTGCAGCTTGTAGCTGGGTCTGAGGCCTGGTTGCTTAAGGTATGTTCATGTAATCTACAAGAGGAGCGTGCCAACTGAAAGCACATCTTGAGTAGCACTTGATTGTATTAAGCCTGGGGCTGCACATGAGCTCCAGCTTGACTCTACTCGACTCAAATAACTCAAGCTTGAACTCGACTCCAACTCGAATCGAGCTCGACTTGACAATACAACGTTGAGCTCGAACTCGACTCGCTTAACTCATTTATCTTAAGTGTGTCGTGTTCCTCTTAACTAGTTTAACTCAATTAACTTGTTTAGTTGCTACTCATTTAATTTATTTTTTTTATTATAATTCAATATTCGTTGTAGTCTATCTAAGTCCAGTTTAAAAGAGTCAAGTTACTACAACTCAAACTCGACTCATTTAATATTTTGAGATTTGAATTCGAGCTCAACTCATTTATAGACGGGTCGAGTTTTAACAAGCAAGTTTGAGTCGAGTTCGAGCTGACTCATCTCGTCGTGCAGCCCTATTGAAACCTAATTAAGCAGGACATGGATATCCTATCTTTATGAACTGATAGACTGAAAGAACGAACCATTGAGTGAATTGTGATTGAATGATCGAACAAATAAGTTTAATGAGATCTAGCTTACCCATAGTAGTATGTGATTAGTATGATTATTAGGAGACGTGAAATTGCATTCCACTAGTAAGTTCAATTAAAAAATTGTAAAGATCGGCCTGGCCAATAACATAAATAACATAGGTTGTAGGTGAGATGCACGTACAAGTACAACCCAGGTTTTGTGTTCATTGGATAGCATAATACTAGTGCTTCTTATGCCCTAGGTATCTATTGTATTTGTTGGTTATCCGTCATGTGAAGGCTCAACAAAATTTATTTTTCAGGAGGCAATTAGGAGAGCATGCACTCGCATTCTAGCGAAGAGAGTGTTCATTGTGCTGGCCTTCAAGATTGAAGTTTTTCATTTTTAGATTTTGGCAGTCTTTTACAAAGAAAATGTGAAAATATAAGTAAGGCCGTAGTGTCAACTGAAGGTGTCTATATATATGGTTTGCACATATGAAACGAACAACCCAAGTTTTGTGTTTATTTTAGTCTGCCACATTGCGAACAGTTTATAGTTACTGCTACGTTGCCAACAGTTGATATAGGCCAAACTGCTATAGGTTTTCACAATGTGTGTTTAGCACTGCAGACATGAATAAGCTTCAATAGTTTGCCAAATAGTTACGTTGCATGCTTTTACTTAAATCTTGTTCAGCTTATTGCTGCGAAAATAAATAGGGTGCTTAATTCTGTTGTTCACATGATTTGAAATAGCATGACGGAGGTTTATCATTTTTTTTAATTTAGGACTCGAGTTTATTTTAATTCCATTTCAGCAAGCGTAGAAGTTGTTTATGCTGAGATTGGAACTTTTCTCTGATTTCTGTTGTGGTTTAATTGGTATGTCTTGATTTTAGTTTATTATAACCTTATTTCAATCAATTTTTGCAGAATTTTTTTCCGTAGTGTTATTTCTTAGGTTAATGCAGAATTAGAGAATCTTTAAGATGGATTAGTATAGGATGCACCATATATTGTATTAACAGTTCAATCACAGTGATGTCATATCAAGCTTTGTTACCCAATAAGCAACAGGTTTGTGTGATTAAGTTTTGTTTTGTGGGAATCTGAAGCCTCCTTCCCAGATTTGCAGTGAAGACGCTTCTTCATTCTTCTTGACACTTTTAGCAGCATGTACGGTGGGAGTTGCACTGAGAACAGCTGGTGGTACGAAGAGATTTAGCAGATTATGTGATCTCTCAGAAGCTTACAGTAGATCTTGCGTCTCACAAATTCTTCGAAGTGATCTTACATCCTTAAATTTGTTGGATTTAACCATTTATTTGGAAAGCTGATTGGACAGTTTATGATCAACTCATAAGGTATTTTGTCTCTAATTTATCACAAGAGTATCATACTTTTTTCTGATAATTAGGAAAGGAAGAGATAAATTTAAATAATTCTTCTGATATAAAGAATGCAGGAATACGTTCTAATACTTTTATCTTACGCGTGACTCGACTGAGGTTGTCATGGCAGGTTCGTTTCTTGTCTATTTTGAAGAGAAGCTGGACTCATATTAAGAAATTTTAAATAGATGGTCGCTTACATGAGTTTTGAAGAAAATCATGGTATGTCTCAATAAATTGTTCCAGAAGACGGCAGTTTTTTAGTTTTGATTGGTTCCCGAGATGCTGCTTATGACAAAAAAGAGAAGAACAAGAAGAAGAAGAGGAAAACGCTGGGGTAGCAAGAAAGCATGGTATTGGCCCTCCATGGAGTAGAACAGACCCTGGTTTCTCTGCTACAGAGTTGGTGCACCAACCTTTACGTTCTCAAGCCCATCCATGCCCGTGTCTTCAGACACCAACTCCACCACCCCACCACCCTTATTGCCTCCAAGCTGCTAACTTTCTGTGCCATCTCCCCACGAGGTGACATCCACTATGCAAGGCTCATATTCAGACTTCTCGAGGACCCAAACATCTTCTTCTACAACATCATGATCAGGGGTTATGCTGTGAGCAAACATCCTGCAGAAGCAATGTCAATTTTTAAACTAATGAAGCAGAAATCTGTCAGCCCGGATGGCTTCACCTTCCCCTTCCTTCTCAAGGCTTGCTCCAGGATGTCCTCGACCGTCTCAGAAGGAGAATCTATTCATGTGCAAGTAATCAAGTGCGGGTTTCAATCCTACCTGTACGTTCAGAATGGTTTACTTCACTCGTATGCTGGAAAGGGTGTAATTTCTTCCGTACACAAGTTGTTTGATGAAATGCGTGATCCGGATGTGGTTTCTTGGTCCGCCTTAGTTCTTGGGTATGTGAAAGTAAATGACATAGAATCAGCGCGCCAGATCTTTGACAAGATGCCTCATAGGGATGTGGTTTCTTGGACGGCTATGATCAACGGCTATGCAAGGTTAAGATTTGCTAAAGAGGCACTTGAGTTGTTTTATCAGATGCAATCCACTGGCATCAAGCCGGATGAGGTTACTATGATCAGCGTTATCTCATCATGTTCTTGTAAAGGAGACCTTGAACTCGGGCTGGGCCTCCATAAATACATTGAAGATAATGGATTTGGATGGATGATCTCCCTTTGCAATGCTCTGATTGATATGTATGCTAAATGTGGCTGCATTGAACGGGCACAACTGGTTTTTGAGAGAATGCCCCACCGCAGTTTGATAACATGGAATTCAATGATATCGGCCCTTGCAGTGCATGGAAGAAGTCGAGATGCTCTTGCCCTTTTTGAGAAGATGAAGGGAGTCGGAGTGAGGCCAGATGGAGTCACGTTCCTAGCAGTTCTATGTGCGTGCACACATAATGGGTCAGTAGATAAGGGGCAACAATATTTTGAGAGCATGAAGAAGGATTATTGCATTGATGCTGGTATTGAGCATTATGGGTGTATGGTTGATCTTCTTGGCCGTGCAGGCCTCTTGGATGAAGCATATAGACTTGTGGTGGGCATGCCAATTCCCTGCAATGACAAAGTGTGGGGAGCATTATTGGGTGCTTGCAAGATCCATGGCAATGCCCAGATGGCAGAAGACGTCTTGAGACGATTGATTTTATTGAAACCAGATGAAGGAGGATATTATGTGTTATTGGCTAACTTATACATTGAAATGGAGCGGAGGGCAGATGCAATGAAGGTAAGGCAAGAAATGAAAGCCCGAGGGGCCAAGAAAAATGCAGGTTTTAGTAGCTGGATTGGGTAGCAAGAGCGAGGAATAACTTTGCTTCTGATCACAAGATGGTGGGTCCACTAAGCATATTCCGACCTTTATTATATATGTTGCTGAGATGTTTGATTTTTCCAAATCTCCCCAGACATGCAAGTGAGACACTGTCCTCGTTCCAAGATAAACTTCTATGAAATGCTTATTGTGGTACTGAGCACCCGAAGAGCATTAGACCAGTTTCTCAAGAAGATGCAGATGTGAAAGAAAACAGAAATGAGCAAGCTTGATTCCTTCACCTTCTGCTTCCCTTACAATGTGTGCCTAATCTGCTCTAACTGGCAAGATCTGCAGGCATGCACCAGATGGATTATGAATGTTGGTGGTTGGTAGACATGGTTGATAAAAAGTTATAGAATTTCCTGAAATATGCATGCAGGAAAATGACAGTGCCATATGGACCAATCAGCATTCGTCGTGGCATGTGAACTCTGGTCATTCAAAACAATTAGTATCTACAATGAGTCAATGGTTATGAGGTTGTCCAGAACATTCACGTGAGGTTTGTTTTTAAAAAATAGTCTCAATATTTGTTTCTGCTTTCTTTGACGTCGCATCTTGACTCTTTTCTGCACGTTTGCCAAACACTAAGGGAATACCTATTTGGTGATATGAGAGCTGGCACTTACATGAACCCTTTCTCCCTACTTGGGCAATTTGGTCAGTCTTGTTGTGCTCTTCAACTGTTTGATGTTATGGTTGAAGAAGGATGCCAACCTACTACAGAAACTCCATACCACATTATTTCTTGACAGTAAATTTTATTATTGCATTTGAGCTTGCAAAAACTGTTGAGATAAACAAGGAGGAAGCTGAGCTGACCAAAGATCGTGCCACACATTTGAATATGGATAAGGCCAAATCAGATAGATGCAATCAGTTGAAGATTGACAAAAAGTGAGAGGGATCTAGATGCGTTGAAAAAAAAGGATGAGGATGAGCATAGCTGTAGAAATGATAACAACAACTGTGAGTCTGTTGTACGAGATATATCTTGTAAATCATGTGAAAGAAAAATGCATCTACCTTGCCTCTCCCTTGTTGATTGAAGATAGATAGGGGAAAAGGGAGAGAGAGAGGTCCTATAGTGGACGTAGATCATACATTGGGACCGAATCAGTCTAAATCTTGTGTTGTCTTCCATGCTTATTCTTTTGTTTTTCCTTGCTATCATTTTGTTATTGTCATAACATAAGATTCAAAGGCGACTTACTCTTCAGCATTTGTTTGGTTTTCTGCTGCTCCCATTGTGCAATGGAATGCTTTTGCCTCTTTGGTGTCCATCAAGTTAGATTGTAACAACTTCCTTCTCTGGCGTTCACAAATTCAGTCTGTGATGATCAGCCAAGACCTTATGAAGTTTGTCGATGTGTCTCATCCTGTAAGGAAGGTACTAATGAAACCAAATCCTGCCTATGCCTTGTGGCAATGCAAACGTCAGCTCACTTTCGGCTGGGTCAAGGTGACAATGACTGAGGCCATGCTCTGTCAAATCCTCAGTACCCTACTGCCCATATAGGCCTGGTTCATGTTAGGGAAAGCCCATGCTTCTTAGTGATACTTGTATATCTTCTAGTTAAAACACAGTCTTCAAAATGCTAAAAAAGGAGACAAGAAGATTGCTGCATCTCTCAATCATATAAAGTTTTTGGCTGATTGATTTGTTGCCATGGGTGAGATTGTGAAAGAAGATGACTTGGTTTATATACGTTAAATGGGTTATCCATAGAATATGGGAGCTTTATTATTACTGTTTCAACCCTTCAAAAATTTCCATCCTTTCTTGAACTGTATGATATGCTTGTTACTATGAAGTATGAACAATGCCTAGACCTTTTGAATCCTACATTGTTGGTCTCTACTGAAAAATACTTCAGTGGTCTTCTCTCAGCAAGATAGAGGCCGGGGTTGGTTTAGATGATGAGGTTGTTCCCATGGTGTGGGAAACCAGTCCAGTAATGGCTCCTGCAATTTCAAACAACTAAATAGCACTAAGAATGGTCAAGGAGAATAGAACTAGGTTGTGTCTCAATTCTGTGGCAAGAAAAACAATACTTCTAGGGTTTTTTACACTATAGTTTTTTGCTGCAGCCATGAGCATGAATTCAAATCCATCCTGGGTTGCTGATACTGGAGCCTCACACCAGGTATTGGGTTCCACCACAGTCCACAGGCACGACTGAGAAACAGGAAAGCAGTTCTTCACAAGGCCTTGTGATCTGCAATGGGTCGACTTTTCCGATAGCAAGTAGGGGTGAGGTTCTTTTTGGACAACTGGTCATTTAAATTGAATAATATTTTACATGTGCCTGTAATTTCACAGATTTTAGTTTCAGACTTTCAGTTGCAACTTGCAAGGTTTTTGAAATGATAATGGTTGTTATTTTGAGTTTGATTATACTGGTTTCTGAAATGCCAAACGTTATTTTCAAAGAGTTCTCTTGTTCAGGGAACTTTCAAGGATGGGCTTTACAGATGGCCAACAGAGGATCATGGACCCAACTGCTAAGTTTTTTGCTCATACTGGTAGTGATGCTTCAGAGTTAAAATAACGTTTGGCATTTCAGAGTAGGACAGCCAAACAATGAAGTTGTTGAGTGCTTGTGAAAATGTGAATCTGTTGAACGAGATATATCCTGTAAAACATGTCAGAATGGCTAATAAAAAGCTCATCTACCCCTCCGCTGTCCTGTTGATCGAAGATATATACATATACATATACATATATATATATATATATATATATATATATATATATATATAGAGAGAGAGAGAGAGAGAGTCCTTATAGTGGACGTAGGACATACATTTGTGACTGAACCATTCTAAATCTTGTGTTGTGTCTCTTGCTTTTTTTTCTCCTTGCTATCATTTTGTTATTTTCAGAAAACGCTATAGGAAATGTGTGAAATGACTCAGATGGCCACTAGGTAACAACCATTGAAATTGTGTTTGTGAAAAGCCTGGTGTACGTGTAGTCTTGTTGTAAAAATGATAGCTAAAAGTTGTATTATTGCAGTTATACATTCATCAAAACTTATTTGATAGCAATGATGTTTAACTCGGTCATGTGGATGTAAGACATACTTTTTTATGTGTTCAGAATTGTCATATTGTAGGACATATTGGAGGTCGTGTTTGGCAAAGAAAAATTACCAGATTCTTAACGTGTTTGGTTCACAAAGAAACTGCTAGGCAATCATAAATAGAAACTATTAATGACCCAGCGCAGTTGTGATGAACTTTGTACCACTTGATCTTTTATTTGTTTATTTATTTGTTATCTTAAAACTAGAACTAGACTAATCTTCATCCTTGTTATCGTTGTGAAATATAGGTTCATCTACTCATATTCCCTAATTAGCAGAGTCATCTGTTACCTGTGCATTTACTATCTTGTCCTAAATGTGTGATGTCCTGGATGAGTATATGGTCTGTCAATTGGCTTAATTTTGTAAATGTTTCCATTTGTTCAGGTACTGTCAGTTCTCAAGAGATCAATGGAAGCTGGTGCATCTAGGACAGGTACTTTCCTTGTCGCCCAGTTGGCCCACTCTTTCGGGATGCTATTCCCAGGTGCCTTCTTCATGTGCATTTTGACACCAAATCCTTAAATTTGTTCTGTGTGTAACAACATTTTCCAACAATAGCTGGGCTTACACGTAGACTCGCCCACTAGCCTACATCCACGGTCTCTGCAAGCACTCTCTTAATCGTTAGAGGCTGCAGGTTCCGCTATATATGTAATGAGAGTTTACAAACGGATGGATACTCTTGCCGACAATGGATCACATTTTTTGGGCTTGATTTGGCAAGAGTCTCTTTATCATGCACAACACCATATTTATCTTCTACTTTTTTACCTTTAGAAAGGTCTATTGTGATAGACACTGATATCCTTGTGATTGTCTATCTCAACCCCTTGCGCCTTGGAAACCTTTTTTTTTTGGGTGGTGAGTCCACATTTGGCTGTTTTTTTGCCTGCACTTGTGAAGATCTTGTCTGCTACTTCATGAGCAGTATATGTAAGGTAGCATGTGAACAGCACGTCTTCAGTTCCATTCCCACAGGTGCTACTCCCCTGTGCCTTATCAAAGGTTGTGTTCAATTATAAATCTAATTAGTCCGATTCAATGAAAACTTGGAATCCGGTTGATAACTTGTAGAATTCTAAAATGATAATATAGATTCTCTTATCAAATTCGATTAGCACTAGCCCGACCTTGGCTTCTGTATTTCGGATCCAATCCACTGATGATATTCCCCAGCTATATGATTCTCAAAGGGTTTGGATACCTCATTTTGCCAACATTGACATTGGACTAGCAAAGGCGTCTGATGTTCTGAATGATTCTAGGCTAGAAAGCAAATGTCACTGCTCTTGGTCAACTAGGAAACGAAGTTGTAAATGCCAATACGGATGAGATGAAGGAAAAGTTTGGAGCAGAAATACATATACACGTGCATATGGAGTATAAAAGCAGAACCTGCATAAGTTTGCATACAGAAGCACATAGAATTTGGATGGTAGAGATTTTACCTGTTTCTGCATGCTTGAGAAGGGCGACACATAGTGGCAGAGTTAGAAATTTTTAGCTAAGAGGCACTATTTTAAAAATTCTCATTCCTCAAGGGCATATTATATATATGAATGTACAACTAGTAAGCCAAATTCGAACGCAGTCACATGGAGCTTGACTCGAATCACAAAAATAGCGGCAGAGTTAGAAATTTTTGGTTAAGAGGCACTATTTTAAAAATTCTCATTCCTCAAGGGCATATTATATATATGAATATACAACTAGTGAGCCAAACTCGAGCGCGGTCACATGGGCTAAATTGGACTCAGCTGGTTCAAGATCATGTAGCTTGTTTATATATATATATATAAACGAAAACCACAAAAATGGTGTTAGAATTCATAAAAAAAATTACCGGCATGTCGAGTCAAGCTCGTGTAACTTGAACTCGATTCATTTATAGCTTGGGTTTTAACTCAAGCTCAAGTCGAGCTTGCTCAGGTGAGTTCGAGTCAACATGAAGTTGGCTCAACTCATTGCGCATCCCTAATTATATATATATAAGTAAACAGATAATTTTAAGGCATCTATATAAAACTAAATAAACAAAATTATGGGGCTGATGTGGGCTGTAGCTCCGCTATTGGTGACGCAGATAGATGAAACCAGTAGCACACCCATAGATGAGCATAAGTGCCGGATGCTGCGGATGTGCAGTGATTAGACTTCAACTGGATTTTAACACTTGATTTTACCGTTCTTCTGCATCAGTGCACAATCAATGGGAAAAAGGAGTAAATAAGGCATATGTGATAGCCCACAAAAATACGTATTTGAAAATAAAAACTAAAATGTGGAGATGGATTAATGGTCTTTGCTGGCACTGCTGTGATAATTCTTATTATCTTCTACATAATTTGCAGAATCACAATTTTTAGTGCAACAGAAAGTCTAATTAGATTTTCCAAAACATCATTCAGGTGTGTGACATTAGAACGGTCATGTGTGTGCTGCAAATGTTCACCTTGTCATCCACTTTGAATGTTTTCACAAGTTAGAATAACCTTTATTACCACTATATGAACTTTTGTTTACAAACAATGTACCAATTATTTGTGGAGTTTGAAAATCTATATGAACTAGAGGTGAAGTGATCTTTTTTGCATCACCAAGTTCTTTATTTTACATTAAGATTCCAAATATCATAATTGCTTTGAGCAGCCAACAGCAACTTGAAGAGCAGAGGCAGCTGAGAGTTAATGGCTGTCAAAGTCGGCTGTGGGAAAGCCATCTTTCCACCATGGCGAGACACTCCCTTGGTTTGTACTCTGGAGCTGTGTGACCTCCTCCCTGCATACACAGTAACGTTCAAAAGTAGAAAAATGACTTCCATCTAATCTGAAAGAGAGAGAGAGAGTGAGGTGTGATGCTTAGTGTGGGAGCCATGCATGGGTTGGTGTAGGCAATTTTTATTTCATATTATCACCTCAGTGTGGGAGTCATTTACGGGCTAGTGTGAGTAATCTTTATTTTCACATTACCATGTTCAAATATTTCCTCTGTTACTGTTATATATATATATATATATATATATAGATAGAGAGAGAGAGAGAAGTCTCTGAATATCTATGAATGAGCGGCCCTCCAGAAAATTTTATGCGTCCACAACTGGTGATGATTTCCCAAAGAACGAGCTTGGAATTTTTGTAAACATCAAAATATATTTTGCACTGTGTACTACTATGAAAAGACAAGTGTAAGCTTGTGTGGGCAATTTCCTCACGGATTACATAAATTACTTATTTATATATTAGTAGGTAATAGCAATTTATTTAGGCGCCATTTGATTATTGGCACGCACAATGATGTCCCTTCAAATATGACAATTTGTGAAAGGTGGCCCCTCTAAAATATTTTTCTGGCACTGACTGTGGTGGGGGATTGTACTCATCAATGTCATTTACATATTCTTATGTTCTTTCAAGCTTCCAGCACACGTATACAATATTTTAAAATATTCAAAATTAAAAGTAACTAAGTGGTTTTTTTAAATTTAATTAATATTTTGGGTTTTGCAATGTTTTCGTGAGAAAGTTAATAGCGGACTCGTGAATATTTCATGATTTTCTCTTCGTACAAATGTTCTAATCTTTGGATTTCCAATTTTTTAACAAAAAAATCTGATTATTAAATTACCCTCACTATATATAAGCCCAAGGAATGGGGCCCATCGATATTTTAATGGTCATAAAACCTTGACCATATACATTTTTGAACATGAAGCTGCCCTTGATTAACAAAAAACAGCTCATAATATATGTTTTTTTATATAGTCCAATTCATTAATGCTTTTTATTTTTTCCAATATTCACATTTCATAACCTCATGAATGAATTTGTCCTTAGTGAACAAGAACCTAAGATCGCAACTTGAGAAGAGAGACATGGACATGAAAGTATATATCATGTCAAATGTAAATGGAGATATAAGAAACAATACCATGTCAATTAAACTTATTTGAATTTCTTCATGCCACATTTGCATGCCTGGTATTCTACTGTAGCGATGAAACTAAAATTCAAAATCTCAGAAAAACAACAACGAAACAAGGATGGAATTATAATGCTAGGTTCTTTTTGGAAAATATGGCATTTTAGTTCCAACATTAAAGTTTCACCTAAACAAGCAGTCGCAGAGCAAAAAAAAAAAAAAAAGGGTTGGAAGAGCATTTGTTTAATAGTTATATTTGGTGGGGCACTTTAATATATATATAAGGATAAATGTTTAAAGATGCTTGTTTAAAACTAAATAAGAGGGACTGACATGCGCAACTGTCCATAGCAGTCACCAAGTGGCGGACCGCCACTGCTTTTTTTCTGCCTATAGCAATTTCTTTAAAGATCTTACGGTGTTTTCTTCCCCTTTGATGGTTTTAGTTATAGTTAGCAATAGAATTTTAATTCCACGCAGATTCAAACATGGAATTAAAATATTTAGAACAATAGTTCCAGATAATCACATACAATGTGGTATTTGGAACCTCAAACTTTTTGCTCCACCGAACAACAGTTTGGTATTAAATCCTTAGCATATGAATACCAAACATTTTAATGCCAAGCATTCAAACGTGACCTCATTGTTGCTCACATAATAAGAGAATCACCCGGGATTTATATTAGTTTATGGATTACCTTCAAAGTTGCGAATGTGACGTCATGATCATAGCTTATCGTGAATCTGCATAAACAGAAAAGCAAGAACTAAGACACGTTTCCATTTACTTGATTAATGGTTAATTTATTCTCATCAACCTTGGTGTGGAAAAAAGAAAAATGAATTAAGTGCTTGGTTACATATACTTACCCTGCTATTTGGCCATCGACCCACCAAGACCTCCATGCATCATTGACTGTGTAATTCAAAGAAGCAACCCATCGCCGGGTCCCGACGAACGGAACCGCTGCATCATGATCGCCGCTGTAACATGGTATCAACCGGTTACACACACATACGCTGCCCCACGCCTGCAATATCCGCCATCGATCACCCTCCTAAGACGATGATCGGTGACGGAGCTAAAAATTTTTTATTAAAAGGTAATCTAAGTTTAAGTCTGAAATTTTAAGAGTTACTCATATATAAAAAATTAAACTGAAAATTAACAAAGTTTCTACATAGTAAATTTTGTTGGCTGGTGTGGGCAATTGCCCACACCATCTAGTAGGGTGCTGTGCATGGAGGGCGTATATATATATATATATATAAAACTCTTGAGTGCATGACTTATAAAAAATCATCTTCGCCATTGATATTTCTAAACTGATAGAAAATTAAAGAGAAAAATAAGTTAAGATATTTTAATCATTTAACATTAATTAATAACTTTTGTTGCGAATGAGGGCCTGTGTTGGCCATGAGAAGGAGAGATTTGAAAGACAAAAAGAAAAAGGAAAACTTGTGTTGTCTAATGCTCGATGAGAATAGTCATGGTCGAAACATGGAGATAGAAGAAAGGTTTGTGCATCGACTCCTCTTTATTAGTGTGCCGATCAAAGTCTATCGTCGGTTTGGTTTTTGTGGGTACTATTCTTTTAAACTATAAAGGGTAGATGTGTGACTCTATTTTTGACAGGTATACTTTTCTACACTTAGATTCTGAAATAACCTTGAACTCAAGAGACAGAAGACATGAAGAAGCCGAACGAGAAGTGTGCATCAACCTCTTTTTGCTAGTGCACTGACTGATGAAAATCCTTTTTTTTTCAATTATTGAGACTGTTATTTTTCTAAACCATAAAGGATGAATGTGTATAAAGGATGAATGTGTGATACCCTACCTAATGGTATGTCACTGCACACCTTAAAAGCAGTGAAACGAGAGAAGGACTTCGACCTTTTTGGGTTATTTCCTTCCTCCCCACTTTTTTTTTTTTTTAAGCAAAATGCAAACTGAAAAATAAAAAACTATAGTCCATAACTGTGCCTTTAATTGGGACGGTCCTTTCAATACACATCCAACTGTTTAAATGGTTCCATTTTAATCTTGGCTGTTAAACGCCTCATTCCATCAACATAATTGATGGTTCACCAGTGCGATGTGAAAAGTTAAATTATTTTAAACTCACGTCCAATTTAAAAAGTTATCATGAAATCCAAGTAAGCCTGAGCGTCCAGCCAGGCACTTGGTACCGGGACCGACTCGACACCAATTCGGCCCAATAAAAATATTTTTTAATATTATTTTGATTGACTTTTATATATAATTAATATTTTATACATCACACTGGTATAATTAATTATAATAAATATAACTAATTGTATAAATTATTAATTATATAATTATTATAATTAATTATAATAAATATAATTAATTGTATAAATTATTTAATTATATATAAAAATCAATCAAAATAAGCCCAAGCTAAGGTTTCAAGCTGGACCCGAGCTCAGGTTTTGGATGTCGGGCCGACTTGATGCCCCTGCCTAAATACAAGGTATATATTAGATTTTAATTAGAAGATTTCACAAACGGATATTGAACAATAACTCTTACCCATTATCAAAGTACTTGGAGAATTGAGCAATAAAATAATTGTAATTGCAATGCGGAAACGTGATTTACCTATAAACCAGTAGACGGTAGCCTCTACTTGTAAGATCCTTGTGATACTTGAGTGCACTCTTCACATCTTTGTGATAGCTGCGTTGGATGATACTCCAGTTGCACCTCACCCATTCTTCTATTGTGTCCTGCTAACCCTTAGCTTAGTGACTTTGAAAGCTAATGCATGCCTCTCTCTCTTTCTCTGTCTGTCTCTCTCTAGAATTTCATCTTTACAATGGTAACGGCAGAGTCAAAAAAATTTTATTAGGAGCGTGAATCTATACTTTCAAAATTTATAATTTCTTAAAATATTTATGGGCTAAATGATTTTTTTTGCAAAATTACATGTAATTTTTTTCTTTTTTCAAATTTTGAGAAGAGGCTCCTCCCCTAGTCGAACAATCGTACAACCAATAAATAAAAATTTTGAAAAAAAATGGTAGAAACCCCAAATTTTCAAAAATTTTACAAGGGCCCGACAAAAATTTTAAAAAGGTTAATAGCTAAATTTTAGATTTCTAAAACTTGAGTGGGGAGAGGTTGGGGGCATGGCTCCTGCTGGCCCCTCCTTCTCTTCACCCCTGTTATCTGTGTTTGTGTGTGCATGTATGTGGGTTTTTTGCTTTTTGTACATTACCTTTGGGATGTGCAAGGCATCCCTCACGCTCTCATCGTTTGCCCAATATTCCAAAAGAGAGTAATATTGTTCCTGTATGAGAACACTTTATGTAAGTCAGCATTTCAATGTTCATACACATGCACACACAAATACACACAATTTTAAGTAGCTTTAGGAGGTAGGTAACAAAGAACAAAATTATATTTAAACACGGGCAGAGATGGGACTTTTGTTTTAGGATGGCCAAATGTGTAGGACAGGGACCAGTATATGTTTTGAAAATTCTTACGGGGCCAGAATTTATTTTCAAAATATATTGTAGGGTAAATTAGAAAGTTGCAAAATTTTAGAAGGGAGATGCCCCGAGGCTCTGCCCCTATAATTAATAGATAGATCTTCTCTCCGTCTCAGGTCGTCTCAGGTCCATAGGTCTTCTCAATTGGAATATCTCTTATATGGATAATACACATTCTATTTGACTGAGCTTAATTCTAATTGAAGCAAACAATGGAGGCCGGTTTGTTCAATTACCAAGAGACACTGAATTCTCTTATGTATAGGCCCTCCTGAAAGGAGAAGGAAGCCTGCAATGCCAACATATCTAATTCACCGACGCGGTAGTACCAATTTTGGGAGTGTTCAGTGCCAAAGTCACTGAATGGGTAAGTCGTTAATCCCTAACCTAAAACTGTCTATGGAATGTACTTTATCTGCTAAGTTATGGGCAAGTATTTTACCAGCATTAAAAGACACCTTTAAGAGGTCATTTGGCATGAGGACATTATGGGAGTGTCTTATGAATCTACCTTAGCGTTCTTGCTTTCAAACGACCTATAAAGTACACATTTTTATGAACGTTACGTTCTTATCCCAGAAAATATGGGGTGATTATGTCCAGATACCATGTTTTCTAAAACAATATTATAATGTTGGTATAACAAGTGGTTTAAGAATGTAGATTCCAACAACACAATGTTTTTCATATCAAACACCTTCCCAAGGTTATGGACCTAGTTGATCCCCTAACTAGTCTTTGGTATGGATAGCCAATCAAACATGCCTTAAAGAGTAGTTTCCTTATTGTAAAAAAAAAAAAAGAAGCAAGTCACAATGTTCTACCATTTTGAATTTGAAACGAATGCATGCGTCCAGTAAATCTGGAAGATAGCCAATATTTTATGATTTATTGCATGTCTAATGTTGAACCCAGTCCAATAGCTGATCGCGCCTATAAAGTCTCATTCTTTATAATTCAAGCTTATCCCTATTGTACAAGGCAATGGACAAAGAGGCGAAGCCAAAAAATTCTCGCTAAAGGGGCATTAGGTATAAAATTTAAATTTTATAATAGCCTCAATGTATAAATGAGAAAAATTGCTCAGAAATATCAATAAAAAAGTAAAAAGTTTATTGGGGTATATGTGGCAAGTGCCCACACGAAACTCATACCCCGCCTCGCAGGGACGGAGCCAGAAATTTTTCATAAGGGAGAGGGGAGGGGGGGGGGGGGGGTGTAAATGAAAGTTTCTAAATTTTGACTAGGATTGAAATATCATTTTTCAAAATTTTGATAGAGAACAGGAGAAATTTTTTTAAAAAAATTTTGAGATGGGGCCAGGGCCCATGCGGTGTATCTTGGCTCCACGCCTTCTGCCTCGGACCCTTTCATCCTGAATGCGATTTGCACATCCCATTATTAATAGTCCTATAGTTATTAAATGTACAAAACTAGTGAATTCAACAATTTTTAATATGATCAGATTCACCAAGAACACCCTACGCCAAACATTAATTCCTACTTGACTTGCTGTTCATACTTGGATTGATTTTCTTATCAAACGTGACCACGGAGATATAACACAAGAATCATGCGCAAGATTATCCAAGTAATTGACACCCTAGAGAAAGAGAGAAAGAGATACCCGGCAGTGCACCGAAGGAACAAAGGACTGTGGCAGCCTCAAAATTAGATGAGAATCTATTTGCGCGCCATAGCTTCTTCTCATGTTGGGGATGAATGAAAGAAGGCAATTGGGCTCTAGGATGTTGTTTGTGTTTATCCCATTCACACACTGCAACTTCCTTTCATTGTTAATTGTGATTGTAATAATCTTACTGACGAAGGCTAGGAACCCACATGAAATAATATTGCTCATTAACTGACCTGATTGACTGCATAGATGTTCTTAGCGCACTCGGCGTTTCTTGCAATGTCATACCTTCCTCCACAACTTTGCTCAGCTTCCTATCAGATTTGCAGTAGAAAAAGTGATTATTCTTTGGTGATTTAAGCAGACCAAGCTCTTTATTAGATCAAAACCTTGGTTAACATTATAAATCACCAGTCCGTTCAACACTTAGACATGGAAGTTCTACTTCCAAAGTTGAATGAATTGATTCACTAAAAAAGTTTGGAGTCAGATTAGATATGGAAGCTTCACCCACCTTGTACAGTTCTTCTGAAATGAGTCCCA
Organism: Nymphaea colorata; assembly: GCF_008831285.2. NCBI lineage: Eukaryota > Viridiplantae > Streptophyta > Magnoliopsida > Nymphaeales > Nymphaeaceae > Nymphaea > Nymphaea colorata. The sequence continues at coordinate 5,023,535 of NC_045140.1, forward strand.
TGCCATATGCAAATGGCACAAACAAACCATCAAATTTGTGGTCAGTGTACGGATTGCCGAGAATATAACCCTACAATACATTTTGTCAAGATTGAAGCCGTTCAACACATTCGTCAATATTAACTCATTATTACTTGAACATGTAAGAAAAGGTAGCTACCAAACCCTCATATATCAGAGTTTCATGGTAATCGTCTACGTTTTTTATTATAAGGAGACAAGACAGTAGATATCCAGTTGTAAATAAACTAATTAAATTGTTCTTTTCAAGAGTATGAAATGCCTCTCAAATGATACACGTGGTTCGTTTAAGGAAACTCATTTTTTTTCTCTTTTCTCTTTAAAAGGATACTAAAAAACAACATTACTTCTAAATTTAAAACTTAATTTCCATGTCTGAGTCCCTTAGAATCAATAGCCTAGATGATTCCATCAGGTCTGGTGTTTACATGTTTCCATACACATATACACACACACACACACAAACAGGCTGACACCATTGTGGTTGGATTGCTGAAGCTTGAAAAATCATGGCTACTGAAAAAAAAAATTTGATTATGGTATAGATTTTTCATATTATAAACTCAAGCTTGTACAGTTAGACTACATAGTTGGGTGGTCACATTTTTTTGAGAAGGGCCAGGATGGCCAATTAACTGAAAACTTCTTCCCGTTATAAATAATAAAGTTAGGAGATTTGCATTACTACAACCATAACAACTTAAGTATAATTAAAGCAAATTGGGAATTAGGGTACCCCTTATGTAGTTTGCCCATTGAAATTTAATTATTCATGTATCAAACTATAGCCAATTGTTCATGAAGACATAGCTTCAGAACAATGATTTGGAATGTGCACGAGACTGTCAAAGTAACTTGTTTCTACGTCAGTTCATGATATGGATATACTGCCTTTGTTTAGGAGATTCAAAGAAAAAACCAGTCTTGAACCTACTTGAGAGTTGTAACGAAATAGCTTCAAGATGCTCTGTGAGAAAACATTGAGATTCAAGAAGTCCAAATGACAAATGAATTTATATGAATGATACGAACCTCGAGATTCACGAATGGTTGATACCCTTCTCTGTTTCCTGCAACATGCATACACATTGGTTTCATTTGATCAATAATGAATGAAAATGCATAATTTTCCTGCAGGGACTTTTTTTAATTGAAACGGGAAAACACACAATAACTCTTTTGACTACATTCAATTGGAAAACTTGATTGCCAGCCCTAAATCCAATCTATAACCTTTAGGGTCCATTTGGCAAATGAAAACTATTTGAAGAATCTTGAACACATTTCAATGTGTTATATGAATCTGTCCTAATTTTTTAGCCATATTTATAAAAAAGTTACATATTATTCTGTTTGCCAAATAGACACTTAGGAGTATAAGTAGCAAGTCTCTTTTATGCACATATACACATATATTGGGTGTGATATAAGACCTGACTGAATATGGGAACATTGGTAAACTAATGCATAGAAAACTATGTAACTCTTTTTGATGAAAATCCACAAGGGTGGTTGCAGACTCCCAGTTTCATTGCCAAGTGATAGACGTTAGGTTACAGCCATGAGCTAAATCTACTATCTCATAATGGAAGAGAGGGCCCGCCTCTCTATCACTTCTTTATCAAAATAGATATAATAAAAATAGAAAGCATTTACCCATATGCCAGTAGATTCTAAGCTTGGGCATACAGGCAATCCAAGGAAGCCTATTATTTAAGCTCAACATTCATTTTATTATCTGTAATAGTTGATGCATCTTCTGCATTGCTGGTTCTTTCTTTCTAGGTTAGTTGTTGTAGGTTAATGCTATGTTGTTATCCTGGGGAAAACTATAATTTTCAGGAGATGTCCAATATTATGGTGCTTTTATAATTTATTTTGCTTATACTGTAATCAATAGGGATTTTATGTGTTATGGATTGCTTGAAAGAGACTTTCCATTAGGTCTATAAAATTCAATTTCTTGTTGCATCCATCTTTGATATAAGACTTCAATAGTGTTATTCTCAATGCCATTATGTTTCCTTTGGAGCTAACTGATAGAGTTCAGCAATTATGGCTACAGACATGATTTTAAGCTGTAATCTTTCCTTAGTTTAAACATATGCATATGACTGCCTAGTTCAGATTTTTAGCTTCGCCACTAATTCAGCATTTAGATCAGTAGCTTCATCTTTCATGGCAAGTAGGTGTACTCTGCTAAGCCATTTGCTTGGGGCAATACCAAAAGATGAAGTTATTGGTGAGAGACCAGGTTGTTAGTTTGATTCTTGTGGGTGCTATTCTTCCAAATTGCAAAGGATTATAGGTGTAATTTTTAAGTTGAAGGGAATAATTATAAGTTCAACCTGGTCTTGACATAATTTTAGACCCGAGGGGTAGGGGGAATGAGAGGAGGCTTCGGCCTCTGACTCGGGCAATAGAATTCCCTCCCGCTCACCTAAAAGTCATTCACTTATTTATATATTGGTGCCCCTTAGCTATTACCATAAGATGGTTGGGCTGGTGGTAGCAGTGATGTTGATAAAAATGAGGTGGTCATGATCAGGGCCACAAATAAACTAAACATGAAAATGGAAATGAAAAGGAACTTGATAGATCTGGCTATAGTATATGGCCCATTTGTTGTCAGTGTACCCATGGAAGTAGCAAGTGCATTGATAACCAAGTGAACAATGATGGTCATCCTCAGTCAATACTGACCATGACATTATTGTAAAGTTAAACAGTGTAATATTTTGTGGTTTTTGTGTTCTAAGGTTGGGTCAATCCTTGATCTCTTTTTGCTAAGGCTGTTGGTGGTCTTCCCTTTTTCTTTAAAAAGCCTATTGGTCTTAATAAAGGTAGAAGGTCTCAACCCCAAGCAAGTGTCTTACTTCAAGTGTAGAGTGTTACTTACCATTGGCAATTTGCTGGACCAGAAAAGGAATTGGTCGGCCGGAGTATGAATCTCCCGCAACGTAAAATGGATTTGAACGAAACTCCGGGAATTGGTGCAGCCACTGATACCAAAAAGGAGAAGAATGAAACTACATGTACCTAATCATGTATAATTAAATTAATCTTTGTGCTTGGAGCAATGAAGCAGAGGTAAAACCAAGGTGTGTCAAGAGATTGTCGAAATCATAAATTGAATTAACAAATCCTTCTCTCTCTCTGAATTTTTTACCTTCACCAAGAACATGTAATTGTCATTGCTAGCTTTGAAGTCTCCTGTCAAATAATCTTCTTTGGTGTTGGAATAAGAGAAGCCAGTTCCAGTAGGTGCATCCAAAAATATGACATTTGAAACCTACAATTGCTTTAACACAATTTAGAGCAATATATTTGACACTCAAAATAGAGACTGGCCACTACCAGCCCCCACCCCTAAAGAATAACACATATGTCAATTAGAAATGATATTTTGACATAAAAGCATGTTTATACGATTACTAGTGCAAAAAGTAATGTTGAAGAGATAAGATGTTTCAATTTTTGTGTTGAAAACTGATTCTTTTTTCAGGAGAAGTGAAAATCATTTACTAGGATAAATTTGATGTAACTTAAGTTTATTTCTTTGTATACTATTAAGGGTACTGCTTAATATGTGAATATATCAAGTAAAAATTTCAATTCTAACTTTATCAACTAAATAAATTACACACGCAATATGAAAAATCCATGAATGGAAAAGGAAAAAATGTTGACAATATATATATATATATATATATATATATATATATATATATAATGATTCTCGTTATCCTGTGTCACATCTTCAAATAGCCAGGCCATCCATCTAAAACATATAGATGACTGAAAGAAAAACAAAAAAAAAAGTGTGAACTATTAGTACATGATTAAAATGTCTCGTTCATTTTTTTCTCTTAACCTTTTATTATGATAGATCGAACAGTCATGATTTGATTAGATAGCTGCTGACTCTAAAAAGCCAAAGTCATATATATATATATATCATGTTTCTCTTTTTTTTTTCTATTAGCCATTTATCTTGGTAAATTGGATGCTCTTTAAATTGGATGCTCTTGATTTATATATATATCTTGTTATCAGCCTACATCAGCTAACACGAGTAGGTTTCATTTACTATATATTTACGTTGCATTGGATTCAACATGGATGTCAAATCCCAAGAGAAGTGAAATCCACAACAGTTGTTCAACATCCACCTGTAACGTGAATCTTAAATCCATACTGTGGTGTAGATCCACGGTAATCTTAAATCACCGCAAATGTGCACGACGTTGTTGAAGATAAGATTTGAACGGAGGAGAATAAGCGGTTGCTGACCTTGGTCCACGAGTAAGGATTGAGGACCAGCCGAGGCAGACTTCCATTGTACTCTCTCTCCTCGAACTTCATCGGTCCTGCCAAAAAGAGGGCGACAAAAATCAAATCAGTAGAAAACAACAGCTCTTAATAGAACTGCTGTGTCATGTCCACATCAACACCGGATTGCACGATTTTCTTTTCATTATCTTTTTACTTTTGTTTTTCTGCCACGATTTTCTTCGATCCTCAAGGAAGAAGGAAGGCCTTTCTTCGGACAGCATCCCTTTACCCAATGAACTTTTTATTTTATTAAATAATTGTATTTCATCATTAATTTTCTAACAATTGATGAAGGATTCATTTGATCGCATGGGGCGGTTCAATGTTACGGTTCCCGGATTGTTAAAATGTAAAAAAAAAAAATCAGTAAAAGAAAAGTCACTAGATTGGCATATTAGCCACTGTTTATAGTACTGGTTTAAATTTACTTTAATGATGATTTATAGTCTTTTTTTAGCAACAATTTTTAAAATTTGATCTGTCCAACAACTATCACAAGCACTCACTAGTGTGTATCATTTTTAAAGTTTATATTGCAAGATGGGAACTGATATTTACAAAAGTACCGTGGTTGGAAGGGGCCATCACACCTAAAACGCCTAAATTAAGAAGGCGTTTGATGTATGGAATATGAGGCTTCCATTATTCCTTAGGATAGGAGTCAGGAATTTTTTTATGAGTGGCACTGTAGCAAAGATTTATCAGCAGAATTTCAAAGATACTGGAAGCACTGGTAAGGATTCATTACCAGCGCAGTTTTAGCGCTGACTCGCTTGGGTCCTAACTCGTGGCCTAGTAAAAGGACGATCCCAAACAAACTCAAGCGATTCACGAGCCACTTGCCGAGTTGGCCAACAATGGGACCAACTTTGATGCAATGGGATACTTTTTCCTTTGGTATTTTTGAGCTTTTTAAGGATAATCTAGTCATCAAAAAATCGTTTTTTTGCATTAATTTTCTAGTCTTGTCATTGTAGGGAGGCTGGTGTAGTACTCCTTATTAAGCAAGGTCTCATAAGCTTTTCGAGTTCTTTGTAAAATCACTCACAAAGCATGTGAAAAGCAATTTTCTAACATAGATGAGAACCTCAAAAGAGTCGTCATTCCAGATCCACATCCTCATCATCAGAACCTTCATCACAAGCTGCGATGACGAGAGGAATGGGAAGCTTCTGCTCTCCTCTGGGGAGGGGTTTTAGAGAGGGAGAGGTCAATATTGTCAAGGGTAGCCCCTCGGTTGACAGATTCCTCAAAGTCTGAGGCATCTGATGACCCAAGGAGCTGCTCTCGATGTGAGATGGGCAGCTTTGTCGTAGAAAGAAGGATAGGCTTTCAAAAAGAAGACCAGACACAGAAGAAACAAGAAGAGAGGGCCTCTTAAGGAAGGGGAGTACTCAGCACTTTTAACTCCTTTCAACTGTACCAAAACCATAGCCACAAATATTGTTTTTGAGTTATAAATGTTTTTGTACCAGTATAAAACGAAAAAGTTGTTTGTTATGGAAAAAAAGGAACTGAAAAAACATGGGGTCATTTTTAAAAATTGTTTTTAGTGTTCTGTTGGCCTAAATAATGTTTAACGTTTTAAATTTTCAACAATACGTGTTTTCTGTATTACTAAAACCATGTGAGGAACCCGGTTTTATCATCAGAAATAGTTCCGAAAAGAAATTATTTTGATGCTAAATCAATTTTCTATCACGCTTTCATCATCATACAAAAATTAGACCATCTAAGCACCTGAAGAAAAAATCTGCCAAGGAAAGGAGAAGGGGATGCAGAGTTACCAATTTCTAACACAAGTCCACTAAATGCAGAACAGCCGGGGCCTCCAGTTAACCATAGCAGAAGGGGGTCCTGTGCCGGGCTGTTCTCTGACTTGATGAAGTAATAGAAGAGGTGGGTCTCCTCTCTCATCCCAACACTTATATATCTGCAATACAGAATAGACCAAAAAAAGGAAGAAGCAGAAATCAGATCTTCTTAATCATCATGCATCATTTTCTATTTTAATCCAGACCAGAAGAAACATGGTTCCTGGAGCTTGCTGTTAATTTTGTTTTATTTTTTCGGATCTGCTTTCTTTTTTGGTTTCCATTTCTTCTAGTGAGATCTCCGTGATGTCCCACTCATCTGATTCAGGTGATTCCGGAATATAATTAAAATAACAAACAGTGCAAGCTCGCCGGAGAGGATGACGTACAACAAGGTTTTGCTAATGTTCAAATTAAGGCCCACCAACGTGTAGCAGGCGGCACAAATCAACAAAATCCAGCAAGGACCTGTTGACCTGGAAACTGTATGACAGAGATGTGGAAGAAGATATAGAAACACAACCATTTCTGTAAAGTTTCAAGGGGATAAGGAATGAAGTCATGCTCAGTTATCCTATGAAGTATGAAATCCATCATCCTTTTCCAGTATAACCATACGCTGGACTAAATGGAACCATAGACGTTCCACAAACCAGTCCTGTTCTGAAAGTTGCCGGTCGGAAAGTCAAAATAGCGGACAACGGAAGATTGTCTGCTATATCAAACTAGAACGGCCTCAGTTGGAGTTAAGCAACAACCATATAAATAAATATCCTTCTCAGTTCTTTTCACCAATATTAAAGCTAGATTCCCGCTTTGAAGTAAGAACATTTTGTGGTAGTGTTTAGCCGGCCTCTAATTTCCGGCAACCATTGCCGGAAAAAGGCTAAGAATACATAGAGCTGATTACAGAGTTGAAGCTTATAGGATGAGCCGCTGGTAGAGAATGCCAGAACCAGTTGCTTGTGTGAAGTGGGTGGCGCTTACCCAGTGTACAACTCAAATGGCAGAGGTCCATCAAAACCTGGAAGGAACCTGATGAGTCTGCTCGAGGACGCATGTGCAGCAGCTATGTCCTTCCATGAAAGCACTAAAAGAAGAACTATGTAAAGGGCAAATGGCAAGAACTGAGGAAGAGTTCTCATCTATCTGGACTAATTGTGCTTCTTATTCTTTCCCCCTAAGGAAAAAATCTCCGCAAGAGTTGCCGCCGTTCGCTTCTTTCTCGCTGCCTTTCTCGCTTGAGGAGATATGGGAACCTTTAGACCTTGTCAGTTCTAAAAATCAACAAAAATATTGCTCTTCAAGGATTTTATGGATGAAGTGAATTGAATGAATGGACTAAAATGAACCACATCTGGTAAAGGCACTCTCAGTGTCAATGTTTTTGACCTTCTCAGGTTCCAGGTTAAAAAGTTCAAAATCTTAAGAAACCTTTCACCAACAAAACATTTACTAATAATACATTTCACCCATGTAATGCCTCACTTTAATGGTTATTGTGTACTTAAACATTGCGAGAAAAATTAAAGGACTTAGGGTTGTTAAGTGGTTAGTTGTTCCAGTTTTTAGCCTCTTTCGTTAAAACTGAAGCTACAAAGTAGCGGGTTGAAATTTGTCAAACCAATGGCCAAGCTCATTGTAGAAGTTGGTCGCATTGTTTCAATGGTATCAAAGCAAGATTTACCATTTAGACTTAGAGTCACACACACTGATGTGTTTACTTTAGGGGTAAATTGTAATGCCCCACTTTTAAATTTTAATCTTGCATCAAATATTGTGAGAAATTTTGAGAGACTTATAAATTTATTGTCCTAGTTTCTAGTCTTTTTAAGATGAACTTAAAGTCATTGAAGGATAGACTGGAATTCATCAAACCAATGAGATGCATAATGTTTGTACAAAGAAATATTTAATTCATTATTCCTCTTTATTTGAGCTTTGTTTGATGATGTCAGAATTGTGGAATTTTAGATTTTTTATGAAATGAGAATTGCATTATCAAACAAAGAGTTGATTCTTGAATCATAAGCTCATTTTTTAATCAAAATTCTAAAATTGTGATTCTATCTTAGAGAGTAGAATTATGATTCCAGAATTTTAGAATTTTTTCATCTCTTTGGGAACATGTCATGATGGTTTCCATTTATCAATTTTAAAATTTTCATTTTTTATTTGTCAAACATATACATCATTTTTAATTCAGAAATCAAAATTCTATACTATCAAACACAAAGGGAAACTAAAACTGAAAGTTTCATTCCAATTACATTTTGAGGTGGAATTTTGTTTCTGGAATCTTAATTATAGATTCAAGATTCCAGGCCATCAAACGCCCCCTAAATGTCTTCGAAATTATAATTTGTTTCTGACCTTGTACCTTTTGACTTTTTGCATCTCATCTCAAGTTGTCAACTCTTTCCATAATTCTTTTCATATAGAACTGCCTATAGAGCTCAAATGTATAAGATGAGCCTCAGCTAATAAAGAAAGGGCAGAAACTGTTGCTTATCTGAGGTGGGCTGTGCTTACCCAGTGTACAACTCAAATGGCAGAGGTCCATGAAAGCCTGGAAGGGCCCTGGTGGAGGACGCAGTTGCAGATGACACCTTCCATCAATGTACCAAAAGAAGAATTATGTAACGCGTAAATGGCAGCAACCGAGTAAGAGTACTTCTCATCTCTCTTTGTTGTTTTCTTCCTCATCTTTTCCTGTAAGAAAGAAATCTTCGTAAGAGTTTCTGCTGCCGCCTCTCTCTCTCTTCTCTCTCTCTCCTTCGCGTAAGTAGAGCTTTGAAGAGCCTTTACAGTTTACACCTTGTCGGTTCTCAACATTATGCAAAAAAATGGACCAGCTTTTAACTTATTAGAATTATATATATATATATATATATATATATATATATAGAGAGAGAGAGAGAGAGAGAGAAATTGAATGGTGATAAGAGAAAAATAAAAAGAAAAAGTAATGGCCATTTTCGTTTAGTTTATAACTTTTTTTTTTTTTTTTTTTTTTCAACTATCTATCTGCTTTAGATGAACAGCCTTGATTACTTAGGTGACTCTAAACATCAGAGTCACCTTAATTTACAACTTTTTTCCCTTTTTTTTTACATATGTGTGTGCGTGTTTCACCCACCTTGTCTGATTAATCTCAAAACAAAGAGATATAAAAAGAGATATACTCAAGAAATGGAGTTACAGAAATTTGTAAAAAAACTTGAGGTTGAAAGCATGCTATAGTTAAAATCTATTCAAACTATTTGAGAAATTTATTGTAAAATTGAAAGTGTGTAGATGAGCCATGAGAGCCCTCTCCTCCACAAGCATGTATATAGGTCTGCTATGAATGCTCCACAATAATTTTTAGGTCATTACAATGTTATTTTTCAAATTTTCAATAAACCCCAATATATTTCCACCACTGAAGGGAACGTGACCAAATTCTCGACATAGGTGATTCGTGTCACAGCAATCTCATCATGACCATGATATCCTGATGCCCCAACCACAGGCAGAGGGTAGGCGGGCTGGCAGGCGCCACTGTCTCCCATCAAAGTTTTGAAATTTATAGTGATTAAATATTTTGAAACATTTTGTTCGGCCCAGTAATTTTTTTGAAAAATATGGGTTGATCCCTGTTAAAAATTAATTCTCAAGTTTTTTATTTACTGATTGCACGACTGTTTGGACCCTGTAAAAATGATTCACCTCTGCCTTTGCTTTTGCTTTTTAGATATTTTTTGTCGCCTTGTCTATCAATTCAGTTTTTTTTTTTTGTCTTTAGTTTTCATTTTTGTAGGGGACATCAAGGGCCCGATAGTCCTTCAAGAATCTAGATGATCAATCAAGAAGGCTCAGAGTTGATAAGAGATGAGAAGATATAGGGCTGTTCAATGAGTCTAGCTAACTGGAGCTCGACTCGAACTCCTTTGATAAACTCGACTCGTTTAAAACGAGTCAAGTTCAAATTAAGTGGGCTTGGTTAAGGTCGAAAAAGAAAATATATAAAATATGTCTCATAAAATTATCAAAAAAAAGTAGACTGCTTCAAATGGGTACGCGTGATTGGTATGTGGGAGATTCCATTCAAATCTATATTCTGCCTCTTCTTTAAAAAAATAATTTTTTAATGAAATGCTTGGCTCTGCTCGAGCCAATCTTGGCTCAAGCTCGAATCGAACCGAGTTTGAGCTGGCTCAACTTGGCTTGAACTCGCTCATGAATAGCCCTAAGGTGATCTAAAGGGATGTAGGAAAGACTAAGTGATATTGATAAGAAAAACGGGAGAAGGAACCAATGTACGTATGAATCATGCAACTGATTTTTTTCATTTCTTCTAAAATGAGTTTGGGAAAGCCCTTAAAATGTGACCCCCTTAGGAGGTAGCACTAGGGTTAACATCTTCTGCTTACTTTTCAACAAGGTTCAATCCTTTAAACCATAAATTAAATCAAATAATGAACAGATACTGATGCAAAGTGAGCCCAGACCAGTCACATGTCCAGTTTGAGCCCAGACACGCAAGTCTCACATCAACACTCAGTTAGAGGTGATGCGACTCGAAGTGGAATTCTGTTGCAAATCCTGACCTCCAGCAGGCTGGGGTTACATTGCATAGGTTCTCTCGAGCAATGGGATAATCGATGTTTACCTACATGTCGTGAGATTCGGTGATTTACAGTGATGCGCTCAGTATTGTGTTAGTGACGATTTTTACCGACACTATTTCACCTGCAATGAAAGAAAATGTTGGTAAAACGTTTACCGATGCATTGCCATGTTTCATTGACATGTCTTGGCCGTCAGTAATACCTAGGTTTTTGTAGTGATAGAAATTAAAAGCAGTGGCGGAGCCATATGTAGTCTGATGTGGCAATTCCCCACACCCACCCCTTAAAATTTCTTTATTTTTACATGGCATTTTTGTTTACTATATATATAAAGTATTTCTAAACTAGTGCCCCTCCAATTCGAGCTCTGGCCACTGGATAGAAGCGTGCTTACAGCACAATAAGGATAGGTTCTTGAGACCTTTTGGTACATATCATTACTGTTTTTATGTTCATTCATTCGTTTTGGTTATTTGGATATTCCGGCTTTCATGTCTGATCTGTATCTCTTTGTATCGTTATTGTTCCGATTCCATATGTGATTGGCCTGTTGATAGGGATTTGTTGATGATCAATTAAGGTAGTTTTTTTTTTTTTCTTATTTCTCTTGCTTTTTCTTCCCAGCGTTTGTTGATTTTCTCCGTTCATTAGCATAATCATATGAGGTTTAGGGAAAACCCCTGTGCCCTTGCATCGAATACCCTGATCAAATTTCCAAGACTTGTTTGATTTTTGAGGGTTCAATGTGGAAAGCCAATTATCGTAGACGAAATAATGGAGAAATTCATAATCTAAATGCCTATCATGAAACCAAGTGATGAAAATCTGCTAGATATTTGTCACTCTCACTATTGGAAAACCAAGATGATAATCTCTTGTTCTTTGATACTTTCTCTTATGATTACCTTTGATAATCACTTATTCTTGATTATCTTTTTTTTTACAAAAAAAAAAACAAATTTAAGTTGCTTTTGATAATCTTCGATCTTAGATCCAAAGCTGCATAAAAGAAGTGTTTTTTAAGATCCTCCGTTAAACAAATTGAGGATCTTTGCAACGTGGGTCTTAAATCCATAAAAGTCCTGGATTAAAGTTAGATGGGGAGGTGGTCTGAGCTTAAATCCATGGACCCCAATGAAAGAAACACAACCTTAGGGAGTAACCTTCCCCCTTATGGGGAGCCAACTCCAGCTGATAAGCGAGTATAGTTAGTCGAGTTCGAGTTACATGAACACGACTCGATTAAACTCAATTAAGCTCATTTCATCTACGTAACTTTTTTTAACTTTCAACATTAAAGCAAAAAAACGAGACCAAGTCAAATAGAGAGTTGGTAAACAAACTTAAACTAGTTGTGCTGGAGCCAGAACTTGGTCCATTGAATCGAGCTCAAGCCAACCTTGTACTGCTTGACTCGAACATGAGTCAAGGTTGAGCCGAGCAATATACGAGTTGATTCGAATGGAGCTGACAGAGCTCGAGCTCGACTCGGCTTGTATAGCACTGCCTAGATCCAACACTCACCTGCTCGCCTATGGTATGCTAAGTCCTCTATCAAAAATATTTATAATGTAATTTTTTTATACCGACAAAAGAGATTATATAACCCTGCAAACATGAAAAGACATTATATATAATTTAAGGTAATACAACACCTTGTACCTGCGATAAAATAAAATACATGTGGTTGGCTTACAAATTTAATCTTATGCCCTATATTTTATTTCACAAGTATAGGTATAATCAAATCTCTCAGCGTATAATAAATGCTAAGAACATATTACTGAGGCCTAATTATTGTTGTGGCCAATTCCCTCATGAAATATTGCAATTAGACATCAACAACTACGAGAATACACGCGACAATAAATAAAATTTTCTTTTCTACTAATGCCACTTAGATTTGAAATTAGGTGTGCAGCAGTAAAAGTTCTAGGCGTCGATCAAAGTTAGTTTTTAGCACTAACGTAATGCCGGTAAAGCCTATTTTTCACTGACGTCTTTTTTTGGACGTTGATGAAAATTGGTATTCGCCGACATTTGTCTCTGTTGGTAAAAGTTGCATTTTAATTAAGAGAGGCATCTGTTGCCTGTGCGTTTACTAACTTGTCCTAAATGTGTGATGTCCTGGATGAGTATATGGTCTGTCAATTGGTTTAATTTTGTAAATGTTTCCATTTGTTCAGGTACTATCAGTTCTCAAGAGATCAATGGAAGCTGGTGCATCTAAGCCAGGTACTTCCTTGTCGCCCAGATGGCCCACTTTTTCGGGATGCTATTCTCAGGTGCCTTCTTCATGTGCAATTTGACACCAAATCTTCAAATTTGTTCTGTGTAATAATATTTTCCAACAATAGCTGGGCTTGTACGTAGACTCGCCAACTAGCCTACATCCGCAGTCTCTGCAAGCACTCTCTTAATCGTTAGAGGTTGCAGGTTCCGCTATATATGTAAGAGTTACAAACGGATGGTACTCTTGCCGACAATGGATCACATTTTTTGGGCTTGATTTGGCAAGAGTCTCTTTATCATGCACAACATCATATTTATCTTGTACATTTTTACCTATAGAAAGGTCTATTGTGACAAACACTGATATCCTTGTGATTGTCTATCTCAACCCCTTGCGCCTTGGAAACCCTTTTTTTTCTTTTGGGTGGTGAGTCCACATTTGGCTGTTTTGCCTGCACTTGTGAAGATCTTGTCTGCTATTTCATGAAAGTAGTGTAAGGTAGCATGTGTAAAAGAATAACTCAGTAAAGAAACTTTTATTCTCTCGCAAGGAGGAATAGGATGAAGATGATTTACAAGATAGTTTACAACTCTATATATAGTTTACAATGGAGAGACATTTAAGGAAGGATATCACTACGAGATTTTAGAGGATTTTCTGTTTCTTGTAAAACTGATCTGATCTCAACTGAATCAATCATCTGCTATATTTTTGCCATTATCTCTTCTCCTTGACTTTAGAGATTTCCTTAACATGCTCCCTCAAGCTGAATGAGGGTCCACAATATTCAGCTTGGTTCTAAAATTTCTGAACGAACTAGAGCTGAGTGCCTTTGTTAATCCATCGGCGAGTTGTTCATTCATCCAAATGAATTTTATTTGAATGTGACGCTTGCTAACATGATCCCATGCAAAATGACAATCGACTTCAATGCTCCAAGATTAATCACACCATTGTATAGGTGGCTGAACCACCTTTTCTTCTAGTTCCTGAAGGAGAGATTTTAGCCATAGCAGTTCTGCAGCAGCACATGTGAGGGATTTGTATTCAGCAGCAACAGTGCGTTGTTTTCTAGAAGTTTAAGACACAACACTATTACCTAAAAATGTGACAAATCCCCCAGTTGATTTTTGATCCTCAGAACTTCCAGCCCAATCAGTGGCAGCGAAGATGCTAAGCTATAGTGACAGAGACAGAACCAGTTTAAGAGAATAATGACTGGTTCCATTAAGATAGTGTAGGATTCACTTTACTATAGTCCAATGACCAGCCAAAGGTGTATGCATGAACTGGCATGCTTTGTTGACAGCAAACACAACATCGGGCCATGTAAGAGTAGCATATTGCAGGGCTCCAACTATGCCAAGATAGAGAGATGGATCATGAAACAATTGATCATCCTTGTTTTCAGTATTAGTTGAGCTCATTGGAGAAATAGATGCTTTGTATGAACTCATGTTTGGTTGAGAGAGAATATTTTTGATATATTGTTGTTGACATATATATAAAGCATTTGCTGTTCTAGTGACCTCAACTCTAAGATAGTAGGATAATTGTCCTAAATCTTTGACAGACAATGCTTGCCCAAGCTACTGAATTATTTTGGAAATACGAGTGGAAGAAGACCAAGTAACGATAAGATCGTCAACATAGACTAACAAAAATAATCTTACTTCTCCTTTGGTGTAGATGAATAGCGAAGGATCGGATTGAGAAATCTGGAATCTAAGATTTTGTAAAGTCGAGAATACCATGCTCTTGGTGCCTGTTTGAGGCCATAGAGTGATTTGTCAAGTTTGCAAACATAGGTGGGATGTTGAGGATCAACAAAGCCATTAGGCTGGGCCATGTATACGTCCTCATCAAGATAGCCATCTAAAAATGCATTGTCAAAGTCTAGTTGACGTAGATCCCATCCGAATTGCATGGCCATGGTAAGAAGGACCCTGATTGTCGTGGGTTTAACAATGGGACAAAAAGTCTCCTGATAATCAATGCCAGCTTCTTGTAAAAATCCTCGAGCAACCAGTCGTGCTTTATAACGAGTGATGGACCCATCGACATTACGCTTGAATTTATACACCTATTTAGAACTGATGACATTGTATTCTGGTAGAGGTGGAACTAAGTGCCCATGTTTGATTTCGTTGAAGTGCAGTGAATTCCTTGAGCATTGCTTGTTGTCATAGTTTGTTGGTGGAAGCTTCTTTCCAAGTCATTGGTTCCTTTGATTTAACTGCTCCAATGAGTGCCTTGGGAGTTAATGGCCGAGTCATTGACCTAGTTGTCATTGGGTGAGTATGATAAGGTGGTGTTGAGATAGGTAGGTCAATCTCTCTATTATAACTTGTCTCCTATGACAGAGACGGTTCATGAGTGACAATATTGGAATCTGCAATATCTTGATCAACCAGAGATATCACTCCCTCATTGGAAGACAATAAATTTGGTTGAGGTGCTGGAGTAATGTCGTGGAGATCATCTTAATCCTGCATAATTGGAGACGTAATGTTTGACATTAGGAAGAACAATACCTTGAGGAGGCAGATAGTTAATATGATCATTGTCAATACATTTTGCCGCTTGATACCAGAGTTGAAGTTCCTTTTCTATATCATCTTTGGATAGCGAGATCTCATGAGAAGAAGGATCTTCAAAGAGCGCCTCATCAAATGTTACATGACGAGTCACAATAATTCTTTGTCGACTTTCATCAAAACAGAGATATCTTTTTTGTCTGCTCACATATTTGAGAAAAGTGCATTTAACAGTCTTGGGTTGAAATTTCGAGCAATTGGTGGGAGTAAGAAGGGGATAGCATTTTGATCCAAAAACTCATATATGACCATAGTCTGGTAGCTGTTCAAACAATTTTTGAAAAGGAGATTGTTGATCAAACTTAATATTCAGAAGCTGATTAATAATATATATGGTTGTTCTACAAGCATCAACCCAAAAGGAATATTTTAAGCTTGGATCTTGCGTCATAATGAGAGCAGTTTGTACGACATGTCTGTTCTTGCGCTTGACTATTTCATTCTGCTCAGGTGTATATGGACATGAAAAACTATGTAAGATGCCATTCACTTCATAGAACTGTCGCAGCTCATGATTACAAAACTCTCCTCCATTATCGGATTGGATAGTGGATATGTAATACCCTAGTTGCTTCTCCACAAGTAATCTGAAATTTTTGAAGCATTCAATAACCTCAGATTTGACCTTCAATGGAAAAATCCAGGAGTAACGAGAAAAGTTATCCACAATGAGCATGAAATATCTGAATCCATCTCTAGCCTCCACAGGGGCTGGTACTCAAACGTCCATATGCAAGATTTGTAATGGATGAGTAGCACAGAATTCAGAAGTAGGAAAAGGCTGTTTGTGAGATTTTCCAATGAGGCACGACCCACACAATCTAGATCCTTTTGAACATTTTATTGAAATAAAACTATGCAAATTGAGAAAATTAATAATATTCTTATTTGCATGGCCTAATCGCCTATGCTACAAAGAAAAATTTGCAAAATTAGAACGTTATGGAAACCAACTACTGAATGTTGTTGCTCCTCTACTTGTGCCTTCTCTTGATGCAGAGATTAAATATAGTCCATTAGGCTGCTTTGGTCCCCGAAGTAGTATGTTCCCCGTTTGTAGATCCTTTATAATAAATTTATGAGGTAAGAACTCAAAAATGCAACTACGATCAAATGTAAATTTTCCCATATATAATAAATTATGAGTGATTTTAGAAATATGTAATGAGTTCTTGAGCAGAAAAGAATGTCCTTCCATGTTAATAGATAAATCTCCTTTATGGCAAATAGACAGATGAGAGCCATTATCGATCATAATGCCGCTTGATTCAACATGTGTTGTTTTGTTTTTTATCATGTCTTCATTGGCTATAATGTGATTTGTAGCACCAGTGTCTGGGTACCAATATTTTTGTGCAGTTCCTTGAATGTTCATAGCAGAGAATGCTTGAGGAAGATCATAGCATGATCTAGCAGAATGTCCTTTTCTGCCACAATACTAACATATAATGGATTTTATCTGATAGCTTTATCTAGAATCATAGTTGTATTGGGATTGATTGTCGGTGTTACTAGACCTTGATTATGAACTTGGTGTCCTCACTCCTGTCCTTGGAATCATCCTACACTACGACTACCACCATAACGGTTATAGAATCCATGTCCACTTTCTCGGTTGTGGAAGGCATTGAATGTAGTCTGGTTCACTAGCTGTGTCATATTTTGAGATATCTCTTTTTCAGGAGACTTGAATAAATCAAGTCTTTTTTCTTGATTAAAAAGAAGATCAACCAGCTTAGCGAAAGTGATCGTTGATTGGTTAGTTCCAACGGTAAGAAGAGTCATGAAGCTTTCATATTCTGTTGGAAGGCTGTTCATAGTGATTTGTACAAGATCACTGTCAATAGTTTGTTGACCTGCAGCAGACAACGTGTGTGCCAGAAATCTGATTTTCTGCAGATAAGTCCTCATAGTCATTGACCCCATTCTTACAAAGTGCAGTTCCTTTCTGAGAAGCATGACTCGTAGTGGAGACTGAGAGCCATATGCTTTTTCGAAAGTGATCTAAGCTTCTCTTGCAGACGACGCTCAAACAATTTGACCAAGAACAAAGTCATTTACTGTGGCTTTAATCCAACAAAGAGCAAGACGATCAAATTTCCGCCATGCTTATACTCTGGATTGGAACTAGCTTTTCCATTGGTGAAGATAGTTTGTGATGGAGCCAAGTTAGTTCTATTCACATACTCAAGAAGGTCCTGAAATTCCATGATTGATTTTGTTACACCCCAACCTTTTGACCCTCAACTAATTTTTTTTTTCTAAACATAAAACATTGAAGTGTGACCACACAACAATTCAAAAGAAAATGAGCCATGCAATTTCAAACAATGAGGCAACTTTCCATGATATAATAAATTTCGTTTATACAAAAATCACATAAACTCATATGACAAAAAAATGCTTCAAACCACAACTTTGATGCCTAATAAAAACAAGACATCAAAGAAACCAAAACATGACATACCGACACTACAAAAAGCCCAAAACCTCCTAGTACGATGTGAGGGAAGATATCTGATAACCTGCTGCCCCGGGTCTGCTAAAACCTGAAAAAGGAAACAACTAAAGGTTTAGCCTTCGCAGTATGACAACAAGCTAGATAAATCTCCAACCCTCTAATGTAAGGGCTCAAATAAGAAATATAACAAATATGAAAACAAACTATTATCATGTCGTGATTGAGCATAGATTCTCATGACTTGTCAAGAAGGTCCCTCACATAATTCACGACATGTGAAGGTCACTCAAAGGCCACACTTAACACATTTCACAATCACATTCACTTCATGCATTTTTACTTCATTCATATACACTCTGTTCACATTCACATGCACTTTGTTCATATTCATATTCTTTTATTTACACTAACTTTAGTGTATTGATAGTTCCTGTAGGTGCAAACACAAACACGTGCATATCACGGACGGCCTACAGCCGGGAGACAACTCCCGTAGTATTCGAAACAATATGGATCCATTCACGCTACAACGGAAGAGCACTCGTCCATGGATGTGTGAATTCCAAGGAGAGATACTCAGCCTTCCTTAGGACACCAGTTTGGGAAGGCGGGAGCCCAACACTCCAAGCACATCACACAACAATACTCTCGGGCCTTGCACCGCCTGCGCTCTGAACAAGGGAGACCAGTGGCGAAGGTGGGACAACTCCCAAACACATTGCCACAACCAACTAGCATCTCATCTCTTATTCTTTCTTACTTATCATTATAATTGCACATTGACAAAATGAATGGCTAGCTCATGAGGTTGGTTCAATTCACGAGTGCACTCATACCTCCACATTGCCTCCACTCAAGGGCTACACATATCATTAACATTTTTAGCTAGCCGTCATAATATTACAGGTACAACTACCCTTCAATTTCATTGGCAATGCATATGCAACAAATCACAACATTCACATTCATAAAAATTCACATTTTATCAAATACATCAATCACATATTTCAAAACTTGACCAAATCCCTGAGAGTAATCTCAATCTATGATTGGCTCGTAGCTGTCCTAGGCAGTTATCATTCTAGGATACTTTCTAATATACCATTGGGGTCGAAGAGATACTTGACTCGATACCTCGTCTCATCTGTCCTAAGTAGTTATCATATCTAGCATGCAAATGCAATTGCGTAGAACTTTTTTAAACAAAACTACTGACATAAGCATTCAATTCTCATGCATACACTCATTCAATCACATTACAATCATCTAATCACGTCACAAGCCTAAGATCCAACGATCCTGGAAACACACATTCACCATTTGACCCCAGGCAGGGATTCGCCTGCAATGTCGTCAAACTTGTCGCACGTCTACAAAACACTTCAAAATGCCTCGAGCTTCACGTTTTGTTGCTCAATGTCTACTGGACGTGCCAGGTGTACCTGTAAACATAAGCAAATGATAAGATTTCTACTTATTTCGCTTTACAATCTATACAAGTGTAAAATATAATTATTGAGGCACGTCATCGCCTCAAGAAGGTGTCGACGCATAAAGCCCTTTAATAGGCTTCTTCTCAACTCCTTTAGGTTGTCACCAAATGATTTATGCTCTGCGCTTTCGATTGAACCAATCACTAATATGTTTCTCCCTTGCTTCTATATTTGAGGCTTCTTCTTAATAATTACACCCAACTTACCTACTATCTCCCAACAAACAATGCAATACACCCATCAACAATCGCATGTGCCACGTGTTCACTAAAATGATTCTAAATCTTCTTAATGCCATCAAATCTCTACCATGTTTCCAAATAGCTTCGAGAATCAACTTATCATGCTAAAAAGGTCATTATATACATGGATCATCGCCTCTCCAAAACAATCCTAAACTTTCCCCAAAAGCAAAGTCGCTAACATATATCCTAAATTATCAATTCTTAATTCTAGCATGCTCAAACAATAATTGTACGTGCTCCAACAAAAAACATACAACAATCTAAGCTCGATTTGGCCTTGCTCACCTCAATTATAAAGTCTTAGTTGTTGCAGTCCTCCCGGCAGCCACCTCACGTGTTCAAGTGATCCTCAAACGGCTAAAATCCTTCAATGCCGCCACTCCAATGCATTCTAGTCACTGTTATGAGGGGAAAATGCATCCCCAAACTTCAATCTAATCCAACAGCCACAAAAGAGTCAAAATCAATGAAAATGGTGTTCAAGAGAGGGGTTTGTCATTTGAATGAGGTAGTCGATTGAGAGGGATTAGTTCAGTTGGGGGAAAGGGAAAAACAGTGAGGGAGTGAGATTGACAATAGGGAGAGAGAGAAAGCGTGGGCAAAGAGGGTTCAGACAGAAAGGAGGGGCAGACAGAGAGAGCGAGAGAGTGTGGGAGTGGCGGAGGAAGTGGCACAGAGAGTTGTCGGGAGAGAGAGCTCAGATTAGAGGGGGAGGCGACAGAAAAGAGTTGGGAATAGAATGGGAGTCGACAGAAAACAACAAGGGAAAGAGGAGGAGAAGAAGGAAGAAAAGGAGAGAAGAGAGAAAGAGGCAGGGGAACAGGGGAACGACAGGGCTCACCTCAAGCACCATCGATCCTTCTTCTGTCTCCTTCTTTTCTACGACGGGTCGCCTGTGGCTGAGAGGGCAACGAAGGGGGAACCGAGAGGAGGACAAGGGAGAAGAGGGCAACGTCGGGACCCTCATGCAAGTGGGTTCAGATCCGGGTCTGGACCCACCCCAACCGACCGACCTGAAAACATAAAGTGTTACAGATTCCAACTGACTTCTCCAATGAAGATAGTTATCTTCATTGAGCTTAATAGATACTAAGGCGTTGATGGCATTCCACTGAGTAGCAAGGGCAGGCGAGAAAGATGCTACCATTAGTCCTCTAAAAGAAGTTAATAGGACATTGCGGTGAAGTCGGCTGCTGGTCGCTCGAAGATTGGTCATCGATAGAAATAGAAAATCCCAAATCAAGATTAATGTTGAAGTAAATCACCTTTAGCACAGAGAATCCCAAATTTGAGTTAGAAAAGTGAAGCGATGATGATTCTCTAGCTGGAGGGATTGAGAACTAGTGGTGATTCTCCAAGGCCAGTCACAAGACAACATCTGAGCACCGGTAACACTTCAAAAATCAAGTGCTTTCTCCTTGAAGCTCCAAAAATTTTGCAAATGGACTGGAATAACCTGCAGTTGTCCAGGAATTGTTTGAGCTCTTGCTCAACAACTACAGAGACCGAATTTAACAATGCCAGCAGAAAACGTCCAGTTGGAATCATCACTTTGAATAGGTGATAATTTCCTCTGTTCTTCCTGTGTTCTGGCAGCCGGACAGAGTCTATATACCAGCGACTCTTTAAAAATGAAGAGGTGGTGATGACGATCCTTTGTCAAGTCGAACTCTACTTTGGCTACAGCAATCTCCTTTGCGGTGAGTTTTTGAGGTAAACGATAGAAGACAGTGAAGACTTGTGAGTCAAGGCTCTAATACCATAAAAGAATAACTCAGTAAAAAAACTTTTATTCTCTCTCAAGGAGGAATAGGACGAAAATGATTTACACGATAGTTTACAACTCTATATATATAGTTTACAAAGGAGAGACATTTAAGGGAGGATATCACTACGAGATATCAGGAAGGATTTCACTACGAGATATCAGAGGACTTCTGTTTCTTGTAAAACTGATCTGATGTCAACTGAATCAATCATCTGCTATATTGTAGCCATTATCTCTCATTGCCATTATCTCTTCTCCCTGACTTTAGGGATTTCCTTAACAATGTGAATCGGGCTAGGTGCTACTCCCCTGTGCCTTATCAATAGGGCTGGGCATCGGGCCAGGCCGGCCCAGCCCGAAAAATGTGACAAAAACAAAGTCTGTTAATGCTATCGGGCGAGCCAGGAACCCGGCCCACTTCTAACCGAGCAGGGCTAGGCCGAGCTGAGCAGTGGAAGTATGGGGCCCCCGGCCCAGCCCGATTATTGATGGGCTGGGCCGCTCCTGGGCTTCGCCTCCTACTGCTGTCGTGAAGGCGATGAAGGGTCTCGTTCAGCCCTTTCAAGCTTTCCCCCCTTTCAATGAAGAAAAAATCCATAAATCATACTGGAAACGATAAACCAAATAAAAAAATTACAGTCACTCACCCCATCAGATGAAGCGGAGGTGAACACTCAGTTCCGTGAAGTGATCGCCCACATCTCTCGTTCTCGCCCGATAGTATCCACACGGTCAGCCAAATGAAGAAGGAAACAGAGGGGGTGGGAGATGGATCAGGCGCAGCAGAGGGATCGTGGTTTGCTCATCATAAAGACAGAGGCCGACGACCTAA
This sequence comes from Nymphaea colorata, assembly GCF_008831285.2. Taxonomy (NCBI): domain Eukaryota; kingdom Viridiplantae; phylum Streptophyta; class Magnoliopsida; order Nymphaeales; family Nymphaeaceae; genus Nymphaea; species Nymphaea colorata. Next base: position 5,045,947 of record NC_045140.1, read on the forward strand.
CTAGATGAAACGGCGATCGACCAATACCCTCGCATTGCATAAACCGCCGACGAGAGAAGTCTGCTTCAAATCTACGACCAGATGAAGTGTCTCATCTCACTCCCATGGCCTTCCTTCTCTACCGCTTTCAACCAACACCGCCCATGAAAAACCCTAAGTTTTAGTCGGGTCTATTGGGCTTTCGGGCCGTCGACGATAACAGATCCAAGCCCGAGCCTGACCTGTTAAAGTAACGGGCCGGGCCCGATAACATTTTTTCAAGGCCCGGGCCGGGTACCCGGCGGCGGCCCGGCCCAGTGCCCAGGCTTACTTATCAAAAGTTGTGTTCAATTATAAATCTAATTAGTCTGATTCAATGAAAACATTGGTTGATAACTTGTAGAATTCTAAATTGATAATATAGATTCTCGTGTCCAATTCGATTAGCACTAGCCCGACCTTTGTTGTTGTATTTGGGATCCAATCCACCGATGATATTCCTCAGCTATATGATTATCAATGGGTTTGGATACCTGATTTGGCCAACATTGACATTGGATTAGCAAAGGCGTCTAATGTTTTGAATGGTTCTTGGCTTGAAAGCAAATGTCACCGCACTTGATCAACTAGGAAACGAAGTTGTAAATGCCAAACAAGAATAAGGTGAAGGAAAAGTTTGGAGTGGAAGTGCATATACACGTGCACATGGAGTATAAAAGCAGAATATGCATAAGTGTGCATACAGAAGCACGTAGAATTTGGATGGTAGAGATTTTACCTGTTTCTGCATGATTGAGAACAAGGTGACACATAGTGGCGGAACTAGAAATTTTTGGCTAAGAAGCACTATTTTAAAAGTTATCACTCTTCAAGGGCATATTATATATATGAATATGCAACTAGTGAGCCAAGCTTGTGCGTGGCCAGATGGAGCTTGGCTTGAATCACATATTGTTTGGCGACTTGGGCCCTATGAGGCAAGTCGATCTCAACTTGGTTTACCGAGTCTGGGCTAAATAGTACTTGGCTGGTTTACGATCATGTAGCTTGTTTGTATATATATATATATATATATATATATATATATATATATATATATATATATATATGAAAATAAAAACAACAAAAGTGGTGTTAGAATTCATCAAAAATTACCAGCATGCTTCTAAAAGATAAACAAACACGGAAGATACCAACCAAGTCAAGCTCGTGTAACTAGTACTCTATTCATTTATAGCTCGGGTTTAACTCAAGCTCGAGCTTGACTAGTTTGTTAAACAAGTCAAGCTCAAGTCGAGCTTGCACAGGTGAGTTCGAGTCAAGCCGAAGTTGGCTCAACTCATTGCGAATCCCTAATTATATATATAAATAAACAAATAATTTTAAGGCATCTATATAAAATTAAATAAATAAAAAATTTGGGGCTGATGTGGGCTGTAGCTCCGCTACTGGTGACGCAGATATATGAAACCAGTGGCACACCCATAGATGAGCATAAGTGCCGGATGCGGCGGATGTGCAGGAATTAGACTTCAACTGGATTTTAAAACTTTTGATTTTACCTTTCTCAATATAGGATATATACACTTGCAATTTCTTTAGTTACAATCGATGTAGGACGTCGGAAAAAAGCATATCGCAGTTGGGAAGGTGTTGGAGGTCAGTAGAGTTGGAAGAGGAGAACACCATTGGAGATGATCAATGGCTGCCAACTTTACGTCTTTCAAAAGAATTTCAGGTTCAATCTACTACCTTTTCATCTGTTCTGTACGCTTTCCACGGTTCTTTTTGCAATGATCACATTGTTCTGTGTCGGGGAAGGTATTGCGATCGCCATTTCCCCTTTTTCCAAGTGCAAACAAGAAAGGTTTGTATTGACGCGAGAGAAATGTTAGTCAAAACACAAAAAGACATCAGTAAAGCCGGACTGATGCGTGAACCAAAGAGAATGTCAGTGTCGATGATGCCAGTGAAGTGGAGCTTCAGCTTCAATGACACATCAAAACGTCAGTGTCTGTCTAGTGTTTAGACGTTCTCCAGTGTGATTTATACTTTTACTGACGCTGTTCTGCATCAGTGTACAATCAATGGGAAAAAGGAGTAAATAACGCATATGTGATAGCCCACAAAAATACAGTAATGTATTTGAAAATAAAACCTAAAATGTGGAGGTGGATTAATGGTCTTTGCTGGCACTGCTGTGATAATTCTTATTGTCTTCTACATAATTTGCAGAATCACAATTTTTGGTGCAACAAAAAGTCTAATTAGATTTTCCAAAACATCATTCAGGTGTGTGACATTAGAACGATCATGTGTGTGCTGCAAATGTTCACCTTGTCATCCACTTTGAATGTTTTCACAAGTTAGAATAACCTTTATTACCACTATATGAACTTTTGTTAACAAACAATGTACCAATTATTTGTGGAGTTTGAAAATCTATATGAACTAGATGTGAAGTGACCCTTTTGCATCACCAAGTTCTTTATTTTACATCAAGATTCCAAATATCATAAATGCTTTGAGCAGCCAACAGCAAATTAACGAGCAGAGGCAGCTGAGAGTTAATGGCTGTCAAAGTCGGCTGTGGGAAAGCCATCTTCCCACCATGGTGAGACACTCCCTTGGTTTGTACTCTGGAGCTGTGTGACCCCCTCCCTGCATGCACAGTAACGTTCAAAAGCAGAAAAATGTCTTCCATCTAATCTGTGTGTGTGTGTGTGAGAGAGAGAGAGAGAGGTGTGATGCTTTAGTGTGGGTCCGTGTACCCACATGGTGGCCCTCACAAAATTAGTTGAATAGATATGTTAATGTTTTGATATATTTGATTGTGATACATGTAAGTGCTTCAAAAAAATGAAAGGTATTGAGTGAGTGCCTCCATTAAAAAAAATTTCTGGCTTCTGCTAGTAATGTGAGAGCCATGCATGGGTTGGTGTAGGCAATCTTTATTTCAAATTATCACCTCAATGTGGGAGTCATTTAAAGGCTGGTGATGTAATGTTTACTTTCACATTACCATCTTCACATGTTTACTTTGTTATATATATATATATATATATATATATATAGTGGCCTTCTAGAAAATTTTATGCCTCCACAACTGGTGATGATTTCACTGAAGAAGACGCAGAGCTTGGAATTTTTGTAAACATCAAAATTGATTTGCAATTTTTTTTAGATGTATTTTGTACTGTGTACTACTATGGAAGACACGTGTAAGCTTGTGTGGGCAATTTCCTTCATACCTACTTAAATTACTTATTTATATATTAGTAGGTAATAGCAATTTATTAAGGGGCCGTTTGCTTATTGGCATGCGCAATGATGTCTCACAAGCCTTGATGCTTTCAAGGAACTGCCCTCAGCAGCTAGAAAATTTTAGGCTCCGCCGTGCCACCGATCGTGGCCAGAGTGGGAGCCACATATAGAGCTGCCCACACGGACTAGACCCGGGCAACCGGTCGGCCCGGGCCCAGTCCGATAGCTTGGGTTTTGGCTCGAAGTTCGATTCTGATCGATGTTTGGTAATAAAAAATTTTTTATTATAAAATAAATTTTTAATAATATAAAATATATATTTAATAATAAAATAAATATTATTAAATTTTAAAAATTTTAAAATTTTATTTTTTAATTATAAATAGACCCCCGGCCTGCCAGACCGTTTTCTGGCCCGAACCCAGACCCGACCGGGCCGGGTACCCGATGGGTACCCGGACGGTTGCCCAGGTCTACCCACACCAACTCCTCGCGGGCAATGATACTCATCAATGTCTTGACATATTCTTATGTTCTTTGAAAGCTTCCTGCACATATATACAATACTTTAAAATATCAAAATTAAAAGTAACTAAGTGGTTTTTTTTATAATTTAATTAATATTTTGCGATTTGCCAATGTTCCCGTCATTCATGAATATTTCATGATTTTCTCTTCGTACAAATGTTCTAATCTTTGGATTTCCAATTTTTTAACAAAAAATATCTGATTATTAAATTGCCTTGACTATATATAAGCCCAAGGAATGGGGCCCATCGATATTTTAGTGGTCATAAACCTTGACCATATACATTTTTGAACATGAAGCTGCCCTTGATAAACAAAAAACAGTTGATAATATATGTTTTTCTCTATAGTCCAATTCATTAATGCTTTCTATTTTTTCCAATAATCACATTCCTCATGAATGAATTTGTCCTTGAAGGATATTGGATTTAGATCACAACTTGAGAAGAAGAGAGACATGGACATGAAAGTATATATCGTGTCAAACATAGATGGAGATATAAGAAACAATACCATGTCAATTAAACTTATTTGAATATCTTCATGCCACATTTGCATTACTGGTATTCTACAGTAGTGGTGAAACTAAAATTCAAAATCACAGAAAAAATACAACAACTATACAAACATGGAATTATAATGCTAGGTGCTTTTGGGAAAATATGGCATTTTACTTTCAACATTAAAGTTCCACCAAAACAAGCAAAAACAGAGCTAGAAAAATTGGTTGGAAGAGCACTGGTTTAACAATAGTTATATTTGGTGGGACACTTATATAACAACTACCTAATCATGACCGTCTGATCTATAATGATGGACAGTTAAGAGAAAAGTTAAGAGAACAAATGAGATAGACATTTTTGTATGTACTATTAGTTCATCTAAATGGCCCTGGCAGGTGACACATAATAGCTAGAATCATTATATATATATATATATATATATATATATATATATATATATATATATATATATATATATATTTATATTTTGCCCACTTAAAAATAAAAAAATTTTAAGAGAATGGTGTGGGCAACTGCCCACGGCAATCACCATGTGGCTGAGCCACAGTAAACAAGCCGAACCGCCTATAGCAGTTTCCTTAAAGATCTTACGGTGTTTTCTTCCTCTTTAATGGTTTTAGTCAGCAATAGAATTTTAGTTCCACGCAGATTCAAACATGGAATTAAAATATTTAGAACAATAGTTCCAGATAATCACATACAATGTGGTATTTGGAACCTCAAACCTTTTGCTCCACCCAACAACAGTTTGGTATTAAATCCTTAGCATATGAATACCAAACATTTTAATGCCAACCATTCAAACGTGACCTCATTGTTGCTCACATAATTAGAGAATCACCCGGGATTTACATTAGGTTATGGATTACCTTCAAAGTTGCGAATGTGACGTCATGATCATAGCTTATCGTGAATCTGCATAAACAAAAAAGCAAGAACTAAGACACGTTAAGAGTTTCCATTTACTTAATTAATGGTTGATTTATTCTCATTAACCTTGGTGTGGAAAAAAAGAGAATGAATTAAGTGCATGGTTTACATATACTTACCCTGCTATTTGGCCATCGGCCCACCAAGACCTCCATGCATCATTGACTGTGTAATTCAAAGAAGCAACCCATCGCCGGGTCCCGACAAACGGAACCACTGTATCATGATCGCCACTGTAACATGGTATCAATCGGTTACACACACATATACTGCCCCTCCGCCTGCCATATCCGCCATCGATCGCCCTATCTTATAGGATGACCAGTGACGAAGCTAGAAATTTTATCCGCCATCGATCGCCCTATCTTATAGGATGACCAGTGACGAAGCTAGAAATTTTTTATTAAGAGGTATTTTAAGTTCAAGTCTCAAATTTTAAGAGTTACTCATGTATAAAAATTAAACTGAAAATTAACAAAGTTTTTATATACTAAATTTTGTTGGATTGTGTGGGCAATTGCCTACACCATCTACAATGTAGGTCTACCACTCGATGGCAGTGGGGCCTGCCAGATCCAGTAGGGAGCTGTGCATGGAGCCCGTGCATTGAGGGCTATATATATATGTATATATAAAGGCACCGGTTCAGCTCAATAAGATATTTTTTAATATTATTTTGATTATTTTTATATGTAATGAATATTTTATACAATTAATTATATTATTTTATTTTATGTTAAAAATATATATTTTAAAATTTTAATTTGGTTGGGCTCAGGCGAGCCTGAACTCAGGTTTCAACAGTGACGTAACTACATGGTGGCTCTCATCAAATTAGTTTAATATATATGTTAATATTTTGATATATTTGATTTTTATACATGTAAATGCCTCAAATAAATTAAAGATATTGAATGAGTGCCCCTACAAAAAAAAAAAAAAAATATTCTGGCTCTGCTAGTGGGTTTCAGGTGTCGGGCCGAGCCCAAGCTCAGGTTTGGGTGTCCAGCCAACCTGATGCCCGCCTAAATCCATGGTATATATCAGATTTTTAATTAGAAGATTTCACAAACGGATATTGAACAAGAACTCTTATCCATTATCAACATACTTGGAAAACTGAGCAATAAAATGATTGTAATTGCAATGTTCAGAAACGTGATTTACCTATAAACCAGTAGACGGTAGCCTCTACTTGTAAGATCCTTGTGATACTCGAGTGCGCTCTTGACATCATTGTGATAGCTGCCACGGACACTCCAGTTGCACCTCACCCATTCTCTTATTGTGTCCTGCTAACCCTTATCTTAGTGACTTCGAATGCTAATGCATGCCTCTCTCTCTTTCTCTGTCTGTCTCTCTCTAGAATTTCATCTTTACAATGGTCGAGGCAGAGCCAAAAAACTTTTATTAGGAGGGAGGATGTGTAGTTTCAAAATTTTAACAAGGGCTGAAATATAATTTCATAAAATATTTATGGGCTAAATGAATTTTTTGCAAAATTACATGTAATTTTTTTTCTTTTTTCAAAGTTTGAGAAGGGGAGGATCCTACAACCAATAAATATTTTTTTTTTTCAAAAATTTTACAAGGGCCCGACAAAAATTTAAAAAAAAAATTAATAGCTAAATTTTAGATTTATAAAAGTTGAGAGGGGAGAGGTTGGGGGCATGGCTCCTGCTGGCCCCTCCTTCTCTCCGCCCTGCTATCTGTATTTGTGTGTGCATGTCTGCATGTGTGCGGGTTTTTGTATTTTACCTTTCGGATGTGCAAGGCATCCCTCACGCTTTCATCGTTTGCCCAATATTCCAAAAGAGAGTAATATTGTTCCTGTATGAGAACACTTCTTGTAAGTCAGCATCTCAATGTTCATACACATGCACACACAAATACACACAATTTTAAGTAGCTTTCGGAGGTAGGTAACAAAGAAGAACATTATATTTAAACAGGAGCAGAGATGGGACTTTTGTTTTAGGAGGGCCAAATGTTTAGGACAGGGGCCAGTATATGTTTTGAAAATTTTTAGGGGGGGGCAGAATATATTTTTAAAATATATTATAGGGTACAAAATTTTATAAGGGAAAAATGTACAAAATATTAATTAATAGTCCTAGAGTTATTAAGTGTGCAAAACAAAAGTGAATTCAACAATTTTTCATATGATCAGATTCACCAAGAACACCCTACACCAAATATTAATTCATACTTAAATTGCTGTTCATATTTGGATTGATTTTCTTATCAAACGTGACCACGGAGATATAACACAAGAATCATGCGCAAGATTATCCAAGTAATTGACACCCTAGAGAAAGAAAGAAAGAGATACCCGGCAGTGCACCGAAGGAACAGAGGACTGTGGCAGCCTCAAAATTAGATGAGAATCTATTTGCGCGCCATCGCTTCTTCTCATGTTGGGGATGAAAGAAAGAAGGCAATTGGGCTCTAGGATGTTGTTTGTGTTTATCCCATTCACACACTGCAACTTCCTTTCATTGTTAATTGTGATTGTAATAATCTTACTGACGAAGGCTAGGAACCCACGTGAAATAATATTGCTCATTAACTGACCTGATTAACTGCATAGATGTTCTTAGCGCACTCGGCGTTTCTTGCAATGTCATACCTTCCTCCACAACTTTGCTCAGCTTCCTATCAGATTTGCAGTAGAAAAAGTGATTATTCTTTGGTGATTTAAGCAGACCAAGCTCTTTATTAGATCAAAACCTTGGTTCGCATTATGAATCACCAATCGGTTCAACACTTAGTCATGGAAGTTCTACTTACAAAGTTGAATGAATTGATTCACTAAAAAGATTTGGAGTCAGATTAGATATGGAAGCTTCACCCACCTTGTACAGTTCTTCTGAAATAAGTCCCATGCCATATGCAAATGGCACAAGCGAAACATCGAATTTGAGTTCAGTGGATGGATTGCCGAGAATATAACCCTACAATACATTTGTCAAGATTGAAGCCTTTCAACACATTCATCAATATTAACTCATTATTACTTGAACATATAAGAAAATAGGTAGCAATCAAACCCTCAGACTTTGATGGTAATAATCTACGTTATTGATTATAAGGAGACAATATGGTAGAGATCCAGTTGTAAATAAAGAAACTAAATTGTTCTTTTCAAGAGTATGAAATGCCTCTCAAATGATACAAGATGTTCGTTTAAGGAAACTCAATTTTTTTTCATTTCTCTCTCTCTTTCCTCTTTTAAAGGGTACTTAAAACTCTTTAAAAACAACATTACTTCTATATTTTCAACTTAATCTCCATGTCTGAGTCCCTTAGAATCGATAGCCTAGATGATCCCATTAGGTTTGGTATATGAGGGTTTGGTATTTACATGTTTCCATACACACACACACACACACAAAAAAAACAAAAAAAAATGGCCGACATCAGTTGGGTGGTCGCATTTTTTTTTTTTTTTTTGAGAATGGCCAGGATGGCCAATTAATTGAAAACCTTTTCCCATTATAAATGACAAAGTTAGGAGATTTGCACTACTACAACCATAACAACTTCAGTATAATTAAAGCAAATTGGGAATTAGGGTACCCCTTATGTAGTTTGCCTATTGAAATTTAATTATTCATGTACCCAACTATAGCCAATAGTTCATGAAGGCATAGCGCTTCTGAACAATGATTTGGAATGTGCATGAGACTGTCAAAGTAACTTGTTTCTACATCTGTTCATGATATGGAAACTCTTGCTTCTTCAGAAGATTCAAAGAAAAAACATATTCTTGAACCTACTTGAGAGTTCTAACGAAATAGCTTCAATATGCTCTATGAGAAAACATTGAGATTCAAGAAGTCCAATTGTCAAATGAATTTATATGAATGATACGAACCTCGAGATTCATGAATGGTTGATACCCTTCTCTGTTTCCTGCAACATGCATACACATTGGTTTCATTTGATCAAAAGAGGGGAATAATGAATGGAAATGCTATAATTTTCCTGCAGGGACTCTTTGTTTAATCGACATGGGAAAACATTCAATAACTCTTTTGACAACATTCAACTGGAAAACTTGATTGCCGACCTCAAATCCAATCTATAACCTTTAGGGCCCATTTGGCAAATAGAACAGTTTGTAACTGTTCGAACAATCTTTAACACATTTCAATGTGTTCCGTGAATCTGCTCTAATCTTTGAGCCATATTTATAAAAAGTTACATATTGTTCTGTTTGCCAAATAGACACTTAAGAGTATATGTAGCAAATAACTTATATATATACATAGATATATATATATATATATATATATATATATATATATATATATATATATATATATATATATTGGGTGTGGTATAAGACCTGGGTTGAATATGGGAACATTGGAAAACTAATGCGTAGAAAACCAAGTAATCTTTCGATGAAAATCCACAAGAGTGGGTGCAAATTCTCGGTTTCATGGCCAAGCGGTAGACGTTAGGTTACAACCATGAGCTAAATCTACGATCTCATAATGGATGAGAGTGCCTGCCACTCTATCACATGTTTAACAAAATAGATATAATAAAAACAGAAAGCACTTTCCCATATGCCAATAGCATCTAAGTTTGGGCACACAGGGAATCCAAGGAAGCTTATTATTTAAGGTCAGCATTCATGTTATTGTCTGTAATAGTTGACGCCTCTTCTGCATTGCTAGTTCTTTCTTTGTAGGTTAGCTGTTGTAGATTAATGCTGCGTTGGTGTCCTGGGGAGAACCATAATTTCCAGGAGATGTCCAGTATTATGGTGCTTTTATAATTTATTTTGCACCTATTGTAATCAATAGAGATTTTATTTGTTATGGATCACTTGAAAGAGACTTTCCATTAGGTCTATAAAATTCAATTTCTTGTTGCATCCATCTTTGATATATGTAGACTTCAATTGTGTTATTCTCAACGCCATTATGTTTCCTTGTGGAGCTAACTGATAGAGTTCAGCAATTATGGCTACGGACATGATTTTAAGCTGTAACTTTTCCTTAGTTTCAACTTATGCATATGACTGCCTAGTTCAAATTTTTAGTTTCGCCACTAATTCATCATTCAGATCAATAGCTTTGTCTTTCATGGCAAGTAGGTTACTCTGCTAAGCCATTTGCTTGGGGCAATAACAAAAATGAAGCTATTGGTGAGAGGCCTGTCGTTAGTTTGATTCTTGTGGGAGCTATTCTTTTGGACTACAAAAAGTTATATGTGTTATTTTTAAAGTTGAAGAGAATAACTGTAAGTTCACCTGGTTTTTACATAATTTTGGACCCCAAGGGCAGGGGGAATGAAAGGGGGCTTTTGCCTCTGACTTGAGCAGTAGAATTCCCTCCCCTCCCACTCACCCAAAAGTCATTCACTTATTTATATATTGGTGCCCCTTAGCTATTACCATAAGATGGTTGGGCTGGTGGTAGCAGTAATGTTGATAATAATGAAGTAATCATGATCAGGGCAGGAAATAATAAACATGAAAATTAAAATGAAAAGGAACTTGATCAGATCTCGCATAGTATATGCCCATTTGTTGTCAATGTACCCATGGAAGTAGCAAGTGCATTGATAACCAAGTGAACAGTGATGGTAACATTTTGTGGTTTTTGTGTTCTAAGGTTGGGTCAATCCTTGATCTCTTTTTTGCTAAGGCTGTTGGTGGTCTTCCTTTTTCTATAAAGTGGTCTTCATAAAGGTAAGGGGCTTAACCCCAAAGCAAGTGTTTACTCAAGTGTAGAGTGTAACCTACCATTAGCAATTTGTTGCACCAAAAAAGGAATTGGCAGGCCAGAATATGAATCTCCCCCAACGTAAAATGGATTTGAACGAAACTCTGGGAATTCGTGCAGCCACTGTTACCAAAAAGGAGAAGAATGAAACTGCATGTACCTAATCATATATAATTAAATTAATCTTTGTGCTTGGGGCAATGACTCAGCTAGTGTGGTAAACCGAGGTTGATCAAGAGATGGTTGAAATCATAATTGAATTAACAAATGCTCCTCTCTCTCTCTAAATGCTTCTCTCTCTCTCTCTCTCTCTCTCTCTCTATCTCTCTCTCTCTCTCTCTCTCTCTCTCTATATATATATATATATATATATATATATATATATATATATATATATATATATATATATATATTACCTTCACCAAGAACATGTAATTGTCATTGCTAGCTTTGAAGTCTCCTGTCAAATAGTCTTCTTTGGTGTTGGAATAAGAGAAGCCAGTCCCAGTAGGTGCATCCAAAAATATGACATTTGAAACCTACAAATGCATTAACAGCAATTTAGAATGCTATATCTTACACTCAAAATCAAAACTGGCCACTACCAGCCGCCAACCCCTAAGTGATAACTCATGTGTCAACTAAAAAGGATATTTTGACATAAAGCATGTTTATACAGTTACCATTACAAAAAGTAATGTTGAAAAGATAGAATATTTCAATTTTTGTTTATGTGTGTGTCATTTAAAGAAGTTAAAAACCAATCCCTTTATCAGAAGAAGTGAAAATCAATTGCTAGGATAATTTGATGCAAATTAAGTGTATTTCTTTGTATACTATTAAAGATACTGCTTAAGTTGTGAACATATATCAAGTAAAAAATCCAATTCTAACTTTATCAACTAATTAAATTACACATGAATGAAAAGGGGAAAATGCTGACAAACTCTAGCTATTCTGTCACTTCTTCAAATAACCAGACCATCCATTTAAGACATAGAGATGGCTGAGAGAAAAACAATGAAAAAAGGTGTGAACTAATAGTATATGACAAAAATGTCTATCTTATTTTTTTCTCATTGTTTTTTTTTAACCATCCACGATGATAGATTAAACGGTCATGATTAGATGGTTGAATGACTCTAAAAAACCTGAGTCATGATTCAATTTTCATATATATAAGTTGTTAAAAAAACTAGACCATTATGCAAACGCGTTCTTGGTCACTATTTTTCCAAAATGGATGGTTGAAAGAAAAATATGGAGAAGATAAAGTATTTAAGTAATTTATCATAAATTAATTTTTTTTTCTTTTTGCTTTTCTCTATGCATCTGTCCATCCTAAAAAGATGGACTACCAGGATAACTGGGTCTAGCTCTTAACGGATTAATACTTACCAATATAAAAACTAGTAGGTACTACGCACTTAGTTGCTGATAGATAATGAACAAGCTTAGCTCTTAATCCTTCTAAATTGGTGATTGAGGGAAACCAAAGAGAAAAAGGTGATTAACATTTTCGTCATCTACTATTAATTCATACATTTTCATTTGGTTTTTCTCTCAACTACTGATATGACAAAAATTAAAGGCTGAGGTTGCTCATCATCTCTCCAGCATCTAAGTGTCTAGCACTACCAGTATCTATGTATATAAATATATGAGGATCTTTGAACCATTGTGATTGTGATGAACTGACTTACAAAAAAAAATAAGAAGAAAAGTATGTAAACTAATGTGGGATGACAAAAATATGCATCATTTTTTTTTCTTTGTTTTCATCTCAACCTTCTATCATAATGGATCAGACACTCTTTATGAGTAAGCTACATAACTCTAAATAGTCATAGTCTCCATTCAATTTATATTTATATATATATATATATATATATATATATATATATATATATATAGTTATCAGCATAGATCAACTAATGCGAGTAGGTGAATCAACAAGGATCTCAAAACCGAAGAGAAGTGAAATCCACAATAGTCGTCCAATATCCACCCCTAACGTGAATCTTAAATCCATAGTGTAAAAATCATGGATTTAAGATCCGACCGAGGGGGGAAGGGGTTGTCAAACTTCAAAACCGCATGTCCTATATCCACAGTGATCTTAAATCACCGCAAATGTGATAATCAAGCACGACCTTGTTGAAGATAAGATTTGAACGGAGGAGAATAAGCGGTTGCTCACCTTGGTCCACGAGTAAGGATTGAGGACCAGCCGAGGCAGACTTCCATTGTACTCTCTCTCCTCGAACTTCATCGGTCCTGCCAAAAAGAGGGCGACAAAAATCAAATCAGTAGAAAACAACAGCTCTTAACAGAACTGCTGTGTCATGTCCACACCAACACCCGGTTGCTCGATTTTCTTTTCTTTTATCTCCTTACTTTTGTCTTTCTGCCACGATTTTCTTAGATAAGTAAGCCCTTCACTAAGGCTGGGCGTGGGGCCGGGCCCGGGCGGGAAGGGCGGCCCGGCCGGGCCCAGGCGGGAAGGGCGGCCCAGCAGCGGCCCGGCCGGCTCGACTCCTGCCCTCGGGCGGTCGGGTGGCCTCTGCTCTGAGCCCTTGGCTCGCTCGATCGCTCCTGCCCTCCCTCTCTCTTCCCGTCTGCCTCTCCATCTCCCTCTCTGCTCCCTCTCCTTCTCCCTCCCGTCTCCCTCTCCCTCTGCTCCTTCACCCTTCTGTCTCCCTCTCCCTCGGCTCCGTCTCCCTCTCCCTCTCCCTCTCCCTCTTCCGTTTCCCTCTCCCTTCCGTCTCCCTCTCCCTCTCCCTCTCCCGTTTCCCTCTCCCTCTCTGCCTCCGTCCACCGCAGCCCCTCCTTTTCCCCTCCCTCTCCTTCTCGCTCCCCTCCCTCTCCGCCTCCATCCACTGCAGCCCCGCAGCTCCCCTCCCTCTCCGCCGCAATGGCCAGCCGTCCTGGCGGCATCCGCCGGTGGCCACCCACGAAGTTGGGTGGCCTGCCGGTGAAAAACCACCGCCCGCCTGCTGTTCGGCAGGCGAGCGGTGGAGGGCTTGGACGAGACACTCGACCGTTCGGCAGGCGAGCGGTGGAGGGCTTGGACGAGACACTCGACCGCTCGGGCGGTCGAGCGAGGGTCGGGTCCGGAGCGCGGGTCGGGTCCGCCAAACGGGCTGGGCCGGGCCTGATTTCTGTGGACCAGGCCCGGTACCCATCCCGGCCCGGCCCGGCAATATATCGGGCCCGGGCCCGGGTTTCAGGCCCGTCCGGCCGACCCGGGCCGGGTTTTAGAGGGCCGGCCGGCCCGATACCCACCCCTGCCCTTCACCCAATGAACTTTTTATTTCATTAAATAATTATATTTTATCATTAATTTTCCAACATCAGATGAAGGATTCATTTGATCGCATGGGACAGTTCAATGCTATCCTTGCCGGATTGTTAAAATGTAAAAAGTTTATAGTACTCGGATGGTTTATATTTACTTTAATGATGATTTATAGTCTTTTTAGTAATAAATTTTTAAATTTTATTGGTCCTCCAACTATCATGAACACATAAGCACTCATTAGTGTGTACCATTTTTTACCTAAAACGCTTAAATTAAGAAGGCGTTTGATGCATGGAATGGGAGACTTTCATTATTCCTCGGTACAAGGGTGGAACTAGAAATTTTTCACGAACTATAATTTTTCAATATTTTTATATAAAATAAATATTTTTTTTAACATGTAATTTTTTTCTTTTTTGTGGCGGGGCTGGACCCTCCCCCTTGGGTCCGCCCCTGCCTGAGCATACTTCAACAATCTTCAAGCGATGTAGCTATCATAAAATAAAAATGCGTCCTACCATAATTTGGTAGTGGAACTCATATGCCCAGGCATATACTAGAGGGGCAGTGTGGGGCATAGTGTGGGCCAATTGCTCATACTAACTTACAAAAGTGTTTATTTTTATATTGAATTTTTTGGCAGTTTCATTAGTTTGTAACAGTTTAAAAGTTTAAAATTATATAACTAGTGTCCCTAACCAACATTTTCTAACTGTAATTTCAAATGATCAAATTGTGTCTTAAAAAAAAGGTCCTGTCTTAAAAGAGGAAAACTTTTTGTCAAATAACCAAAATACCCCTCACACAAGGCCAACTTGCAGGTTTTTCAGCAGAATTTCAAAGACACTGAAAGCGCTAGTAAGGATTCATTACCAGCCCCGTTTTAGGGATGACTCGCTTGGGTCCTGACTCGTGGCCTAGTAAAAAAACGATCCCAAACAGACTCAAGCGATTCCCGAGTCGACGTGCCGAGTTGGCCAACAATGGGATCAACTTTGATGCAATGGACTACTTTTTCCTTGGTATTTTGAGCTTTTTTAAGGGTAATTTTGTCATTAACTCTTTTTTTCATTAATTTTATCTTCTTGTCATTGTAGGGAGGCTGCTTGGTACTGCTTATCGACGTCAATTGGAATCGTCTTATCATTTTCTCTTTCTTGCCTTCCAATTTACCTTGGCCTTACAATCTCACAGGTTGAACATTTATTTGCTGGTGTGCTTTTAGGAAAAGACTTTCACCCAAGAGCTGTCATGAAGGCCAAAGTTTTTTCTAAAAATTTCTTTTTCGCTGAACATTGTGAAATCCACTCACTTTTGCTTAATATTAATAAATGTGGCAAAACTTTTTTGCTTTTTAACTGTAAAAGTAGGCAAAATCATTTTTTCATTAAGCGCGAGTGTATGCTGCTGCATTTTTATGCACCTAAAAGGGGAAAAGGTGGGATTGAGGTATTTGGGTGATTTTTTAAAAAAGCAGTGTTTTTTTTTTTTTTTTGTCTTTTAACTTTTCATTTACTTTTTAGGACATGCACATACTTGGAAAGACTGAAATACCCTTTTGCATAGGAAAAGATACTCTACCGAAAGGGCAGAAAAAAAGGGAAGGAGACATTTTTTCTAAGCGACTAAAATACCCCTCAAACACATGAAACATTTTTTCCGCTTCACCACTAGCCTTCACTTTTCACAAAGGCCTGATTTTCACATGAGAATACTGAACCTTATAAAAGGTTGTCTTTCCATCCCATCCATGTGAAGCCCCTTACCAAAACTAACTCAGGGCCAACATATAGATACTAAAATCAATTTCCAAGCTCCTTTTTTCTTCTACAAACTTTAAATGTGAAGCCCCTCACCAAAACTAACTCAGGGTCAATATATAGATGCTAAAATCAATTTTCAACCTCCTTTTTTATTCTACAAACTTTAAGGCCGAAGTTCCCCGTCCCAAAAAAGAAAACCCTTCACATATTTTTTGGATGTGAGGGAATAGAATTAGTATACATTCAATTTTATGTCATGCTCTACTCTCCATAAACTACAGAACAATAGCACCCAGTGGCGGAGCCACGTATAGGCTGGTGTGGGCAACTACCCGTATCAGCCCCCTTCAATTTATTTTATTTTTCACATTAAAGTGTTCAAATGTTTACTCTATTATATATGTGAGTGCCCCTTCATATATGAAAACTTTTTTAATGAGAAATTTTTTCTAACTCCACCACTGGTAACGCCCATAAAACTGGAACTATAAAAATGGAACTGTAAAGACATGCCGTTAGCATGCTTTCAGGCAATTTCGAAAACATTCCGCTTACCATCATATAAATACAAGCAAGAATTTGGAATATCTAGACATCTTAGAAATTTTTCACGACTGCTTGTCAAAGAAGTCTAACCCACTTAGATGACAGTAAAACCGTGTGTGGTTTGGTAATCAAAAGGGATCTTAGAATGTACTTTCATGCCAAAATGAAATCCCGAACCGACTTGTAGC
Organism: Nymphaea colorata; assembly: GCF_008831285.2. NCBI lineage: Eukaryota > Viridiplantae > Streptophyta > Magnoliopsida > Nymphaeales > Nymphaeaceae > Nymphaea > Nymphaea colorata. Next base: position 5,062,711 of record NC_045140.1, read on the forward strand.
ATCATATGAACATAATATTGGATGAACTAAGAAGTTTTAACTTTTAACTCCTCTGAATGATACTAAAACCGTAGCCACAAATATCGTTTTGGGTTATTAACTGTGGTGTTCTGTACCGGTATGAAACTGCAAAGTTGTTTTTTATAAAAAAAAAATGAACTGAAAAAGACATGGGATCATTTTTTATGTTTTAAAAAAAAGGTTTTTCGTGTTTTCTGTATTACTAAAACCATGTGAGGAACCCGGTTTTATCATCAGAAATAGTTCTGAAAAGTACTTATTTTGATGCTAAATCAGTTTTCTGTCACGCTTTCATCATCATACAAAAATTAGACCACTAAGCATCTGAAGAAAAAGTCTGCCAAAGAAAGGAGAAGGGGATGCAGAGTTACCAATTTCTAACGCAATTCCACTAAAAGCAGAACAGCCAGGGCCTCCAGTAAGCCATAGCAGAAGGGGGTCCTGTGCTGGGCTCTTCTCTGACTTGATGAAGTAATAGAAGAGGTGGGTCTCCTCTCTCATCCCAACACTTATATATCTGCAATACAGAATAGACCCAAAAAAAGAAAACAGCAGAAATCAGATCTTTCTTAATCATGATGCATCATTTTCTTTTTCAATCCAGACCAAAAGAAATATGTTTCCTGGGGCTTTCTGTTAAGAAACAACTATATAAATAAATATCCTTCTCAGTTCTTTTCACCAATATTAACGCTAGGTTCCAGCTTTGAAGTAAGAACATTTTGTGGTAGGCTTTAGGCGGCCTCTAATTTCCGGCAACCATCGCCGGAAAGAGGCTAAGAATACATAGAGCTGCTTACAGACTTGAAACTTTAGGATGAGCCCCTGGTAGAGAAAGGTAGAACCAGTTGCTTGTGTGAAGTGGGCGGTGCTTACCCAGTGTACAGCTCAAATGGCAGAGGTCCATCAAAGCCTGGAAGGAACCTGATGAGCCTGCTTGAGGACGCAGGTGCGGCAGCTATGTCCTTCCATGAAAGCACCAAAAGAAGAACTATGTAAAAGGTAAATGGCTGGAACTCAGGAAGAGTTCTCATCTCTCTGGACTAAGTATCCTTATTCTTCTCCTCTAAGGAAAAAATCTCCGTAAGAGTTGCCGCTGTTCGCTTCTTTCTCGCTGCCTTTCTTGCTTGAGGAGATATGGGAACCTTTATACCTTGTCTGTTCTCCCGCAAACTGTTCTTGGAAAAATTCAACGAAAATATTGCTCTTCCGTCTTTAAAGATTTTATGGATGAGGAGACACGAAAATTGAATGAATGGATTAAAATGTGCCACATCTGGTGAAAGTACTCAATGTTTTTGGCCTCTCAGGTTTAAAAGTTCAAAATTGTAAGGAACCTTTCACCAACAAAACATTCCCGAATAATACATTTCACCTATGTAATGCCTTACTTTGAAAGTTCAGTCACTTATCTAAATAAAGATTGTGAGGAAAATTAAAGGACTTAGGGTTGTTAAGTGGTTAGTTGTCTCCTTCGTTAATTTTTTTTGAGTTAAAACTGAAGTTGCTAAGTAGTGGATTGGGATTTGTCAAACCAAGGGCCTAAGCTCATTGTGAAAGTGGGTTGCATTGTTTCAATAGTATCAGAGCATGATTTACCGTTCAGACTTTGATATGAGAGTGGGTTGGGTTGTTTCAACGCATATTTCTCTTTTTTTAATACTTTAGTTATCTAGCATTAATTCATACATTTTTTTCTTTATTGTCCTTTCAACTAGCATTAATTAATTTTTCTCTTTGTTTTCTTCTCAACTACAAATTTGTGAAAGATTAATGGTTAAAATAGTTAACTACCTATTTAACACAAGCATTAAGCACCTACCAGTTTCTCTTTACTGTTTTTTCTTATATTCAAAGATGTGAGATGTTGCTAGATGACTAAGTATTAAAACTTATCACTACGAAACAACCGTACATGTGAATTAACAATGGTTTATCGCACTAATTATTTTAGCAACAGTACTTTTAACGACAGATTTTTAGTTTTAATCATCCGGCACATCTGGTGGATTTGAATTGTTCACTCTCTCTCTCTCAATATATATATATATATATATATATATATATATATAACAATACACGATCGTAAATTGCAAGGGAAAGACTTTTGCAAGTAATTTTGAAAGAAACATAATGGAATTGCAGAAATTTCTGCCTCTTCCGTCCTTGCTTGCTTCATCTCTCTTGTCTTCTTGTCCATCAATTAAGCTGTCGTGGAGAGATCGAGAGGAAAGAAAACGACCTTTATTTATTGATCTCTCACCGTTTATTTATTGATCGAGAGGGAAAAAAACGTTAAATTCGTATTTCCAATCTTGTCCTCCCCGACAAAGTGTGTTTCATTTTCTTTCAATTTTGTAGAAGACGGCGATCAAGGGCTTTTTAGTCCTTGGAGCAGTATGACAACACAAAATCTATTTTAATGTATGTAAAAAGAGAGTTGATAAGAGAGGACATCTATAGAAGATGGGGAGATCGATAGGGATGTTGAAAAATTGTAGATCCTGATAAGGACAAGGGAAGAAGAAACCAATGGTAGTGGCATTCGTTAATGGCTTCTTGTTCTTGTTCTTATATGAGAGCTGGTTATGTGCATGCAAGGCGCACAGCCTTTTAAAAAAAAGCTAAGTGAACACCTGGCCCACTTGTATTGGGCTTTGGCCCACTTTTGGAGGTACTTGGCATGCACGAGCTTCTTTCTGCATATGTATTGTGCACAGGTCTGTGCACATAACTAGGTTGGTTAGGTTCTTATAGGAGCCTGCTTTGTGCATTTTTTACGTTTTTTTGGTGAGCAGACCAAGAGTTCCCAAATAATTGAGTATTTGGAGATGCCATCTTTCTCATCAAGTGAATCTAAGCTCTTGCACAGGGTGTTAGTGTCTAATATCAGTCTCTAATATCAATCTCTCCAATATGATACCTCGTGTTGAACCCAAGGAGATGCATAATGTTTGTACGTAGGAATATTTAGTTCACTATTCCTCTTTTTTTGAGCTTTGTTTGATGATGCCAGAATTGTGGAATTTAAAAATTAAAATCCTCATTTTTTATGAAATAAGAATTGCATTATCAAACAAAGAGTTTTGATTCCTGAACCATAGGCTCGTTTTTTAATCAAAATTCTAAAATTGTTATTCTACCTTAGAGAGTAGAATTATGATTCCAGAATTTTAGAATTTTTTCATCTCTTTTTGGGCACATGACATGATGGTTTTCATTTGTCAATTTTAAAATTTTAATTTTTTTTTATCAAACATATACATCATTTTTAATTCTGAAATCAAAATTCTATACTGTCAAACACAAAGAGGGAAACTAGAACTGAAAGTTTCATTCCAATTACAATTTGAGGTGAAATTTTGTTTCTTAGAACCAAGATTCAAACTCCCCCTAAATGTCTTCCAAATTCTAATTTGCTTCCTACCTTGTATCTTCGGACTTTTTGCATGTCATCTCAAGTAGTCAACTCTTGACGTCTGAGTCATGCAGTTTGTGCGGATGAAAGATAACCTGGTTGCGTGCACTTCAAATATAGAATTTTCATTAAGAAAAATATCTAGTTCTTATGCACTTCAAATATAGCCATGGCTTAAACGTATCAACCATCATTTCATGGGTAGATAAAAATTCTAATCTGACTTTTCTTTTCCATACAACATCATGTACAAATTTGCATACAATATTTACGTGTTCGATTTACTATACAATTTTGAATTATTTACGCACGCAGTCCTTGGTGAATTAAACTGTCACAAGAAAAAGTTATTGGTAAACATTGTATCGATAATTATTTCCATATAGAACTGCCTATAGAGCTCAAATGTATAGGATGAGCCCCAGCTAATAGAGAAAGGGCAGACACTGTTGCTTATCTGAGGTGGGCTGTGCTTGGCAGAGGTCCATGAAAGCCTGGAAGGGTCCTGGTGGAGGACGCAGTTGTAGATGACACCTTCCATGAATGTACCAAAAGAAGAATTATGTAACGCGTAAATGGCAGCAACCGAGGAAGAGGACTTCTCATCTCTCCTTGTTGTTTTCTTCCTCATCTTCCCCTGTAACAAAGAAATCTTCATAAAAGTTTCCGCTGCCGCCTCTCTCTCTCTCTCTCTCTCTCTCTCTCTCTCCTCTTTTCGCGTAAGTAGAGCTTTGAAGAGACTTTACAGTTTACACCTTCTCGGTTCTCAACGTTCTGCAAAAAAAAAAAAAGGACCAGGATACTCTATAGAGAGAGAGAGAGAGAGAGAGAGAAAGAGAGAGAAATTAAAAAAAAAAACAAAATTGAGTGGTGACTCTAATTTTCTAGAGTCATTCAATCTATTATATACTATCTAATCCAACATAATAGATGATTACGAGAAAAATAAAAAGAAAAAGTAATGGGCATTTTTATTACCTAATATTAGTTTACAACTTTACATCTTTTATTTTTTTGTTTTCAACTATCCATCTCCTCTAGATTGACAGTGTTGATTACTTTAAGTGATTCTACATAACAGAGTCATCATTAACTCACTTTTTTATATATATATGTGCGTTTCACCCACCTTGTCTGATTAATCTCATATAAAAAGAGATATATTCAAGAAATGGAGTTACAGAAATTTGTAAGAAAACTTTTGGTTGAAAGCACTATTGTTAAAATCTATTCAAACTATTTGAGATATTTATTGTAAAATTGAAAGCCATGAGAGCCCTCTCCTCCACAAGCAAGAAGGAGACCAGTGGTGATGCCAGGATAATTTGGCTGAGAGGCATTCGAGTCACCATGTACATAGGTCAGCTATGAATGCTCCACAATAGATTTTTAGCTCATTACAATGTTATTTTTCAAATTTTCAGTAAACCCCAATATATCTCCACCACTGAAGGAGAGTAGCCAAATTCTCGACATAGTGATCGTGTCACAGCAATCTCATGATGACCATGAAATCCTGATGCCCCAACCACAGGCAGAGGTTGAAAATTTTATAGTCATTAAATATTTTAAAACATTTTGTTCGACCCCTAAATTTTTTGAAAAATAAGGGTTGATCCCCATTAAAAATTAATTTTCAAGATTTTAATTTACTGATTGCACGACTGTTTGGACCTAAGGCTGGGCACCGAACTGGGCCGCAGGCGGGTACCTAGTACTTGGCCCGACTCGGGTTCGGACTCAGACAATAAAAAAAGGGCACTGAGTCGGCCCGATAATTTATCGGGTCGGTCCAGTTGGGCCCGATAAGTCCGGGTGAGACTGATAATTTTTTAATATTTATTTTATTTATATATATAATATTTTGTTATAATTAATTACATATATATAATATTTTATATTAAAAATATTTTTTTAAATTTAATCGGACCGAGCCTGGCTTGGGCTCGGATTTAAATGGTCGGGCTGAGCCCGGGCTTCGGGTGTCGGGCCGAACCGGGCAAGCCTAATGACCAACCTTATTTGGACCCTCTAAAAATGAAATCCTAGCTCAGCTCTTAGCCCCACTTAGCCCCAGCGGAAGATTTTCACCTCTGCCTTTGCTTTTGCTTTTTAGATCTCTCTTGTCACCTTGTCCATCAATTAAGTTCTTTTGTCTTTATTTTTCATTTTTGTAGGGGACATCAAGGGCCCGCTAGCCCTTCAAGAAACTAGATGATCAATCAAGAAGGATCAGAGTTGAAACAGATGAGGAGATCTAGGGTTGTTCAATGGGTCGAGCTAACTCGAGCTCAACTCAAACTCGTTCGATAAACTCGACTCGTCCATTAAACGAGTCGAGCTCGAACTAAGTGGGCTCACTCAGTTAAGCTCAATATATATATATATATATATATATATATATATATATATATATATATATATATATATATATATATATATATAATACATTTTATAAAATTATAAAAAAAAAAGTAGATTGTTCAAATGGGTATGCAACTCGAGCCAATCTTGGCTCAAGCTTAATCAAGCTCGAATTGAGCCGAGTTCAAGTTTTAAGAGTTCGAGCTAGTGAAATTGAGTTCGAGCCAAGTTCAAGTTTCTTTCAAAACACTAGAGCCAAGTTTGAGCTGGCTTGAACTTACTCATGAATAGCCCTAAGGAGAAGAGAAGGAACCAATGTACGTATGAATCATGCATCTGATTTTTTTCTTTTCTTCTAAAATGAGTTTGGGAAAGCCCTTAAATCTGATCCCCTTAGAAGGTAGCATTCGAGTTAACATCTTCTGCATACGTTTTAATAAGTTTCAATCTTTTTTAACCATAAATTTAATCAAATAATGAATAGATGCTGATGCAGATTGCGCCCAGACCGGTCACATGCCCAGTTTGAGCCCAGACACGCAAGTCTCACATTAAGACTCAGTTGGAGGTGATGCGACTCAGAAGCAGAAATTCTGTCGCAGATCCAGACCTCGAGAAGGCTCAGGTTACTTTGCACAGGTTCTCTCGAGGAGAAACGGGATAATTGATGTTTACCTGCATGTCTGCGCTTTGGTGATGGACAATTACATTGACACGCGTAGAATTGTGTCACTGACAATTTTTACCAACAATATCTTCACCTCGGATGAAACCAAATGTCTTAAAACCTTTACCAACTCATTGCCATGTTCCACCCACATGTTCCGGCCGTCAGTAAAACCCAGGTTTTTTTTGTAATGGTAGAAGCAGTAGTGGAGCCATATGTAGTCTGATGTGGGCAACTGCATACACCAACCCCTTAAAATTTACACTGGCATTATTATACTCTCTCTCTCTCTCTCTCTCTCTATATATATATATATATATATATATATATATATAAAGTATTTTTAAACTAGTACCCCTCTATCGTTCTGGCCACTGGATAAAAGCGTGCTTACAGGGCATCAAGGATGGGTTCTTGAGACCTTTTGGTACCCATCACTACTGTTTTTTATGTTCATTCATTCGTTTTGGTTATTTAGATAGTTTTTGTTCTGGTTTTTATGTCTGATCCGTATCTCTTTGGATCGTTATTATTCCGATTCCATATGTGATTAGCCGTTGATGATCAATTGAGGTAGTTCTTTTTTTTCCCTTTACTTATTTCTCTTCCCTTTTCGTCCCCACGTTTGTTGATTTCCTCCATACATTAGCAAAATCAACTCTTTCAACAGAGGCATATATATAACAAAAAAATCATTACTATAAAATGTTCAAACATCTACATAATCACCAATATCAAGTAAAACTACAAAATACAAATAGTCTAAAATGTTTAACTGTTGTAAGCCATATGTTGGAGTACATTGACACATAAATATGGTTCCTATATAGTCATCTTCTATCCTACACACTACTCTTCCCATCGAAGTCATGTAATATTTGGGAAGAGGCATCACCGTCTGGTTCCTGCATTTCAAAAATTAAAAAGACAAACAAATAATTAGATTATCACTATAAAGTATTAAAATAATCAAGTATAATTAAAACAATGGCATATAATATAATAAGAATGTTAGACAATGAGTATCTTACTTGAAACATAATCATTCCACATTGTTGAAGTAATTTGCTCACGAAGTTCATTGTTGCTACCATGTGTTTGTGTTTGTTCAGTATTTTCATCATCATTTATAATTTCACTTACTTCGTATCATTTATATCATGAGAAGGAAATTGTTCAGCATTTGGATTGTGGTTGATTATAAAATTATGAAAAAAACATGCTGCTTGTACACCTTTAAAATGGGTATTGGATATGACACATGATTCTTCAAAATCGAAAACCTTGCCTTAAGCAAACCAAACACTCTCTCCACAGCAGTGCGCAAAGATGAATGTCTATAGTTGTACAATTCTTCTTATGTCTCAATTTGCCTAGATCTAGACCTACTAAACAATGATAGATGCTACCGACATCTTCTACATGGAGTTAATAATCTGACAATATTTGGGTATCCAGCATCAGCAAGATAATATTTACCTATTTTATAATCGACAATATGTGTTTTGTCAGTCAAACAATTAAATTGATGATATAAATTTAAATCATTGATGTTTATTTTCTTACTATGTGGAATTTCTAATAGATGGAGATTATCTTCTAGTACACTGTACAATACTCTTGCATCAATTGTACTTCCTTCCCAACCGGCTAATATGTCGTGAAACTGCATATCGAATCTCACCACTACTAAAACATTTTGAGATAAGAACATTTTCTATTCGCCAATGATTTTGGCCATCTTTTCGAGCATATACTAGAATGTGTGTATCATCCATTGCTCTCAAACAATCCTATTGATATGTAATATGTGTTAGTATTATAATTATTTTACCATGAAATAAAAATGTTGACTATATCTATTGTGAATTATAGTTATTTACCTTAAAGTATGGAAAGAAACGTGGATCTCCTCTAACTTGAGCTGGTGTAGTACCATCTCTATGTCCCACGTATTCATGTGCAATATGGAGAATTGCTTTCAAAACTAAGTTGAAGTACTTACTAATTGTTTGTCTTGAGTGCTGAAAATTATATTGAGTTGGTCGATTTCGTTGATCATGTCCCAAAGTAATGAGAAACATCGCTACTTGTTCTTCAATTGTGATTTCTCTTGCATTATACAATAACTCCCTACCTTTTAACAAATTGAATAATAATGCATATGTTCATTGATCCACCCTCAATAGATCTAAACAATTTTTTATGTGTCCATGCATACAATCATTCACAAATTGGGCCCTTGCTAGTCGGTTTGTACGTACTAAATTTCTAAGAGGTCTTCCTTAACCTTTCAACCATTCCATCATCAACAACATAATAAGAATAAAGATAATTGTGGATATTTCGTCCACCCTGATAATAAATACACAAATTCATGAGAATAAAAACTATTTTTAAAGATTTGTTAAATAAAAAATAATTGCAAGCATGAATTCATAACAATTTACTATATATTACAAATTATAAACAATTAAAACATCAAAAATACACTATTACAAACAATTATTATATATCACAATACAAATAGTTACACTCATCAAAAGTAATGCATAATTACAAAACCTCCATAATGATACTCAGTTACAAACATTACCTATCGTTTAGCCAATCTGCATGCGCAACCAAGTAACCTGCAACTCACGTGACATTATAAGAAAAGCGTTTGCTTTATCAAAATATGCAAAATAAGCCTTCAGAATCACAATAACAAAAGGACAAACTTATATTTTAGACCCCCAAAGGCTGACAAACCTACTCATGACCCTCCTTAAAAGCAAAAGAAACATGTTTTATCCTAAGCTTGCTGGAAACAACTTTTTTTTTTCTCCAACCATGCATCATTCGGTATCCCCTTTCAAATACATCCCTCTTCAAAGAAAACCCTTGAACCACAGAGGACAAAGAAGATGCCAAAAAGGGAAGGAAAAGAGGGAGAACATGCAATGCTTGTAGGAGATGCTGCATCGGTTCAAGAAGAAGAAGAACACCATAAAACCCCTCTGCCGCTGCCGGAAATGCGTGCTGAAAATGGGCCGAGGGAAAGACAGGGGCGGAAAAAATGAGCAGAGAGAGAGAGAGAGATTTAGTTTACCTATCACCACCGCAAGCCACGCCCAGGAGCCACTGGAAGATGCCCTGCTGAGGAGCTGCTCGAGGATGCCCGCTGATGAGCTGCAAGCGATGCTGCAAGAGGAAACGAATAGAATCCGTGTAGATGATGGAGGAGAAGAAGAGAGGGGGGAGAGAAACAGAAAGGCTCAGGCGATGGAGGAGAAGAAGAGAAACAGGAAGGGCGACGGAGGAGAAGAAGAGACGGGGGTCGGGTGCTCGGGTGCTTGGGGTCGGGGGCTCGCGTTGGGGCCGGGAGAGAGTTATGTCTGTCCGAGGGTTAGCTCATAACAGAATGGAATAAAAAAATGATTTATACTCTTGTCCAATCGTCCATCGTGTCCAGCCTGTCCTATGGACACTGTTTGATGAAAAAATCGATTAGACAGGACACGCGTTTTCCGTTCCACGTGTCTTGTGGCCATCGAACAACCTAGGTTTAACCTTCCCCCTCATGGGGAGCCAACTCCAGCTTATAAGCGAGTAGAGTTAGTCAAGTTCAAGTTACATGAACTCGAATCGATTAATCTCGATTAAGCTCGTTTCATCTAGGTTATCACTTTTTCTTTGTAATTTTCAACATTAACGCAAAGAAAAGAGATCAAGTCAAATAGAGAGTTGGTAAACAAACTTAAACAAGTTGAGCTCGAGCCGGAACTTGGTCCATTGAGTTGAGCTCAAGCTGACCTTGTACAACTTTACTCGAGCATTAGTCAAGCTTGAGCCGAGGAATATACGAGTTGAGTCGAGTGGAGCTGACTGAGCTCGAGCCTAACTCGGCTTGTATACAGCACTGCCTAGATCCAACAATCGCTTGCTCGCTTATGATATACTAAGTCCTCTATCAAATATTTATAATGTGATTTTTTTTTAATGCCGACAAAAGAGATTATGTAACCCTGCAAACATGAAAAGACATTATATACAATTTAAGGTAATACAACACCTTGTACCTGCAATAAAATAAAATACATGTGGTTGGCTTACAAATTTGCTTATGATGCCCTATATTTTATGTCACGAGTATAGATATAAACAAATCTCTCAGCGCATAATAAATGCTAAGAACATATGGCTGAGGCCTAATTTTTGTAATTAGACATCAACAACTACGAGAATACATGAGACAATAAATAATATTTCTTTTTATACTAATGTCACTTAGATTTGAAATTAGGTGCGCAGTGGTAAAAGTTGTAGGCGTCAGTCAAAGTTAGTTTTTAGCGACTTTTGAGATACAACTTCAACGACATACTAACGTCATAGCTGCTTTGCACTAACGTCTTTCTCTAAACGTTGATGAAAATTAATATTCACCAACATTTGTCTATGGACGTCTGTAAAAGTTACATTTTATTGGCCTGATGTGAATTCTTCCTTTTTTTTTTTGTAGTGTGCTCTGATAAATATGTCTCATTAGACTAAATAATTCATGGTCTTAGGCTATACATCATTATAGGAACAGTGACTTCCTCAAATATAGCCAAAAGACCCCAAGGGTATTATAAAATCGAATGACATTTTTTTATGTTTTCTAGTGACATATGAAACATATCACATTTTAGATGCATTAATCAAGAATCAAGGTTTAAATTCGTGAATATATTGCTTTTATTGTTAACTGCTTATGGTTCGAATTTGGTGCAAAACATGGCTAAAACCAGAAAGATATTGAAGTTCAGTGTTTTTGTAAGACCCACGATTTCTCTTTCCTTATTTATTTAAAAACCATTAAAAATTGTAGATTAAATGATTGAAACTGTCAAGGGGAAAGTGTTGGAAAGACACAAATTTGTTGCCTAGAATAAATCTGACTGAGAATAAGTAACTGAAAAGAGTAAATGGCAAGAGGGAAAACTGAAAAAAATCATTCTATTCTTGAGAGAAACTGAAACACAATTCGTATGGCAAGGAGGGAGGCCTTGTAGGGGGTTTATGTAACCCCATTTTTCAGAAAATGACCATTCCTTTTACTGCAGCAATAGAGGAAAACGTCTAGCAATAGAGAGATTGAGAGAGAAAGCTCTCTTCTTGGAGAAGATCAAGGTTGGTAGTTGCTGGAAATTCATCTCAGATTTTACAGGTATGGGGATATTTAGTGATAATTGTAGCATGAAGCCATGTCATTTAAACTTTGTATAGATACATATACATGTACATCTATGTATGCATACGCCCAAATATGAATCTATCCATAAGTTATTGTATGGTGGAATGGAAATATAGTCCTCTAAGTTCTAGTTCTTTCTGATTTCAAAGAAAAGATATGAAGCATGCTAGCCGTAAGGCATGTTAGTTCTGGTTGTGTTTTGAAATCATCGGGTCCCTATATCATGCTATGTATCTTCATCCGTGAGAAACCCACATTACAATCAACCTTCGTACAGAGCATGCATATCGGAGATAAGAGTTTCATTAGAGAATCCAAACCATCTGCGGAAATATAACGATTTACTGGAACTCTAATGGAGGCATTAGGATTCGATCACAGAACTTGCTACACAAAACTCTCAAGAGGGAAGACTCGACTGTCATCCCGAACACACTATTACACCAAACCAAAAAGAAGGGAGTGGTCTGGGGCGATGCCGACAGCCGGCATGGTCTGCTTCGCTAGACATATGTTAACAAAAATCAGTAAACCGATAAGAGAAAGGGAAGGAAAGACCTACGAGTAGAGCAGTCGCCCGATCGACTGGAAACTGATCGTTTTCCCGATGCTGGTGGCAGAGGGGTGACTTGGAAAAAGGGAGGAACACGACCTCGACTCCTCCTGTCGTTCCCTTTATCCTACTGATTCCTCACTGTCGCAGCGAGAGGGAGACCGAGAAGGACACCATTGAAGCTGGGAGGTCGTCTTCCTCATGAGGCGATGCTGCAAAACATGAGCAGTAGAGGAGGCGGCGGCGGCTGAGAGCGTCGATCGGTCGGTAGGCGCAGCAGCGGGGAAACCCAAAGCCGTATCTCGCGGGAGAAGAAGAGATCTCTCCCTCCAGCCTGGTTTCTCCCTGGTTTGTGGTGGCTGAAGAACCAATCGAAGCTCCACCGCCGGGCGAATCAGGAGAGGAAGAAGCTCTTGCGAGGAGAGAGAAAAATGGGCATGAAATGAGAAAAAAAAAACGAGTAGGCCAAATTTATATAAGATTTGAAAATTTTCAAAAATAGTCCACCTTATCAGCAAAATCCTTCGAAAAGCGGTTATAATTCACAACAATTAATCCCGCAACGTTTTTGCTAAAAACGTTTGCAGAAAAAGGCTTGCGAAAGTTATTTTCAGTAAAAAACTGGAGATTTCATACAAAATTGTAAAGTAGTGCCCTCCAAGTTCTTAAAAGTTACCAAAAGGGGGTTTTCTTATATTTGTTTGCAATTTTGAGGGAAAAACGTAATATTATGCATTATTGCTCTGTTGTACCCTTAGTTTTATTTAAAATTTCAGAAAAAGGGTTTTGAAATCTCTTGTTTTTATATGATGATCACGATATTATTATTTGAGATTTCTGAACGTAATTACTTTGTATTGATGCATGTCTATTCAACTTTGCTTTGTTGTCATAAATTAAGTTATAAAATGGCTTGTTGCTTTTGTCTGGGAAACCGAGCTTGAGGGTGGTTTCTATGAGAGGTAATAGACGATATCTAGTGATGATAAACCCTCACATTCGAATTTCATGGGCGAAACGTGGACTGTGTATGCATTGGTATATGTGAGTGCGAGTTTGTGTTTTTGCCTAGTGTTTGGTTTCATCCCGAGAGGTAGTGGACGGCAAAAGGGCACAGGATTTTGTTCTGTTTCTGTTGGAGAGCAAGGCGTCTCCTGGTCCCTCACCCCGGTTACCTAGAGGGGCCGGTCTACCACTTCGGATAACACCGGTGGTTGGAACCTGCTATTGCAACAGCGATCTGGGATATCTCAGGCGGCTTCACTGTAGGTTATCCTCGATCAGTTGGATCGCCAGATGAAGATATGTTCTATTCTACCTGTGAGTTATGCCCATGGGGTTTTCTGTTGTTGCTCGGCATGATGACCATACCCATTGTAATGATAGGCCACGGTTGAAAGTCTATGAATATTTGGAGGTTGTGCACTCCTCATTTTTTATAATGAGACGTAATTCTAATGTGTATTAAGATTTGATGACTTATGGCTATTGACCATAAGGTTCCCATATGAGTTATGAATTTGTGTGACGAGACCAAATTATACTTTGTTGGGCCATGTTCCATACAAGGCTGGATTTTTCCATACTCAGACAAATTCTAACCCTTCTTTCTATCTCTACAGGTGGTTCTTGAGATATTTTGGCTCATGAAGTGACAATCTCAGTCTTTGTGATGGACGGGTATTGGCAATCTGGACACTGCGTCGGTTTTGGGATTTGTGGCTATTTTAGTTGTTTGGGTTCAAGTGTTTTATGGTTGAAATAAATCAGACTGTCTTTTAATACAGTGTATTTGATTTGGTTTTGGTTATGACTCAATGTTACTTCCGCTATTATTAAAAAAATAAAAATTGGTGTCAAAAACTTAGGTCGTGACAACTTTGGTATCATTGCAAGTGTCTAGAGTCTTTGTCCAATGCCAATGTCGATCAGAAGCAGAAGAAAGGTCATCTGAGCCTGTTAAAGAATGGTGTTTTTGATTTATTGTGAATATTGAGTTTTAATGTTTTATAGTAGTCCTAACAAATTGCTTTTCTTATTAATACAATTGTTATATTTTGTTTTCCTCTGTGCGGTGTAGTTCAGTGGCACGCACTAGAGGAGGGAGTGTTGGTGGAAGAGGGAGAACTCCTCGCAGCACCAGGAGCCAAAATGTCGAGACTCATCCTACTGAACGTAGGACCTCTGTTGGATACATCCAACAACAGCAAGCGTTCATTATGAACACCTTACAGATGATTACGAGGTTGATGCATGACTTGGCGTAGACTGCTCCTTCAGGAGGAACCCGTATGGATATAAATGGAACTATGAATGGTGATGCAAGGGGTGTAACTCACCAACAATTTATGAACTTACATCCACCAAAATTTCATGGAAAATGCACTGTTGATGATGCAGAGAAGTAGATAAAAGAAACCGAGAAGGTCTTTACTACCCTAGATGTGCCTAACAACAAGAATGTTCAGTATGGAACCTTTATGCTAAAAGGAGATGCTGAAGAATGGTGGTAAACACAACGCGAAGTGAAGTTCGCAAATCACGAAGTAACTTGAGAAGAATTCAAGGAAGCATTCACACATGCTTACATACCAGCCTTCACATGGGAGAAACACATGCAAGAATTCTTGGAGCTTCAACAGAAGAGTATGAGTCTACACGAATATCTCATCAAATTCAAACACTTGGAAAAGTATTGCCCCCATGTGTATACTTCTGATGCGGACAAAGCAAATAAGTTCATTAGAGGACTTAAAGATGGGTTGTGGAACAAAGTAATGGGTAGTCACCCAAGAGACTTGGATGATGCAATTGACAAGGCCACACATTTTGATGAGGACTGGAACAGGACTCATGAGACAGACAGGAGGAATGAATTTCTGCAGTCTAAGTAGAGTCCAAACATGTTCAAGAGGAAACTAGGTGACAGAATGAATCAAGGGGACAAGTTCAAGAGACAGAGGCCATCATCATCCAAGCAGGACGAGGAATGCCCCAAATGTCATCACCAGCATCCCTGTAAAACATGTTACAAAGATGTCGGGGCATGTCTCTATTGCGGAACGCAAGGACATTTTATTCGTGAGTGCCCAAAGAAGAAAGAGGCTGAGCAGAGGCATGGTGCAGCTAACCAACCAGCAGAGAAGAAGGTACCTGAGAGAGTTTACGCGACCACAGTTGAAAATATGAGATCCACCGACTTGATTGAAGGTACCCTTCTTATACATTCTCATTGGGCACATATTTTGTTTGACTCTGGTGCATCACATTCATTTATTTCTAAGAGATTTGCTGAAATCTTAAAGTTAGAAGGAAAAAATATGTCTTATGAATTGTTAGTTGAAATACCCATGGGAAGCAAAGACACATCCAAAACGTATTTAGAAAATGTGAAAATAAAAATACATGGACAATTATTACCAGCACAACTTGTGGTAATAAATATGATGGTGTATGATGTAATCCTAAGAATGGCTTGGTTATACTATCACTATGCGACAATAGATTGCAGAAGGAAAAAGTTAAAGATTCAGTTGGAAAACACTAAAAAGATAGAATTTGAGGTAAAAACGCCCCAAGACCAAAGAAAGTTAGTTGTCTCAGCAGTTAAGGCGAGGAAATATATAGAGAATGGATGCACTGCCTATTTGGTTAGTATGGATGCAATTGACCAGAAATTAAATCCCATCAGTGAGGTGCGTACGGTGAAGGACTTTGTAGACGTGTTTCCTGAAGATTTACCTGGATTGCCTCCTATACGAGAGGTGAAGTTTGGCATCGAGTTGGTACCAGGATTTGTACTTATTTCTAAGGTTACATACAGAATTATACAAGCAGAATTGGAAGAATTAAATAAACAGATTCAAGACTTAGCCAGCAAAGGATTCATCTGTCCAAGTGTGTCACCTTGGGGAGCACCGGTCCTTTTTGTGAAGAACAAAAATGGGTCAATGCGGTTATGTATTGACTACCGAATGTTGAATCAGGTTAGAATCAAGAATAGATATCCATTGCTTAGAATCAAAGATTTATTCGATCAATTAAAGGAAGCAAAGGTGTTTTCTAAGATAGACTTGAGGTCGGGATACCATCCAATGTGAATTAGGGAAGAAGATATTCCCAAAACAACATTTCGCACACGTTATGGGCATTATGAGTTTCAGGTAATGCCTTTCGGACTCACAAATGCACAAGCAGCTTTTATGGATCTCATGAATCAGATATTTCATGAGTACTTAAACCGATTCGTTATAGTGTTCATTGATGATGTGCTAGTGTATTCAGAGTGTAAAGCATCACATGTAGTACATCTCGAGCTAGCGATGAAAATATTGAGACAAAATCAACTATATGCCAAGTATTCCAAGTGCGAGTTTGGGCTACACAAAGTAAATTTCTTAGTGCACACAATCTCGAAGGATGAAGTATCAGTTGATCCAGCGAAAGTGGAAGTTGTACAACAATGGAATGCGTCAACTAATGTAATAAAAATCAGAAGTTTTCTTGGTTTGGCAAGTTACTACAGAAAGTTCATTAAGGATTTCTCAAAAATTGCAACCCCAATGACTAAATTACTACGAAAGGGCGTCAAATTTACGTGGACAGAAGACTGTCAGAAGAGTTTCCAAAAGTTGAAGGACAATTTGACAAACGCCCCATTTCTAACACTGCCAAATGGGAGGAAAAGATTTGAAGTATATACTGATGCATCAGGAACAGGTTATGGAGCAGTGCTTATGCAAAGAGACAACGTCATAGCATATGCCTCTAGGCAACTGAAACCACATGAAAAAAACTATCCAACGCATGATCTGGAGTTAGGACCATGGTATTTACACTAAAAATATGGAGGCATTACCTCTATGGTGTGGAATTTGAAGTATTTTTTGACTACAAATCTCTCAAATATTTGCTTTCGTAGAATGAATTTAATCTAAGACAGAAGAGACGGCTGGAATATCTCAAAGATTATGACTTTGAGATAAAGTATCATCCAAGAAAGGCTAATGTGGTAGTCAATGCACTCAGCAGAAAGACGCATGCTAAAGTTGGTGGACTATTAATGCAAACATGAAACTTGGTGGAAGACTTTGAATAATGGCATCCATTGCAAGATGATAATGAAAAGGTGAAGTATGCTGCAATAATTGGAGATAGATTTCTTGAGAAAATTATTGAGAAACAAAAACAGAGCCTTGAATATACAAAGTTGATACTTGAGTGTCACAAGAAGGAAGAAACTCCTTTTTCTGAGGATGACGATGGATCTGTATGGTTCAATAGTAGATTGTACATTCCGAATGATCCAGAAGTGAAAGACAGGCTGCTAGAAGAGGCACACAAAACAAGATACACCATACATCCGGGAAGCACCAAGATATATCAAATTTTAAGAATAAACTTTTGGTGGCCACGAATGAAGAAAGAGATTGCTGAGTTCGTATCACGATGCTTGGTGTGTCAACATGTTAAAGTGGAACATCAGAAACTGGGTGGCTTGATGCAACGAATAGAGATTCCTTAATGAAAGTGGGAAGACATCACTATGGATTTCATAGTGGGGTTACCACGTACTCGACGACAACACGATGTTATTTGGGTAGTGGTGGACCGCCTAACTAAATCTGCACATTTCCTTCCTCTCAAGATTTCACAATCATTTAAAAGTCTGGCTGATTTGTATGTTGATGAAATTATGAGGTTTCATGGAATTCATAAATCAATCATCTTCGATAGAGATCCAAGATTTACATCCAAGTTCTGGGAAAGGTTACAAGAAGCGTTGAGAACAAAACTGAAACTGAGTACAACATTTCATCCGCAAACAGATGGGCAATCCAAGCGAACCATTCAGACTCTTGATGATATGTTAAGAGCTTGTGTTTTGCAATGGAAGAGTGAATGGGATAAACATGTAAAGTTGGTCGAATTTGCCTACAACAACAGCTACCATTCTAGCATTGGAATGGCTCCGTTTGAAGCTCTCTATGACCGACCTTGTAGATCACCATCATGTTGGGCTGAGGTAGGAGACAACAGGATTGATGATCCTTTAGTAATCCAACACTACACTGACCAAGTCAACATGATTAGAAAGAAACTTTTGGCTGCTCAGAGTCAACAAAAGAGTTATGCAGGCCAACAATGAAGAGAGCTAGCTTTTGAAGTAGGAGATCACATATTTGTCAAGATATCACCCACCAAAAGTGTTTTTCGATTCGAAAAGAAAGGAAAATTGAGCCTAAGATACATTGGTCCGTTCGAGATTCTGGAAAAAGTTGGAGAGGTTGCATATCGAATTGCACTTCCACCGCAATATAGTCATGTTCATCTAGTATTTCACGTATCGATGCTAAGGAAATATGTACCTGATCTCTCGCATGTGATAGACTACAAATAAGTTGTTTTGCAAGAAGACATGACAATATAAGAAAAGCCGTTTTGGATCATAGACTGGAAGGAACATATGTTGCGAAAGAAGACCATCCCACTAGTTCAAGTAGAATGGCAGCACCATGACATCAAGGAATGTATGTGGAAGCCAGAAGAGGACATGAGAAAGAGTTATCCCCAATTATTTCAATAAGGTACGCTCAAATTGTGAGGACGAAATTTCTTTTTAGGGGGAGAGGATGTAAGTCCCACGATTTTTCTTTCCGTATTTATTTAGTTTAAATGATTGAAACTGTCAAGGGGAAAGTGTTGGAAAGAAACAAATTTGTTGTCTAGAATAAACCTGACTGAGAATAAGTAACTAAAAAGAGTAAATGGCAAGAGGGAAAACTGAAAAAAATCATTCCATTCTCCAGAGATACTAAAACAAAATTCGTATGGCAAGGAGGGAGGCCTTGTAGGGGGTTTATGTAACCCCATTTTTCAGAAAATGACCATTCCTTTTACTGCAGCAATAGAGGAAAACGTCTAGCAATAGAGAGATTGAGAGAGAAAGAGAACAAGAGGGAGAAGGGTTTCAGTTTTGCTCTCTTCTAGGAGAAGATCAAGGTTGGTGGCTGCTGGAAATTCATCTCAGATTTTACAAGTATGGGGATATTCAGTGATGATTGTAGCATAAAGCCACGTATTTTTTTACTTTGTATAGATACATATACATGTACATCTATGTATGCATACGCCCAAATATGAATCTATCCATAAGTTATTGTATGGTGGAATAGAAATATAGTCCTCTAAGTTCTAGTTCTTTCTGATTTCAAAGAAAAGATATGAAGCATGCTAGCCGTAAGGCATGTTAGTTCTGGTTGTGTTTTGAAATCATCGGGTCCCTATATCATGCTATGTATCTTCATCCGTGAGAAACCCACATTACAATCAACCTTCATACAGAGCATGCATATCGAAGGTAAGAGTTTCATTAGAGAATCCAAACCATCTGCGGAAATATAACGATTTACTGGAACTCTAATGGAGGCGTTAGGATTCGATCACAGAACTTGCTACACAAAACTCTCAAGAGGGAAGACTCGACTGTCGTCCCGAACTCACTATTACACTAAACCAAAAAAAGGGGAGCAGTCTGGGACGATGCCGACAGCCGGCATGGTCTTCTTTGCTAGACATATGTTAACAAAAATCAGTAAACCGATAAGGGAAAGGGAAGGAAAGACCTCATGCTCTATCGACGAGTAGAGCAGTCGCCCGATCGACGGGAAACCGGCCGTTTTCCCGACGCTGGTGGCAGAGGGGTGACTTGGAAAAAGGGAGGAACATGACCTCGACTCCTCCTGTCGTTCCCTTTATCCTACTGATCCCTCACTGTCGCAGCGAGAGGGAGACCGAGAAGGATGCCATTGAAGCTGGGAGGCCTTCCTCACAAGGTGATACTGGGAACAGCAGAGGAGGTGGCGGTGACTGAGAGCGTCGGTCGATCGGTAGGCGCAGCAGTGGGGAAACCCAACGCCGTATCTCGCAGGAGAAGAAGAGATCTCTCCCTCCAGCTTGGTTTCTCTCTGGTTTGTGGTGGCTGAAGAACCGATCGAAGCTCCACCACCGGGCAAATCGAGAGAGGAAGAAGCTCTCGCGAGGGGAGAGAAAAATGGGCATGAAATGAGAAAAAAAAACGAGCGGGCCAAATTTATATAAGCTTTGGAAATTTTCAAAAATAGTCCACTTTATCAAAAAAATCCTTCGAAAAGCGGTTATAATTTACAAAAATTAATCCCACAACGTTTTTGCTAAAAACTTTTTTAGAAAGAGGCTTGCGAAAGTTATTTTCAGTAAAAAACCGGAGATTTCATACAAAATTGTAAAGTAGTGCCCTCCAAGTTCTTAAAAGTTACCAAAAGGGGGTTTTCTTATATTTGTTTGCAATTTTGAGGGAAAAACGTAATATTATGCATTATTGCTCTGTTGTACCCTTAGTTTTATTTAAAATTTCAGAAAAAGGGTTTTGAAATCTCTTGTTTTTATATGATGATCACAATATTATTATTTGAGATTTCTGAACGTAATTACTTTGTATTGATGCATGTCTATTCGACTTTGCTTTGTTGTCATAAATTAAGTTATAAAATGGCTTATTGCTTCTGTTTGGGAAACCGAGCTTGAGGGTTGTTTCTGTGAGAGGTAATAGACGATGTCTAGTGATGATAAACCCTTACATTCGAATTTCATGGGAGAAACGTTGACTGTGTATGCATTGGTATATGTGAGTGCGAGCTTGTGTTTTTGCCTAGTGTTTGGTTTCATCCCGAGAGGTAGTGGTGCGCGTTAGCTCACTATTGTCGCATACTCATCTGTCTGCACTAGAGGGCCCACAGGGTATTGGATGGCAAAATGGCACAAGATTTTGTTCTGTTTCTGTTGGAGAGCAAGGCTCTCCTGGTCCCTCACCTCGGTTACCTAGAGGGGCCAGTCTACCACTTCGGATAACACCGGTGGTTGGAACCTGCTACTGCAACAGCGATCTGGGATATCTCAGGAGGCTTCACTGTAGGTTATCCTCGATCAGTTGGATCGCCAGATGAAGATATGTTCTATTCTACCTGTGAGTTATGCCCACGGGGTTTTCTGTTGTTGCTCGGCATGATGACCATACCCATTGTAATGATAGGCCACGGTTGAAAGTCTATGAATATTTGGAGGTTGTGCACACCTCGTTTTTTTATAATGAGACGTAATTCTAATGTGTATTAAGATTTGATGACTTATGGCTATTGACCATAACGTTCCCATATGAGTTATGAACTTGTGTGACGAGACCAAATTATACTTTGTTGGGCCATGTTCCATACAAGGCTGGATTTTTTCATATTCAGAGAAATTCTAACCATTCTTTCTATCTCTACAGGTGGTTCTTAAGAAATTTTGGCTCATGAAGTGACAATCTCAGTCTTTGTGATGGAGGGGTATTGGCAATCTGGACACTGCGTCGGTTTTGGGATTTGTGGCTATTTTAGTTGTTTGGGTTCAAGTGTTTTATGGTTGAAATAAATCAGACTGTCTTTTAATACAGTGTATTTGATTTGGTTTTGGTTATGACTCAATGTTACTTCCGTTATTATTAAAAAAAAAAATTGGTGTCAAAAACTTGGGTCGTGACAGTTTTGGACCCATTTTCTTATATAAAAGACATTCTGATCCAAATCTAGATGCTCAATTGGACCAGACCATAGATCGAACCTCAGATCTAAATCCAAATTCATGATTCAAGAGGGGCATAAAGGTTAGATATTACAAATCAAGCCACCAAAAGTTGGGGAAGTCCTTGTTTTAGCAAACTTGAAGCGTATTTGAACTATTTTGAAAAGTTTTGCTAAAACCTTGGACTTTTTACTGAAACTTTTGGTATGAACAAATGAAATATAGAAAAGGGGACGTCCCCCATTGTGAGGCATCTAAAGCATTGCACAAACTTCTTCGTCCTTTCTTTTTGTGTTTCCATCATTTTCTTTTCTTTTCTCTCAATTGGTGTGTTGTTCTTTCAGGCATTGCAGCAAGGTTGAGTTGGAATTGCTAATCAGGGCATTGGTTAGGTTCTTCTAACTCGTTAGAGAAGGCTTAAGGTTGAAACCAAAACTACTAGGGGATTGGTTGAGATCCGTCAAACCAGGTCTCGACAACAAGCCAGCATTGTTTTCTTATGATGGTTTAAAGATCTTCCTTACCTCCTCTTGCTTTCTATGTATCTAAAAGCATGGAGGAGAAGAAGAGGAAGAAACAGGGAGGGAAAGAAGCAGAAGAACAGCAAAGACCGAAAAATGGAGAAGAAAAAGAACAAAAAACAAAGAAGGAAGAAGAAGAAGAAGAAGAACAAAGAACTGAAAAGAAGTGATTGAAAATAGTCCGGGTCTGACATTTTTTCAACCGTAGTTCATAAGAACTCTAGTCCGGCTTATCCCCGCTCTTGCTATCCATGAATACAAAAAATAACATTTGATGGGCGACACTGAGTGGTACCTATCTTTGCCATCAAACATCTCCTTAGGTTTGGTAGGAAAATTGTATATCAAATTTAAATTCAATTCGGAATCAAATTTGCATTTTCTTTGTGAAATTCGTCTATTTATAGCATTTGATAAGAAGAATGTAATGTTCTTAAAACATATGTTTTTAAAATATGAAGTTTAAGTACACCATATTCTTGTTCCCATAAATATGACGGATTTATGATTTTGTTCTTAAATCTAACAATACCTGAGATAATAATAGCATGGTTTCTCAAACAAAAGATTGTTGTTTTAAGATGTTAAGTTGATCCAAGTCCCGAAGCAACCCCACACCTAAAAAAAGTGGCAGCCAGTATGACTGGATCCAATAAAAATTAGACTTGATATCGACCCGACACGTTAACGAGTTGCATCACCATGGGAGCCTAAACAAATCCCGATTCGGCAAAGAACCGGAAATACCGAGAAACCCTGTCAATCTTGGGCATTCTTTAACGCATTCCTTTTGTCGATTATTCGGGGACCGAAGGTTAGACAACTGCGTTTGGTGGGGTTTGTGTTTTCATATAATTTCTTCATTTTCCTTCAAGTTTTCTTTCTCGAAAATCCGAGGTACGTTGGGGGGAGGGATTCGCTCCTTCCAAGAGGAGCTCGGAAGAAGCTTTTTGGTGAATGGAGATGGCAGGAGTGATGGAGAGCGCGAAGGAGCTCGATCGGTTGC
This sequence comes from Nymphaea colorata, assembly GCF_008831285.2. NCBI lineage: Eukaryota > Viridiplantae > Streptophyta > Magnoliopsida > Nymphaeales > Nymphaeaceae > Nymphaea > Nymphaea colorata. The sequence continues at coordinate 5,086,082 of NC_045140.1, forward strand.
GGAAGGAGCAGGAGGATGTCTTCGCTGAGATCAACAAGCTCCACAAACGCTTTTCCCAATGCAGTTCGTGCCCCCCGCTCTCGAATTCTCTCTCTGTTTCTTAATTTTCCCTCATTAAGCTTGCGTTTGGTTTTCCTTTCGCCCCTGAAATTTTCCTGTATCTACTTATGATGTTTTGAGTTTGTGACGGGAGAGCTTTCGAGCTTTTCCGTTTGGTTTTTAACGAAATCGATGCATTCTTGATAACTCTAACGAGTTGGATGCCCTGATTTTTTCTGAGTAGGAATTCAGTAGGAGAGTTTTAGATATTAGGTGCGGATTATATGATTATTGTGGTTGAATCTTTCTCATCGATGCCAACTTTTCGAGCTACCAACTACGTTGTGCTTGGTAGCAAGGCTTTCCTGTTCCTGAAATTACTGAAGGATCAGCATGTCATTGTTGAATATTATAATTCAGAGTGTGGAATTTGGATGATTTTCAACAAGTGTTGATGGATGGCTTTTGTGATTTTCTTTCTGTATCTGCCTAGTAAGGGTGAGATAAGAGGGAGAAAAGACTTAGTTTGATGGTTGATCTGTAGTGCTGCAGTAGATAAATGATGGGTTTTTAGTTTGAATTCGATTGCACGTCACATTACTTCGTAATGGGAACAAGGAAAAAATTAAAAAGCCTGCTAGAAGAACAGAAACTTGAATCTCTTTGTCTACTTTCCCCTGCGTACATCATGATTCATGGCAGGACAATGTATCATATCTCAAATGGAGAAACAAGATATTAGCGGAATCAACTACCTTCACTTAATGATTTCAACTTAAATAAAATAGGATGTCTTTTGGGATTTAGGTGCTTTCTTCCTCTCTTGTGTTTTTATTCGTGTCGTTGTCACAGACATCGCTGTTTCCTTTGAAATATGGGATTGAAAATAGAAAAGCAAAAAAAAAAAACAGAAAAAGAAACACTTGAAAATTTTGCATTATTTTGAAAAAACTGCCGAGAAAAGAAAATATCGTACTCTTATTGCATGTTTTCAACTACCTTCACTTAATGACTTCGACTTAAATGAAATAGGAAATCTTTAGGGATTTAAAGGTGATTTCTTCGTCGCTTATGTTTGTATTTGTGTCGTTGTCACAAATGTCGCTGTTCCCTTAAAATTATGGCATTGAAATTAGAAAAAAGGCAAAGAAGGAAAAACGTGATAATTTTGCATTATTTTGTAAAAACTGCTGAGAAAAGAAAATATCGCCCCATGTTTTCATGTTGTTCTTTTGCATCTTATCAAAAAAATAATTTTTTATTATAATTATAATTTTTTGGATTTATTTTAACATTTAAATAATTATTTTGACGAATTTTATTCATATTTGGTATTTCTTAAGAAATTTCTAGAAACTCAAACTTTCATTTATTTGTGTTTTCTTTTCCTATTTTAAAATTTTTTGAATTCTCAAGGTTTTTGACAAAAATAAACTTTTTGACTAATAAGCGACAAAAGCCTTGCTGAGAGTGATATTTGTGACAATAGTTTTGTGTACATTAAATTTGTATTACACATACATAAATATGCATTTGTGAGTGTCTAAGTAGGTCTGTTAGTTTGTGCATGTCTTTGCACCATTTTGGTTAGTCAGTTGTTGATACTATGATTCTAAGTTGCTAAAAATATATTTGCTCCAATGATGCTAAGTTGCTCATGCATTATTGATGCAATTGTGCTAAATTACTCACATGTTCTCAAAGCAGTTTTTAGAAATGTATCATGATGAAACAACTACTTTGCTTGCTGCTTAACAGAAATAGATCCCTTCTGTTTCTTAAGTACAAATAAGAAGTCAATCGGTTGCCTGTGAAACTTTCTACAATATTGGTAGTAGTTACTAAATCAAGATTGTAAAGAATTGTTAAGGGAAAATAACTTTGTGATTTTTGTCAGCATGTTATAATAGATTTACTAATTTTAAGTTGTAGATAAACATGAAGGATGATCAGATTGTTTGCTGGCACTGAGATTTATACTTGGACAAGGTCATGTAGGATGATCAAATTTATGCTTGTAACTATAGATAAATAAGGCTACCAAACAGTTAAATAACTGTATAACAATTTTGTACATATGTACATTGAGAGAGAGAGAGAGAGAGATTGGTAAAAACCAGAAAAGTTAGGTCAGAGATAAAAACCAGACCCTTTAATTTTTTGCTAAAAAATTATTTTAAATAAAATATAAACATCCTAATAAATTTATAAAAACTATTTTGATATTAAACATGCTTTGAATCAAGTTGTTTTTGTGAAAAATGTTGATTTTTCTATTATCAAAATGTGGATGCTATGAGAGCCATTCATTTTTCCTTATTATAAAAACACTATTAAAACCCAATAAATGATAAACTTAATATATATATATATATATTCTTGAAAAATTGCCGCATCCATACCAGCACTCGCACCCCACACCCATGTGACATAGTTAACCAGGGATGCAAGGTTAGCTTATATTGGATGACATGTGACCCCAATAAATCTGGAAAGGAGAAAAGGGGTATTAATATTATGTATGAACATGCATATGTGCAGGCTTTCTTATGTGCATCTCTAGATGATATGTGAGCATTCTAAGGAAAAAAGAGGATTTTTTTTTCTTTTCTTTCCAGAATGGGAATATCATTTTTGTTCTCTTGCCCATAAATGGAACTTGATTTATTTGAAATTTCTAGTTTCTAGCAGGCATATTCATTTTCTTGGATGAAGAAAGAAAAGTCCAACCTCTCATCTGCTTGTGGTTGACTATCTCTTGTTCCCATTAATTTGGAGTGATTACTGAAATATCATTCTAGTTGACATCTCTAAGGGAGTCATGTTTTATGTTAGAAGTCTCTTTCGAGTGTTTTTTCTTCTCTCTCTGGTGTTACTAGTTAAAATTGTTAACTTTTGTTTTTTTATGTGTATCTATTGTTACAAGTTACAACATGCATTCCTGGTAGTAAGTTGATAAAGCAATTACTAAATGTTGAAGCAGATCCAGAGCAAATTGAGAAGCTTGGAGAGCCCTGGCTAAAGCTACGAGCGTTTTATGTACAAGCGAAAGAACTTGCAGAAAATGAAGTAACGTGCGCATTTATCTTTCAGGCTAAGTTGCAACTATAATTTTTTTTCTCTTTTCATGGTTACTTTTACTAACTTATATGCAAGAAAATTAAACTGTGGCTGAGATGTAGTGATCAATTTTATCCTTAAGGAAGAAATTGGTTTATCCAAATGCTAAGGGCACATTGAGACAAGCATTTTCCCCATCTTTTTGTCCTTTTTAACACTAAATTGATGATAGGAGTACCAATACATTTCTTTGGTATTCATTACCTGACCCAAAACTGACTGGGCACCCAGTTTGTGGATTCTACCCTGCTCTGCAGACCGATCTGAATCTGACCAGTTGATGATTCAGTCTCATATGTGAAATTGCCTTAAATTTTATAGTAACCTTATAGATAAGACATTACAATTCTCAAATGTACCTCAGCATAATTACTACGATTAGCCTTGGTCTATACCTCCTTTTGGGTGTCGAGTTAAAGCATACTTTGATGTATGTTGGATCTTTCAGACCAGTTGTTCTATCCTTTGGTCAAGTCATTATAAATGATTTATTAAGCATGTTCAGCTCTTGAACTTAAGGTCTGATACATGGGGATGTGTGTTTTTTGGGAGGTAATGTTAAGTTTGTACATATGGATCGGGTCACCCAGACCCGACCCATTTGATCCACACGCCCAACACATCATGGGCGGTGGCATACTTGTAAATCTTATTGTTATTTTGTGTATTTTATGATGTACCCTAAATCGTGATTAGTATATAATGATAACAAGAGGCAGACGTCATTTGTTGCTGCTCTCTTTCATCTCTCACTTGCTTGGACGTGCAGCCCACTTCTCTCTTCCTCCTCTTGCATCTAAGTTCATTTGGTGGTTTGGTATTAGATATCAAAATCTTACATAGTATCAGAGCCAGGTTTTGCCACTGAGAATGTTCGGTAAGAATCTCTAATTTCTGCCCTAATCTTTGTTTCTTTTCTGCCCTAATCTTCAAATCTCTATTTTCTGCCCTAATCTTCAAATCTCTATTTTCTGCCCTAATCCCCAAAATTTCTGCCCTAACCCTAATCCCCAAATTTTCTGCCCTAATCTTCCCTAATCCTATCGTCTACCCTAATCTGCCATAATCCTACCGTCTGCCCTAATCTGCCCTAACCCTACCATCTGCCCTAATCCTATTGTCTGCCCTAATCTGCCCTACCGTCAGCCACCTAACCCTAATCTCAAAATTTCTATTTTTCCCCTATTTTCTGATTATTGCATTTATGGATCCCCACCGCAATTCCAGCATCTTGTCGTCCAATTTCCTCTCCCAACTCATCTCACAAAAGCTAAATCATACCAATTATTTGACATGAAAACGTCAAATAGTCCTGTTCATCAAGAGTCACCGTCTCTATGGACATCTCAATGGCACCACACCTGCGCCACCAGAATGGATTATGCAAGAGGTGAAGAATGCTGCAGGGCAAGTTCAAGAGACTATTGCAGAAATCAATCCTGAATATAAGATGTGGATGACTCATGATCAATCTCTCGTTGCTTATATCACCTCCACACTATCAGAGGAAGTTTTGGCGGGTGTTGATGATGATCTTTCAGCACTTGAGTTGTGGAATGTACTTGCTACCACATATTCTCAAATATTAGAAGCGAGATTTCTACAACTCAAGAGGCAATTTCAGGATATCAAGCGAGGCACACGTTCAGTCTTGGAATGTATACATGAGATAAAAAATGTCAATGATCAGCTTGCCATCATAGGGCATCCAGTCAGTGACAAGGACAAGGTACAACAGGCTTTGAGTGGATTGGGGCCAGAATTTGATGTTTTCTGCACTGCTTTAGAGGTATTGCCTGTTCTTCCCTCTTTTGAAGACTTGAAAGCAAAATTAATTCAGCATGAAGCAAGTCGTGTATAACGACATGAATTAGTTCATTCTGGTGGTCATAATGTATTGGTCACTGGGACACATGCTTTATAAGGAAGTCGTCCAAGAGTTTGGAACTCACAGGCAGGGATGGGGAGAGGTATCCTTCCTACACCTAACACAAATGCACAGGAAAATGTACCACGAAGGATACCTACTTGTTTTTATTGCAATAAGAGAGGTCATGTGAAGTCAGAATGTTGGCATAACCCACAGAACAAGGGAAAATAGGTCAAGCGTGACAATAAGGCAGTAGGGTCATCTGTTTCGAACATGACTGTGGCATCGAACATTTCCCCAGATGTGCAGCAGATTCTAATGACAGCGTTGTCTAAAATTAATCTCAAGCAAAATGAGGAAGGACAATGGTATGTGGATTCTGGTGCTGCAGCTCATGTAACTGGTGACACAGGTAAGCTTTCTAGTGCTCTCCCTTATTTAGCTAAAGGCTCAGTTGTCACAGGAGATGGTTTCCATCACAAAATATCACATATTGGAAATGCACACTTATCCATGGCTCATTCCTCAATACCTTTAAAAAATGTTCTTGTTGTTCCAAATGTCAAAAAAAATATCATTTATGTGTCAAAGCTTATTGATGATACTCATTCCTCTGTTGAGTTTACTCATTCTTCTGTTTATGTTAAGGATGCTCGAACCAAGAAGACATTCGTTGAGGGTGTTTGCAAAGGAGACATGTACGTCAGTGAAGAAGCTCCAAAAGTGACTAAGTCTTGTGTTTCAGATTCATCCTTTCCCAGTCATAGTGAAGTCAATATCACAGAGTATGATATGCCATCTCTTTGGCACGGTCGTTTAGCACATTGTAGTCGGTCTTTCATTCAAAGTCTTGTTGCAGACGGATTATTACAAAAGTCCAGTCTAAGTCCTGCCAGTGAGTCTAGCATGTGCTCAAGTTGTCATATTTGTAAGAGCCATGCTCTTCATTTTCAATCAATAAATAAGTGAGCTTCGAAGTTATTTGACACCATTTATTCTGATGTTTGGGGGCTTGCTCCTATTTCTTCTTCTTCCGGGAGTAAATATTATGTTGTTTTCATTGATTCTTATTCTCGTTACACTTGAATCCACTTCATGAAAAGCAAATCAGAAGTTTTCCGCTTGTTCACCCAATTCCACGCCTTGGTCCAAAACAAATACTCTAGTGCATTTCCAATGTGATGGTGGTGGTGAGTTCATTTCAAATGAATTTACTGAGAACTTACTAAATCATGGGATCACTAGACAGATTTTCTGTCCTCACACACCACAACAAAATAGTATTGCTGAAAGAAAACATAGGCACATAGTTGAAAGTGCTCTCAGTATGATGCATAACACTGATGTGCCCATGACTTTATGGACTGAAGCCTTCCATACTGCTGTTCATGTTATTAATCGACTGCCACTATCCATGCTTGAAGGAAAATCTCCATTCTTTATTTTACATCAAGAACAACCAAATTATGATGAGCTACGTGTTTTTGGATGCATCTGTTATGTTCATGTTGATGTTTCTTTGAGAAATAAGTTTCAAGATCGAGCTGTCATGTGTAGATTTGTGGGTTATGCAGAAAATTATAAAGGCTATCACTGTTACAATCCAAAAACTGGACGTGTGCATATTTTACGACATGTTGTTTTTGATGAGCTCAGGTTGAAGGATTTAAAGGAGCCACATGCAACACTTAATGTTAGAAATGATGTATATGACTCATGGCCGAATGCTGAAATATTAGACCAAAGAGCTGATACACACCATGCACAAAGTGACAGAACTATTGATGAGCTCGAGACAGCCACAAACACTCAGATGGACAACATACCTTCATCTACTCAGACCAACAACATGAGTATAATCGGTTTCCAGGAATGGTGTATAATCGACGATCAGTTCCAGTTGATCCAGAAACTGCCACTACTTGTCCACGTAGATTAGAACGTGTGCTTCACCCTATTAATAGATGGGTAAGTTATGGTAATTTCTCTCTGGATTTTCAGCTCTTCATGACAGAATTGAACAAAAAGGTGAAGCCAAAATGCTATGAGCAAGCGTACAAAAGCAAACATTGGATCGAGGCCATGAATGAAGAAATGGCTGCCTTAAATGAATGTCAAACATGAGAGGTTGTTCCTCGTCCAGATGGTAAGAATGTAGTGGGCTCAAAATGGGTTTACAAACTCAAGTATAAACCTGATGGAAGCATTGATAGATATAAGGCTCGACTCGTGGCTAGAAGCTTCACTCAGCAGTACGGGGAAGATTATGATGAGACTTTCATTCCAGTCATCAAGATGGGAACGATCCGGGTTATCATCTCTCTTGCTGTCTCATATGGTTGTAATTTATATCAGTTGGATGTTAAAAATGCTTTTCTTCATGGCTTTCTAAAGGAAGAAGTTTATATGGAACAACCTCCAGGATATGTTTCCAATGATCCAACCAAATGGGTGGGCAAATTACAAAAATCACTGTATGGGCTTAAGCAAGCATCTCGTTCATGGTTCGATAGATTTTCCCTCCATATACAACAGGCTGGTTTCCTTAGAAGTTCACTTGATCATTCCTTATTCATTTATCATTCAGGTGAAGTTACCACTTCGCTACTTATATATGTAGATGACATAGTTCTTGCTGGAAATTCTTCATGTCATATATCCCATGTTAAGGAGGTATTGCAACAAGAATTCAAGATGAAGGATCTCGGCGAACTACGGTATTTCTTGGGTGTTGAGCTTGATAGAAAAGGTGGCACATTAACTCTTACACAACATAAATACACTCTTGATATTTTGGATAGGGCAGGTATGACAAGTTGCAAGCCCATAAATACACCTAGTGTTCTCAACACAAAATTAAATGCATATGATGGGAGTGATGCATACCCAAATCCTAGTTTCTATCGGAGTATAGTTGGCATGTTGCAATATCTCACTTTTACATGCCCAGACATAGTAATGCTATGAATCAAGTCTATCAGTTTATGCATGCACCCACAGAAGGGCAGATGGATGCTACCAAACGTATTTTGCGTTATCTTAAGGCTACTCTTGGGGATGGACTCATCTACACAAGACAGTCAACTGTTTTGCATGGCCACAACATTTCCACTTATACTGATGCAGATTGGACATGTGATCCGGATGATAGACGATCAGTTTCCGGTTGTTGTCTCTTCCTTGATTCCAATCTTATTTGTTGGAATAGCAGGAAACAGCGTGCAGTTGCCAGATCTAGCACTGAGGCAGAATATAGGGCAATGGCTGCAGGCACCGCTGAAGCTTCATGGTTACGTCATCTGCTTGGGGAACTTTCTCTTCCCATTGCTCAGTCATCTCTATTTTGTGACAACCAAAGCACGATCAAGATTGCCTTCAATCCTGTTCTACATAATCGCACTAAACATATAGAGATTGATCAACACTTCATTCATCAAAAGGTTGCGGAAGATGAGATTGTTCCCACTTATATATCTACGTCTGAACAAGTGGCTGATCTTTTTACCAAGGGACTCACACGGCACCATTTCTGGGAATTGAAAAACAAGTTGCGCATGATCAAACCCCATGCACAACTTGAGGGGGGCTGTTAAGTTTGTACATATGGATCGGGTCACCTAGACCCGACCCATTTGATCCACACGCCCAGCCCAACACATCATGGGCAGTGGCATACTTGTAAATCTTATTGTTATTTTGTGTATTTTATGATGTACCCTAAATCGTGATTAGTATATAATGATAACAAGAGGCAGATGTCATTTGTTGCTGCTCTCTTTCATCTCTCTCTTACTTGGATGTGCAGCCCACTTCTCTCTTCCTCCTCTTGCATCTAAGTTCATTCAGTGGTTTGGTATTAGATATCAAAATCTTACAATGTACCTGGCTTTAATTACTGCTTCCATTCATGTATGATTATTTGGGAGCCAGATGGTACTAGACTAGGGGGTGGGCTAGGATATGCCTGGTTGGGTTCTAAAATTAGGTTTGGCTGGTTGATTACAATAAGTCTATTTTGTTCCCTATGTATCAAGTATCAACCATGTGAAAAAAAAGATAGTTAGCCAATGAATCACTTCTTAATTCATTCTCTTGTATCTATGCCCTTGAATTCTGATCATATTGGTCATACGAGTCATAGAAGTCACATACTTACATGGCTTTCACTTTGAATATATGATCCATTGTTCAGGCAAAATGAGATCTGCTTTATACTGTTAAACTTTTCAACATTGTGATTATTTGCATATGACACTAGTTGTACATTTGTCTGCTCGACTTGTATGTTTTGTCAATATATTCAATTTTTCAAATTGTCATCCACATGTTAGTTTTTTTTCAGTTTTTTTTATTGGTTTATGAGAGGCGTTGTAGGAACGCAGATTACTTTTTGTGTGACTTTTGAGAAATAAGCTCAACTCATTTTACTGCTTGTACTTATGACTGCTCTGAGATCATTCTTCTGTTTCACACTGATGTTGGCATTCTTCTTTCAGCATCTCAAGTTCATTAATAAGTCAATTGGATTCTTTGATGCACTCTGGCCTCTCATCTGCACAACGTAAAAAAATAGGTAAGCAATGAAATTTTCCTTGCTTAGGCATTATTCATGTATAGCTTTTGACTCGTGAACCTTTCTTTTGCTAATATATGTTTGACTAAATTTTCTTATCACAACAATATTGCTTCTTTTTGCATCATTTATTCATTCTGTTTGGTTCTTGATCTTGTGTATTCCTGCTGTAACTTGTAAGTTGTAACTGTTGCACTTGTAGCATTAATGAACCGAAAATTGATTGACAGATGCATCACATATATGCTTGAGAAGGTTCTGATTTGTTTAAGAAAAAGTACGTAATACATACATGGCTAAAGTTATGTCCAACTCACCTAGAAATTTGTATTCTTAGAATCATCCTTCCAAAAATATGATGCTGGACAATCATCTTCTATTTGGGAAAATACAAGCTGCAAGCTGCATATCTTCGCTCCCTCCATTATTTTTTGATGACTCAAGGCTATGTCACATGGGTGCGGGTACGGCGGTACAGGTTCGGACATGGCAATTTTAAAAAAATTGTGGGCACGCGGGTACACAAATTTTATATTCTCAAAAATGATAAAATGAAAAAAAAAGCATTAATAGTCTTATAATCCACAAAAATTCTCAAAATTAAAGAAAATGAGAGGAAAATATAGAATCTTAGTGGAAGGGAAATATAAAAAAAGGGAAAAATCAAAATTAGAGAAAAAATTAAGTTTGAAGTTTGAAAATATAATTTTAAATGTTTCAAAATGCAGCCGTACCCACGTACCTGTGTCGCCGTACCGACGTACCGACACAGGTACCTAGGCAATTTAGACATACCCATGTCACGTACACTCAAGGTTTCCTTGTCTGGAGGTGAGAAGACATGCACATGTAATGTTTATGCTGTGAACTTGGCAACTTGCCAATGCAAGCTTAATCGTATGATTATATCTTGAAATAATTCATTTGAACTGATTTTTAGCAAGTATTATCTGTACCTTTTCTTTGTAAGCTTTTACTCCTATACGAGTGTTCTATTCAGAAGTTGAGCAGAAAAAGAAGAGGATGAAGGCTGATTCAGATCCAAGACTCTCTTCTGCTGCCTCAGTTAGGAGCCTACTCGAGCAAGCTAACAATCTTATCAATGAGCAGGTGCCTTAAGTGCTTGCCCTTTTGATGCACCACTAATGTAATGTATGACATGACTAGTGTTGATATAGGATTACGAAATTTCTTGCATCAGATGTTTTATTTTTAGGTTAAATACCTGAGTTCCCTTATTTTGTTTATAAAAGTTCTTTCCAATTTAACCATGAACATCCAGGTAGCAGCAAGAGTAACAGCTGATGATGCAGAAAAGGACGAGTGGTTTATTGTGAAGGTGACCCGTTTTGACCGGGAAACAAAAGAGTAAGCCCGCTCTTCCTGTCCATGGTGCTTTTATTCTTGTTATAACTTGATCAAAGCTGACACTTTGGCGTTGATACAAAGGTAATATAAATTATATGGTGCTTTAATTGCTCATAGATTCCAATTTGTAAGTGAACACCCAGTCATGAACTTTCTAGACATTGAGTGAGATACAGGAATGCGGTTTGCTAACCCTCATACACATTTCTTTCAAGTTTCAACAGAGTTTAAGATAATCTTGGGGCCATTGACTATGTATTAGTTGATCGTACAAGAAAAGAGAAGCATCATCCGAAAAGCATATATAAGATCCTACCGGAATGCAATTTAATACTCATTAGTGCAATTTAATACTCATTAGTTGATGAAGTACCAAGCTGCAATCAGCTAACCCTGTATTGCACATGCAGATTTGAAGTTCTTGATGAGGAACCGGGGGATGAGGAAGAGAGTGGTCAAAGGTGCATCTTAACTGGTTTGCTTAGCATTTTTGCATGATTAAATGGTCCAGTGACATTCATTACATGGATAACAATCTGAAATAGGTAGGAGAAATGTAAATAATCATCTGATTGTAGAAGAGTGATTTAATTAGGCGTGATGATGATCGATAGATAATCTTTTGTGTCTGCTTTTGAAGTATCATGGTTTTCCTTGTAGACCAGTTACATGTCATAGGAGATTTGAGCTTTGTTGTTCTCGATGTGGTTACATGCTTATTGGAGTTGCCTTTAAGATGGAACTCCTATTTCATGTGAGAATGGCTTTCCGTCATTTAGACACCTGAAGCATGTTTTTTGGCAAGTTCTGTAATGTCAAAAAATTGCTTGTCATGCCATTCCAAGAAAGGATGCTACAGTAAGAAAGTGTAAAATGTGTAAATTGCTTGTATGGGCTAATAGAAAACCATAAAAGCATTCAGCGGAATGCAGTGCATCTGCATGTTTATAATTCAGATGTACCCGGTCCATGTGCTGGTCCTATTTCATCAGATGAGATCTGATCCACTTTTCTTCTACCAAATAATTTGTTGGTTCCTGTGCTGCTTTATTTGCTACTATGTTATTATAAACAGCCTAAACTATGCATTGACTGCGAACCAAGTGTTGCAATAGATCTGATTGAGCTAGTTACCTTGTCCAATTCTGCTGATTATTTGCAGGACTTAGCAGTTCATAATGTCAAGATCAAGTTATTATTTTAAACTTTTAATCTGCTTAGCTGGTGTCTGGAACATGTAACATATTTTCTTTTATCTGCTTAATGGTCTCTATTTCTTTCCATGTAGAAGGCTATCTTTTGTTCACATTCAAACAATTTGTGCTGTCGAACAAGTTCTTTGATGGCTATCTCCATGATCAATCTGTTCCCTAAGAATTTTATTTTTGGTATTATATTTACAGGAAATACAAACTGCCGATGTCACGCATTATCCCTTTTCCAAAGTGTGGTGATCCAACTACTGCCCCAGACTTCCCACCAGGGGCACAGGTTTTGGCAGTCTATCCTGGAACAACTGCTCTATATAAAGCTACTGTTGTCAACTCTCACAGGAAGGTACTGAAAGATATGCTACAGTAGTTGTACTTAACTGAGCTTGATTTGCCAATATTTGCATTTTTACGCATTCTGCATGATTCTTCCTAATGCTGCAGTAACTATAAACGAAAATGCACAAACAGTCATGATTCTCCTAGACACTTACAGCATGAATGCTGAATTTCTTCCAAGCTGAGACAATGGGATTCAAGAGGTCCAAATAAACTAATGAGGACATTGATAGACCTGATACCTGATGTCAAAACAAATAGCAGTTTTTTTTTTCATCTCATAGGCAGAAAACTTCTCCAAGATATGCAGATCCACTCTCTTTATGATTCTGCATAAACATTAAACAAAGACAAAAACAATAAAAAAAAACACTCTATTAGCTCTCATTACAAAAAAAAAAAAGCATAGGCAGAACTCAACTATAAACCTTCATGTGCCTTTCTGAACCCAGGAGGTACGTATCTTTGGCTTTTGCAATGAATGGTGGGTCTATCTCGCCACCATTAACTCTAATAAGACAAAGTTAAAAGTGAACCTTCTGGACGTCTATGTGTCTCAAAGAGAGAGAGAGAGAGAGAGGGGTCTAATGCTGACAGAAACAAAAGGTTTTCATCCTTCATCTTATTAGAGCAGAACTAGTCCTGGTTCAACATTATCTCCTATAAGTCAAAGATGACTAAGGGCCTTCTCTATCTCTTTGTGTGTGCGTGAGTCAGAGAGAGGCGAGAGAGAGAGACAGAGACAGAGAGAGTTCTCCATGTTAACATGTGTGCTAATGTGTTCATCCTCCTCTTCCCCTTTCAACACGAAAGAGGGACAAATAGCAATCTTGCATTTCTTATGCATAAGCAATGGGACAGAGTGAGTGATATTAGATTCTGTATGTGTCCTAAATAAATGGGATAAAAATTGCAATGAAACTGATTGCTTTGCATACATGGTGATTCGTAGCTTCCATCTTGCAGTCATTGTCTTTCTTTGTCATAAAACTTTTTCTGCTTACATCTTCTCTGATATCTGTTGCATGTGGATGACTGCACCTTGGTGTATTGCAGAAGAAAAATGAAGAGTAAGTCACTTATCTTTGGGTATTCTTATGAAGTCAGATTCTTCTCTGTTGGTTACTGTTTCAGCATCTTCAATTATAGTTGAAATCTCCTTGAATTTCTGCTGGATGCATCTGTGCCTAGTTAAGGAAGAGTAGAATGTGATATGGCAAAAACTGCTTCCATTTGTCTTGTTTTGATGATTTTGTTGCCTGTGTCCATTTAACATGCTACACATAACCTCTTCTAGATTTTGACAAGATAAACCAAAATCTTCATACTCCCAGCACTTCATTGGGTCACCAGATGAACTACTGTGCTTTAGCAATTAAATTATTCTTTAGTTGATTAAAATTCATTTAGAAGTTGCTATCAGTGCATTCTAAGTTACACAATTTTCTTTTTACCAAGTATGGTTCAGGTTACCTGAACTTTATTAGACTAGTATGAAGGCAGAACATGTAGCACTCCTTACAATTTGGAATTCCATAACAAGTTTCCTACATGTTTTTCATTTAAAAAATAATGACAGGCTCAAAAAGCAGCTAAAAGGTATGTTAAAGTTCTTTTTAGAGTCAATTTGAGGCTTTCTGTAATATTAGAAAGTGGACTAGGGACTACTTATTGTTTTCTAATATTTTAGTGGACTGGAATTGTAAATATGTAGTCTTTACCCTAATCTCTTTTAACCTGAGATTAGGGTTACGGGATCAATAAGAAAAACGACTCTCTCTCTCTGATTACGACATGGTATCAGAGCCTCCACCGCCGGCGACAACCAAGTAAGTTTTCCGGCGACTCCTTCTCCTTCTCGGGCGATTTCTTCCTTCGGCGACAACCAAGTAAGTTTTCCTCTTTTTGTCGCCCATCTTTATTTCTTCTTACCCACCAACAGGGAGGCGGTAAAGAAATAAAGTTTGGGTGTGCTGCATGGAGAAGGACTGATCACGCCTATGTGGAAGGCGTAATCAGATCCTTAAGTGGATCTCGTGGCTGCTGTTTGAGGAAAAACAGATCGTGTGGAGCAGATCTTTGTTTTATGATGTTTGAGGCGTGATGAATGTGGATTTTTTTTTAAGTGAATGATGTTTTGCCGATGGTGTGTGAGGAGACTGAAAACAACAGTTTCAGTTTTCTGAAGGTGTAAACAGTCGGCAGAAAGCAGAATTTGCATTGACGGTGTGTGAGGAAACTGAAAACAACAGCTGTTTCAGTTTCTGACGGTGTAAACAGTTGACAGATAGCAGCAGAAACGGGAAATCAATAGCAGTCGACCAAGAATAACAAAAAAAATATTCTGTAATCTATCTTCTACTCTCTGTTATGCTGTTCAGACGTGGGCAGTTCCTATCATTACAGATTTGATTACAGATTTGTTTGCTATCCATCATGCTACTCTCTGTTGTGCTGTTTAGATGTGGGTAGTTCCTGTGATTACAGATTTGTTTTGCTATCTATCATGTGATGCCTGTATGATCTTTGAGGATAGTAGAAATATATTTCTCTTCGGTATTTGACTGTTGCATACTTGCATCCTTACTATCGTGTGTCAGTTTTTTTTTCTGTTTCCTACTATGGCTGACGGTAGTAGGTCAGAAAGTTCTAATGAATATAAGATGACTGGTAACTCCTTTTCATATGGAACCACAATCAAACTTGATGGTTCGAATTATGAAATCTGGTCCAGGGTATTTATGATGTTTGTGGCTGGTCATAGAAAGAAATATATTATTGAAGAAGATGAACCCGTTGAGAAAAAAGAGAAATATGTTGTGTGGGATGAAGATAATAACATTGTAATGGCATGGATTATGAACAGTGTAGAGTCCCGTATAGCTCCAACAATTGCATACTACACCAAAGCTAAAGATATGTGGTCTTTCCTGAAGAAGACGTATTCTCATGCTACTAATGTTATTAAAATTTTACAATTGGAAGAGGAGCTTTGTAACATACGGCAAGGAGATCAAGATCTGTCACAGTATTTTGCTACATTGACGGCTGCATATGAACGGTTAAAAGCTCTTCGCCCACCTTGCAAGCACTGTTATGCATCACATTTTGAAACTGGTATGGTAGCAAAGTTTCTTTCTGGGTTATCTTCAGAGTATTATGTGGCGAAGTCTCAAATTCTCACAGGCAGTGACCTCCCAGACTTAGCAGATACTTATAATAGGCTGAGTCGTCTTGCAGTCACTCTTACTCAGCCTATGCATGACGCCCCAGTCTATGCACTTGTGATGTCAGGAGGACGTAGCCATAGTTCTTTTGTTGGAACTAGGGGACGTGGTGCAGGACGTGGGAGATTTCAGTGCTCTTATTGTGGTAAATTAGGGCATCTAGAGGACCGATGTTGGGACAAGCATCCTCATCTTCGTTCTGCTGGTCCACCAGGACGTGGTGGAGGGAGAACGAGTACAGGAAAAGGGTCTTCTTCTTCTACTACAACTTCCTCACAGGCTACAGCTTTTATGGTTGAGTCTCCTACATGTTCTCCATCGTATTCACTCAACTTGAGCAAGGAAGAATATGAGTTGGTTCTAGCTCAAAGGTCTACCCCTGCTTCGACCAACACAGCTGCAATAGACCAGCCACAAATGTTTTTATCGTTCACCAGGTGCACTACACCACACGTCAGGTTGGCTGATGGCAAGTTGTCCCCTATCTTGGGCAGCGGTGGTATCTACCTCACACCTTTTGGCACCATTACACATGTACTATATGCTCCTCAATTTCCTGTTAACCTGCTATCTGTTAAGCAATTGGCTAGAGATTTACAGTGTACAGTCATTTTTTTTATCCTGGTTCATGTTCTTTTCAGGACTTACAAACTGAGAAGATGATTGGTGGCGGCCATGAACGCGAGGGGCTCTATTTCCTTTCCGTCCCTGTAGATGTTGCTACATCCTCTTTCACATCGAAGTCTTCTCCTTTGCAGTGGCATCTCAGACTGGGTCATCCATCTGTGTCCAAGCTTCGTCGCATCTTTCCAGATATTTCTACATCAGAGTCTTTCTTATGTGATGCATGCCAGTTAGGCAAGCATACACGTAGTAGTTTCCCTTCGAGTCAGAGTCCATCGAGACAAAGTTCGTTTGATCTTCTTCATGTTGATGTTTGGGGTCCAAGTAAAGTTTCCTTTCGTTCGTGTTTCTGGTATTACCTTGTTCTGGTTGATGATTTCACTAGAGTAAGTTGGGTATTTTTGTTACGGAATAGGTTTGAGGTCATTTGTATCCTTCATAAATTTGTCAATGAAATAAACACTTAGTTTGGTGTTACTATCAAAAATATTCGCACTGATAATGTTCTTGAATTTAAATCTTCAGTTCTACTTCAATTTTATGCCAATCATGGGATTCGACCACAATATACATGTCCTCACACATCTCAACAAAATGGTGTTGTTGAACGCAAACATCGACAGCTTTTAAATGTGGCCTGCACCCTCATGTTGCATACTCATATGCCTGCCTATTTTTGGGGTGATGCCATTCTTAACGCTTGCTACCTCACCAATAGATTGCCCTCGTCTGCCATCCAAGAACGCATCCCCATTCAAATACTATATCCAGATCGACCATTATTTCATATACCTCCCAAAGTATTTGGATATACTTGCTTTGCACATATCTTGGGCCCAAACAAAAATAAATTTGCTGCCCAAGCTGTCAAATGTCTATTCATTGGATATTCTGCCAGTCAAAAAGGCTATCGTTGCTTTGATCCCTATAACAAAAAAGAGATCGTCAGTGCGGATGTTACATTGTTTGAGTCTCGTCCTTATTTTTTTGCTCCAAGTACCACTGTGTCTGAGCTTCTCGTGTTTGTTCCTCTTCCTATTCCCCCAGTATCACTTGAGTCTATCCCGTCTTCTCAACCACTGTTAGGTGATCGTTTTCTTGATCCTCCACTAGTCTATACTCGGCGTCAAGGTTCCTCTTCAAACCACCCATCATCTTCTCATGAGGTAAGTTCCTATGATAAGACTGACTCGGGAAGGAATGATGACTATTCTGCAGATGATCTACCTA
This sequence comes from Nymphaea colorata, assembly GCF_008831285.2. Taxonomy (NCBI): domain Eukaryota; kingdom Viridiplantae; phylum Streptophyta; class Magnoliopsida; order Nymphaeales; family Nymphaeaceae; genus Nymphaea; species Nymphaea colorata. Next base: position 5,103,683 of record NC_045140.1, read on the forward strand.
TTGCTATTCGCAAGGGCCAACGACAGTGCACAAGGCATCCGATTTCTAACTCGGTTTCTATGGACCATTTGAGTACAAGTTTGGTACAATTTGATCGAGCTATGGCTAGTCACACTATTCCGACCTCTCACCACCAAGCCTTGTTAGATTCACGATGGAAGCATGCTATGCAGGAGGAAATGGATGCTCTTCTTTCTAGGGAGACTTGGGACTTGGTGGACCCCCCGATGAATTGTGATGTTGTTGGCTCCAAATGGGTATTCACCATCAAATCTCATTCTGATGGGTCCATAGAGTGATTCAAAGTTCGTCTTGTTGCTAAAGGTTATACACAGACTTATAGGGTAGACTTCTTCGAGACGTTTTTGCCTGTGGCACGGCTAGGTACTATTTGCCTAGTTATATCTCTCGCAGTCCAGCAAGATTGGCCTCTTTTTCAGCTTGATGTGAAAAATACATTTCTGTATGGTGATCCCTTTGAAACAGTCTATATGCAACAACCACCTGGTTTTGAACGACAGGGGGAGTGTTCCAAGGTATGCAAACTCAAAAAGGCTATCTATGGACTTAAACAAAGTCCCCGTGCATGGTTCCATAAGCTTAGTGAGGTTGTCTCTAAATGTGGATTTCAAAGATCTCAGCTTGATCACTCGTTATTTATCAAGAGATGGACTTCTGGTATAGTGATATTGATTGCATATGTTGATGATATTGTCCTCACTGGAGAAAGTGCTCAAGAGATAGCTCAGACAAAGGAGTTTCTACAGAAACACTTTGTTACAAAAGATCTTGGTCAACTTCGTTATTTCCTTGATATTGAAGTGGCTCGTAGTAGTAAAGGGATTGTGATGTCTCAAAGGAAATATGTTATTGATCTTCTACAGGAAACAGGGTTATTGGGAGCCAAACCTGCTACACTTCCTATGAATCCTCAAATTCATATGCACGATGATGAATCAGAAGCTTTTGACTCTCGTTCTTACAGATCCCTGATAGGGAAACTTTTATATTTGACCATTACTCATCCAGACATCAGCTTTGTTGTAAATAAACTTAGTCAATTCATGGGGAAACCTTGAAAAGTTTATTGGGAGGCTGCTTTAATGGTGATAAAATACTTGAAATCGACCCCCGAAAAGGGGTTATGGTTCAAAAAAGGAGAATGTGTGGACATAGAAGCATATAGTGATGCTGATTATGCAGGGTCAATAAATGACAGGAGATCTACTACAGGTTTTTGCATCTTTATTGGCGGGAATCTTATTTCTTGGAGGAGCAAGAAACAGAATGTGGTTGCTAGATCGAGTGTCGAGTCTGAATATAGGGCAATGGCTCAAACGGCTACTGAAATGTCATGGGTCAAATCAATGCTTCTAGAATTGGGAATATCAGTGAAACTTCCTATGAAGATGTATTGTGATAACAGAGCAGCTACCTACATTGCAAATAACCATGTTTTTCATGAGAGGTATGAAACACATTGAAGTGGATTGCCATTATGTTCGAGACTTGGTACAAGGAGTCATTAGCACAATTCATGTTTTCTCTGAAGATCAAGCAGCTGGTATGTTTACTAAGGCTCTTTCCATTGGAGATTTCTTGAGAGGATGTAACAAGCTGAGCATGATTGATATCTATGCTCCAGCTTGAGGGAGAGTGTTAAAGTTCTTTTTAGAGTCAATTTGAGGTTTTCTGTAATATTAGAAAGTGGACTAGGACTACTTATTGTTTTCTAATATTTTAGTGGACTGGAATTGTAAATATGTAGTCTTTACCCTAATCTCTTTTAACCTGAGCTTAGGGTTACGGGATCAATAAGAAAAACGACTCTCTCTCTTTGATTACGACAAAGGTAAATAATCTCTAGTGTTAGAAGACCTTACCTCCTAAAAATAAGCCCCCAAAAAGCAGAAAATAGAAAGGTTATCAATGTGGGATATCTTTTGTTGGATTTAGAAGTCCAAAGCTATTTTATCAAGAAGAGGATGAGGTGTGAAGGAGCACCTTGACAGCGACGTCACATAGGTGCGGGGTGCGGATGCCAAAGCATCACATCTCAAAAAATTTAGGTGCGGCAAGAATATTTTTTATTATTATTAATAATTTATTATATATATATATATATATATATATATATATATATATATATATATATATATATATATATATATATATATATATAGAGAGAGAGAGAGAGAGAGAGAGAGAGAAAGAGAGAGCAAATTTGTCTATAAACAATAAACTTATCAAATAACAAATTCGAAATTGCAAATCAACAATTCAACGAGTCTTTAAGTTATTAATTTATAGAACATAATGCATACGACCATATTAGAAGTTTAGAACCATTGTCATAGAAAACGCATCCTATTGGAAAAAAACGCGTATAATACGCCAAAACACAGTCAGTCGTATAAAACGTGAAAAAAATGAATCTTTTTAAAAAAATGCCAAAAAATAAAAAACGCAAAAAAAACGCATATTATATGCGTTTTGTCTCATTTTTTTCATATTTTTTATGATTCTTTTTTATAATTTTCAGGATTTATTAAATGTTTTAAATTTTTTTTAAATTTGCCGAGATTTTCCCGTTTTATTTTCAAGATATACAACTTTGCCGTATTATACCCGAGAAATTCCTTTCCATATAATACCTGTACACGTTTTTTGTGACAATGTTTAGAACAACATATATTCTATATAGTTAATGCTGTAACCTAGTAATATAACATACTAACATATAAACAAAAGCAGGAATTGAAATTAACATTTGGAAAATAGAACACGACTACACCTATAATACAAGTAACAAAACTTGTATATTAATAATATTATAACCAATAGCCAATAATGTATACCACGATATGAAACAACAGCAAAAGTGTAAAACAAAATGTTAAGACGGCAAGTTACAACACAACTGTATATCGTATACTATGTGTTAGAATATGTTGCTGTGGGAACCGGATCCATTCCTGGACCCGGTTCTATGGGGTGCGGGTACCGAGGCGGGCTCGGTACCCTAGGCGGGCTCGGTACCCTAGGCGGCTTCTCCTCTCTCCCTCTTTATAGTGTCACTTGTGTTTAGTGTTGAATTAAGTGAAATATAATTTTCTCTCTCCTAGGGTTGCGGTGAGCCCCTAGGTCAGAGCCTCCCCGTGGTTTTTCACCTCTTTCTGAGGTTTTCCACGTAGATTGTGTGTTCGTTCTCCACTCTCTCTCTTTGTGGTTCGTGTTTCTACATGGTATCAGAGCCAGCGGAGTTGGAGAAGCGTTTTTTCCGAGGATCGTCAAGTTTTTTCGTCGCCCGACGCCGTTGAAGTTCCGGCGCCGCTGCTGCCCTTGTGACGTCGCCCTGCTCTGCCGCCGCTGTCCTTTGTTCCGGCGCCGCTGCTGCCCTTGTGACGTCGCCCTGCTCTGCCGCCGCCGTCCTTTGTTCCACCGCCGCCGTCCTCTGTTCCGCCGTCCTCTGTTGCGCCTCCGCGGTCCTCCGTTCGGCCCGTTCTTTGTTTCTGCCACCGTGGGTGGCCTCTGTGTTGCGCCGTCGCCTGCTTTCCGTTGCCGCTGCCTCATTCCCGCCGTCGTCGCCGCTGCCTCCTTCCCGTCGCCGTTGCCTCATTCCCGCTGCTGTGCCTCTTGTTGCTGTGTGCTTGTTTGTGATGGCAGAAGCGATGGGGACTCAAAAAGATGCCGTTCTTGACACGGGCAGCGCCTCCAAGACTGAGAACGTGCCGATCCAGGTCACCTCCATCCGTCTGACCAAGGACAATTACCTATCTTGGTCTGCCGCTCTCGAGATTGGGATTACTAGCCGTGGGCGTCTCTCTTACATCACTGGCGACAAACCTGCGCCCATCAAATCTGATCCTCAATGGGCGACGTGGGCGTTGGAGGACAGCCAAGTGAAGGTGTGGATTATCAGCTCCGTGTCATCCGATATCCAGCCCCTCATTCTGCGGAAGCCGACCTCTTTTGATATGTGGACTGTGCTTGCAAAGATGTATGGTCGCAAGAAGAGACATTTGCGCACCTATCAGATTAAACGCAGTATTTACTATCTGACACAGGGTGATTTGTCTGTTGCTGCCTTCTATGCTGCCCTGAAGACCAAATGGGAGGAGCTAGATTATCATGTGACTGATGAGTGGACGTGCGGTTCAGATCATTCCCTCTACTGGGAAAAGGAATGGATGGACCGTACGTTTCTGTTTCTGGGAGGCCTGCGGGATGAATTTGAGTCTATTCGTAGCCAGATTCTTAATGGTGATGAGATTCCGGGGATAGAGGAAGTATATGCTCGTGTTGAGTCTGAAGAACAACGTCGCCAGGTGATGCATCTTGACACCGGTCATGGCCCTTCTGCCTTTGTCAGCCGTGCCTCAGGGACTGGGCAGCGTCCTGCCCGACATTGCACTCATTGCCACAAGTTGGGGCATTCGGTGGATTTCTGTTGGGATCTTCATCCCGAGAAGAGACTGGTCAGAGGTCGTCCTCCCTCTGGCAAGCGTAGCCCTTCTGTGTCTGATTCCAGTCAGAGCAATTCTTCTAGTGGTGCAAAGTCCAAGTTGTCCCCTGCTCAACTCAAGGAGCTACAGGCGTACATCAGCCGTCTATCTACTACCCCTGAGGAGTCCTCCACGTCTGAAGGGGCTCAGCTAGCCCAAGCTCTCGTTGCCTCGACTGATCAAGGTAACCCTTCTCTTGGTGATTGGATTGTTGATAGTGGAGCCACTCACCACATGACAGGGGACTCTAAACTCTTTCAAGAATATCAACTTTCCTCTGGCAAGCAACGCGTGTCTATGGCAGATGGGTCTTCTATCTCTGTGGCTGGGAAAGGGAGCTTGTCCCTGTTGAACAAATACCGTCTCCACAATGCCCTGCATGTTCCAAATATTCCTGTGAACTTACTCTTTGTCAGCAGTATTACTAAAGAATTAAACTGTAATCTGATTTTCTCTGCTGATCATTGTTCCCTGCAGGACTTGGTGACGGGGAGGAAGATTGGGATTGGTTCGGTTACTGATGGGCTCTACAGGCTGCCGGTACAAGTTGCTTCAGCATTGATTTCTGCCACGAGTGGTCACTTGTCTGGTGTGAACGATAGATCTACTGTTTTGCGATGGCACGAGCGTCTTGGACATCTCCCCTTCCAGTTAATAAAGAAGTTGTTTCCTCATTTGTTTGCTTCTGTCTCCATTGACTCCTTCGCTTGTGAAGTGTGTCAATTGGCTAAACATGTCAGGGCTTCGTACCCTATTTCTTTGAATAAAACCACTCATCCGTTTGCCTTAGTTCATTCCGATGTTTGGGGTCCTTCTGGAGTACCCACGTGTGGTGGTTGTCACTATTTTTTGACGCTTATTGATGATTACTCTAGATGTACGTTCGTGTACTTGTTGCGAGAACGTAGTGAGGTTCCAGCAGTTGTGAAAAACTTTGTTGCCTTTGTTGAGACTCAATTCCATACTACTGTTCAAGCTTTCCGTACGGATAATGCAAGGGAATATGTCTCCCAATCCCTTGATGAATTCTTGAAAGGCAAGGGTATTGTTCATGAAACCTCTTGTAGTTATACCCCTCCTCAAAATGGTATAGCTGAACGTAAAAATCGTCATCTATTGAATGTTACCCGGGCCATTATGTTCCAACGTCATGTCCCGAAGCGGTATTGGGGTGATGCACTTCTCACTAGTGCACATCTCATTAACCGTATGCCTACTAGGGTGTTGGATGGTCAGTCTCCTTATTCTACCCTGTGGCCCACTCAGAATCCGTGGCCTCTTACTCCTCGTGTCTTTGGGTGCAGTTGTTTTGTGCATAATCATAGCCCTACTCTCAAAAAACTTGATCCCCGGTCTATTAAAGGAGTTTTCTTGGGGTACTCTTCCACTCAGAAGGGGTATAAATGTGTGGATCCCACTACTTCCAAAGTGTATGTTTCGAGGGATGTCACATTTCATGAACATGAGTCGTATTTTTCGGTGAATCCTCTTCAGGGGGAGTGTCTTGGGAACAAAGGGGAAGAGTATTCCTCTAATCAGCTAATTCAGTTTATGGAGTTTTTGGATTACAAGGTTAGTCCCAGTGTGATTGACACGGTCACGGTCAGTAATGAGAATGGCAGCCATATGGAAGGGGTCACGGTGGATGCTCAGCCCATTGTTGCCCGGGATCACTTGTTTGGCCAGGTTTATGTCAGAAAAGAGAAAGCTACAGTGGAAGATGTTGGTGATGAGGATAGAACCAATCCCAATCCTGTGATCTCCCCGGATGACCCAAGTCCATCGAATGAAGAGCTCCCCATTGCTGTGCGCAAAGGCACCAGGTCATGTACTTCTCACCCTATTCAGAGATTTGTTTCTTATGCTAAGCTCAGTACAAATTACAAATGTTTTATCACAACCTTATCCAAAGTTGTTATTCCCAGGTCGGTGGATGATGCTAAGGATGATCCCAAATGGTTACATGCTATGACAGAGGAGATGGGTGCGTTAGCTAAGAACAAAACATGGGAAGTTGTTGATATCCCTAAAGGGACACACTTAGTTGGCTCTAAGTGGGTTTACAACGTGAAGTACAAACCTGATGGCACTGTAGATCGATATAAAGCTCGTTTGGTTGCAAAGGGGTTCAGCCAGAAGTATGGGATCGACTATCTTGAGACCTTTGCCCCTGTTGCAAAGTTGAAGACCGTGAGGGTTATTCTTGCTCTTGCTGTGCATAGGAAGTGGCGTATGGACCAGCTTGATGTTAAAAATGCGTTCTTGAACGGCCATCTGGAGGAAGAAGTCTATATGAGCATGCCTCCCGGGTATGTTCAAGAGGGAAAATGTTGTCACCTCAAGAAAGCTTTGTATGGCTTGAAGCAGTCGCCTAGAGCTTGGTTTGAGAGACTAAGGATCGTTATGAAGTCTACTGGGTACAAGCAAGGAAATGGAGATCATACCCTATTCATAAAGCAGAGAGATGGTATGGTGAGTCTTCTCCTTGTCTACGTTGATGATATGATTGTCACTGGCAGTGATGAAGAAGAAAACAGAAAGATGAAGGAGAGATTAGCTAAAGAATTCGACCTCAAGGATCTGGGTAAGCTGAGATACTTTCTGGGGATAGAGATTGCTCGATCAGAGACAGGGCTGGTTATGAATCAAAGGAAGTACACTCTTGACTTACTAAAGGAGACAGGCAAACTTGGTTGTAGGCCCTATCTTACTCCTATAGAGTCGGGAACTAAGATAAGTATCAAGACGGGCACTATTCTGGATGAGGAAGGAAAAGGGCGATATCAGAGGCTAGTAGGTAAGCTTATCTATCTTACTCTAACTCGCCCTGATATCACGTATGCGGTAAATGTGCTAAGTCAATTTATGCATGCTCCCACGGATTGTCACTGGAAGAGTGCAGAAAGAGTGTTGGGATATCTAAAGAATGACCCAGGAAAAGGACTGCTGTATACTCGACAAGACAAACTTACTATTGAGGGCTACTCAGATGCAGATTGGGCAGGTTGCACTGACACAAGGAGGTCTACTACAGGGTATTGTATCTTTCTTGGAGGTAACCTAGTTGTTTGGAAAAGTAAGAGGCAAGAAGTATGTTCGAGGTCTAGTGCTGAGGCTGAGTACAGGGCTGTTGCAATGGGGGTTACAGAGATGCTGTGGCTGAAGATTCTTTTGACTGATATTGGTGTGGAACTGGGAGATAAAATAAAGATGTACTGTGACAACAAGTCTGCGATTAATCTTGCCAATAATCCAGTTCTACATGACAGGACCAAACATGTGGAGATTGACCGTCATTTTATCCGGGAACGCATTGACTCAAAGGAGCTGATTCTGCCATATATGAAGTCTGAAGATCAAGTTGCAGACGTCCTAACTAAAGGGCTTTGTACTTCTTCATTCGAAAAGAATGTTAGCAAGCTTGGCATGTTTGACATGTATGCCAAGCTTGAGGGGGAGTGTTAGAATATGTTGCTGTGGGAACCGGATCCATTCCTGGACCCGGTTCTATGGGGCGCGGGCACCGAGGCGGGCTCGGTACCCTAGGCGGCTTCTCCTCTCTCCCTCTTTATATTGTCACTTGTGTTTAGTGTTGAATTAAGTGAAATATAATTTTCTCTCTCCTAGGGTTGCGGTGAGCCCCTAGGTCAGAGCCTCCCCGTGGTTTTTCACCTCTTTCTGAGGTTTTTCACGTAGATTGTGTGTTCGTTCTCCACTCTCTCTCTTTGTGGTTCGTGTTTCTACACTATGAAAACAGCAATAAAACGACAACATATTTCTGACAATAATTATAAAATCCTAAAAAAGGTACATCACAAATAAGAACTGAAAAACACAGCAAATATAAAAAAAACAGGGCTGCTGCAAGAGCAAACAATTATTCATCAGTCATCACACACGTTAAAAAAAAAAACTGGACAACAGTGAAAAACTGAACATAAAATGGTGATAGTTTGATAGAATAATAAAACTCAATGGAGACTGTCGGAGGATTGGACGTTGGAGAACTGGAAGACAGCCCACCCTCTCAGGTCACTGTCGCCGGCCACCAAAGGACTGAAAACTGATAAAAGAGAAACACTGGCTGCTTGAGGACTGAATGCATGTTGCCTTGGAGAAGGGCCGAAGGTCGCCGCTAGAAGAAAGTCTGCCGGTTTCAGGTCACCGTTGCATCGATGGCCGCCGGAAAATCATCATCTATCAAGTCTCTCCACACACACACGGAAGGCCGAACTCCAAAGGGATTGGGCTGTTGACTAACTTTAGTCGAAGCCCTAACCCCCTTTTCAATACTTATAATGAAATAATTAAAAAACAAAAAACAAAAAAAGAACACATAGACTCGACGTGGGTTGACTGCACCCGACTCGAGTCAAACGCGAGCCGGGTGTCAAAAATGGACAGAAATGGTCGGGTGCGGCTGACCGCACCCGACTCTTGACTGATTGTGGGTGAGAGTCAAAGCCGCACCCGGGTTCACATCCGCACCTGAGTCGTGTCGACATGTTTGCGGCGGAAAAAATAAAGCGTCTGTGTGACTTAGCTTGACAAAGGTTGACAGCCTCTTTCAATACATTTGGCATGCCATAATCCTGTATTAATAATGATATTTCTTGCATGACTAAGTTTTTAATACAAACAACAATAGAGAAATTACAATGTGCCACCATCCGTCGACTTTCATATTAAGAACTAGAATGGATCTGGATCGAGTCCAGACCCATGATGTCTTATCACACACTTTCCCCCACCCGTCCCCCTCTCCAAGTTGCACACAGTCTTGTACAATGGATGCTTTCCTTTAAGCATCGACAACCTATCTTAGTAACACCTGATCATTGGTTCCAACGAGATCAGGTTCAATCTGCTTTTCCTCAACTTTCTAATGCACATAGTGCTGATTAAATTGTATCCATTTGGCATGACTGATGGACAGAAATGAAAGATATATTGATTGCACTCTGACTATCACATAAGAGTATGTACCGTGAAATCTTCTCTCCAACTTCCATGAGTAGATGTCGAATCCATGTAGCTTATACTTAGCCAATGTCATCGATATATGTTCTGCCTCAGCACTAGATCTAACTATTGCCTTTTGTTTCCTACTACTCCAATGCTACTAAATTCTCCCCCATGAATATTCCATACCTTGAAACAGATCGATCACCTTTTGTCATAGTCTTCAGCCCAATCTGCATTATCATAAACAGTAAGCACATGTTCTCCTTCTTGTAACATTGTGTGTCTGGAAGTGAGTCCATCACCAAGAGTTCCTTTTAGGCTGTCACATAGGTACGTGGGTTATGCCCACGTACCAGTATCGGTACTGCAGTACGCCAATAGTGGTGCGGTGGTGTGCTGTTGGTACATTTGAATCGGTTCCATTCCGATCCAAACCACACTGAATTTCAAAATAAGTCTAAACAATGTGATTCAAAGTTGAATAGCGGTGCACAAATCTGGAATTCCAATAAGAACTTCCTAAGATAATGTGGAAGTGATATACACAACAACCGATTGATCCTGTTTCTCCCAAGCATGATACTTTGAATTTCTGATCTGAACTATCAAGGCTTTTCCTTTTTTGTATTTTTCCTCTCAAGAAATAACCTCTGGTGAAACAGGAGTACTTCCATCTAGGTGGTCCAAAAGACCTTCACTTATAAAAAGGAACGTTTGTCTCTTCTAAGTCAAGAAATTTGAATTGTTCAACTTTTCAGAAACGAGATGACTGGGAAACTTGGACAAAATATTTGAGTGAGAAAAGCTGAAGTCCATAAGGAAAGAAATAGGATAAAGATGAGATATTTCAAGACAAAGACACCCAAATTAATCCAATTCAGTCAAAGCATCCAATGTGAAGTGTGACCAAAAAGTATGTTCACGTGAATGAGTTCTAACATATCAACAGCCGATGCCTGCCCTCCTTTTTTATATTTGCCCTGCTCCTTGCCTTTCGTGGTCTTTTTGTCCTTTCTTCACCTGTTTATTCAGTCTTTCTTCTCTGTGCTCCCTGCTTGCTCATCCCCCTTGTCCATATGTCACATGAGTGCAGGATGTGGCAAGCTCCAGAAAAACTTAGGTGTAGGTGCGGCGAGAGCATATATATATATATATATATATATATATATATATATATATTTATTTATTTATTTATTTATTTACAATAGTAAAAATTTAAATAACAATTAACAAATAGCCACTAAGAATCAACAAAGATTAAAATCATTAGTCTTAAGGATTGTTCTATCAACGGTTACAAAAAAACTTAATGTTTTTATCATTCTTTTGCTTCTCCATCATTATCTAGATTATCTTCAACGCTTTCATTGAAGTCAATATCATCACCAAAATCATTAGTAGGAATAATAGGATTAGCTAAACCTATCTTAGTAGTATATAAGTTGCGCTCTCCTTCAAAGTTGAATTCTTCTAGGTTCACATCTCAATATTGAAATGATCCAAAACTGCATGTTACTATAAGATGAAGATTAAAAAGTTGAAATATAAAAGAAAAAAACAAAATAGGCATATCAAATTTATAATACCTATATTCATTTTCTTTTCTTTAAAGTAGACACAAGTTGGAGTGCACATAAACCAGGTCTTCTTGATGCTTGCTAGCAAGTTTATTCCTTTTAATATTGTGTATATGAGAATATGTGCTCTAATTTCTTTCACAACATGATGATGTAACAGGCTGACTAAGTAATCTTAATGCTAAGTTTTTAGAGAGGTGGCATTGTTGAACCATATGTCGACCACCAATCAAAGGAACTTAGCTCTTCATCTTCTCTTGCTGCCTCTACATCTTTATAATCAAATGCATTGAACTTTGAATATTCATAATTGACTTGTTTTCTAACATAGGAACATGAATAAAGTCTTTCTATGTATTATATTTTATTCTTCGATATCCCATGATATTGATTTGGAGGGACACGTCTAGGAGCTCCTTCTAGCCATTTTTTTGTATAATATTTAAGAAAGAATGAGCCATGCAATGCAGTGGAGTATTACTTTTTTCCCATCTTTCTACTAATATTAAATGTATGGGATAAAAAAACTCTGAATTTATAGATTTAATTTGCTCAATCATATTATCCCACATTTCATAAACCTTATGAAGTATAAACTCATTTTTTGTCATAGACATAAATATCGTGATATTTTTGAAAATATTTCGATATTTATGAAAAAACAAGAAAAACGGTAGATTTGGCAAAATATCATGATATTTTCAAACTATCGCCTAAAAATAAATGTTTTTATCACGATAAAATTGGATAAAAATGCATTTTTATTGTGTTTTTGTTGCTGTCTAAACCTGCACTCAAACAGGGGCATTGTTGTATTTTTTGAAAAAAATTAAAACTTTAACTGCACATGCTCTATTTCGTTTTTGAAAGTGGTAGTTTTTGTAAAGAATTAGTTTTGAAGGTTGTTTTGAACTTTTTTTTTAGTGGTAAAAATGGAAAGAGGAAAGAGGATTAGGGCTTTTAAGCCTTTTTTCCCTCCACAATAGGGTTTAGGGCCTTTGGTTATCACTGCTCTTGAGAGAGTCAGAGAACTTGGAGACGTGAGGAGAAGAAGATCAGCGTCCAGCGGTAGGTTTTTTTTTTTGCAGTTTTTTTTTGTTTTTGTTGTCGATTTTCCTTCACTCCCCGATTTTCCTTCACTCCCCGATTTTCCTTCACTCCCACCTACTGCACTTTGCAAATACGTGGAATGCATACTTTGATTAGAGATAAGAACATACCGGCATAGCAACAAATGACTTTGTTTTCTACTCAGATAGACTTATAACTTTATAAGGCTGGTAATCCATCAATCTTTAAATTGCTTCCCAAGCTTAATCTTTTAACTATTCAATAGAGGAGCAGCGAACAACAAGCTTTTCGCCTTCAAGTTCTTTTTTTTATTTTTTCTATTTTTAAAAGAATTTAAGATTTTTCTGAGAAAATTATTTTCACCGAAAAAAAACCCGAGAAAAATCTCACCGACATTTTTCCAAGAATGATATTTGTGGCTATGTTTTTTATCTACTTCTCTCAGTATGTACAAATTGGCTGTGTAAACTCCAAAAAATATGTCAATATATCCCACCATTTATCATCCACAATAATGTTCTTAATTGCTTGAGCTTTAACCTCATCTTCAGCATAAACTTTCAATCTTTGTCAGCCACCATATGATCTAATCCTTCCTTACTCGCTTAAACCTTTCCAACACAATGATGATGGAAGCAAATCATGCCTCAACAACTTTCAATAATTTCATATATGAAAAGCTACCAAAAGGAGACAATGCACTGTTGGTAATTAACAATGAAATTCTTAATATTCTTTGCATTTCTTTCTATATCTTCAATCTATGAAAATAATTCATGTCCTTGAGGATCTTTTTCTTTACTTGGTGGACTGCATGTCCTTTAATGCCAAATTTAGAGTATACGCAATACAGGGAGTCCAGAAGACGTGAGGAAATTCACTTCTCAAACTTAAGCTAGCAGTCTTGCAGACAATAACATTCTTATGATGTTCTGCACTACCTTCTCAGGACTAACTTCTTTGATAATTTTTACAAATAGCCGCTTCAAATATTTAACATCTTTATACTCTCTAGATGCATCAACTGTTTTCTTAAATTCTAACTCATCATATGCAATAACAATAAAGTTAATTAGTGGATGTCCTTGAATATCCGTCCACCCATCAGAAAAAATTGATACACCAGTTGAATTTCATTTAAACTTTGTCATAGCTAATCTTTCTTCGACATCGTTCGTTTTCATTCCTAAGAATTGATGTTCGTAACCTTTCTGAGCTTGGAGGCATATATTCAACCAATTTGTTGTTCGCAACTACAAGCACAAACTTCTTCCAATAGGGATTTCTAGCTAATTAAAAGGAATGCAACTAGAATAGAAAAATTTACCAGCCAATTTATCTAATTTTGCTCTTCCACATGAATTAAAATATGCCACTAAAGTATTTTCTCATGCCTTTCTTTTCTTATCACCACCCGTAAGAGACATGCCTCTATTACTAGCACGCGTTTTCATGTGTTGTATTGTATCAGCATTCTCTTGTAACATTTTATATTCTCTAACTTTGTCTACCAGAATTTTGTTATATACTCAAATTCCAAAATTTGATTACTTCAAAAGATGTGCCTTCACTCTTGTGTAAGATTCAGCAAATGAACCCTTGCAATATTTACACACAAATGAACCCTTGAATGCAGGTGCCAATGCGACATATCCCAAAAAAATTGGGTGCGAGGCTGCGGCAAGGATGTATATATATAATATATTTATTTTATAATTTATATATATATATATATGTATGTATTTATATATATATATATATAATTTTAGCTTGTTTCTTAGCTTAATCTGTCATTTCTTTTTACTTTTATTACTATACATAAAGAAGGAAAGGGACAGGGAGAAGAAAAAAGAATGGAAATATTTTGAACTTGCATAAGAAAGGACGCGGTTGGGTGCATATCGGAGCTGCACGAGCACCAGCAGCAGGGTGCGGCCCCTTTTTTGAAGAGTCCATGTGACATAGGCTAAAGCTATTTTATCAAGAAGAGAAGGACAAAATGTGGAGGAGCACCTTGACAGAAGGTGGCAGCCTCTTTCAATGCATTTGTCATGTCCTAGTTCTGTATTGATAATGAGATTTTTTGCATGAGTAAGTATTAAGAACAATGATAGAGAAGAGAAATTACAATGTGCCACTGTGTGGTCGACTTTCAGATTAAGAGATAGAATGGATCTAGATCGAATCCAGATCCAGGATGTCTTATCATCTTGGACACTAGAATGGAGACCTAGATTAACATGGTATTTGCTACTTCCTGTCAGCTTTAGTAAATGTAGCTTGATCAAATGTCTTCATGGTTACCCTAGGAGAATTAGGCACAGTACGTGTATAGAGAATCATAATTTTTCATGGTTTTTCAATCTAAATCTAGAAAAATATGTAAATCTTGCTTGAGTTTCTAAATCATCTATTTACTTAGCAGTTTGCTTGGCCTTGTGGTAACTGTGCCACTTTTTTTGTTCTATGGTAAGAAACATGTGCATAAAAAATCTGATTTTTTTCTTGGTTTGTCAATCGTTAAATAGAGCTAGACAAATATGTAGAATCTTGTCCTTTGTTCTAAGTCATCGACTTGGCAGCTTGCTTGGCCTCAGCATGTGGCAACCCTGCCCTTTTCTTTGTCCTGTGGTAATTTAAACATGATGAAGCGACTTTAATTTAGGCAGAAATTGCTTGTTAACTTTAGCTTAGGCAGCAGTAGCTTATTGTGGTAATGGGTAACGACCAAACCATTTCTAAGAATTGAAATGTGGAATGAACTGGGATTTAACCCACACAATGAGTTTACCAATTGAAGATTCATTAAGCATTTAAAGTAATGTCCCTTTTACTGAAAGGAATAGAAGCTGTACTTAGCACTAAATCAATAGCCTGTAAAAACATGAGCTCTTAATGCTGAAAGCGGCATTTTCTAAAGTTTTCTTAAGAGTGACGAAGAAAACATAAGATGTTGATGTTCCAAATATTCTTATTTGAGCTAGTGAGGGTACTTGGTCGTTTAACTATTTTGTGCTGATTGCTGTTATCTTTTTTGGATCCTCTCAGCTATTTACTGGAGTTTGATGACGATGAAGAAGAAGGATCTCCTGGTCTTCCCAGAAGGCAAATACCTTTTTACAAGGTTGTTCCTCTTCCAGAAGGGCATCGTCAGTGATTCTGAAGTGTACAGTACTCTTGCCTTGTTTGTGGATGTCTTGTAAATTATGTCCATCTGGTTATTTGCGATTCTGCTGGATGCCCCCCAATCCAGGAATTGCCTAACCGGTGTCTGCTGTTTTTGTATATTTTGGAAGCGTCCAGAAACTTTGATGCCGAATGACTAGGGCCTCTCGAACATGAAAGCTTGGACAAAGCTTTTGTAAAACAGTACCACTCTTAACTGCAGAATTGGCAAGTTTATAGTACCACTAAGAGATTCTCTTTTAGATGTACTATGCAAGTCACCCCCATTGGTTGTTATTGTATTTCTAATTCCCTGCCATCTCATGTTGATATAAAAGGTTACGACCCTTCATGAAAGCGTAGATGCAAAATGTGAAACCCTGGTCTTGTCTGAGGGTTTTAGTTCGAAATCCTGCAAGGCGTGAAGCTTAGCTTGAGTATCAAGCAAAGAAAGGAAAACAGACGAAAAAGCGGGCAAGGCAGGAATGCTTAGTGTACATCATCATCTAGTGCATGGTCGGCTCTTTCTAATTATTGTTAACCTTGGCGTCTGCTCTCGCCACGCATAAAATTTGTATGAAATAAAAATGCAGCTCTGGTTTCACGCGAGATGGTTACGTGGTTTCTCGCAAGATGGTTACGTTCATCTCATGCACAGCCCTCGGGGAATGACCTGTGGTCCTTTGGCCTATTTTTAGGATAACCTTGATCCATTCTTACGGGTAGGTATTGTGTACTGTACACCTTTGTATTGTGCACAGGCCTACCTCCTTGGGGGTTTGACAGCTCTACATCATAAGTGTTATTACAGGCTCAGATTTTCATCCAATGCGGCATTGAAGGCTGCCCTAAGCCTTCAACCCTGTTATCTATAGGGCCCATTGGTAAAAAAAATTTAGATAAAAATGCATGAAATAAATTTAATGGATTTAATTTCAAAAAATAAAATCCCCATCCTAGTTTCTTGTGTGTGATGGGCATAAAATAGAAATTCTATAAAGTATCACTTTTTTTATGGTTGGAAAACCTAACCAAAGGGGAGAAATTGAAATGAAAGAAGCCTGTTCATGGCTCGATGGAGCCACTGACGGATAGGAAAAAACCGATTAACACTACAAAAAAGATGGTTTCACCGACACACGGAAAATATAATGTCGATGAAAGCTGATTTTTACTGACATTCAAAGCTAAATGTTGGTAAGCATAAATTTTCACTGATGTCTAGAGGAGGACGTCGGCTAAGAAAAGTCTTCACCAATGTGTGGAGCTCTTGTATCGTTGAAGTTGCACCTTTATGGACACACTACAGTTCTCGTGTCGAAGAAAGTGTTCGAGGTTGAAGATTACCGACGTCTAGCTTAGTGTGTCGGTCAAAAGTACAGGTATTGGTCTAATTTTTACTGACACGTGACATTCTCGGCGTTGTTGAAATGTATCTCCATTGAAACATTATCGATGTAAACATTGTGTGTCACTAAAACTCTACTTTGGTTGATGTGTTGACTACAAACATTTGCTAATACCCTTTTCACCAACGCGCCTCAGAAGTCGGTAATGTTTACCGCATTAACATTACTGATGTTTTTAAGTAATGCCTTTACCAATGTGTCTCATGCGTCGGTAAATGCTTCCCTAATTATTACATCTGCCTGAACCCGTCTTCTCATTCATTCTTCTTCCCTCTTTTCTTTTTTCTTTTCTTTTCTCTTCTCTCTTCCTCCCACCAGCAATTTTCTGGCAAACTCTTTTTTCTTCATCATGTTTTTGGACTGCTTGAAGCTTCAAAAGGTTGGTTCCTCAATTTTCTCTCTCATTTTTTCTAATTCTATATGATTTAAAGTTATAACATGCTTGTATGGTACAAATTTGATTTTTTTCAACAAGATCTCACCGTTTTTTGTAGTATTAGGCATTAAAACCTTGTAAGTATACATGTGCTTATTTACAGAATGTGCTTATTTACATAATATTATTTATAGAATGCATATGCCAAATTCAAGTACACATATGCTTATTTATTTACAGAATATTAGTTTGATTGGTTGTCATTTGAATGCACTTGTGGATGTTTTAATGCTTTCGGTCCCTAACCTTTTTATCTACCCATCAAGTGTTTGACGAGTTGTTTAAACGAGTGAAAAATTATATTTTTCTTGAACTGCTTGGATTCTAGCGTCATTTAGGAATTATGTAGCATGTTACATCACTGTATTATATTTTTCTTGAACAACTTGGATTCTAGCATACTTTAAGAATTATGTAGTATGTTACATCATTGTATGGTGCAATAAATCTTTTGTTAGTGATATTTTAGTTAAGGATAAGATGATATTTATATTATATATATGTTAAAGTTGTCAATTTTTGACGTTGTTCTCAAGGTATAGGATTATCCAAATAAAATATTTAAGTAATTATTTAAAAGATTGCATGACAAGCTACACAACGAGTATTCATTTGCACGAATCGAAAACCAAATAGTTAAACTTTAGTATTGACAATATAGGAGTTGATCATGTTGAAGTTGGTTGTGCATGTTTATTAAAAGATGAATAATCAAACTTGGATTATAAAAAAAAAGAGACAATTTGGAATATGTAACCCGTGTAAAGCAATTTTGTCTATGTTATCGCACATAATGTGATAGTGAATGGAAGAATGAGATATTTTTGTGTAAGATGCAATAATGTCTTCACTGAGGCTACTAAAGATGTCATCGATCACATCATATGTAATGGTTTTGTAGAGACGTATCTTTATTGGGAATATCATGGGGAGAGAAGAAATTTACATGAATGTGCATCATAAATAGTTGTAGAAAATATTCAAGGGTTGCTATCAAACTTGTTCTATGTACAACCGGATGCATCATCTTTTCATATGGCAGTTAGCATGGAAGATCATTAGATCAACAATGATTATGAAAGATCGATTAAAGATATTGAACATCCACTGTATCCATGGTGCAACAAATTTACGAAGATGAGTTTTTTAATATGATTATTTTCTATAAAAAATTTATGTTGGTAGACAGACAAAAGCTTTGGTTTGTTATTTGAGTTGTTAATAGATGCATTTCCTACAGGGTAGAACTGTCGGAATCAGTTTATGAGGCAAAGAAAATCATTGGAGAGTTGAAGGTTGATTGCCAAAAAATTGATATGTATCTTAGTAATTTTATGTTATTTAGAAATGAGGACACAACGAAATATACATATAATAAATCTGATACTTCATGATGAAAAGACAATGATGATGAACAGATACACACAAAGGCATGTAAGCATCAGAGGACATTAATGAAGACTCTACGATATTTTCCCTCACTATAGTTATGAAGAGAATATTCACAATGACTGAAATTGCAAAACATATGATATGGCACAGTGACCAGCGTCTAAAGAATGGAGTCCTTAGATACCCAGTAGATGGTGCAACATTGAAGAACTTTGATGAGATGCAACCACCATTTACATTTGAAGCTCAAAATGTATGATTGGGTTTGACTAATGGTGGATTCAACCTATTTGGAAACTTAAGTTCAACCTACAGCGTATAGCTTGTGGTGCTGGTGATATATAATTTGCCACCTTGGATGTGCATGAAGCAACCATATATGTTGTTATTAATCATATTAGGACCAGCAATTCCAAACACAAATAGCATGGATGTATGTCTACATCGATGAATTGAATTTGTTATGGACTGTGGGAGTACGTGTATTTGACTTTTATAGACAACAACATTTTCAAATGTATGGTTTTATTGTGGAATGTACATGATTTTTCGGGACATGCATACATATTGGGTTGGAATACGAAAGGTAAGCTAACTTGTTCTGTCTGTTGCAAAGATACACGTAGTTGCAAAATAAAACATAGCAAAAAGATGTGTTATATGAGTCATCGTCATTGGCTTCCATTGAGTCATAAATATCGAAAAAATAAACACACGTTTGATGGTGCGGT
Source organism: Nymphaea colorata (assembly GCF_008831285.2). Taxonomy (NCBI): domain Eukaryota; kingdom Viridiplantae; phylum Streptophyta; class Magnoliopsida; order Nymphaeales; family Nymphaeaceae; genus Nymphaea; species Nymphaea colorata. The sequence goes on from NC_045140.1 coordinate 5,122,934, forward strand.
GGAATGAAGACCAGCTTCCCGACACATGACTGTAGGGTCATAACTATTGCACCATATGGCATTGAACACAGACATGGAAGAAGGACTAAACTATAGTTGAAAGAAAAAAAAAAGGATATCTTTCACTTTGCCATATTGGGAGCATAACATATTACATCAGTTGTATTGTAATATAAGTGCGAACATTTGTTATATTTATACATTTGGTTCATGAACATGTAATTGTTTCGTTTGATAGATAGAAAATGTAAGCAAGTATGTTGTATTTGTATTTTCGATTTTCGGACAAATTATGTTATACTTGGATAGAGAAGAAAACTTAAAAAAATTTTACCGATGCATAAATTTGCATCGATAAATAGTAATAGTGATGTTAGGCAGACGTTATTTAAAGTTTTACCGATGTCTAGTGCTTTGTCAGTAAATAATTTTGCCAATGTCCAGTTATATGTCGGTAAAAACTTTTACAGATGTCTATGTCCATTGTCGGTATAAGTTTTACCAACGGCCTTTAAAATGTCGAAAATAATTAATTATTAGCGACGCAGTCAGACATTAGTAATAGTCGATATTTACCTACGTCTAGACTGCGCTAGTGAAATCTTACACTGACGTGCCGGTCTAGTGTGTGAGTGTTAATTTTTACCAACACACTCTTCATCAATGATATCATGAAACCTCTGTACAAGCATTACCAGCACATGTCTTTGTTTCACCGACGTTTTTTAGACGTTGGTAATGCTTAGTTGTTTTGTAGTGTAACCAACAATTTTAGTGCATAACTCAAAATGGATCTGGCAATATGTTTGTGATTTCTTCATGTAGCTCCCCTATTCCCATGATGGAGAAGAGGAAACATATTTTTTGATAAACCAGAAGCCACTTAAGCAAACCAATTGAGCCAGAGAAAATCTCACAGTTGTCGTTTTTTATGGTAAAAAAATGCAATGTTGATCACCAACTGGGACTTTGACATGACTACCGTCCTCTCCCAATAGACTATCATGGGGCTTGGAAAGCCCCTGACCAGCAAGAACCGCCAGTCTGAGAGGGCGCTGACCCTCAGGAAGTGGTAGAATATAGTTTGTTACTGGCCATGGGTGTTGAGCTTGAAAGAGAGGTAGTCCAATTACCTCACGTTCCTCTTCTTAGGTAACGATTGATAATTAGTATATTTGTGAGTGTTTTATGAATTTATAAAAGAAAATGTGGGCCATAGATATAACTTAGAGCTTAAACCTGAATAATTTATGCGGATAAAATGTGGCATAGTCTTGACATCCAAAATATTCTCAATAATAAACTTGATAAAGTATACTTAATAAAAACTTAATAACAAAACCAACAAAATTCACAAAATGAACTCAACAAGCTATGAGTTAAATAATATACTTGCATTATTTGTCAAACTGAAACTTACAAAAGTAAGATACATGAACTCACCTCAACAAGCTCATGTAGTAAGCGAACACCCAAGCACCCAATGCCCTTACACTTGAGCACACACTTGAAACTCTCACACACCAGCTCACGAAGTGAGCACACAAGCATCGTTCACTTGCTCAAGACGCTCAACACTTTTATTTGATGCATTATACAATGGCCAACACCCCTATTTATAGGGAAGAAGAAGTCGGTGGTGGATGATTCCACTGAGTAATACCATTTTTTTTTAATTTTATTTCACCTTTAATCATTCCATTTAAGCACCAACATACCAAAGGAGTCTCAAAGCCTCTTGAGTCTTCTCGACTCTTCCTAGGAAGTCGGTGATGACTCTTTACAATCTCCCCCTCATTACCAACTCTCTGCATATAGCTCTTTGCAGTCTTCCGAACTTGAGCAGTAACTATACCAGTTCTATGAATTTGTTAATGACCTGCCCTTCTATTGTAATGTGCATCAACCTTTTATTCTTTAGCAAACTTAGCCTTCTCCACAATGATGTAGTAAGCATCAATGTACTTTGGATTTGCTTTTTGAACTCTTGTAAATCTTCTTAGTGTTACTAGTGCTTCTTTTAGTTCTTCAAGTTGTGATGGCATTTCATCTTTTATATTTTACTGTTGAAAATAACTAACCCCTATTCTCCATGGATGCTCGTTTTCTTTAGCCTTGGACTGTGTTCAAGTGTTTGAACTCGTTCCTCTGATTCAACTGGTTCTAAATGCAAAGGCTCAAGCTCTTCATGATTCACTACCTCAACTTGTATTTTGTCTTGAATATCTCTCTGAAAGACTGAAAAGTCTTGAAGCATCTTTTTTTTTCTGACCACCATGATGATGTTTTATTGAAGATGATACCATGAGAGACATGAACTTGTCATGTGCTAGAATTAGCATATCCCTATCCCTTCTGATATGGATCATAGCTGACAATGACACACCTTTGTGTTTTCTTGTCGAACTTAGCCCTGTCTTGCTCAGATAAAAAAATAGCATATACAATCAAATACTCTAATATAACTCACAGATTGCTTCTTTTTATGGAGCATTTCATATGGACACTTAAAATTGAAACTTGGCAATGATAGGTGATTAATTATAAAATCGTGGTGGCATGTTCTTTGCATGCATCATACTTCAGCATGCTTCTGCTATGTGATGATTCTTCCATTCTACCACTCCATTTTGTTGAGGTATATAGGTACATATAAATTGTCTTTGAAATATCATGTTGCCTTGTGTATGTCATAAATATTCCAAATGTATATTCACCACGATTATCAGTTTGTAGACACTGAATCTTATATCTAAGTTCTTTTCTTACCATCTGGTGAAACTTCTTTCAAGTGCTTCAAACATTTTTTTCATGAAATAGACTCAATTATATCAAAAAATCATCAATAAATGTGATAAAATGCTACTTGCCTCCAACTAATCGGTATGCACTTTCTTGAATATATCTGAATGCACAAGCCCAAATGGTGCTTTAACTATATACTTTGATTCTTTGAATGACCTCCTGTGTGCTTTTCCATATTGACATCTTGGGCATACATTATCTGTTTGCACCTCGAGTTTGGCAGGTCAATCAACTGCCCCTTATTAGACATCTCTCAGAGTTTGTTATATCCAACATGAGCGACTCTCTCATCCCAGATATCTAGAATGTCATTTTTTTTTGCTTTATCAATATATGTTGTTTTTGTTTACGAAACATAATTGATTGAACTTTTCTTTCTTCAAATATGGGAGTACCTTGAACATCTAAGTCTCTATAAACTTTCACATTTTTTGGGTGGAACAATATATAGTGACCTAAAGTTGTAATTTGTAGTACAAACAACAAATTCTTAGCCATTCCTGAAACATGATAAACATTTCGTAAAGTCTCGTTTTTACCAAGGTTACCTACAACCTTTGCTTCTCTAATGTGTGCCACTGGGAGCTATGTGGTTAGGAGTAACAATAATTTGATTACCTTCATATTCTTTCATACTTATAAACTTGCTCTCATCACCAATCATATGATTCAGCATCCAAAATCAAGTATCCAATCAGTTTAATAATTAAACTTTTTCTAATCCTCCTTTGTTGATTTTATCTGAACAGAATTACATCCTTCTTCCTCTTTAACCTCCATCGAGTACAGAAATGATTTTTTTTTTTATACAATCTTATCAACTCCCCCATGTTGTTTACTTGTCGTGACTACATTTCTTAATCTATTTTGTCTCTATAGTCACAAAAAATAGCCTAATTTGTCACACCTAAAACACTTCTTCTTTGATACCCACTGTTGTGTGTTTTCTCGTTTTCTTTTCTATATTTTTCTTTTCGTCAAAGCTCTAACGTTGGGGCTTAATGATCGGCTTGGTTGGCCAACATGATCTCTGACTTTTACTAAATAAAGCTTTATCATTATTTACTTTGAGTGAAAACTCAGTCATTTGCTTCGCCAATGTTTCTTAATCAATCAAAAGATTCTCTAACTCCAACAAAGTTTGTTGAACTGGTCAGCCCTAAACAACAGTTATAAAATTGCTAAATTCTGGATGAAATCAACGAACAAGAACTCTCTGCATACAGGTCTCACTAATCTTAGACTCAAGATCAATTTGACAAATCTTCCTACAGATACTTTTAACTTTCATAACATACTCTACTATCAACACGTTTCCGTAAATTAATATAGCTAATTCACTTTCTAATAGTTATAGGTGGGCATCATTAGTTCGAGAAAATAGGGTTGCAAATGCATCTCATATTTTTTTAGGAGTCTTAGAACCATGTATATGCTTTAATAAATCCTTCTCAATTGATACCTTAATTGTAAATAGAGATTTCACTGCTTTGATCATCCATTTCTTCTTAGCTTGCTCGTCGACAGGAATATTTATGTCTGATCCTAGCACTATATCTCATAATTCATGTCCTATAAAATAAGACTCTATACAAGGTTCCTAGTAGCCATAATTGCTATTGTTTGTTCTTCATCCTTGAAAGTGCAGATTTTTTCTCCACATGTGAGCAGGGGGAGTTTTTTAAAAATGAAAAATCTACACTCTAGGAGTCAGTTTGGTGAGGGCCTTGGCTCTTTTATTGCTCTGTAGGATGAAATACTTATCCAGTTCACTCAATTGCTGATCGAACAAATAATTGGTAGTTAAATGCTCTAAGGTAATTTTGTTATCAGTTTTAGTGATTAGGAAATGTGAGTGTGTCCTTTAACCAGATTCTTCTTAATTTTTTAGTTTGGCCTCCATATGTTTCAGATCAGTCTTTTAGATCTAAAATATATAAGGAACTGAGGACGGACAAATACAAGTTAGTTTTGCTCTAATGGAAGAAAGAAAAATGACATGATCTTCTAAAAGAGGATGCCTCTGTAGTTTGATGTCTCCAGAAAATTCTTTTCCAACTAGGTTAAAGGATCCGACATGATCTTCATGTGAAAAATGAAGGTGGGAATCCTAGACATATCTTTGATGTGTTTCACTGTCATAAAAAGTTGCCTTGTATCAGCTGATATAATATTGTAGCTGAAAAAAGTATATTTTTTCTATTTTTATGTTTTTTAATTTTTATTTTGAAAATAGTTTTTGACCTAATAGTCAAAAGATATCATTCAGCTTGATTGATACAGCTGATAAAACCCAGTTTTTGTCTTTTGGGAAGCTATAATTCACTTCTAAGACCAATATTTAAGACATAAATGCGCCTCTATTAATGATGCATTTATTAATTATCTTACTGCAATGAATTTCTCCTTATCAAATCAATTATGCCTTCTGTTAGTAGCATAATTGGTATATTTAATTCTTGGTTAACCAATAATGCTAGACAATTTAACATAGTAAAAGCTGAACTTATTCAAAGTGTAAGCACTATAAAGTATTTTTCCACCATTGTATTATTACAAAATACGATAGTTAGGATGAGGAAAAAACTTTTATTTGAAGCTATACAAGAAATCACTTCTCCAACCATTACAAATTCTTTATTCAGGTGAAAGGATTGCCAGGAAACTAGAAATTTTGAATCGCCAGAAATGCCAGTTCAATTAATTGGCCTATTCAGTGATTCAGCTAAATCAGTCAAAGAACCAGCAAGAAGTATTATTATATTTGTTTTCTCCAAAGCAAAATACACAGGCCCATTTTTTACAACATTTTTGTAGAAGAGTTCTCCAAAAATCTTTCAAAACTGGGATTTGAAGGCAAAACGCAGCTCAGTTTTTGGCCTGTTTGGGTAGCATCAAAGCTGGCTGCAAATTATCATAGGAACAGGAGTGCTCCTTCGGCTCCATCTCTCTCTCTCTCTCTCTCTCTCTCTCTCTCTCTCTCTCTCTCTCTCTCTGTGTATATATATATATATATATATATAACTTGAAGCAGAAGCTGATAAATAATTGTATTAGCTAGCATGGGCATCTGTTGTCAACGTTGGCTGGCATCCATTGTTTTCTAAAGAGTATGATGTGTGGGCTTATGAATTCCCCCCTCCTGTATCCAGGAGTTTAAAATGCATTTTATGTTAGAAAATAAGAAATGTGTCATTATTATTATTGTTGTTGTTGTTTTTCTTTTATTTTAGACACGACCCATATGGAAGGTGCCAGTTGGGCTGATCTAAGTTGCCACATGAAACGTTAATTTCATTAACGTGGTGTTTCTGCTAACCAAACATTTTCTTTGGAATGCATAAGGTGTTCGGTTGGAACTCAAACTCGAACTCGACTTGTTTATGGAGCCAGTTGAGTGTTTAAATTTTAACAAGGCGAGTTTAGATCGTTTGAGCTCGAACAAGCTCGTTTTTACAACTTTTATCGGCTGATATACATTGTATTGGCTCCTAAACAATATAAGGCGGGGTCAATATGCGTTTACTCAATTTTTCAAAATTAATTTAAATAAGTTAGTTACTTTAAATTTAGAAATTGAAACATGAAGTAGTAGGGGCTTTTGCAAAGCGCTGCATATATATACCAATATGCTATATAGTGTTTGGCAACAGAAATAATAATACAAAGTTCCATGAAAAACACACAACTTGAATTATGTCCTTGTGACTATGAACATCTTTTATAAGCCCATGACATAAGATACCCAGGCGCCTCCAAACTTTATATTGGGATTTCTCCTCCTTAGATTTCAAGATTGTTCTCCAGACCTGTTTGAAAACTGAAACCGCTGAAAGCTCTGTCTTCCTGTCATGTGCCCAAAAAACTATTGGGAGAATTCACATTCCAGCACCTTTTGAGCCACTTGAGCTTAACATTGGCTCTACTCCAAATTTGGATCTCTTCATTGATGCTCTGCCAATGAACTCTGGTCCTACCAAAACTTCTCGCCACCATTTTCCAGACTTGGTTAAAGAACTCACAACCAACAAAAACATGATGGCCTCCTCAGCCTTGTGGCGCATGAAACAGATGTTGGCAAGTGGGATTCCATGCTCTTGGAGATGATTAGAGGTTAGCAATATGCTATGACTGGCTAAGAAAGGCCCTGGTAGTTCTTGCAGGAATATTTGGGCCTCAAATACTGAGTCTCCATCCCTTAGATTCTCCTTCTTCCGGATCGCATGCCATAAATACGTAGGCTTCAAGCTTTTAAGATTCTGACTTTTGCTCACAAGTTGATCCCTATGAGCAATAAGATGAATGGATTGGAGCACCCATAAAGCTGGCCGAGCACAGATGGCCACTATTTGGAATTTTGGAGCCGAACTTTAGCTTCACCTACTGTTAGGCCTTGCTGGCTCACCACAGCACCATACTCATCTCCGCCAACCTGCGCCAACCTGCTAAAGAAGTACTGCTTGATGCCACCAGTTCGCCTAGAAAAGTGCATTAGGCGAAACTGGTTACATACGCCACCTTCATGTATGTATTTTCATGCACCATTTTGTGATAAAAAAAGCCTATGATTAATACAAAAAGAAATTTTTTGTAGGGATTAAAAACTGCAGAAAAAAAATTTGGAGAATCGAAAAATGTAAAATTTGTCAATCCATATATGCATATCATGCATATCGTTATGATCAATATATTCCATTTAAGCACCTGTTTTCATTTTTTTGTCCTGGTGTTATCTCATAATATTTTATTATCTCATAACATTATCTTATACTTATTGTTATCTCATACATCCGTCCATTCATGATCTCATTATGTCATAAATCTTTTGTTATCTCGTAAACATTATTTCATATATATTTGTTATCTCACGTACATACACATATAATGTTTGGGCATGAAAGTAAATATACATGTTGGTTAGTATGATCCGTCCGTCCTCAATGTATGCTCATTCCGTACGCCGAGGTGGTGCACGTATCTCAGTCTCCCACTTCCAATCTTATATTGGACTATGATAATCAATCTTTCCCCACCCCCATCCAAGACTGCTCCAATCATAAGATCCTTTCCACTGCTTCTTAATAGTCCATAGAATCTTTCCATGCTTAAGGATCTAGCATTAAGCCATTACATCAACAACGGGTTTATATACCTCCTTCAATCTTCGGTCGACAAAGTAACCTCCAGGCTATCTGGTGAACCTTCCGACTATTGCTTGTGTCCGTCCATAGGAAGTCGGCCATGCTCCTTTCCATGTTCTTGAGAACGAAATCCATTCAATTTGCCAACGCTTCGTCTCAACTGGTTCAAGCCCATTTTTGAGAAGTTGGTGGTAGTCTAGAAGAAAAAATGCAAGAGGAAAATCAAATTTTGAAGACACCTTAAGAAAAGATCTTGTGAAAACCAAAGTTTTGTAAAAACTTAGTTTACTAACCCAGTTTTTAAAAATTGGTTTCCGTTTCGATGACAATTAAGAAACTTAGATTTATGTAAAAGTTAATTTTGCTTAAAAAAATCAAAGGGGGCATTTGATTATTCAGGATTTGAAATTCGTGGATATGAGGTAAGTGACATGGCTTGCTTTTGCTGATACGCCGAAAACTTCATGGCAAAATTTATGGTTTATCAAACTTAAGATCCACACAGATCGTTATTTTACTTCTTTACATCCAGAAATTGTTGAATTTGAGATTGGAGGGAGGAGGGTGATCTTAAATTAACGATTCTGGAACTCAAATCCCATGTTATCAATCTGATGTTAACAAGATGTTAACATGTTTTTTAATGTCATCCAAGCATTTTAAAGGTAAATCTCCAAAACATGGTTTAGGTTGTCATCCAAACGCTTCCGACTGCAATGCACAATCCACACTGTCAAGGGTTAAGTTTACTGAAAGGGATGAACCCACTTCACTGCGGTGCAGACTGAGAGAGCTCGCTCACAGTCACTGATCTCAAACACGATTCACAGTTGGTAAGAGAAACGGGACAACAAGAAAGTAGCACTATCTCAGATAAAATTCACCGTTTGGTAATAAAAAACGGCAGAAAAAAAAAAAACAACAACAAACAAAGGGAAGAAAATGGTGAGACGGTGCATCTTCCACCTCTCACCTTATCATCCATTTGTTTCTTGTGGCTTATAGGCTGTGGGCACTCGATTGAGGATAAACCCCTTTACACCACTCTCCCTTCTCTCTCTGTGTCTCCCTTCCTCCCTGCTCTCTCTCTCCCACTCTTCCCTGAGACACCACCACCATCGCCGCCGCCGTCTTGGGCATTATCAGTGAGAAGAGTCTGCCTCAATGGCTATCTCAGCAACGTCGGCTTTAGCCACCATCCCCACCTCTTCCTCCTCTTCCACCAAGCCCTCCTCCCCACCTTCCCTGAACACCCTTCTCCTTAAGCCGAAATCCTTCCTCTCCTCCTCATCCTCCTCTTTCTCTAACCCCATCTCCCTCAAGGCCTTCTCTTCTCCGGCCGTCAACCGCCGGAGCAGGCGGTCTGCCCTCGTCGTCCGCGCTGCCCGCGGCAAGTTCGAGCGGAAGAAGCCTCACGTCAACATCGGCACCATCGGCCATGTCGACCACGGTAAGACCACCCTCACCGCCGCCCTCACCATGGCGCTGGCGTCTCTGGGAGGCAGCGCCCCCAAGAAATATGACGAAATCGACGCAGCGCCGGAGGAGCGGGCTCGTGGTATCACCATTAACACCGCTACCGTCGAATACGAGACGGAGACTCGCCATTACGCCCACGTGGATTGTCCCGGCCACGCTGATTATGTGAAGAACATGATTACCGGAGCGGCGCAAATGGATGGCGCCATCCTCGTCGTCTCCGGCGCTGACGGCCCCATGCCGCAGACGAAGGAGCACATCCTCCTGGCCAAGCAGGTCGGCGTCCCCAACATGGTCGTCTTCCTCAATAAGCAGGACCAGGTCGACGACGAGGAGCTACTACAGTTGGTGGAGCTCGAGGTCAGGGAGCTTCTCTCCTCCTACGAGTTCCCTGGAGATGACGTCCCCATTGTCTCTGGCTCCGCGCTGCTTGCTCTCGAGGCATTAATGGAAAACCCAAAAATCAAAAGAGGGGAGAACAATTGGGTGGACAAGATTTACGAGCTGATGGACGCCGTCGACAGTTACATTCCAATTCCGCAGAGGCAGACCGACCTTCCGTTCCTTCTTGCGATCGAAGACGTGTTTTCGATCACCGGACGTGGAACGGTGGCCACCGGAAGGGTGGAGAGAGGGACGATTAAGGTAGGAGACACAGTTGATTTAGTGGGATTGAGGGAGACGAGGTCGACTACTGTTACTGGAGTGGAAATGTTCCAGAAGATCCTCGATGAGGCTCTTGCTGGTGATAACGTGGGATTGCTTCTCAGAGGTATTCAGAAGGCTGATATCCAGAGAGGCATGGTTTTGGCAAAGCCGGGAACCATTACGCCACATACCAAGTTCGTGGCCATCGTGTACGTCTTGAAGAAGGAGGAAGGAGGGAGGCACTCGCCTTTCTTCGCCGGCTACCGGCCGCAGTTCTACATGAGAACTACCGATGTCACCGGGAAGGTGGTCTCAATCATGAACGATAAGGACGAGGAATCAAAGATGGTAATGCCCGGAGATCGGGTGAAGATGGTGGTCGAGTTGATTATGCCGGTTGCTTGTGAGCAGGGAATGAGGTTTGCTATCAGGGAAGGAGGGAAGACCGTTGGTGCTGGAGTTATACAGTCAATCGTCGAGTGATGAGTGTGCAAGCGAGATTTTTATTTGGTATACCTCCGTCTCCGTCTCTTTCTTCTTCACGGCTATGTCACGACACCATATGAAAAGCGCGGGAGCCAGTCTCATGTATTTCTTTTTTGTTTTCTGAACTGTTTTAGTTGGAGAAGTTTGTAGGTTGGATTACTGGTTAAATTGATAAAGCTATTTGACTATGTAGATTCTTCAGTATGTTTATTGGCGTTCTCTTTTATTCGTAAGGTTATTTTCTTGTTATCAATTCTTTTGGTTAAGGACGGTTCCAGCTAAATGACTAAGAGAAGAATGTTTTATTGGTAGTTAGTCTACGAAATGGTCCCTAGTCTTGCTCATACTCTACGAATCAAATAATAGAGACCGAAAAATGACCATTCTGAGCACTAATTTTTTGTCCTTCACGAAAGAAATTGTTATTTATGAAATTGTTTGGATTGTAGTAACATCAAGAAGTGGATTTTTTTTTTGGTCGTCCAATAAAGCTAACAAGCTTCATTGGTAGAACTGTAGTTTCATTTTTTTCATGCTAACCCTGAATGTGAAGGACAGGGACGAAGAAAATGCTGAAGTGATGGCACATTGAGATTTTGATCTTATGAATACTGAAGGGTGGTGCACGTCGATATCATCCAATGTTTTTCTGCATATCTTTTAGGATAAGCATGAGCTTGTTGGCTACAGTTTGAAATGTATTAAAAAGTATAAAACATTTTGAAGGTGCCTTAAACAATTATGCATACAATCGTGCTTGTTGGTGAGAGTACCATTTTTTACTGGAGGCTTGGAATGAGTACAAGAGGATTAGTTGTTTAGGAAGAGATTGAATATCTCACTGTGATATGACTGCTCGCAAATCATAGTTGACTGATATGTTTCAATCACAGGCAGATGAGGGTGTGGTAGATGACTAGAAGTGACCTGAGAATGTTGATAATGGGATCCGATTGGATTGATAGAATGTCTGGTCAGTTCATTCTCAGGAGAGAACTTCATAGTTTCTATTGTTTTAAATGGATTCGCTATGTCACAGCTGTAACATTATTTTGTTGTCACCTTCGTTATGTGATATCACCATGATCAGGTCTTCTTGCAGTTCATAAATTGATAAACTGTTATTTTTCATCTAACTTTTTTATGGCCATTTATGAAATGTGGATTGGAACTGATCAAGATTCTGGAGCTCATAATTATGAAAGAACTTGCCATTGCAAATTCTGGAAAAATGGCTGGATGATTATATCTAGTCACTGTCATTATCATGACGGTATCATCTTGATTGGGTGCTGTTGCATTCAAGGGATTGCAAGGTGTTGATTTATTTATGTCAAAATTAATGGCAGTAAGTTGGTGATCAGCATTGACAAACGAAAGCAACTTTAAATGTCCCTTAAGTGCTTATTATATATTGAATGTCAAGGAAAAGCATCTGCTGTGGATAAGGCATAGTGACTGACAGGAAGCATGAAATAGCTAACTTTGTTTTACCTTTTCTGCATTTGAGATGCACAATTGTTCAATAGTGGGGAATATAGAAAGTTTCAGGTTACAGGAATGCAAGTTCTTAGTCATAATATGCTGTTACGATTCTCATGAAAACCTTGTCTATTCTGTAATTTATGATATTTATCGCTTGTTTACTTACCTTGTATTCTAACAAATTCAGAAATTTGGCGCTGCATGTAGCTAGGGTAGACATGTTGCAGGATGTTACAAATGCAATTGCAGCCTTTGAAGAGCTAAACAGTTTGTGAAAACTTTACTCGACTGCCAAAGAGGTCTCACTTGGATTTCCATATAACCTTTTGGTTTTGATCCGAGTTCACAGAACAGATCACGCCAATCCAGGGTTACCACTTACCAGTCGTATGACGCTCGAGAACCAAAACTAAGCTCTCATAAAATCACCAGTTTGCATGTTCAATCTGTCTCTTTTTCCTTGTTCTTTGATGGAAATGTCTCCTATATCGTCTTTCTTGGTTCTTTTACTTGGTACTTTGCCCTTGTTTCTCAACGGTGAGATTCACTGGTTTCACATATCATGTGAATTGTATTGAGTGCAAGCGATTTCCTGACTCAATAATAAACCCCTTCGTCTAACTTTTACTTGATCTGCACTCCTGACAAATGTAAATTTCAGGAGATTGTGGCTGTCCATCTGAAAGGCTGTGTGCTTATCCAGCACTAGCACCATTGTCCTTCTCATTGTTTATACCTTTTTGGCTTCATGATTTGTAGGCATGCTGGAAAACTTCGTATCCAAGCACCCCTGACACGTGTTGGATCTCTTTTCTAGGCCCTACATCTGTGTTTTGCTGTTCTGTCGACCAGTGATTCAGCTTGAGGTGGAGAAATCAGCAGGGTAGCTTCAACTTCTCTATGTCAGTGCAACCTAGAAGAGAATAAGTTGTTCATCTAATATGGATCTGAATGGTGCCATGTTCTTTGTAATCTTTCATGAATAGTATAGTCATGTTACACTTTGTTATTCTAAGGTTTACATGCGGTCACGGTAGATTTTGTGGTGATTGGATACAATTCCTGTCAAGCTTGATCTTATATCTGTTCGTGTTGATCATCTTTCTGTTAACATCACATTGGTTCAGTAATTGCTACCACCTCATTCAAGAAACGAATAATGGTATCTCTTGGCTAGGATGATATTCCCTCTTTACCTTATGAATTGATTGCTAAAGCCTTGCTGCAGTTCCTTATTTTGTTTTTTTTACTGAAGTTCTTTCTCATTGACCTCGATTCTTAACCCATATATTTATTCTCTCCTGTGCCGGCCTGGCGCTACACTCTGCAGATGTGCAGTCAAAATTCGGCATTTTTTTTGGGTACCTTTATCACTCTTTAGTTGATGTGCTGGTTTTGTTTCCTTTTCCCCTTTACCGTCTCGAAGTTCCCATTTTTTGATAGAATTGCTCTTCAATTCTTCCCAATTGCCCAAATCTATACCCTGCTTCAGGTTGTGAAGTTATTATCCTGTGTCTATGCACTTTGGGCATTCACAAGGTTGTTTATTTGAATGTTTATTTAGTATCTGCCACAGAATTGCAGGGCTAGCTTTGATGTGGGTGATCGTAGCTCAACTGATGCCTCTTAGAAATCTGCTTTCAAGTCTCAATGGACCTAAGGGACATAGTGTAGCTGGTCAGGGTAGTGCATATGAAGAGGTCAGGGTAGCGCGCATGAAGAAGCATTTATATAGTTTGATTCCCATGGATTTTGTTCCTGCATCTTAACTGGTAAAGTGGGGTACTGGTCCTTAAGTTTAAGGGTGTTCTGTTGCTATTTTGATTCAGCTCGAGTCCTTGGAGGCAAAGGGAATGGGGTAGGAGGGTTTTCGGGCGTCTTTTTTAGACGGTAGATTGGTAACTTTTCTCTGATCTGCTTTGAAAAAGAGCTGGTAAATGAGCCAGGAAACGAAGTTGATTTTATTGAATCTCATTCCTATAACAGGAAAACCTGTCCATGAATGATTCCCAACACATCAAGCACCAGCTGAGCTCCAGCAGCCGTATCTGCTGATCTTAAATAACCCTAGTTATTGCCTAGCTTATCCAAATATGGAAAAAAGGTTGTACCGAAATCTCTGGAGAAAGCTTTTCTTTCATGATATAGATACACACCTCTTATATATATTTATATATTATATACGGAACATTGTTCATGGTGGTTTCGTTGGTACCCTTCATAGATGAAGCCATAGTTTTACAATGTCGACAAGTAAGAAAGGTTATAGTCATCGAGTGATTGTCTCTGCAAAACTTTTTTTATTTTTTTGTTGGCATAAAATTATCGCAGGCAGAAGAATACAAATTGAGAACAAGAGTTGACTCTTTGATCTGTTTTGTTGGCACTGCTTGAACTCGACGCAAATATGAAACCATGCATAAGAATGTGCGAGAAATTGGATTAGATTTAACAGGGAAGCAAACGCTATGCTGACTAAGAAAAAAAAAAGATTATAATAAGGTGGGAGGCATAAGTTTTTAAGAATTTTTACTAGGGGGCCAATTGTATTTTCCAAAATTTCTTTAGGAACCAAACTAAAATTAAAAAAAAAATTAATATGTAAGCATTTATTTGTCAAAACCTTAAGGAGGGCATGGCTTCTGCCCTGTAAGGAACCACATTGTTAATATTCCTCCTGTTGCCAAACGCCCTGTTCAAGTATCAAGCCCGTACACTTTTCACTGCTCTGTTCATAAGAGGGGCAAGCTTCTCCATGAAAATTGGCAGCTCAATTTTACTTCCGATCAATTGCAAATTGTCCTGAACTTCTAGCTCCTGCTTAGTTCCCTCCTTGAAAGGACTATCATGATCATTTATTTGATTATAGACAAACATGAAACTGCCTCAACCTTACATAAGACGGCGGTGAAGGGAATGAACATAGTGATGAGCGGGGTTTCCACCACCCAGCAGAAGGCCAAAGCCCTCACCCAACTCCTCATCCCATAGGGTACATGGCAACAAAAAATACAGCAAAGGCACCATTAAATAATGACTATGAGTACACGGCATGGAAGGTACCTTCGTTTATACAAAATGCAAACATGGTCTGTAAGGGACCTTCGTGTATACAAAATGCAAACATGGTATGTAAGAAACCTTCGTGTATACAAAATGCATACATGGTATGTAAGGGACCTTCGTGTATACAAAATGCATACATGGTATGTAAGAGACCTTCGTGTATACAAAATGCATACATGGTATGTAAGGGACCTTCGTGTATACAAAATGCATACATGGTATGTAAATAACCTTCGTGTAATAAAAATGCATACATGGTATGTAAGGGACCTTCGTGTATACAAAATGCATACATGGTATGTAAGGGACCTTCGTGTATACAAAATGCATACATGGTATGTAAGGGACATTCGTGTATACAAAATGCATACATGGTATGTAAGGGACCTTCGTGTATACAAAATGCATACATGGTATGTAAAGGACCTTCGTGTAATAAAAATACATACATGGTATGTAAGGGACCTTCGTGTATACAAAATGCATATATGGTATGTAAGGGACTTTTGTGTATACAAAATGCATACATGGTATGTAAGGGACCTTCGTGTATACAAAATGCATACATGGTATGTAAGGGACCTTCGTGTATACAAAATGCATACATGGTATGTAAAGGACTTTCGTGTATACAAAATGCATACATGGTATGTAAGGCACCTTCGTGTATACAAAATGCATCATGTAAGGTACCTTCGTTTATATAAAATGCAAACATGGTATGTAAGGGACCTTCGTTTATACAAAATATATATATGGTATGTAAGGGACCTTCGTTTATACAAAATGCATGTAGGATCACTAGAAGTCCGAAAACTTTATGTACTTTTCACTAACTAATTGAAACCTCCATCTTAGCTCTGCCACCTTGCTACTGGTTTGGACAGTGGTTACATATATGCACAAATTGTTCAGTAAGAGGCAAACCTGTTAATAAGCAAAGCTTTCAATAATCAAACTTCCATGAAGCACCAAATTATTATTTAAACATGACAAGCCATTAACGTCATCAGATCATTCAACCCCTAGCAAAACCTGGGACGTTGAAATGCAGGTACCTACATTCACGGCATTTACAACATGCCGGTACATGTTTCCCCTGCCGCAAAAACCATGCACCTCACGGGTGCGAAGCGCATGACTTAAATGCGGTTCGCGCTGAGGCGTGCGCCTCAGACATGGCATCCATTGTTGTAAAGCAGAGTTAGATGATAAAACATCAATAAGAGAGAAGAGGCAATAACTCGGTAGTTCAATTATTTTTATGTACAAAGAATGGTACATAAATGGGAGATACATGATAACGTCCAGGCGTTATCGCATCCAAGAAAAAAGGAAACAAGATACTCACGCAACAGTTATGATCCTTGTGAGATACAACTATGTATAGTCATTCTGTCACCTATCCAAGTCAGAAGTCAAAAGCCCAAGATCCAAAATCCTACAATCAAAATTCTGCTTTCGCATTCAAACTAGATCCAAGTCTCCGCCTTACATCCATTTTGGATCAAAATCCAAAGTTTAGATTCAAAACAAGGTATAAATGTCACTTCTTCATCCATTTCATCAATTTCAAATCCCAATAAAATTTTTTGGATCTCGATCGGATCCAAATCCAACTTTTAGATCCATTTAGCATCCAAACCATTACTTTTGGATCCACTTATATTGCCTTCAAGTTGGCACATCTTGTTTCTGTTTGAAGGTGTTACAGGCTCCTTCAAGCGAAAGCGCAAATGTTATTATTCTATTGCAGGTAGGAACTAGGAAGCATGTATTACATCATGACACGACAAAGAAACGTTACATAATACGAGGCGTGTTGCATTCCGTATCAAATTTCCTTATAAAAACCAAGAAAAGTGCCGCTACCAAAATTAAGAACAAAAATGAAAAGAAATACTGAAACGAGAATGCTTGAATTTTAGTTACATCTGTATTCAGAAACAAGAGAAACAACTAATCAGGTTCCTGATTCTATTGTTCAGCAAGTAGATCTTCCCACAGCTGCAACATATTTCTATGACTAGTAAATTTTTAGGACATTTCATATTTCATGTAGAAAGCCATCTGAGCTCCTCCGAATCAATTTGCCCACAAACTTTGATCATGAATTCTTTGTTGAATTCATCCATTTCTTGATTTAGGATGAGCTTCTTTTATTCTTAGCCTTTCAGACTCACCCTTCATTCGCCTCTTTTTTTTTATAATCCTTCTCCCCATTTGTCATTTTCTTGGGGTCGTGCCTGGAAGGTGTAGTTTATATCCTCTTGGTGGTGCATTTGGGAGTAGAGCAACAACAGGAGGTCTTCAGGAGTACCTCCTCATCGCTGGATTCTGTGGCACGCTTTATGTAGGGAGATGTTTATTTTGCTATTCGACTATGGCACCGATTTTTGTTTCCTTTAGAGTGACTTTGCGACTCCGTCTATCCACTCTCTCCCCATCACTCTTATTATGTTTTATTGTGTTGTTGTCTTCTATATTTCTTTTTTCTATTTTGTTTTTACAGTTTGTTTTTGTATCTAAGAAATTTCTTGTTCTCAAATTTTGTTACGCATTCCCATTTTATCGGAATCCATTTCTTTCTCCTACTCACTCCCCTGTTGTTACATTGGCGTGGTCGACATTTTAGAAGGAAATATTCAAATCAATGTTTGCTGTAGATTTTCATGGCCCGCGATTTGAAATTTAAAACATTCATTTATGACTTATAAGGGACAAAAGGGCATATTTGAGTCAACAACACTGAAGAGTTTATACTTTCCAAAAGTTGGCAAGAGTAATAAGAAGTAGCGTTTGAAAAGAAACTGGATCAGCTTCCTCATGTCTAGACTTCAAGAACTGTACTCTTTGGATTTAAGTAGAAACGTGAAAAAGGGGTCACCTTGATAATTTGTTTCAAGAATTATCTATTTCAAGTAGTCAGTTTTCACATTGCCTTCTTCGACAAAACACTGACGCCGATGGAAGACATACAAGTAAGTAATAAAGGAATTAAGTAAGTTGAGGGGAAATTTCTAAAACAGTACTTAGAGAGAGAAAACGAGAGGGAGAGATTAGAGAGCCTTTTACTCACTAAGCCTCATATTTTAACTTTAAGCAATCATACATGAGCCATCAGATTTAAAATCTAAATGACTAAATGACCCATATTCTTAGAGGTAAGGGGGTGCTGCTGGGGCTCCCCCTAACTAACATTGGCGATGTCCATGCTGTCGGCTAGCCCATGCTGCCGGTAGGGGTGAATACAAGTCGAGTTGAGCTCGAGTTCAGTCAGCTCGAGCTCGGCTATGTGTTGAGCTTGAACTCGACTTGATTAAGGTTCGACAAACTCATAGACTCCTTTGAATATATCGACTTGATTAAGCCTCAATAAACTCGATTATGGCTCGAGTTCGACTTGAGAGTTACATGTTGAGCTTGAACTCAACTGGATTATTTGAACGAATTAACTCATGAACTCGAGCTTGACTCATTAAGCAAATGACTCGACTTGAACTCATTCATGTACGGAGTTTAACGAGTCGACTCGCTGTTCACCCCAAGCTACTGGCGACGGCAGGGGGAGCCCTAACAGCTCCCTTACCTCTACCCATCATTGGTAGGGGTTGGCCTGCCATCACCAAAGAGACGGCATCGTCTCGATGCTGTTCAGCTGGCCTGCCAGTGATGCCAAGTGCAGGGGCGGAGCAAGGGGGGGCTGCCTAGACTATGGCTAGCCCCGAACTAGTTGGAAAAAAAATTATATTAGAAAAATAAAAAAAATTAGTTGTTCATTGTATTTTTTTTTTACTTAGGTTCAGTTTGGTCATACCCAAATTTAAGATTGAATTATTTGGTTCATCCCTAAACGAAATCCTGGCTTTGCCCCTAGCCAAGGAGACGTCGTCCTGTGCCTCCCATTGGAAGAGAGAGGGAGTTGTGGAAGAAATTAGGCCTGGGCATTGGGCCGGGCCGGCCCGGCCCGATTGCGCCCGGGCTTGGGCGAAGAATTTCCCGGCCCGTTTAGACTAAAATTTTATTTTTTTATTTTTTTTGTTTTAAATATATATTTATTATTATTAAACATGTTTTATATTTTAAAATTTTATTTTATAATTAAAAAAATATTTTTAAATTTCAAATGGGCCGGGCCGAGACCCGAGCTATGGGGCCGGGCCCAAGCCAGACTCACCGGCCGGATCGGGCCGGCCCGATGCGCACCCTTAGAAAAAAAGGGAGGGAGGATTGGACGAGAGAGATGAGTTTTGTGATCAATTCGATTTAAGATGGGACAGTTTAAGATCTGATGATGTCTTTTAATGTATAAAAAACTAGATTCCCATTCAAGAACTATATACATATATATTCACATCACATCTTAAATTTAGTTATTAACGAAAAAGGGTAATTCATTTGGACAGCCACTCGTGTACTAATGAATGAACATCATTGGGTTCTGATGCGGATTAATAAACTTTTTGTTTTGGCTATTTTGGTCATTTTTACCACATTAGCTCCAAATAAATGAGTATGTGTGCGTGGTGGTTAATTGAATTACAATAGGTCTTTTTAACTGCCTAAATTTCGGAATCGAAAGGGGATTTTGATAATCTTATAGAGTTAAAAGAAATCATTGATTCTATTTTTTCTCTTACAGGGGGAGGGTTCTTCTATTTATTAAGTAGAAGTATTTTAGTAATTCTGTGTCCATAACACTTGGTTTATTATAATTAGGAATTTTTCATAAGGGATCGAATTATGGTTTCAAAATTTTGATAAAGGACACAATATCATTTATCAAAATTTTTATATAAGATAAATAAAATTTTTAAAAATGTATATGTAATTTTTTTTTTTTAATCAGGGAGGCCTAAGCCCCCTGCACCCCAAGCGATAACATATAACCAGCTCTGCCAATATTGTTTTTAGCAATATTGAAAAATTCAGTTTCTTATTAAACATTGTGAGGGATTTTAAAGGGTTTATAAAAGGAATCATTACATAAATAGTTTTGGTTTCTAATATTTTTAAGATGGGGTCATTATATAAATAGTTCTCCTGATTTTTAACGGGCAGGTTGGGATCAGCTGAACCAATGGCTCGAGCCCAAAAGTGGGTTGGGTGGTTTCAATGTTACTACTTCATCATTTAATACAAAAATTAGATAGATTTAATGAACATTTTAAAAAGTGTTTCAGATGCATAGACTGTTACTATTCTTAAATAGCCTCTCAATTTTTTAACATTTATTAAAAAACTCATAATTTTATTGACAGTAAGTTAATGGTAATGTTTTTATTCAGTGGCGAAAGAGCGCTCATTCACCAACCTGAAACCTCTACAAATAAAAGATAGATAATTTACATATAGCAAAAGGGGATTAATATTATTTGAAATAGTCAAAGAAGCTAAATAAAATATGCTAATTAAGTATGAAATTTGTCTATACTAAGTGTAATTCTGTCGTTTTAGCTCACCAACCACACTTGTGTTATCCAAAAGCATTTTGGTATGTTTCGAAGTTTTTTAATTGAATCAATAACTTTGTTGACTCTAAGTTCAAAGAATATGTCATTTCTTTATTCCGAATGGTAGTGTATTGACCTCGACAAACTTATGGTTTGGGTCCTCACATTTAGTAAAATTCTGGTAACGTGCTCGTACTTTTCAAGAACAGATTTTTGTAAACACCGGTCTCTTTCTCATGAATTGGTAAAAAATAGTTTTAGAAAATAAAAAATAATATATTAATAATTAATTTAAAAAATAGAAGCTCTTAAAATATTAAAATTGTTTTTAAAAAATAATCGATAATATGAAATAAATGACTAAAAAAATATATTTTTTTAAATGTTAAAAGAATATTAGTAACACCGGCAAAGATAAGAGTTCGGTATACTAATTGCATGTTGCCCTAAAAAAAACATCCGCCGCAATGTCTTTCAAAAACTGCCGTTTGTCATTCAATCACATTCTTATAATTTTTTTGTTAAGTTTTTCTTTATTTTGAAAAATGGTAAAAAATGAGTTTTTCTAACTGCAGTCAAAAGCAGCCTGAGCAATTTTCGCCTCTGCCCTAAAATGTCCTCCTAAAACATGGAAGATGTTTTTTTTAAACATCTTGGCAAATATAGTTATTTCAAAGAAAATATCTATTTGTTAATTTAAAAGAAAAAAAAAACTTTTATGTGCCCAAAAGTTTTTCTTATAATTTTAAAAATGACAATTTTTTACAATTTTTTTAACAAAATAATATACTTCTCATAAAAACCTGTCCAATAAGAGTATGAAATAAGCCTGTCTAAAAAGATAGAAGAAAAAGTAATTATGTAATAGATGGCACGCAGGAAAAAGTTGCGCCCAACGTTTTGTCCCTCATCTTAGCAGAAGCTCATTTTCAACCCTTATTTGACTTTTATTAAGAGTAAGGCTCTTATTAAAAATTTACAAAAATAAGCCCTCCTTTTAGAATATGTGCAAAAGGTGACCCGCCCCCAAAAAAATAAAAATGTGTTAATTTAAAAGTCGTGATGTGTTTCCCTTCATGTTTGGAAAGGAAGACCACCTTAACAACCAAAAGCACAAAAAAATATGAATATAAAAAAGGGCCCACATGATCTTTAATGGTGACTAAAATCTACTAGTCAAAGGATTCTCAATTTAATCAAATTAGTGCAAAAAAGGTATAAAATATCAATCAATGGTCACTAATGACAATTAGTTCGGAAAGCGAAAGAAGCAACAAGGGTTTCACGTGAGACCACATGAAAAAAGTAGAGGGTGAAAAAGTAATGAACGGTAGATTTTTTTTCTAAATCCTAATAATGAATTAGAACCTCAAACACATTATCTACCGTTATATATTTCATCATGTCGTCAGTTAATTATAATATTCAACCATCGCAAATGGAATGCCATGACACGTAAGTCGCTTTCATTGAAACCAATGTCACTTGCAATGAAAAATTAAAAGTTTGAGTTTTGAATAAATTTTAAAGAACATAATACTTTCAAAAAATGAAGAAAAAATTACTAAGAAATGTTGGAATTGATGTAAATGAAGATGGTAACCTTCAAACAAATGGAAAGAACTGCTAATAGTTAGTAACAAAGGTTAACTAATTAAAAGAACTAGTAAAAGAACACCAACTGAATCAGTTCTCCCTCCCAGTATGATCTTTTTTCATCGATTTGGAGGTAATTCGGTATGAGTCGAGTTCAAACCCAACCGAGCCACTTTGAACTGAATCGACTCTAGTAAGCCTATGTTCTCTAGACTTAATCGATTTAGTCGAACTGAAATGGGTCAAGCCGAGTCGAGCCTAATCGAGTCGAGCATAAGCTCCGATTGAACAACAAGTACTCATCTCTTGATGCGGCACCAAATCTAGTAAACTAAACAGTAACAAAAGTGTTTTGTTTTTATGAGATTTTATGTAAAACATAAAGTGGTGGTGTACTCCACGTCTTAAAAAGCCTCCTTTTGTTGCTTAATGCATTGCTTAGTTGTTACTTGTTGGACTGTTTCACTTGACGGAAGGTAAAGCGTGGCTTCAACTCAGGACAGCCCACTTTTTGAACGTCTTTTTCTTCTTTTAAAAATTTGAACCACAATATTTTTCTTTTGTTTTGTTTTTGGGCCATTGGTAATCTATTTATTCGGGCATTTGTTATAGTTTGTCGCTCAAAAGAATAATGCATTAGAGATCTCTAAGTGGTGACGATGATCACGAGAATCGAACCTTTAACCTTTTCAAAATATATGAGCTGCTGCTTGCTACCTATCCCCATTAGACCACACAGCCATTTGGTTTTATTGTTTTACCTCCATTTGTCAAATGAGATTAAAAAAAAAAAGTCAATTTATCAAATTGAAGTCAAGTAAGATTCGTTTCACCAACCAAATTTAAGGAATTATGTATCATTTTATTTTTCAAAATTTACAGAGGTCATAAAATTACTTTTTAGACATATACTATTTATCTTCTATCAATTGATTTATATCTACAAATTCACAAAATAATAACTTGGTCATTCAATTTCTAATATATATATATATATATAAGTAAAAATCCTACGACCCAACAACAACCCACCTCATATCAAATCAGAGGCGTAGCAAAAAAATTCAATAAAAAAAAGCACTAATTACATAATTTAAGATTTTTAAGGAGCACTTGTATGTAAACTTAAAAAAACAACTTTACAAATTTCAATGTAAAATAATCATCTTTTGTGAGTCCGTGTGGGCAATTTGCCCACACTATGCCTAAACCTCCCTGTATCAAACCTTCCGGTCTTTCTCGACATATATAACAATTCCTTATGAAAAGGGAACACAAAATCTCGGAAATTGTGAATTCTTTAAAAATGCATTTCTCGAAACACATGGGCAGGTTTCACAGGTGTGAGAAAACGGAATCACATGTCGACTGGTGAAAAAGAGCATCATGCGGAGAGGGGCATTATGGTAATCTTCTTTGTAACGAGAAACACGCTGGAATTAGAGCAGGCCAACTCGGATGTTCTTATTTTTTGATAATAAAATCTTTTTTATTTTATTTTATAAAATTATAATTAAATTAAAATAGTGGAAGGGGTTAGGAAAACTGTTGCGATTCTTCGTCTCGGACGGTTGATGAACTTATGGCGGTAATTACGAAAAAAAAGGAAGACAAAAAAAAAAAAGGGCTCTTCCTGTCTTCCCGCACCCTCCTCTCTGGAGTTTTTCGCACGCTTCTTCCGCACGCTTGGTTTCTGGATCGCGCTCTCTCTCTCTCCAGATTCTTCCCTTTTTTGGTATTCTCTTAGATTTCCTTATCGGCGTCTCTGTTTCTCTGTCTCCCTCTCTCTCCCTGAGTTGCGGGCCTTGGTTCGGTTGTCTTTTGGTGTACTGGGTGGTGTATTTGATTCTGGGGGCCGAATTTTGGGGAATTGGGGAGTAGGGTTTTGTTGGGGGGTCGTCCAGATGATGTCGGGATCGACGACGGCGACGGATGCGTCGTCGGAACAGGAGACGGACGAGTCGGATTCCGGATTCGTGGAGGTTGATCCTTCGGGACGGTATGGACGGGTCAGTTTTGCTTTCTTTTTTTTCTTTTCCTTCAATTTCATGCTCTGTTTTTTCTCTGCGATGAACCGTTT
Organism: Nymphaea colorata; assembly: GCF_008831285.2. Taxonomy (NCBI): domain Eukaryota; kingdom Viridiplantae; phylum Streptophyta; class Magnoliopsida; order Nymphaeales; family Nymphaeaceae; genus Nymphaea; species Nymphaea colorata. The sequence continues at coordinate 5,147,173 of NC_045140.1, forward strand.
CAATTGGTACGCAACGAGGTTTATCTCTTTCCATGGTGTTGAATTTGTGCAATGAGATTGGCATTCGGTTCGGTTGGTGGCGTTGTTTCTCAGCTGTGTCTTATTTCTCTTCGTGGAATCACTGGGTTGGTGATCGTTCTGAATTCAGAATTTGCTGCTAGAATTCAGAATTTCGCGTATTTTCAATGCATTTTTATGATAATTGCCAATGTGGAATTCCGAACGTCCAGTCTGAGTTATTATAGTTTTTTCGTTTTCTTTTACAGTACAAGGAAGTGTTGGGCAAGGGGGCCTTTAAGACAGTGTATCCTTTTACCCACCGCCTTTTTCTTTTCTTCAAATTTTGAAGTAGTTTTCTTTTCAATTCCGTTTCACTCGATCAGGAGATCTTTTGGTTGATTATAGATGGATCATTCCGTATTTCCTTGATTGGATATGTATTTTAGTTACAAAGCATTCGATGAATTGGAGGGAATTGAGGTTGCGTGGAACCAGATTAAGGTGACGGACGTCCTGCGGAGCTCAGACAACCTTGAGCGCCTCTATTCAGAAGTGCATTTGCTCAAGACGCTGAAGCACAAGAACATCATCAAGTTCTATGCGTCATGGGTCGATACGAAGATGGATACCATCAACTTCATCACTGAGGTTTTCACATCGGGCACATTGAGGCAGTGAGTGTTCTTTCCTCCCCACGACATTATCATTTGGTCACGTTTGTGTATAAGATAAATACACAGCTCTATTTTTTATCTGATATCGGATGGTTATGTTTTTGTTCTGGGCATTGTTTGGGAAATGTTGATGCCAACCCCGTCTTTGTTACGCCTATGCCATGTTGCCTGGACACAGACACGAGTGTTGGTATTAGACACTTTACGTGAGTGTCGGACAACAAAGCTTAGAAAGGTAGACACACACACGCACACACGCATATTGTTTAGTAGACTACATCCATTTATTATCTATCCAAAAAGGGGAAAAAGAGGAGTAGCACCACAACCGCTTCCTTTCGCTTTTCCTTATTGGATATAAACGCCTCATTTTCTATCAAATGAAGGAACCGGAGGCAACCATTAACAAGTGTCCAGGAGTGCCCATCCCATTGTCAAAGTTTTGGGCGATGAGACCTCATCCTTATAAAAGTGTCCATGTAACACAGCTGCTAAGCTTCAGAAAATGCATCGAACACACCCCATATATGCAAAAATTTGTTTACTGATATGTGCATTTATCTATGTCCACATGTGCAAAATAGCAGGTTATTTGTTGCTACGGTACATGAAATGTTGAACCGGGTGAAAACTTTGCTTCACTATATCTGTTTTATTCCATCCATTTTCAAACACGGAACAATTTTTTTTTAAAAAATGTGAGGTCGAGAGGTACTTTGTGGTGCCAACAACTCCTTCCTTCATATATGGATCAAAAGATTGTGGTCATTAATTGATAAGAAAAGATGAAAATAGTACAACAAAAGCATGTGTTCTGCTCATTAACAGACACATCAAAGTTGAATTACTTTGGTAAATTTTGATTAGTCTCTATTTTCTCAACTTTTTGCACATATATTCTTCGGTTCTATTTCAGCCATTACATTGTCATTGTTAGATGTATGAAAAGCAACACATCTTGCTCCACTTGTAAAATATTGTTGCATATATGTTATATTTACTAACATATGTTATGTTTATTTTTATTGGATCCTGATTAAGAATGAGAAGATTAACCCAAGTTCCTGGTTCAGATCAATGAACATGTTATGTTTATTGAAATCTTTTAGTTAGTAAATATGTTATATTTATTGCAATGTGATCCTGACCAGGAATGAGAAGAGAAATCCAACTACTTCTTGCTTTTTCCTATCAAAACTTTTTGTTTGTTTTAAAATATGGTCCCTAATCCAGGGACCTTGAATGATGAACTGCATACATTGTTAAAGGTTATAACACAGTCCTATTGTCTGTTATTGATTTCTAGGTATCGGAAGAAGCATAAGCATGTAGACTTGAGAGCATTGAAGAATTGGTCAAGACAAATCTTGAGTGGACTTACTTATCTTCACAGCCACGACCCACCTGTTATTCATCGGGACTTGAAGTGTGATAACATATTTGTAAATGGAAACCAAGGAGAAGTCAAAATAGGTGATCTTGGATTGGCTGCTATCCTTCGTCAGGCTCATGCTGCTCACAGTGTGATTGGTAAGCCAATGATTGCCCATTTTCTTCTGAATTTTCATGTCTCAACTCCATTTTGTTAGGTGGCTTTTAAGTTTTAGCTTTTCTATGAAGTGGAAGCTCCAGCTTTTTCTATTTTTGCAAATTCAGATTTCTCACACAACTCCTTAGATCTTAATTGTTTTCACAGGAACTCCTGAATTCATGGCGCCAGAACTTTATGAAGAAGAATATAATGAGCTTGTTGACATCTATGCATTTGGAATGTGCTTGTTGGAGTTGGTTACATTTGAATACCCATATAATGAGTGTACAAATGCTGCTCAGATATACAAGAAAGTGACTTCAGTAAGCACTTAAAACAATTTCAATGAGCTTTATATTTACCTGTTGCTGATCTTAGTTCCTTTCTTGCATCATTGACTTGTCACTCTGGTAACCTAATGGTTTTTCTGTAGGGAATTAAACCTGCATCATTGAACAAGGTTAAAGATCCTGGGGTGAAACAGTTCATAGAAAAATGTATAGCAGATGTTTCACAGAGATTGCCTGCCAGTGAACTGCTAAAGGACCCGTTTCTTCGCTCTGATGGAGAAAATGAAAGCACAGTGAACCCTTCATATTCAAAGGAAACCTGTTCAAGCCAACAAGGTGAGAAACCTAAGCTAGAAACTGGAGAATGTACTTCTGTGGCTACAGCTGGTGATGAAGCACTCTTTTCAGAAGATAATGTCCATGCATCAGACAAAAACTTGTCAGTCATTAAGGATGAACAATGTGAGGGTGGCAGAGACTTTACTGTGAAAGGACAAAGAAAGGATGTCAACACAATTTTTTTAAGGCTTCGAATTGCAGATTCTAGAGGTATTCATTATGCCTTTTGTTTTAAATACAGTGTTTTAATTACATAAAATGTTTATCTATTATGTCATCTAACTGCCAATTAGAGCAATTACCGAATTCTTGGTAATCACAGGTCATGTTCGTAACATTCACTTTCCTTTCGATATTGAGGCTGACACTGCAATTAGTGTTGCTAGTGAAATGGTCACTGAGTTGGATCTTACCGATCAAGATGTTACTACAATTGCTGAGATGATTGATCAGGAAATACAGGCTCATGTTCCTGGTTGGTTGCCTGGAGAATCCTTTGAAGATGCTCCATCTGGGGACCAGGAAACTGTTCCACAAAATTTTGAGGCTGACACAGTTGAGGAGCCATGTCCATTAATGGGGGAATCTAATTGTCAACCTGGGGAGCTTGTTTTGGAGCATCTTCCTTCAGGACGTCAGTATTGGTCTGATTCTCCAAAGGGCTTGAATGGGGGTTCTCCAGTGAAGTCCACTCATTCAGATGTATCTTTTCATATGGGTCCACATCCAAAAGTTGATGATAATAATGTTGGTACTGTTGATCACTTCAAAATGGATGAAATTATGAATTCAACTATCCTAAGTCCTATTGATGAAGATTTTGATACATCAAGCACTGGAAGCAAAGAAACTGAGGACATTGCACCATCATCACAAAATGAAGCAGAGCAAGCAACATATGGAGAGCTTAAAGTTGATATTGAGCAGGAAAGTCAGTTAAAATCTTCTGAGGATCGTTTGGTTGGAAATGATGTTGATACCAATACCATAGAGCATGTTGACATATCTGTTGATGCCGGATCTGTTGGTGGCTCTTTGAAGAAGCCCATCCTTTTGCCAAGGGAAGGCGAGCCAGAAGATCTCAACCTGGCTATCCAGAAGCTTGTAAATCTATTCTCAGAGCAGCAACATGAGATTGAGATGCTGCAGAGAAAGCATCATCTTGCTATAAGAGAATTATTAAATGAAGTTCCTCCTGAACTCCACAATAGAATTTTAAATATATGTCCCTTGAAGGTTCAATATTGTCACGCAAACAATGAGATGCTTTTTGGTGCACCAAACTGCTTACCTGAATCTACAGAGGAGCAGTCAACTCAATCCAAAAATGGATGCCCCACAGAATTTCCAGGGGGTAGCAACAATAAGAACCTTGAGTCAAAACATTTGCTCGACAATCAAAATAGTCAGGAATTACGGAATGGCGCTTCTTCATCAAGGAGTGGAGAAACTCTTTTCTTGGATTGTGTTCAGAGGATGCCTTCATATGAGGATTTGGTGGGCCTTGGTGGTGGTAAATCACATGATGGTGAAGTAACATCTCAGATAGGAAAGTATGTTGGCAATGGAAATTTGAAGGCTTTATCCAATGAACATTCGGTTCGGGAAAATGTTCAGCCTAAGCTTATCAGGGGCTTGCCTGGTAGTTCCAGTGCTGTTCACATTTTCGGAAAGACTGGGAAATGGGATGCTGCATCTGAAAATCATACAGGGACACCTGTCTTCAGAGACAGGTCAAATTTGTTGAAAGGAAACACGAGAAATTCTGATATGGGTATTGCTGTAATATTAGATGAGGCTTTAGCCATTTCTAGTGCTGAGGAGGAAGCACCTGAGTTTCCACCAATATGACCACCTGAGTATCCACCAACATGACCTTTGGTAATTTCATGTCTGACTTGGCAATACAAGTAGGATGATTTTATCATGAGACCAAAAGTGAGGCACTGGGCAGGTGAATGCATGATAAATTGAACAAATGAGGCTTGGGCTGTTACTGGCTGTATGTATCATCACAAAATGAATAATGAGGCTTGGTTACATGGCCTGTCCTGCAGTTTTTACTTCTTTTGCACCGAGTCCTGTGTCAGTTTAAGCATGATATATGGGGGTTTTGAACTTTTGACATTGCTGTATCTGGTGTCTTGGTGTTCCATTGAACATATGGGTTGTTGGTTGTATATATGCTCATTCCAAAAGTGTCTAGATTGCTAAATCTTTTTCAAGTCCGTCTTGTATTGTGGACTTTCCTCTATTCTTTCTCTCTGGTTATGTTGTTGTATGGGTCACATACGATCCTGGTATCCATTGGTGAGACTACCAAGAACTGTATTGCTTGGATACTTGTAATTTCATTCAGTACATATTTGGTGATTATTGAAATTTCTTGGTCTCGGTAACAAGCTATTGCATTTCACTTAGGACTTGGAGGGATTTGTGATGGCTCATTTTTCAAGCTTGTTGCCTTTGGAGCTTAGGTTGAAAATTGACATTATATGTGCATCAAACTTAATATGCTTTGAAAAAAAAAAGATGAAATCCTCTCTACGTTCCTTCAACAATATGGTAAGCCTATATTTATGCTTTACTATATTTTTCTGTTTATGGTAGTTCAAAAATAATCATCTTTTATTGCCATGACATTTGCTCCCAAAATCACATTAATTGGCTAATGATTTATATACTGTGAATCTTAGATAAACAATAACACATTTGGTTACTTGAGTTCTTCATATTTGTTCTTTTGTTTTGATGGTGCAAGATGTAGCTGATTTTGTATCCGAAAGAATTTAAGTACCTAACAATGCAGTTCAGCCTTTTGACATGATAAAATAGCTCCATGAGAGGGAAGTTGTAGCTTTTTTTTTAAAAAAAAAACTTGTTTTATTTGTTGCGCCACTCTTATCCTATTGATATTCCAGCAAATCAATTTTTGGATAATTTTATGTTCGTTCGGAGATGGGTTTTTGTCACTAGCAACACTCTGAACTGATTCAAAGATTTCTGGCTTTTGCCAGTCGGGACTCATGTTGCCGTCTAGCAATCCACTTTTGAACTGTTACAGGTGATTATTTCATTTTAAAATATTTATAGTTTGAAATTCAGTTAGTAAGGTAAGTGGTCAATGATTTAAAGTTGAGGCCTTGAGTGTGCCTTTTCTTGGTTAAAGATGATGTCTGTGATAAACCTTTTGACTCTTTTTCTTTTTTGGCCCCAGTTGTAGGTTTACGCTGCCTGACCCATGATGTTTTATTGCTAAAGCAATAGGTTGAAGAATGTCTGGACGGTGGTGGCTGCTGTTTTGTTTGGAAGAGGTAAGAGATCAGGTACTCTTTTGCTTTGTTTTTCTTAGTTTGGTTTTTTTGGTCATTTTCTACTAATAGCAGTATAGCACAGCAATCCTTTATCAGTGTATGTATACTGCCCAAATACTGATCTGCACATGCAAGTGGAGGACCTATTCCCCAGCATGGTTTGTGAAGCATAATGATTGGTGTGATCCATTTGTTGTTGGAATGTTAAGATGGTATCATATGCAATTAGATATAATTTGTCTACCAGTTATCTTTGATTAGGCCATTCACTTTGCAACCACAGTTCTCAGAATCTCAGTGCTTGCTAATGGCATGAGAAATATGATGCATAACTTCTCATGTTTAGAAATGTTAAAAATAACATTTATCTTGAAAATGATGTTGTCGACAACATTGACCATAGGACATTCATGAAAATTTTTTCCAATGCAATTTGTGCTAAACAAAGTCTTATGCATTTTAAACTCAATTGCGAATTATTAACTTTTTATATAATTTTATTGCAAAAACATAAAGAACAATGTAGGCAAAATTTTGAAGGACGATAAAAGAGTAAAAAACATAATGTAAAAGTGGCAAAGGAAGTTTCTTTTTTCAAAGCTTGAGATAGTATTGGAATGCATCATGATATATCGCTCTGCTTCAAACTTCATTTCTTCCCTAAGTTTTTTAATGCGAAGCTGAGTACATTTCACAGGTCATCCACGGGTGTGTCGTTCTTGGAGTTGGCAGTAGGAGAGAAGCTTATAGCTTCGGGAATAGATGTTGCTAGCAATTTTCTTTGGAAGGCAGATTGCAAGAGTGATGAATTAACTCATTGAGAGCCATATCATCTGGTGGTACACTCTTTTATCTTTTTGCTACCAGTAAGTTGCAAGGATCTGCTTGGCACCAAAAGATACCATGGATGAATGACATAGTTTGAGAAGGGAACACGTCTGTTATCCGTGGGCTCATTGTTTTTCTGATTTTTTCCTCCTCATTCTGTTGCATTACTTTATATCTGTATTTGTTTGTCATGAGGATCATAGTTCGATGATTGTCACTGGTTGAAAGTAATTAACCATTGCAATTTTGATTAGCAGATCATGCAGGCTACCCGACGTTCTGTGTCAGCTCATAAGGTTCCTCTTTATTTTCATTCAACGTCATAGCAGAAAAAACAGATTACCTTGTATCTTTATATATATTATCTGGGTTGGACTAGTGGGTATATTACTTGAGGTTTTAATATGGGAGCACAATATGAAGAAACCGCCACCTCTTTAGACTGAGTTTTGTGGCATTGGTCTTAGCCTGTGCCCAAGAAGCACAAGGGGCTTTTCTTTTTATGATTATGGGGTTGCCTAAGTTATCTTCTAGATGACTAATGGAAGCAGCTATAACGTTGAAATTGGGATAAGAAGAATTTTTTTTCCTTCATTGAAGAGGATACTATGGGTCTTGCATCTGCAAGAGCTTTATCCACCTGGCTAGTAGTTTCAGCTTTTGCAACAAGGGTTTACTTGTTTCAGCTTGTGCATTGAGATAATGCCCATAAAACCCGACCCACCTAACAGCGGAGGCTCATAATCCTGTGATTTTGAGGTCCTGATAGATTTTTAAGTTCAGCATAACCAATTGGTAATCTTGAGTTTTAATGGATGCAGGTTTGGTATGAGAATGTCGATTTGATACTTCCTGTTAGAAAAAAGAAACAAGGGGGACTGCAGGGGTCCTTTTGGAATAACAGTAGATAGTGGAACACATAGTGGCCAAATCAATTTTGCTTGCGATTGGCCTACATGGTCTAGTCTCAGTCTCTACACGAGTAAAAAGGGATTCCCGAAGATTCCGACGCCTGTTCCCATCTCATTGCATCTACTGTTTGCAATACAGAAGAGTTTGCTACACGAGAATCAAATTGACTATTGGTTTTGCATCGAAACATTATGAGCAAATCAAAGCTCTATCAAACAGGGCCTGCAAAAAAGGTATAATGTAAAGCATCCACTGTCCAAGATATTTAACCAGCGTTCAATGCTTTGTGGGTCGACGGATGAAACAACTGTTTACGAGAAGAGTGGAGCTGATTGGGATGCACAAAAGGAAACAAGTTGGCGTGATCGGCAAATCAAATTTGCTAACGATAAGGCGTTGGAAACTCTATCTCCTATTAGCTCGCCTTCTCCTACAACTGTACCACATGGCAAGTTTTTTCTTCCTTTCCTTCAGGTTTATTAGCTCGACTGCCGGTCAATGCTGCAAGAGACGTTGATGCTGATTTCTGGTTTCTTACTTTTTCTTTTTGTTGCTTGCATCCTGTTTCAACATATGGACATACCAATCTCGAAGTCTCCTTCCCTTCTTTCTTTTCTTTGTCTTCCTCTTCTTCATTCTTTCTTTATCTTCTCCTTCCCATCTTCTGGTCTCTGTTCTATTTTTCTACTTCTTCCCTTATTTCCCCGTCTTCTTCATCATCTGTTATATTTTTCTACCTTTCATCCTTTCCCCCTTTCTTCTTCTCAAACATATAAGGGCAAACAGAAAAAACAGAAAGTTTTTTTCGGAAAATTACTGAATAGCCATTTTTAAAGTAACAAAAATACCCCCATCCTCACACTATCTAACACAGGGCCCCTGTCCTCTCTTGTTCTCTGTGTAAGTGTACCTGCAGTTAAGTGGGAGAAAATCAAAACTTAAGCACATATTTTTATGCCATAAAAAACTGAGCTTATTTATATGTACTTTAATTCAACTAAATGTTCTTCACTTCAACGTGATAGATTGTAATCCGAACCCCAGTTTCAAATTCAAAAATTTCAACAAAATTTCTGGTGATTTTTGTTTTTTTTCCATTCCAAGCTTCTAAAAGTTTAAATTAAATATATCAAATCAGTTAGTACGGTTACATAGCAATTGAGCCCATCAAGGAGGCTAGCTATTTGAGTTCAGTTTAAGAATTTTTTGAGTAGATGAACAGCGTGTTTCGTTATCTTTGCTCAATGAATAATTAGGCAATCCTCTTGTATGTGACATGTTAGTTGGGTGAGGAGGAGAAATCTTTCATCTTATTGCCAGAGGAGAGTCTAAGCTCTCACCCAACCCCTTATTTTCTTAGAGTGCAAGTTCTGCTTTCGTTGCCTCAAGGTGCCGCCCTTACTATACTTCAATTTGCATGTCAGTAGCTCCCTTTTTACAGCATTGAGAGTTGATGCTCCAAGGATTCAAAACTAGAACTGGCCGCCTACCAGCCCTTGCCTCGACCATTGCACCAACCTCCTTGGGGACATGTGACATGTTAGTTGAAGTTAGCTTCCTAAAATATGCACTTACCAAGTAGCCTATGTATCAAGAACGGAAAAACTCAAAACAAATTTTAAAGTAAAAGAATACTTGCAGTTCTTTATGTTCTGCATGAAAAGATCAAGACTATGTTTCTTATGTCTTATGGGCCCGCATAAAATCATTTACAAAGAATCACATGAAGCTCAAAATTTTGGGTGGACCTAATGATCCACTATCAATTAATTGGTGTTTTCGGGTTCAACATATTGTTGTAGTACATTGGGGTTTAAAAGAAGGTGATTTATTTATTAGTAAAGCCAAGCTCAACAAAGTTGCTATCATCAAAAGGTGAAAACCATGAGCTTGGGGATGTAGCAACTCAACAAAAAACCCACCTACCTGTCATAAAGTTATCTCCCCACATGGTTGCATCAGAAAGGGAGGGAAAGAGTCACAGGGGAGAAGAAGAGACAGATAGAGGAATGAGGGCTTGAAGCGCCCTATGGTGGGAAAACAAAAAGCATCAAAACTAAGGTTAGGCATCGGGCTGGGCCAGGCTGACCCAAGGCTCGACAAAGTCTGGCTCGGGCTGGCCCAAAACCCTTACCAACAGCCCAAGTACAATCCACTTAGTTATCAGGTAGAGCCCGACCATCAACTTCATACCTATATCAAGTGTCAGTTAGATGTCTACCCTTATTTGAAGCCCTTAAGGTTTCATTTTTTTATTATCTCAGAGTGTTGATGTATTAAGAGTTTTTAAGAGAGCCATCGGCTATATACATATATATCACTTCAATTGCATCAACGCTCAAAAATCGCATCATACCAACAGGCAACAGTAGGGATATCAGACGAGGAGTCTTAGCCTAGTGTTTGGGAGAGATAGATAGATACTTATCGGCATCAATTGTGAAAAAAAAAGACAGACCATCCAAGGAAATAAAAAAAGAAGAAAAGAAAGAAAGAAACTTCAACTATATATATATATATATATAGAGAGAGAGAGAGAGAGAGCCAACTTGTTCTTGTAAGCTTAACAATCGTGGGAATCAAACTGATAACAGACTCTCTACGTACTCATCAATCCGACCAGCTAACACTAAAGACTTTTGGCAAAAAAGTTTGACCATTTCTCAATTTGTGGCATGCTAATTTTCTCGGTGTGGCTTCAATTTTATCAGTTGTTCTTGAAGAGTCACACAAAGAGAGAGAGAGAGAGAGAGAGAGTACAGTTCTAGATTTAGGCCACATTTGAATACCTAATATTCCACTGTAGAAATGAAATTGAGATTCAAAAATCCAGAAAAGCACCGAGCCAAAACAAATATGGAACTTTAATTCTCTGTGTTTTTGCTTAATCCTAATATTTTTATTTCAACATTAGAGTTTCACCTAAACAAGTAAGAGAGGGACTTGGTCACTAAAATTTCACCTAAACAAGTGAGAGAGAGACTTGGTCACTAAAACTTCACCTAAACAAGTAGCACAAAAGCTCCAAGTGATCGCACAAAATGTGGTAGGTAGACATTGAACTTTTGTTCCACCTGACAACTACCCAGGACTAGATGCCAAAACATTTTAGTATTCAAACGTGTCAATAAGAGTGTCAGATCTTATATTCGTGGATTTAAAATCCCAGGCTTATCAAACATGGCCTCAATGGGCCGATCATATCCTTTGGTACCCCAAGTTGTCGTCATCCCAAATGGTTGAACGGCTACACAACTGGTATGAATAATCCCATCAAACGGTGCTTTCCCGACCCTACTGAAAACTCAACCTTTTTCAAGTCCCTGGACGTGAGTTGCACGGTTCAAATTAAAATCTGAAAAACAAAAAATCAGACTCCCAAGTAAGTTTATTTTGTCTAGATAGTAATATTGTAAATTATTGCGTATCAGGCAATATATATATAATTCGCTTCATTTTATTTTCGAGTTTGAAATTTAAAAATAATTTAAAATACTATAAATTGAAATTTAAATAATACTGTTGCCGAATCGGGCCCATGAATGACCAATACTGCTGGAAAATAGGATTTATTAACTATTCAGAGATATTTACTCACCCATTTAAGATTTCCCGAATCACACCTTAAATTAGTTTTGATGATTGTATGAAGACGGTGTTGAGTAATGTTGATTCCACTTTCTCTTTCACACTCGGGTTTTGTTCTTTAATCTCCCAACTAAGGTCACTCCATTGTGAAAGTATTTTGGAGTCCTGTTAAGTTCACACATAAATTCTCTCTCTACAGGTTGTGTTTGTTTTACTGTTCAGATCCATGGATTTAAGGTCGGACCTGTTAAATCTTTTTTTAACATATAATATGGATTTAAAATCCAATCTACTAAGATTTCTTAATGCATCCTCGGGTTTAAAATGCATGTGAGGCTGTCAAACGCAACCTAAGTTTTTTTTGCTTGTGTGTCCATTGGACATGTCTCGTTTAATGAAATTCTTTTCTGCTTTCTCTCTCTAGGGTTGAAGGGTTCAGGGATCGATGTGGAACCATTCTGATGTTGACTGGGTCCATTGACGGTTATCTTATCAACTTTGTATTTTGTGATATGAATGGAGAAACTAGGAGCTCGGTTGGCAATAGGGAAACCGCTAAGAAGCTTCATTGTGTTGTGTATGTTGATCTGGTTATCATCCCAATGTTTTCGGCCATGAATGTGTGTGTACATGTGTGCCTGATACAGCCAAACGTTTTCAACCAAAGTCGCACCGCAATCAGAAGCGATGCGTTTTTCTTCAATCTTGTGGAGACTAGCGTGTATATATATATATATATATATATATATATATATATATATATATATATATATATATATATAGAGAGAGAGAGAGAGAGAGAGAGAGACTGTGAACGTGCTTCTCCATACTTCATTTCAAAATTAACAGTTCATGAAAAAGTTGTTTAAAAGTCAAATTATTTGTGCAATTTGTCCATTGGTTAGTCATTCTCTAAGCGTTACATAAAGCTACATCTCTTTTATTAATAGTGACATGCTACACACATCTACCAATTTAAATTGAATAAATACTTCTCTGTTTCCTCTCTTCCAGTCAGAAAAGAGAAACCATGACTCTACCTTCCCCTTGTCCTAGGCAAGGGGCAATTGACTTCTCTGTTTCCTTTCAACTTGTTGTAAGCCCTTACTTTTTATGCTTTTGATTTTCATTTTTACACCTTATATATATATATATATATAGAACGAGAGAGAAAGAGGAAGGAAAATTCTTCAGCAATCTGGATTTCTGTTCATGGCTATCCGATGGTATGATTGAGTGCATTGGGTGCTGTGAAAACTTTTCCATTCAAACCAGATGGAGGAATCCAAGAATCTTGACTTAGAGTATTTTGGTAATTATTTAGCCTTTTGAATGCCCATCATTTTCTTAAATCTTACCATATAGATGAAGTTAAATTGCCCAAATGTATACGTTAAAAAGAACTGAAAAAAAGGCAAAAAACTCGAAGTGTAGATCAGAGTTTATATGACGCAATCAACTTAAATGACTCACATTTGTTTGTTTGACTTGCTCCTTATATATATATATATATATATATATATATATATATATATATATATATATATATATATATATATATATATATATATATATATATATATATATATATATATATATATATATATATATATATATAAAAGAAAATTGAGTTGTGAGTCTCACTTTTCATGGTCGCCTAACAATGTGATCAAGGCCTTCTGATCTAACATAATAGACGGTTAAAGGTAAAACAATGATAAAAGGTAGTGCATCATCTAATATTAGTTTACAACATTTTTCTTTTTTGTTTCTCTCAACCATCCATTTGTTTTAGATAGAAGAGTTTGGTCGTATGGTTGGATAACTTTAAATAGCTAAAATTATTGTTCACTCACTTTTATATATATATATATATATATATATATATATATATATATATATATATATATATATATATGACATGCCATATATATATATATATGCCATACAGTTTCATTAATGTAGTGTATATGACATTAATGAAAAGTAGTATATATATATACCCATATCCGGCTAACCTTCTTCCACCTACCTAACGGAAATTATGGCTATCTCCCGTGCATATTGGTGGGATGAACAGACCCATAAATGTGTTGAGCAGACTTTGCTGATATGAATCAAAATCCAACCACTTCCAAGTCATCAAATTTTCCTCCATTTCCAGCCTTTGATTCGTAGCCGATTCCATAACAGTTGGTTTACAAACAAGACCATTATTATGCATAGGATGTTGCCAGTCGACATTAAAAGGGTGGCTATTGAGACACTTATCTGACAAGTAGTTAGGTACTTGGCCCGTGAGGAACTTGGTTTGAGTAAGTTATTTGACCTTGACTCAGTCACTCAGCCCGATTAAAAAAAAAAAAAAAACTTGGCCGGACTGGTCGGATATATATCTTATAAACTCTTTGGCAACTTACTGCTTCCTCCTTTCCAAACTCTTGGACATCAGATGATTTTTTTTTTTAAACTCTTGGCATAAAATAAAGGTGGATGTAAAACTGGGCATCCAACAAATACTAAGTTGATGGCTGGGGGCAGCTCAATAAATAAATGGGTGGAGCTTATGTTGCCGGCAAAGGCTTCAGGCTTGCTTTGTTGAGTCTTGGACCGGCCTGATGCTCAATCCTATCCACAATAAAGTTGGAAAGACAATTGTTGCTCGTTTTATTAAATATTTTTAAACTTTTTATTAATTAATTTTTAGATAAAAGTAGAAAATTATCCAATTTAGGCAAATTGATGTTGGCTAATATTACTAAAAAGTATTGGACAGAAGAAAACAGGAAATTAGCAAAAATGAGAGCAAATCCATCATGGAAATCACAGTTTCGGAGAAATATCAAATATCTCTGTCACCTAAAAGTTTATGGATTATAAGATACGCCCGAAGATAAAGATGAACAGAGAGAGAGAGAGAGAGAGAACCAATTCAAAGGAAACAAGTCAATGAGTAATTAAGGTAATATGACCAAGTCAGTCTCATTTTCTCGAGTCCGAAGAATCCAAAACTAATGTCAGCAGTTTCAACGGCGGTGCTTATAATGAGGGCATTAAGTTTTTTTCATGACTTAGTGCTTCAAAATTTTACTCTCTTTCTATGTTTTCTTTTGTTAACAATCATTTGTTATATAAGTTATAAAAAGAAAGATATTTCTTGGTATATATATTATTTAATGGATTTCCAGATACCAAAATACCAACAAAATTTGTTCAATAACAATGATGCCGATCTGACTCCGTCCTCCTCCCGTTGCCTTCAAAATAATATGGAAATAAAATAAAACAAGCAAGTAAATAAGAAAACAGAAGTATGGCAGACATGGACCGTTGCAGGTCAATTTCTTGGCAGACACCCTCAGTTTTGACCAGGCCACATCTCTCATTTTTTCTCTCTCTTCATTTTTTTTTTAAAATGCAAGACTAGAATAAGAGGGTTTCTTCTTCCTCCTTTCTAGCCGTTGCCTCATTTGTAAATTTCCCCAAAATGTCCTCTTGCATTGTGGCGCTGGATGAGAACTGCCATCACCGATTCCTTCAAGATTCTTGCCTTAGCTTTCTCCACAATGATTCGAGCGCAAGATCTCCAAGAAACCCATTAGCAGCATTGCCTGAATCAGCAAAGGACCCGTCTTATTCTTCTTCTGTCCCTGTTTCTGGCAGCATGCTTTTGATGAAAAGAAAGAGACCACCATCTCTGCAAATTCCTGAAGGTTCGAGGGTGTTGTGCAGTTCGACCCCCAGTGTTAGAAGAAGCAATGACGAGTCCACCGTTGCTTACAGCGCCGCCGGATGCGCGGTTTATGCTAAGAAAGGGAAGGTGAGAGATGTCATGGAGGACAGCCACAAGATTATTTCAGGCTATCGAGGAGACCCCAAGAAGGTGGTGCTAGAGATTCTTCGGTGAAGTTGCTAATGGATGCTTAAATTTTTCTGGTCTTGTTTTTGCTCTGTCTATCACATGGGTAATTGGTTTTCTTATGGTACTTATGGTACAGGGGTTCTTTGGAGTATATGATGGGCATGGGGGTAGAAATGCAGCAGAGTATGTAGCAGAGAATTTGCATAAGCATGTTCTTGAGATGGCAGAGAAATATGAAGGTCTTAGCAAGGTGGAAGCCGCTAAATCTGCATACCTTAGGACAGATAAAGAGTTCCTGAGTAAGGTATTCTGGAGCTATTTCAAAGAACTTGTAAAAAATTACTCATGTGGCTCTTGTTATCTTTTCTGTAATTTTCATAGGTTCGTGGGGAAGGGCAAATGAGAAGATTTTTCTGTTCGCATTACTTTCGTAAAATATATTACTTGTACAACTTTCTGTAATTTTCATAGGTTCGTTGAGATTCCCTGTTCGAGAATCATTTGAAAACTTGTGGCTAACTGAACGTTGAAGTCGTATAAGTGATCTTGAATTTTGGCCTACTACTACCTGAAGAAATCCTCCCTGGAATGACTATACGACTTATAAGTCTTAGTGATCTTCCTTTTTTCCTTTTCAGTTTGCCTTCGGTTAGAAAAAAAATCTCAAGTTTCATTTCCTTTTTTTTTCCTTTCTTTTTTTTTGGTTTGTGGGGGGAGGTGGGACCGTGGGGGTGGGGGTAGTTGTGGATATTGGTTTCCTAGAGTTGCAGAGAATGATTAAGGAAGGCAGAGGATGAAGCTAGTTAAGCTGGCTTATCTTGAGCAAGATATATGAAAATCTAGAGCATTATCAATAATTCTTGAGGTTCTTGCGAGTTTGGAACCTTGTCCACTTGGTGAAGTATGGAACTTAATCAAGGTTAAAGTAGAAAGTACTTGAATTAGGCACCTCAGAACCAAGACAAGCCACAATCAGTTTCCCTTCTCTTAGAATCTCCTAGTTCATCCTGGCAGGACCTTCAAATCGTTTATGCACAAGGACAAAAATGTAGGTGGACCATAGACACGCTTACTGGTGCTACTCATGTAGATCGCAGGATCAAGCTTAGACCAGAAACAAAAGTTGGTGAAGAGAACAATGGTGAAGGTCTGACATTGGTCAACTCTCTCCTAGATTCTCGAGCAAGCTATGTCTGTTCTTGCCAAGTGATAATTTCAGAAAAGATACTAGTATACTGCATAAAAACCTGATTTTCTTTTCTATGCATATCTAGGCCGTGCTTTCATTTATACAAACTTTAGTATCGTCAAGAAAGGGAAGGCTTTACGGTATTATAAAACTTTTCCCCTATAGTTAATGTTCAAGGAGGCGAGAATAAGCTGGACTGCTGTCGAATATCCATAAGTTATGAATTGTCCTCGACATATTGTTATCACCCCCTGTTTAATTTTCTGCAATCTGATATTGGCATGCTTTTACTTTTTCTCCATAACAAACAGAGGGTTCTTTGTGTTATATCAGGGGCTGAACAGCGGAGTATGTTGTGTCACAGCATTTATTGAAGATGGTGAAATCATTGTCTCAAATTTGGGTGATTGTAGGGCTGTTATTTGCAGAGGTGGTGTAGCAGAAGCACTTACTTGTGATCATAGGGCTTCAAGAGAAGATGAGCAGGCGAGAATTGAGGCGCAGGTAGCTCCATTTCCTGCCAACTGATCAGTTACTTCAGATGATTTCTTGTTCACGGTGCTTTCTTGTCTTTGTTCAAGGGTGGCTATGTTGACATTCACCATGGGACGTGGAGGGTGGATGGGGTGCTTGCTGTAACCAGAAGCATTGGTGATCGTCATCTGAAGGAGTGGGTGCTTGCAGAACCTGATTCAAAGGGACTGGTTATAACAGATGACATGGAACTATTGATCCTAGCTTCTGATGGCTTGTGGGAAAAGGTTAATAGACTTCTTTCAGCTCCTCCGTGCCTTTTTTGCAAATACATATGCCTGTCACATGGTTGGGCACAGGCATACACATAAACGACAAATAAACACAGACAAATATTTCAATATCAGAACACCTTTTTCAAGCTTAGATATGTCCATACCACACATGCACTTTCATTCATGTGAAGTATGCCTTGTTTCTTCATGGTCCAGTATCTAAATAGCTGTTGTCTTTAAACGTTTGAAACTGAATAGGCTTTTTGGTTAGATACATGCAATATCATGTGGTAAATTCAACAATTTGGCTTTATCTATTTTTGACATCTCAACTGAAACATAAACGATGCAAGGTAAATTCAAAGAACACATCGATAACTCAGACAAACTCCAGTCTTTCATCTATAAGCCACACACATGCACAAACACACCCCAATGTACGTCTACATATATATGTATCTGTAACTTGATTATCTTGAAAATTCCTGTGAATTTGTTGCGTCAGCTTCTAGAGTTACATCACACATCCATCTCAACTGTGTATAAGTAACAATAGTGAAGTGCTTTCATGCTACAAAGCTATCTCAGTGGGCCAATTCGATGTTGGCTTTTAGTTAACTATCCAGCTCATGTTGGAAGACAGAAGCTAGATGCAGGTGATCTTTCGGGGTTTGTGTTTCTTCCTGCAACCTCTATCTATTTAAACTTTTGCTATGGACAGCTCTGATTTTGAAAATCCTACTTTTATTATGCATCTGTACGTGAACTGTTCCCAATTATGGTTGTGCAAGGAAGGGAAACAAGAAAGAAGCTCATCCGAACAGCCCATGAGACTTATCATCTTTGGCACAACACACACACCTTTGCTTTATCCAGATTTCAAGTATTTTTATGCTTGGAACCATATTATATTGCAGAGCATTCAAGGTGGTCGGGGGGGCTGTTCATCTATGACGTGCCCTTTGTTGTCTAGTGTTTTCACTCCGTTTGCATGATTATATCCCACTTTTGTTGCTTTTCTTCTGGCCCTTTTTCATTTTTCCTCTTTTGATAAAGGAAAACCACATTACCCAAAATAACATTTTTACAATTCCCAAACGAAATAAGAGCTATTTCAGATTAAATATTGCGTAGGTGGTATGAGGAACATCGTTCTTTAATGTCTAGACATCGCAATAGATGACTTTTTCCTATTTGAAAAAGTCTGTGCACGATAAGAACCTTAAAATTTATCATCTAAACGTTGGGCCATATTCCTTATTGATAAGTGTACTTATTATTCCCTTGTCACCAGATTTGACCCACATAAAGTTTCTATAATCGTTGCCAACTTCTCTTTCTGTCAATTCATGAATCAAATTCTGATGAATTGGAATCTTTAGTTCCGCCACACTTTTCTATAGTGTTTGCACAAGAAAAAATATTTATGGTTCTTTTATTTTAGCATAGCGACAGAGCAAGTTCATAGTGCTACGGAACTTTTTATCTTTTTCATTGCTTCAGAGGTGAATTTCACTCTGATTATCGTTATAAACAGGTGGGCAATCAAGAAGCTGTTGATACTGTCATGAACCTCCTTTTGGAGTCGAAGAGTAGTTTGTTGAGTATGAAGGAGACTACCGAAGGCCATGATGAACAGAGAAGTGAAAACATTGGTTCTCCTTTAAAGATGAGGAGAACATCAAACCTGCATGGGATAAAAGCGCAGAGACTGAACCAGGAGAATCTGAACCCAAACCAACCACCACCAATGTGTGGGTTCCTGGTGGCATGCAAGGAGCTCGTTGGACTAGCTGCAAAGAGAGGCAACTTGGATGACATAACAGTGATGATCATTGATCTTAAGCATTTCATCTGCAGCTGACAAGCGCTTCCATCTGTTGGCCTTTAAGTAGACAGTAAACTTGCCAGCTGTGACAGTGATGATCAAATTTCCCATGTGTTGGTCTTTGGTGGACAACTAGACTCACCAGCTGTAATTCTACATCACCAATTCTTTTCGAAATTTTTAACTTCCATAACAAATTTAAATAATGCAAGTACAGCTTGTCTCTTTATGAAGTCTCTCTCTCTCTCTCTCTCTCTCTCTCTCTCTCTCTCTCTCTCTCTCTCTCTATATATATATATATATATATATATATATATATATATATATATATATATATATATATATATATATATATATCACAATAGCATTATCCTTGTCAGAAAATGATGGGAGCGTCTGAATTCCAGTCTGACATCGTTGGCAGACCATAATGAGAAAATTACATGGAAGTTCATTAGATAATTTCCAATTATTGCAGAAATCAAACCGTTCTCGCTAACAGAAGATATTACCACTTGCCTGCCTCCATGAGGCATGGCCACTCATGACTGGAGAAGATTGGGTAGGGAATTTACAGAATCTCCATAGCAGTAGCGTTATGACTATGACCAAGTTAAAGGAGGATTAAGAGTTCGATTCCCGAGATGCATGGTAGAATCTGGTAAGACTCTACAGATCTCAGCTTGCCAATTCAAAAAAGGAAAAGAGATAAAAACGAGAAGCGATTGTAATAGTGAAGTCGTACTTGCACTTTCAGATGGAAAAAAGCCAGATAAATGTTAAGAGGATAGGTCAGTTTGTGCAACGGGACGAGGAGGATTGCTGTGAAATGTAGCCACGGCTCTGGGGATTTTTGTCCAGAATCATAGTTGAACCGCAGTACCATAACGTGCACATGGGAGTACTTTATTAGTTCTTCACTAAAAAAGGGCTCCATCTTTGCATATGGATCAGAAAACATGCCTATCTTTTTCAAAGAAGTGAAAAATTTTCAGCTGTTTGGAAAGAGCAAGTCCCAAAGGACGAGATGGCATCGCATGGAACAGTCCTTGTCAGAGCACGCAGCTGACTCTGCTGTTCTTATATCTTTACAATTCTTTAGATTTCACCAGCCAAATACCCATTGTTTATTTCATCTCCAATCAATTGTAACGCCAGACCTCTTAATTTTCTTGACTGCTATCCTGATTCTTTTCTACTTTTTTGTGACATAAATTAATTTCAGAACCGACATTGGAATTCCAAACCTTTTACAGTTTTACGCGAGCACTCATTACATCAACTGCTGCATACGTTGAATTTCAAACCCCAAAATCATGAAAAAAGCTCCTTCTCTTTCCACTTCAGATGGATCTCTCTCTAAATCTCCGTAGACGGAAATGTAAAAGACACCAGTCTTCGATTTCACAAGCAAAAAAGAAAAAGATGAGCGAACACCAAAGTTTAACCATAAAAGCAGACTTCCTCCACTTGAAAATTTCTGGGTATACCCACTTGAAAATTTCTCTATTATTGCAATGAAAAGGCCCCATTCGACCACATTGTTCGCTAAAGCTACTTGGAAGATGTGATGTTTCCACATTCACCAGCCTACCATGTCTCATATCTAAATCTGAGTAGCCTTTCCCTTTCTCCCCTTGCATTCTCTTTCTTCATTCTTTTCTTCTGCATATAGTGAAAAGCAAGGGATTTGATCCACAGGATCATTGGCTCTTCTAACATCTTCAACTGCATGCCCATACCCTTCTCTCTCTCTCTCTCTCTCCCCCCCTCTCCCCCCATCCTTCTCTCTCCCTTCCGTTACCTTCGTAGCAAAAAAGGTTTAGTTACAGCTACTGTTGTACAGTATGGAGGAACAGAAAACGTTCGTTCCCTCGTGTTTTGCTGGTGAGAAGCTCACAGAAGATCAGCCCATGGCAAAAAAGTCAGGCCAAAGCTTCGTGATGTCGACATACAGAACGAAGATCGCCGGCCACGGCAGACTGATCACGGTTACATGGTGCAAGAACTTACTGGCTCACGGCCTCTCCATCTCAATTGAAGGATCATCGGCCGGAGAAGACGAGCACAGTTGCAAGGTCGAGCTCAAACCTTGGTCCTTTTGGAGGAAGCAAGGTTCCAAGTGTTTTCAGATCAATGGTAAGCCGGTAGACATTTTCTGGGATCTCAAACTAGCTAAATTTTCAAGCGACCCCGAGCCTCAGGGCGATTACTATGTCGTGATCATATCTGATGAGGAGGTAACCCTGCACCTGGGCAACATGAAGAAAGAGGCCTACAGAAGAACCGGCGCGAGGCCTTCGTTGCTCGAAGCCGTATTGGTTTCGCGAAAGGAACATATCTTTGGCAAGAAAAGATTCACCACCAAAGCCAAATTCGATAACAAAGGCGCAGTTCATGACATCTCCATAGAATACACCTCCATTAATGGCGTATTTTCCGAGCTCGACGACCCAGAAATGGTGGTCAGAGTTGATGGACACCTAGTCATGCAGGTGAACCACTTGCAATGGAACTTCAGAGGTAATGAGAACATCAACATCGATAAGGTTCCAGTCGAAGTGTTTTGGGATGTCCATGACTGGCTGTTTAGTCCTGGACTCAGACATGCCCTCTTCATTTTCAAGCCCTGTTCATCGCTACAAAGATCATTATCATCCTCCTCATCCTCGTCGTCTTTGTGTTCGTCTTCCCAGCTGTCATCTGACTTCTGTTTGTACATTTATGCCTGGAAGTTGGAGTGAACAGCAGAAAAATGGAGGGCGGTGATGGTGGTGGAACTGAAGCAAGGGGCACAGCAGGGAAGGGGGGGCATCACATGGTGGCCATGGATATGTGGGGTCTAATGGAGTTGTGAAGCTAGTTTTACATCTTGGTTCTTCTAATAAATGAAAAAGATGATTACTGCTTACAACTGGATCTTTCTGAAGATATCCCTTCCTATCTTGTTCTTCTCTTCTGTCAGTATCATGTGAACAGTTGAAGTGGCCAGATTCCAGCCACTGCTATGGATAGATGTTGATAAAAGCTTACTTTTTCAGTGCAGACCAGATATGACCGTGCAGGAGGGCCTGAAGAAGTTGGTCCGCCCACAGGGAGACCTGTCCAGTCCAGTTAGGGGTGTCAGTGCACCTGAACTCAAATCCAATTGGTAAAGAAAATGGGATTTGATTATTAATTTGAAAACAAAATCCAAATGTAGTAAAGCGTACAAACCATAGTCCCAAAAAATACATTTTTTCCAAAAAAACAAAAAACACGATAATCAGTCAGGCATTGAAAACTTAAAAAAATGCTGTTTTAAAAAAAAACATTAAAGCGGAAAAAACATGTTTTTAATGCCCAACTCCTGATTTTTATTTGCTCACTTATTTTTTTATGTTTGAGTTGTTAGTTTGTCACTTATTTTTTTCATGATTTTTAATTTTTTTTGAAAAATTTACCATTGCTTTTTTCTCATTTTTTTCAAACTCGCCGTATTATACTCAGGAAAACCCTCACCACTTAAAGCACAAAAGCATATTTTTGTGAATGCAAATTAACTATTGAATGGGTCCGACATGATCAATCTAAACACCGAGTTTAGTTTGAATCTCAATCTAAATCAATATAGTCTCAATTGCCTATGTAAATGTTGTATAAGAACAGGTGGATTGGACAGGGATGCAGTTTCAGGAAAACCAACCACGTTGAATCTGGATCTGAAGTCAATAGAGGCTAATATGAATGTATGGCAAATGCGAGCTGTGTGCATCCCTAGGTTGAATGCATAATGAAGGCCAGTTGGCATGTGCACAGATAGTGAGGTCGGGTCACATGCTGTTCCCTACCACATGCATCTGCCATCTTACAGGATTCAATATCGATGATGGCACCTTCTTGTTTCACATTACCAAGCTACAACACCACTCACATGATTTCACACTAGAGCTGTGCACGGATTTTCATTTCATTGATAATCTCGGATTTAATTAAATCCGAGGTGATTTGAGATCATTTAAGGAGTGTTTGATAGGATTTCAGAGCTTCAAGACTTAGACTTGAGAACTAAGGATTTAAGATCAGACTCTCTGCCATCCAATCTTAAATCCGACCTTTTCTCAATACAAAGAAAGAAAATAAGAATCTTATCAGCAAAAATATGTCATATCAAATCTGCATCAGATCCATGGATTTTAGATCCAAAGTAATCAAATGCCTCCTTAGAATCTCAAATTCAAAGATTTAAGGTCTGACCCCCTCCCCATTATATATATGTGTATATATATATATATATATATATATATATATATATATATATATATATATATATATATATATTAAATAGAAGCAGCCAGCAAAAATTTCCCAGCAACCATACACCCACTCTCTAAGCATGTAGTCATATGTATGAAACGAATTGTCACCTTTACCAATTGCAAGGTGAAGAGCTCTAAGATGAAGAGTTGCTGAACCAAGGACCATCACTTGTGGGTCTCGAAGTATTAATTTCAACATATTCATGTAACCTAAGGAGGCGTTTGATATATCTAGAATCATGGAATTTTAAAATCAAAATGCTCATTTTTTAAGAACATGAAATTATTAAACAAACAGAGTATTTTGTTTCTGGAATTAGAAAACTAAGACCTGGAATTTTAATTCCGTTCCAATTTGAGGAAGAAATATGATCCTGAAACTTTCATTCTTGAAAGTTGACAACAAACAGAGTATTTTGTTTCTAGAATTAGGAAAGTAAAACCTGGAATTTTGGTTCCATTCCAATTTAAGGAGGAATTATGACTCTGAAACTTTCAATTTTGAATCAAAATTCTGAACCATCAAACACCTCCTAAAGGACTCGACTTGAATCAGGTTTGAAAGCCAATCTAGTTAATGTTTGGCGCCGCTCAATGTAGTGAATGGAAGAATGGGAAAATTGTACAAATTCCATCCGTGGGGAAGAAGAATTATCGAAGGCTCTCACTTAATCAGGAGTGGTGATCTCCAATTAGGGGATGGAAAAGAAGACTAATTAGAACAAATTTGAGAACAGTGTCCAATCGAGGACTTTGGATCAAATTTCAGGCTCAACTCATTTCATTGCATGAGTTTTGTCTCTTTTTTTCTAGGCAATGGGTTGTAATCCTCCATTCGGCGCCCTTTTTTAGGCAATGGGTCGTAATCCTCTCACTCCCCTTGCACACAAGGAAACAAGAAATGACCCGAGATCTAAGTTGCAGCCTTGCTTACTAAGATTCATTTTCCAGGATCGTATAGTCAATGGTCAGGCACTTAGGGGCAGAGCTAGGATTTTTTTTAGGGGCGGGCCGACAGTCCAACCTCTAAATCTGGGTAGGACCAACTGAATTCAAATCCAAAAAATACATGGCGCAATTAAAAAATTTTATTTTTTTCAATGTGATTATTTTTTTTCATTGGCTGGGGTCAATCAGACTCATAATTATGGATGTCAATATATCGGACTTTAACTGTTCCAAAAAAAAGTCGGATATGAAAAAAAAAAATATATCTGATTAAGAAATCAAAACGGATTTAGATATAAGAAATGAGATCCGATTAGATTTGGATATATATAAATATCCATTCAGATTCGGATTTGAATTTGGTTCAGATTTAGTTTTAAACAAATACTCTATATCAAACGTCCAATTTGGTTCAAAATTCGGATTTAGATGTGAATGAAAAAATAAATGCTGATTCAGATTCGGATTACAACCTAATTTCAGATTCCAATATAACTTTTATTCATTCGTATTCAAATATAAACAAGTGAATATATATATAAAAAAAAAAAACTGATGGTTAAGAGTATATTCGGTTGATATCCCCGCTTATAAGTATAATAGAATATATATAGTCAAAACGTAACTTGACAGATGCAAAATTGAGAAGCACTGAATACATTCCTTAGATTAAAAAAAAAAAAAAAAAACAAAACAAAAAGATGAAAGTTCAAACACAATACATATAGCGTATATATAACTCCAAAATTGGGGAAGGGCATGTCCAAAATAAACAGCTCAATAGAATGAGTCCTCAACCCATCAAGGAAATTAAATAATAAAAAAAAGATGGAAACCAACACAACCCTCTTCTATTCACATTATTCATTCATCCAAAGCTACCGGTCACTACAAGCTATGCATTTCAAACCTAAAATTTTGATCACTTTCATGTTGAGGCGGCGGCCGTGTTTCCGATCGCCGGCCGGCAAATGTACATGAATTAGCGGTGCTCTAGCCGACCCGGTTGCAGGCCGCGGAAAGAGGAATTTGAGGGTCCGATAAGGAGCCATCGATGACCTGCCTGGCGATCATCTCGTTGGCTCGGTGGGTGTAGTGGACGCCGTCCCAGCTGATATAAGTCAGGGGGTCGCTGCATGAAGTTCCTTGAATTTTGGTGCCGTTCACCATCTTTTCATTTCCACAGCCAACGATGTAGTCCATGGTAGCATGCCCACAGCAGATCTTGAAAGGATCAACAAAACCTGATCAAGAAGAAGCCAGACTAGAATTCATGAAAAAAGCTTTTCTGCATATGTTAAAAAATTTCTTCATAGCAGCTTGTTTTTTAGACATTTCTCTATACCCTTTTAAATAAGGGTGGAGTCACTAACTTTTTATGAGGTTGTTGAATTAAAGTTTTTAAATTTTGACTACGCCAAAATATCATTTTTTAAAATTTTTATATAAAACAAGTGAAATTTTTTATAAGTTTACATGTAAATTTTTTAAAAAAAAAAAAGATTTTTGAAGGGGGCCAGGGCCCATACGGGCCTACCTTGCCTTCACCACTGCTTTTAAGCATGGGCGGGGGCGGGCTGCTTAGGCCATGGCCCCACCCCAACCAAATGATATATATATAGTGTAAAAATGATTTTTTTTTTTTTTGCTTACATATAATTTTTAGTGTGAGTTAAGTTTGGCCCTACCCAAATCCAACCCATAAAACTCAACCCCTATTTGGCCCGCCCTTGAAGAAAATCCTGGCTCCACCCCTGCTTTTAAGGGTGAATGGTTTTTTCCACCAACCTTAAGAAAGGCTACTTGCCTCTACTTCCAAGGTTCATAGAATTTGCTTCGAGACTTATTATGGTATAGAAAAAAAGTGCACTCAGACATGACAACAACCACCTCTAGATTTCAACCCAAGCCCCTTTATGTGGTGAACTATTATGCCTGCACAGCGTTACAATCTCATTGAGTTTGTTTCAAAGGTTTTTAAGTGTAGCCTCGTAAAATATTTCAAAAATTAATTGTCTGCCAATGTACAAAGGCTCTGGCTAGCTCATAGGATTTTTGTACCCATGTAAATGAATTCACTTAGAGGGTGTTGCGATGAAACCACCAAAAACCACTAGTGGAGTCAGAAATTTTTTCTAGTAGGGACATTCATTCAACACCTTTAATTTATTTGGGGCACTTATATTTATAACAATCAAACTTATCAAAACATTAATATATATATTAAACTAATTTTGTGAAGCAGTTGCAGACAACTGCCTACACCAGTCACCATGTGGCTCCGCCACTGCCAAAAACCTAGTTTTTGTGAACGCTTGGTTTGTGAAAATCAAACTTTTAGTAAGTTATAAAAAAGGTAGCTTTTGTGTTTGGGTGACACACACAAAACATAACTTGTTTTGCTATCCTGGTTGTCGAGTCATTCACTCTCCTTTTGAAAACGAGGTTTTTCTAAAAACTAAGTTTTGGACAATGCCAGTTTTATGTGCTTTTCTTGCATGAAGCACACCCAGCTAACCAAACAGGAAGTAGATAGGAATGTTAATATATTTGACTTAAATCGGCTATTTGACCGAACCGTTTCAAAAAAAAAAATCGGATATGAAAAAAAAATTAAAATCCAATTAAGAAATCATATCAGATTCAAATTTAAGAAATGACATTCGATCAGATTTAGTTTTGGATCTGAATATATAAATATCTAATGGGATTCAAATTTGGATCGAATTTAATTTTAAATGAATATCTTATATCCAATGCTCTTACATTTTCAAAATCTGTCAAATTTGGTTCAAAATTTAGATTCAGGATCAAATATAAATGAAAAAATTGGATTTAAATCATGAAATCAGGTTTCGGATTCAAATGCATATATGAATTTTCTTTATTAATATTTGACTATGAATTTAAATATGTGAATATTCGAAAAAAACAGATATAGTTAAGGGTGCATCTGATTCGAACCCGATCCATTGACATCCCTATAACCAAATCGCCTTGGCATTTGTGGGTGATCTTTTTGAACTTGTGACATCCTATGAGCTTGGTGGAGTGATCTACGGTCGTGGTGTCCGCCGGAACTCCTCCGGCGGGTCTTTATGTGGTACATTACTCTAAAAAGCAAAGAGAAAAAAGAGAGCTTACCTAGATTGGTGGCCTGGCTGATCAATGCATATTTTGCAGAGTAAATGTCGACATAAGTGAGTGCAGCAAGTGGGAGCTCTTTCCTGAGTTTAGAGACCAGTTGCTTCAGCTTATGGTTGAACTCCTGAGCCACCTCGTTGTGTGACTGAATACATCCAACCTCATCTATTTCCCCATCCTCTGCAGGTTTGAAAATGACCGAGTAGGGCAGGCATCCAATTGGACCCGTATTGTGGATCCAAAATGATCTTGCTCCTTGCCAGTACAAGTTCTGCACCAGAACCAACCATACTTAAAAATTTTACTACCAACACACACGCGCACTCATTCATGCAGAAATTAGTAGGTAAGTTAAGTGACCTTTAAGTGCATGACTTGTATTTGATCTTTATAAGATGGAAAACTAAGAGAAAACCAAAGAAAAAAAAGGAGATGCGATGTTTTAGTCAGCTAGCAACAAGTAAAAGTTTTTTTTCTTATTTTTTTTCTCAATCTTTCACATAAAAAAGATCAACGGTCAAGATCGTTCCTTAAGAGTCATGCAACTAAAAGTCATATACCTGCCAATCTCTCTCTCTATAACTGGTCTATAACCTAGCTGGTTGGACCTGCTGTGCATATACAACATGTGTCAGGTTTGATTCTCTTCAGTGTTACATGTCGCGGAGGTAAAGAGACTATCGGTGATGTCCTAAGGATTAAGGGCAAGAGTTGTGGTTGCTCACTTTCTCCTTCCTTCCACACCTCTCTCTCTCTCTCTCTCTCTCTCTATATATATATATTGAACTATGACTCGAGTCATCTAGAATCACTCAGCTATCTAACCAATGTCATAAAAAAATATATAAACTAATAGTAGATGATGAATATATCCATCACCTTTCCTTTTTTTATTTTTCTCTTAACTATCCATCATGTTGAATTAAATAGTGTAGATCAGATGGCTAGGTGACTATATATATATATATATATATATATATATATATATATAGCTTTTCATCTAAATCTAATGGATATTTAAGAGAAAAACAAAAAGAAAAAAGTGTAAACTAATATTAGATAATGAAAATGTCCATCACATTTTTCTCCTTATTGACTCGTTTATAACATGAGTTTGAACTCAAGCTTGAGCTCTCGAGTGGAGTTGGTAACAGTGAGTTCGACTTCGTTAGATAGAGACCAGCAGGATTTTTCTTTCAAAAAGATGCATTTTTTTAGGCCAGTTTTTTTCTGAAAAGACAAAATTGAATGTCTTTTTTTTTCATGAAAAAGACATGTTTTAAATGAAAACTTCGCTAACTAAACCACCTGCACTTGCCATTCCAGATTCCGCCTTACCAACTACCGACCAATCTGCATTCTTGAGATCTTAAATCCATGGATCTGATGTCTCTTGGTCCACCAAATGTTCGACCAGATCGCCACCTTAACAGTTTGATGTCAAAACTGTGCTTGGGTCTCTTGCAGCGTTGAAATGCTCAGAATCAGATCTGACCTTTTAAGTGTTTGACTCATTTACTCCAGACCAGTAACATCAAGAACAATAAATACTTACCATGCATAAAGTATACATATGAAAGCAAAAGAGAATGAAATGTGAAGTCACTAGGGGGACCTCCACCAAATCTCAGATCTTTAAAGATCTCAAATTTTATGGCCCTGCAAACGGTGCAGTGGTACCATGCTTGATGTTGGAGAAATGGATTCCAAATTCTGACCAAGATGCCTTGGTGGGCCTTTGTGACTTTCCTGGTTGTACATTCATCGAAGTTTACTTGCACTCCAAAAGCTGTAGCGGCGGATCTGATATCTGTGATGATCTTTATTCACCAACGATCTCAGATCCGCAGATCTGAAGTCCAACTCTCCTTCATGGACATATTTTTTACTAGGAAGGGATGTTTGATTGCCCTTGATTTGAAATCCTCGGGATCTGAGAACTGTGCGTTTAAGATCAAACCCTCCCCTCTCTGATGTTGAATTAGATCTTTTTATCAATGCAAAAAAAGTAAAAAAAAAAAAAGAATTTAAGTGTAAATCTTAGGTCTGACTTAAGATCTTTAGTTTGATGAACCATGGATTTTTACCTGACTCGATGAAGTGTGTATCTAGGTAAATATGATAGAGAAAAGATTCAATTACCCTTCCAAGGATGAGATTGAACTTTACCTCTACAACAAGCGATAATCCGGCAAGAATATCCGGAATGGTATCACGGACTTGATCGTTTGTCATGGATGAGAAGGCGGCCGCTAAATCGTTCTGTCCGATATCAATCGTATATAGAGCATTGGTGAAATCGTCCATTCGCGGAAGCATGCCTGCAAACCAGCAGCCTGAATTGCAGCAGCAACGTGAGAACTAAAAGTTTGAATTTAAAGCATTCAATGAACCATTGAGAGGGTTGTTTGGTAACAGTAACACATTGTTATTATCTCATGAGTCTGCCCTAAAAAAATACTATAGATTTATCAAACACGGTGTTTTATGAATCTACCCCATTTTTTAGGATGGATTCATTGGACATAAACAAAATGTTACTGTCGTCAAGCAACCTCTTAGTGCTTAAACACAAATGCTTTTAGATTAATCTTCTGTTCAAATTGGAAAAAAAAAATATTGTGAATTACTGCTTGATATACCTTCATTTATGGAGTCATTGGATCTCTGCTTCAGTTCCATGAATTGGTATGACTGAAAGTCTAGAGAGAAAGGGCTAGCACCACCTTGAGTAAAACTCTTGTTTTGTGGACGGATCGTCGATCCACCGCTCGCAAAATTTGCTCCTCCCCGAAAATTTGGTCCGATTGAGTCCAGATACGGATGCAGAAACGGTAAGCTTAGTTCCATGGCTGCCAATTCAATATTGCCAAGATTTAGGTAAGATTGTTTGACAAGAAGAGAGTTAAGTCATAGTGTTCATGCTTGTCTGATCTCAAAAGATCCATTTTGCACATGAAATTTTCTGGTACATAATAACTTCTGATTAATTTGAAGATTAATAAGATATTAGAAGCATTCTAAACCGGTGTTAAAAAATTGAATCAGCAACATCGATTCATTTTATGAGTAGGTACAAATCAAGGTGTTCATTGTTGTATTTAAAGTGTTGTCAAGGGGTAGTGCGACAACAGCAACACTTTCTAAGTATCTCATGAATCTACTCCAAAATTAAGACTGTTTGCTTTGTATTTATTAAATTGGGTTCGAGCCAAAGCAGAGGCGTGGGGCCCGGCCCTATCTTTACGTCCCTTGTTTTTTTTTTAACTGTGGTAAAATTTAGGAAAGAGGAACGTAAAACAAGGACGGTGTAAATTATTGGGGGAATCGGAGTCGGACGTACCCTTTGGTTGCATTGGCTTCACGAAATCACGAGATTTAATTTTGGTCCCAACCTATTCAGTAGGTTTCATCATCCTGCTAGCTAAAAATAAGTTTTCTAACAAAATTTTTAAAATTATATTTATATTTTTGTTAAATTTATTTAGGAGATCGCCTAAATTTTTGAAGTTCCTCATAAACCACTCTAACCATTTGTTGAAACAGGTGCCAAGCAAGTCAAGGGTGAAGCAAAGCCTATCAAAATAAAATAAATAAACACATCTTATTTTTTTTAGTCTAAAAAAATAAAAGAATTGCATTATTACTTTACAGGGAGTTGCATAGCCGGTCAGGTTGGTAGATTGTGTATTCCTATACGAATGGAGCATGACACTAAGGAGATAGCAAAGGCAAAGATGGAAGACTTAAAATTACTAGACATGAAAGCAGCCCTATACTTTGGGGACATGAGAGAAAGGAGGATGAACTTTTGGTTCTTTTTTTAATATGTGGTTCGTAATTCTCTTACTTGTAAAAAAATACATTTATTATTTTTCACTTGAGAGTTCCAATAATGTTGCCTAGATATAAGAGGTTTTTCATTTGACTTGTCAGCAACTATAGAGAAGATGAACGACTTATATTCATATAGTTTAGGGATGATTGTGCTATGGCCCCTTGAAAAAGAAACTATACATATATTTTTGAAAATTTTTAACTGGGCATATGTTGAAATAACGCTCTTATATTTACATGTTAATGCTTTTAAAACAATTAAATTTTATTATTAGGACCTCTTGAAGGTGGTGAAAATTCAAAACTGAACCATATTGCAGCCTAGCCGGAGATGTAGGACCCTTTTGCAAAGTCTGCCGACGAACTTCAGTCCCCAGAAAAGACAAAAAAAGAAAAGAATTAGTCTACTACCGCTTCGGCATGTAGATCAACACGTGAGTTCACATGAAATAAGAAAAACATTGGGCACGCTTCATTGGATATAAATTATCATTTAGTGTCGACTTTTCGTCAAAGCTGATTTCACTGCACCGACGCTCTTAAACTTATATATATATATATATATATATATAAAGATGGGGGTGCCTTCCTGTCTAGTCAACTGGTCAATGAAAAATTAGAAATGGGAAATATAACTGAATACGAAAGTATTCCCCTAATTAAGTTTGATATAGTTAGCTTGGACAAAGTTAAATATGCGTTATTACTTTTAGTGGGTAAAGTAAAAGGAGGCACCGCAGATTATATAAACATTTTCGATCAATCTTGACTTCAGCAAATATAGTTTCTTATTTAGACGACGTATTTTTAATCATAGCTAATGCAACACGTTTCCTTAACTGTTGAATACATCATGATTTCACACTTTAAAACTATTTCAAATAAATGAATTGAACGGATCGATCGGGGATTCGGATTCGTATAAACGGCACAGACATAAAAATTGGATCTAGTTCGAAACAAAGTGGCATCCCTTAAAAAAAAAAGAGAAGAAGAAAAGTTCTATGGGATCAAATCTAAGAGTTTAACCAAAATTTGTTTCAAGGGCATAGGCATAGCTGATTTTTCGGTGAAGATATCCACCGAAAAGTTAACAACTTTCGGATTCCTTTCAGGCGTTGTTACCGGGAAAAGGTAACTAGAAATTAAGGACAATAATGAATGAAGTCCAATCTTGCTTTATGAAGGATTCTCAGATTGTGGCAATCTAAATGTGCTTTAAGTAAGAGAGGGAGAGAGAGGGGGTGGTAGGTACCATAGAAATCAACGAGGAGGAGGCCGTCGCAGGCGCGGCCGCTTGGCTTATTGAAGTAAGTGATGCCATTGGGGGAGACGGACCTGTAGAAGCAGGCAGCATTGGTGCCGGTGTCGGAGTTGGAGTCCCCGAAGTTGAACATCGCCGGAAAGCTACAGGCGGCCGTCACGTTCACCTTGGCCTTCATGACGCCGTCGCCTCCCCACCCTCCTTCACACCTTTGCAGCAGCGCCGCCACCGCCACCACCGCCACCGCCACCGCCACCATCACCACACCCATCTCTCTCTCTCTCTCACACGTACATGATGTGGGCATTGAAGAAGGTCATCTTATAGAGGGCAGTTCACTGTTTACTGTCTGAGAGTTGAACCAGCGGGTCGCAGTGGAACGGAAAAAGGGCCATAGAAAGGGGGCGCCGGTGGGGCCCACCGGTGCCCGGCCGCTCGTTTCGCGAAGATGCCGTGATCGTAGGCTGCCAAAACGGGTTCGGGTTAGATCTGGATCTGAACCATATCGAGTCGGATGGATTCCGGGTCCAGTTAAATGTTCGGGGCCGCACTCATAAGATCCGCTTGCCAAATTGAGTTGTAAAGCTCCATCGTTGGATCTCGGGTAATCCGAACGTTCGGATATTTCAGGTTTCCAATGTGATCGGATTGGGCATATATAGCTATGAATACTAAAATCTCAAATCCATATCCTCATTAGGAGGAATTTTTTTTCTAAGGTCCGGGCCCGACTTGTTTTCCGATTCAACGCCACGGTATTTAAAATGTAAATTAAAAAAAATCCAAAGGGTACTCATAAATTTGAAAAATTCAATAAAATTGATTCCAAATCAAATTCTCTCTCTCTCTTTGCTATTTGCTGCAACACCGTATTCCGTTTGCGGCTGGTTGACTGTGTCACTCATTTTTTCCACTCTCTCCTTACTCACCTTATTTCGTTTTCATGTGCATTGGTCTTGTATATTTGGTCTTTTTATTTTTATTTTGTGGTTTGTTTTTGTATTTAAGAAAAAAAAATTTCCTTAAATTTTGTTATGAATTTTCATTTTATCAACTCTTTCTCTTTATATATATATATATATATATATTCTCTTTCAAGTTACTTTATGCAAGTCCCTTTTTAACATGTGATTATTATTTTAACAGTTCTTCGCCGTTTCACATGTGCAATAACTGTGGATATGTATCAAGCCCTCCTCCCGTGAACCAAAATCCGTGAACCAAAATCCATACTTAAATCTGATACTTAAGTATATGCATAAATCCAAATTCAACTTGCAGACCCGTGACACGATGTTAAAGGTAGTAGGGAACTAAGGGAAGGATGAGAATAGATCACATACGGGTCAGATCCAATTAAATAGGCTTGAATCTCGGAGCCAAAATATATAGCTACACTGACAATGGATCTGGTTTATAAAAAAAGCTTTGATCACAAGGGAATGTCGGACTAGATTATTGTGAAGCATGGTTTAAGAAGCTGGTCCAGATCCACATATAACTGCATGCGGTCCAGATCAAATGCACCCTTATATGTCCTATACAAATTATGTTCATTGGCTAGAATCCGAGTAGATATGTAGTACACTCATCAATTAAAATATTGTGCTGCTACTATATCTAAGAAAATAGTTTTCATGGAAATCGAACTGGAAAACTGTTTTTCCCGACTATCTAGGAGAATAGTGTTCATGAGAATCGAACTAAAATGGTCTCTTCCATCCGAACAATCCGACCAACTACGCTATGCCCCCGTAAACCTATATATTCTTTTCGGATCATTGGATCCACAGTTTTCTTCTTACAGTTAAAAGAAACTTGCAGATGACACATGACGTGATAATGAAGCAATTATTTTCTCCGATAAGGAAGAAATAAATAGAGCGGAATTCATTCGGCCCTTTTCTTCTTTGATCTTCTACACAAAGGACACATGGTTCCGTCGCGGTGCTCTGTGAAGGTAGCTGTGAAATGTGATGTACACGAAGCCATGCTTTGCTTGTTTTGGCAAGAAATAGTAGAGCTCCGCAAGAAACACACAACCACGTAGAATGATACAAAAGTGGGGCAACCATCTTCTTTTGTCCTCAAGCCGTTGTGGGTGATGGACAATTCAATTGAATATTCTTGTTGGATCACGAAATGAAGACGGAAATGACATAAAAATTAGGGTTTGCATGGTGGATGTGCTAGGCGACATGTGTATCCGCTAAATTGTGACACACGAATAGTGGCGGAGCCACATATAGGCTGGTGTGGGCAATTGCCCACACCAGCTTCTCAATTTTATTTCATCTTTATATTAAGCTTGTTTAATATTTACTTTGTCATACATATAAGTGTCCCTTCAGATATGAAAACCTTGAATCAGTGCTCTTCCAGAAAGTAATCGAAACATAGTTAGCAAACTCAGTGAGCCAAGTCATGAGTCACCCAAGTATACTAGGATTGTCCATTTACTGGGTCCTGAAACTGGGTTTGCCAAGTCAATTGGGATCTTCAACTACTTATCTGTTTGTCCTTATTGAATTATGAAATATCATAGACTCTATTAAATATGTACAAATATTCATGATACAAGTTATTTAGTTTTAGTTGTCAAAAAAATCAAACAAGTAGCCCTGACATACTTATTTTTTTTCATTTATTTATACAAAAAATACACTATAAAAATCTATTACCAAACCCACTGAGCCACCAAGTCTCTTCTCTGACTCAATAACCCAGTCCTCAACTGGTTGATAATCCGACCCAAGTGTCAAATAACCTGCTCAAGCCCGGCCGGCCTATCATGGGCCAAGTGCCCAACTACCCATCGAGTACTCAGCCCATTACCCACCCTAACTTAAAAGCTCTTTAGCCATGAAAAATAGACTCTCCATCTTCTGGTTAAGTGCTTTCTTCTGATTTTCCTTTCGAATGGGACTTTTGTGTCTAAGTACCCTTTCTCCTGCGCACCCCCTGTCGCCGGAAAACTTGAACCAGGTAGAGCCTCGAGGCATCCCCGATTTCACACTTCAAATTGGGGCAAATACCCCCTCTGGTGATACGTTAAACCACTCCCTAATGTTCATTTCGGTTTGGGTTTACTGTTGATCAAATCGGTTGCTGTTTGGGGATCCATTTGGGTGAGAACGACGAACCCTGTTTTTCAGGAGATCTGTCAGGCGACTGCAACTTCCAGCAGCAGGATCTTAGTGCGATCCTGTTAGGGGATGAGGGAGGAAGAAGGGAGGCAGAGGAAGAAGGAAAGGGGAGGAAGGAAGAAAGAGTGGGGGAGGAAGAAGGCACCAGTCAAAGAAAAATTTTCGGAAAAATTTTTCCGGCTCTCAATTGGAAAATTTTTTTCGGAAAAGTAGTCAAAAAAAAAAGTTAATGCATGAAAATTTAGATGTTTGATCATAGTGGCTGGCTTAATCTTCATATATAGCAAACTTATAAAAGACACGAAATGGGTCTAGAAAATTAAAGTAAAATAGCAAAATTTTTTTAAGAAATTACTATATATAAAGTCAGAATATTGAATTTGAGAGTTTTGTCTTGTTCCAAAGATTAAGAGGAATCTTTGGTGACATATAATGGGCTGGCAGCATGGTTAATTATTCTCGTGGTTGATAGCTGGGAGAAAAACCAAAACTATTAGGAGACAAGTTGAAATATGCTAAACCAGGACACTGGGTTCCAAATGAGAGTTCACGTGACTTAGGAAGCAAGTTTTACATTCTTTTTAGAATGAAGTCTCCCATAAATGAGAAACATGTTCCTTAAAACAGGTTTATATAATTTTTTTAATTTTTAAATCGTTTAAAAATAATTTGTACATTATTTTTAAATACAACAAATGTAAGACACCATGTAGGTCGAGAAGTAAGAACATGCATCGACCAAAACGCGGCATTGATACTGTCATCTGGGTGCGCAATATGGACAGATAGCTTGACCCTTAAGCAACAAATAAACCAATAATTGTGAAAGTCTTTAAAACAGATGTTCACAATTTGAACGCATATTTTCGGGATCTTGTTATTGAAGCTTCTTGTTTGTTGCTTTTGGTTTTGTGTTGGCAACCATTATATATGTTGTTGGCATTAACTGGTGAACTTCCAGTAAGCTTTGCAATTTCCAAATTCACTTATTGGAGCTATCTTTTTCCTTATCAGGCATGATTTGATCGCCACCAGGGATACAAGATCCAAGGTGATCTAAGATCCATTGGTCTGTCATCCAACACCCTCCTTCTTGGGGTCCGATCACAAAATTCACGGATTGTAGAACTGAAATGCACTGTACTAATCCATATGAATATTTTTGGATTTCAGAATAAGGTGGATCTGCCTTGAAAGGGATATGCATCATCAGTTTGATTCTCGTGGATGCCTGATTCTCGTGGATGCTGCTCCTCTGCACTGCAAATGATGACATATGGAACACTTAAGTTGAAGAGTGTATAGTAAGACCACCTAAGTTTCAAAATTGCCCTGCACCCCAGAGGCTTTCGCCTTTCCCATACCACCACAATAAGACGGATCTCATATCACTTGGATATATATATATATATATATATATATATATGATGGATGAGTAATATAGACATAAGTAAAATGGTTGGAGCAAGTAATATGCAAATAAATCTATTTCGTTAAAATGTGTTAAAATAAACACAGATACAAATCAAGGCGTTCATTGTTGTCTTTAATGTGTTTCAAGGGGTTGTTCGGCAACTGCCCACATGTGGCTCCACCCCTACCATCAAAACACACAATTAGCTCAAAAGAAGACTAATAAGGCAGGGAGACTATTTGTCCTCATGGACTTACAATTGGTGTTAAGTCAGTTTAGTGGTGGAGCTAGAAATTTTTGGTTAAGAAGCACTGTTGTAGAAAGTTTTATTTTTTTTATGCGATACATGTATAAATAAGTAAATAATAGTATGACATCTATATAAAAATAGGGACAAATTGTGTTGCTGTCGTTGGCACAACAGCCTATATGTAACTCTACTACTGAGTCAGTCTCAGATTTGATTCTCATGATCATCAATGTCTCTCTGGTTAGGCAACACAGTCCTATACCCTAGGGGAAAGAAAAAGGTTAATGAGACAGGTAGACCACTTGTCCAATTGCAGTAGCCACCTGGATTAGGGAAGGGTGGTTCGATTCTCATTATCATCAACACCCTTGGTAAGGCGACACAGCCCTATACCCTAGGGGCAAGGAAGAGGTTAATAAGATAGAGAGATTACTTGTCCCATTGCGACAGCCAGCTGGGCTAGTGACAGGTAATACATAGTCTCTAGTTAGATTCCGGTGATCACTATGGACATAATGATCATATTACATTACGGAAACATGTCAAGCTTATTGAAAAATAAGTTATACAAAAGAACTATGATAGGGTTACTTAAGTCCAATGAAGAGGTTGTTTGGACAACACTGACCAGTGTTTCGGTAATTGCATGTAGCTGCCTGCATCATGTAAGTATATTTTAATTGCTTGTGTTAGAGGTAAATTGTAAGTAAGTTACATGTGGTTGTTATCACGTCCCAGTATGTTTATCCTTTGATCCATAAAAGGTCCTTAAGTATGTTTTGTCAACCCTAAAAGAATGGGCACAGGGGGGGCTGCTGCCTCTCCTCAAAGCGGTGGAATGAACCACTCACCTTGAAAAAAAAATATTGAAAATTATAAGTTGGAACATACTGCATCAGACCCTCTCTTATGTGAACATTCAAATCAAACTCTCTCAGCCCCTCTCTCCTTGAAGGAGAAGCCATCAGATGGTTTTGGATTGAAGGGTTTCAGATGGATGGATCCCACCCACCTTCTCATATATATAACATTATTTATTTCATTAAAAAATGTTTTAAATCATGTCACTTAAATATAACAGTTAAGAGTTTTTAGAGTTCTAAAACAAATGGTGCATTATGGGTTATTGACAGTTTTAGGTAAGATATTCATGTCTACACTAAAATTGCACCAGCTAAAATGAGTTTCTACTAAGAAAAAGGATATAAATCATAGAATCATATTATTTAAGAAAAATGATGTTTTGTGAATATTAACTCCTTTTTTATGGTTTTTATTTTAATGTAAAGAAAAAATATATGAATGAAGCGACACCGGCTTAAACGAGCCGAACTAGCGCTCACCTCACAAAGCTCGACTTGAGCTTAAGCTCGATTTCGGCTCACTCGTTGTACATTTCTATCTGTAGCTTCCTGCTTTCTAAAGTATCTTGATTTCTAGATAAAACATCCAACATCAATAAATTTTTGAATTCCAACAAGTATTTAAGTTGTGCTCATTGAATTCTGAAGGGAAAACAAATATAACAAGGACGCAAATGGATCTAGTGGCTCAGGCCTCATATTCAAACATGCACCAGATGACTGTACTCTAGCGGACCCGGTTGCAGGCCAATGAAAAGAGGAATTTGAGGGTCCGATAAGGAGCCATGGATGACCTGCCTGGCGATGAGCTCGTTGGCTCGGTGGGTGTAGTGGGCGCCGTCCCAGCTGATATAAGTCGAGGGGTCACTGCATGAAGTTCCTCGAATTTTAGTGCCGTTCACCAACTTTTCATGCCCGCAATATACGATATGGTCCACGGTTGCATGTCCGCAGCATATCTTGAAAGGATCTACAAAGCCTGAATGAAGAAGGAGTAAGTCTAGAATCATGAGAAAAACTTTCTCTAGTATGTAAAAATTTTCTACATAGCAGCTTGTTTCATGTCATGAGCCGAGGTCAGGCCCAGTTTTCACGTCATGCAAACACATCTAGAACCTAGTTTTGCCTCCAAAACCTGGTTTTGGGTTGTCATCGAAATGTCTTATTAAAATTTTAAGTATTTCCTAAATCGTAGTTAGGCCAGCGGTAACCCTAAATAGTACAATCGATCAGGGACTCTCTCTCTCTCTCTTTGTCAATGATGGTAGTACAACTAGTCAGGCAGGGTGGCGCATAATGGTTGTTTTCCCAGTTCGATATTGAACAATTTAAAAAAAAATTACATGTAAATTTTAGAAAATTTTACTTGTTTTATGTAAAAATTTTGAAAAATTATATTTCGACCCGTGTCAAAATTTATAAACTTTAATTCGGCCCCCTCATGAAAATTTTCTGGCTATACCCTGACCATGTGGTTAAGGAGATGGGTGTTTCTCCCTCCCTCTCTCTCTATTTCTTGACAAAGTCCACAGCACCTTGCATGTTTTGAACTTGTGACATCCTATCAGCTTGGTGGAGTGACTTGCCGTTGCGGTGTCTATCCAAACTTTTGGCAGTCTTTGTTTGGTATGTTACTGTGTATCTTCCGCAAAAAAATGGGACAGATTTATTGAACACTTCAATGGAACACTTTTCAAAGTGTCTAATGAACCTAACCAGTTTTCCGGTTAAATGCATGGACAGTAACATAATGTTACGGTTCCCAAACGGCCCCTTGGTACATTACTCAAAGGGATTCAACTTTACCTTTACAACGAGCGATAATCCGGCAAGAATATCTGGAATGGTATCGCGGACTTGATCATTCGTCATAGTTGAAAAGGCGAGAGACAAATCGTTCTGTCCGATATCAATTGTATACAGAGCATTGGCGAAATCTTCCATCCGCGGAAGCATGCCTGCAAACCAGTATCCTGAAATGCAGCAGCAATATGAGAACTAAAGACAGGTTGAATTCAAAGCAATATTCAAGTAGCCATATTGTATAGTGTTCAAGCACAAAGTGTTGCTAAACTAACCAATTGCTATAAGTGGAACTAAATATCATGAAGGAGTGCTTGATATACCTTCATTGATGGACTGATTGGGTTTCTGCTTCAGCTCTGTGAATTGGTATAACTGAAAGTCAAGAAAGAAAGGGCTCGCACCACCATGAGTAAAAGTCTTATTATTCTGCGGACGGATCGTCGATCCTCCACTCGCAAAATTCGCTCCTCCCCTGAAATTTGGTCCGATCGAGTCCAGATACGGATGCAGGAACAGCGGGCCTAGTTCCATGGCTGCCAATTCAACACGCATGAGTTTTAGGTTAGATTTATTTGATAAGAGGAGAGTTTAAGTTACAGTATTGATGATTCGCAGATACAAATCAAGGCGTTCATTGTTGTCTTTAATGTGTTTCAAGGGGTCGTTCCGCAGCCGAGACACTTTGTAAGTATCACATGAATCTATTTCAAAGATTGGGTCAATTCAAATATTTTGTGAGTCGACTCCAATCTTTAGGATAGATTCACAACACAATCGTGAAATGTTATTGATGTCAATTGAGGCTTGAAGGCTCATTTAACAATATGTTACCATTTCATGTATTTGCCTCCAAAATTGATGTAGATATATAAGACACTATACCTTTACGTCGACCATGCACAAGCGCACGCCGAAGATTTTTTTTTTTTCACATTTCCACGTCCGATTCAATCTCGCTCGTCTCATCCGTATTAATTACTTGTAATATTGGATTAGGACTCATCACTGTCATTTTTAATATCAAATGGTATTCCTTCTTGTTGCTTACAAATAGCAGCTTGGGCATGATGACTCATAACTGTCATTTCACATTTCCACGACCCGTCTTCCCTTTCTTCCTCCTTTTGCCGTTTCCGGAAGACAAGAAAGAGGAAGAGCGACCGATTTTCATCCTCGCAGAGAGGAGGAAAGTGGGGGAGAAGGATAGGAAAAAGGGGAGAGAAGGGAACACGATCAGAGAAGGGAGTCATGGTTTCCACCAGGCGCAGCTCTTCATCGGCGAAGCTTTCTACGCCGTCCCCGGCGCCAAGCAGCAAGCGTCTCAAGGTATTCGGATGAAGCAAAGCTTTCCCAAATCTTGTCCGTTATGGCTGAAACCCCAGCTTCCGATCCAGATGCCTCCGTCGACAAACCGGTCGCGATGCCACCTCCTTCACCAGGTTTGTATCCCGAGTTCTGCGTGTGCCACTTGGGGAGAACGATGATTGTGAAAACCTGCTTTCCTTAATCCTTTTCCGTTTTGCTTACCTGGGCTTGTAGGTTCTGCGCCGATGGAGGTGGAGAAATTGAAGACAGTGCCATCGACATGGAATAATAGGTCGAAGAGAAGGACGCCTAATTTGGAATAGTTGACTGCATGGGGAAGACTTATATCACAGTATCCGCAGGCATGTTCCCCGATCCACTTCCTCATTGCTGATCGAGTACATTGTTTTGTTGATTCTCCTGACTTCGGCTGTAGGTCATGTATAGGGAGGTTTTTTCTGCCGCAATTTGGTCAGATTTCGGTTGTAGGCATCGGCTGGGTCGGTTGCATGTTGTTCTGATTCATTAACTAACATGGACTTGAGGTCCCTTCAGGGATTTCCGTGTTTATAAAGTATGGTGCCTTGATTTGAATTACGCTGTCATGCTCGTCAAGATCGTTAGTCTTGTATGCTGTTGCTCTGGACGGGAAATTTGGAAGTCTATGTCTGTTTCAGGCGAAGCAGTTTCCTCAGTTATCAGCTTAATACTTTTTTTTCTCTGTACTGGATTCAAGAGTTTGAGATTCGCCTTGTAGCTTGGTCCTATTTCACAGTGTAGAAGGTAAACTTTAGGATTATCATTTGTCGTCAGTGTATGAAAATGAGTTCTCTAAGTGGTGTAGCTTGGTTCAGGCCTTTCACAGACCTCTCAAATAGGACGCAAGTCAACATATCCTGCAAATGAAGGGCAGCATAAGGTCATGGTAAGGAGTAGGTAGATGACAGAAATGAAGTCAATTCCATTATGCCTCCATGTACGACGACGTTGTGTTTGGATGTGTTTTGCTAATGCTGTATTAGTTGGTGGTCAAGAA
This sequence comes from Nymphaea colorata, assembly GCF_008831285.2. Taxonomy (NCBI): domain Eukaryota; kingdom Viridiplantae; phylum Streptophyta; class Magnoliopsida; order Nymphaeales; family Nymphaeaceae; genus Nymphaea; species Nymphaea colorata. Next base: position 5,189,588 of record NC_045140.1, read on the forward strand.
TATATTTTAAGTTCATTTATGGCATCTTTCCATGGTCAGCCAATTATATAAACGGATGAGGGCAAGTGAATGATTAGAAACCAGTGTCAGAGACAGTCTTTTACAGTTAATCTAAGAATGTTATCGCTTAGTAGTGTACATCTTCCCAATCAATTTTGTTATTTATATGAGGTTAAGGACCTAAGGTACTTGAGTAGAAAAGAGCATCCTCATTAGCCTATTGTGTTGAAACCTGGCATGTCAGATGAAGCCTGGAAACTGGATGCGACTTATTGTTGTGGTTGGTTCCGAGTATGTTGGAGAATGCTTTCAATGTGCGAATTCTGACGAGTTAGTTACTTCTTACATAGAAGCTCTCAAGGTAATTTATTGTTGTAAATTGCACAAGCTGTTGGGAGTTGAGAGTCTTGAGACAGTTCAATCACCTACAAAATTAGTATTGAGATGCACTAGTGGATAATGCTCACCTACAAAATTAGTATTGAGATGCACTAGTGGATAATGCATACAGTGTTGCCACATTAGTGGGAAGGTTTTAGGATTTTTGATGTATAATGGTTTAAACTCCATTCCCTTGCTTTTATTGCATTATTTCATATTTAAGCAATCTTCAAGTGGCCTAGTGGCTGGCACTTCAAGTCTTCTAATTAGTGTTGGGCTTCTTGGTCCGTCTGGTAGATATTTTCTCCCATATATCCAAAATGAAATTGCCCTTTTTGCTTCTCTTAAATAACCTTGATACTTGAGATGTGATGTTATCCAGCATATTGGCACATAACATTTTCTATTGCTGTTTGTTTTTTGTTTAAGGAGCCAACATGGTGACTCTGGTAGTTAAACAGAAATCTGAAGAAATGTAGAGAAAAGATAATCTCCACTAAGTTAGTACTAAAATACTGATTATATATATTGTGGAAAGTAGAAAGAGAAAACAGAAAAGAGAATCCCCTCTGATGGTCTGACATTGATTGAAACTCGGTCTGGGTCATCAAGTTGACCCGTTAAGTCATGAGTCGTAAATGGACGAGTCGAGTCCCGAGTCACTGAGTTTTAAAACATTGCGCGATATGTGTTTGTATATGTATATATGTACAATAACAGAAAAACATGTGTTTATACATAATGGTATTTTGTCTTTATTACGTTTGGCATTTTAATGTTGTGTTTCCATTCTTTTTGTTTTCTTTTGTTTTAGTTGACCAACTTTGAGTGATTCAAACCAACTAGTACGACTAGGTTTTAGGGACTTGGCTAACTTTTGTGTGATATCATATTCTGAAGGTGAGATTTGGAGACATTTGTCTGCAGGATTAGACTAAAGTTATTGCTCCTTTAAAAGCTAGGAAATCAATTATGTCTCAGTTTATTCCCTCCTCTTTATGACGCTTCTACAGTGCGCATTTCTTTTTGGGCTGTAGAAGTTGATTTAGAAATTAGAATTCCAGATTTGTTACACACGGTGGAAGTATTAGTCAATTGTGTGTTGTTTTTAAATGTAGTCTGAAATTTTGCAAGTTTTATTTTTTCAGAATCCTCATTTGCTCATGTATGGTCCTGTTTTCACGGTTGGTCAAAGTCGTAGCTGCAACTTGTACTTGAAGGATTCATTTGTGAGTTCAGTTCTTTGTCGACTGAAGTTTGTACAGGTAATCTTAATAATCTTAAAATTTATCTTAAACTTATTTGTGACATTATTTGCAAGATAGCATATATTTATCTTGTTTTCTGCAAATACTATCTTAAACTTGTGACTGGCATGTGCTCTCTGGAATCATTATTGGTGATGGGAACAGCGGGAGGAAGGATACACCAGTATATTGGAAAATGCAGGAGCTAAAGGATCCATTGAAGTCAACGGAAAGCCTGTCAAAAAGAACTCAGATGTCATCCTTTGGGCTGGGGATGAGCTGGTGTTTAGTTCATCTGGCAACCATTCTTATGTATCCTTTACTTGCTACTGGAACACACTGTTGCTTACTAAACTTAAGATTTGGTTCTATGGGACTTCATGGTGCTCTCTGCCTCTCTCTATCATTAACTTGGTACTGGACATGTGTCTCTGTCTAACAAACTAGTCATAGTAGCAGAACATTTTGCATATCTTATCAAAATTTTATTTTGTTTTTCTTTTCGCCACACATCTGTTTATTGATAGAAATACATGTGTATGCAGTATGCACAAAATAGTCTGATCTTTGGGTTATAATTTTATGTAGTTAGCTCTGAAGTAGCTGAATTCTAAGGTTCTTTCTTCTAGGCCGCTGCATTATATGATATGGAGGCGTATTGTACGATACATATCATATAGGTTGGCAACTTGGCTGAATATATATCATACACATTTTTCATATGTGTCGTATATGTTTTGACCATATCTTGCCTTGTCTTATGATACGGTGCAATTTTTAAAAAAGGGGCACGATGCACCTTTTGATTGATTTTTTTTTTTAAAACTGCATCTTCTCCATTTCTGACACATTTGAGAGCTTTGGGAGAGAGTTTTGCTGGTTTTGGAGAGAAATTGCCAAATAAATCATCAATTTGAGGGAGAAAGTGTGATTTTAGAGGAAGATTTGCTCATGGGAAACCCGTTCATGTTTGGAAAAAGAAGTCTTTTGTGTTTTTTCTTATATAAAAGATATAGGATCTCTCAATTTCAAGGTTTATATATATTTCTATTGTTTTCTAAAGTTTACCATAAGTTTCTGTTTGTTTTATGAGATATTTTTTTTAATCTTTCAATGTGTTGTTACCATATTGTGGCTTATGAATGATGAATCGTGTATGTTCATTTATGTGTGTGATGAGTGTTTTATATAGAACAAATATTCATGATTTTCTGAAATTTTTTCTGGTTTTTTTTTGGTGAGTTAAAAAATAATTTATGATACACTATGGTATGTTATGACTTATGATATGGTGTATAGGTTATCTTGACCGATATGCGTTACAATAAGCCTTTACAACATTGCTTTTAGGCATTCTTTGCATCCTTGCTTCATGGTATTCCTTAAAATGCGTCTAGATTTTCCAGCAGCTTACAGTTGAGAGTCCTACTGCTGCATCTTCTGTCGGTATTGCAGAGGCTCACAGTGCCCCTTTAAAATGAGGTTCAAGTTGAAGCAAGATCTCGTGATCCATCTGCTTGCTGTGGCAGGGGCATCAATATTGGCGTCTCTATCAAACCTTGGGAATGATCTGTCACTTCTTCCTCCACCTTCCCAAAGCAATGAGGATGCCCAACAAGCAATACGGAGACCAGCATTATCTACTGCCTTTGAAGTACCAGACGATTCTGTTCCCGTGCTTGATATCAATACCTGCACCAGGGTCCAGGAAAGACAGTGCTGATCAAAATTCTGGAACTGATGTGCCACTAGATGATAATGCACCCGCACCAGCTGAACAAACATCCAGAGTAGATCTTAATGTTGGCAACATTGATCGTGGTATGAATGCAGATAATGGCAGATGGAATTTTAAGTCCATTTCACATAAAAAATTTATGCGTATGCTGAAGGATACAGCTGACATTGATCCAAGTGGGTCCTTTTTCAAACAATTACTTGAAGATAGAAAGGAGATGCTTAAGGATTCTGATTCATCAACACTTTTGCCAATGTCTGCTAAATGTCAAGCTTTTAAGGACAACATGCGCGAGGGAATTCTGGCACTCAAGTGTCATTTGATAACTTCCCTTATTATTTGAGGTATCATATTCTATCCATTCGGTTTCTGCAAAAATTCCTTTGTTTTTTGTGACTTTAGACTAGCTTTTGTCTCATGATGTGAGATGTGTCCATGTCTTGTTTTGTTACATATTATAATTGGTTTATTCTTTTGAGATTTCGTATATCAAAATGTGAGATGAGAATCTGTTATGTCTAAGTCACCATATGCCAAGCTAATCTCTCTATTATATAGTCTCTAGAATTACATGCATACAATGTTATTGCTTATATATAATCGAAGTAGAATAGGGACAAGAAAAAGAACATTTCTCTCATGGATCCAACATTGTAAAAAGCATGGCAGAATCAATCTCCAGTATCCTTCCCCAAATTGGGCATCTGGTTGCACCTTGGTATCTAGTATTTACATATCAACTTTACTTGAAGAGGGTACTAGGGAGTAAAGTTGTATGCGATTGTTTCTTTTGCATGATCAAAATGGACCTGGCATATTAGAGTGTGGTGCTTGAGATGAAGAGAAAAAGTTATGGTCGAATTGGTACTGTAGAGATAAAGCTAAGGAAACTGTACTATAAACTATAAGCTGAAGACAAAATATTAATGAAATTGTACAATTCTATACTAGACTTCGTATCTATCTGGATAGCAGCAATTGAACATTATCTTGCCCATGTTTCCGAGAAAGTAGCATCATATATTTTGCAAACATGTTTAGCGTTTCTTGTAGTTGCTTGTTATGATAAGCAGTAATATTATATGCTTATATGCATTGATTTATCAAAACTTTGAGCTACAGTTTGATAATCCTTGTTTTGTTTAGTGAAAACACAAAAAATGCGTTGATTTGTCCTATCTACATACATTTGAAGCGCAAGGAGTTTGCCAAGTTTACCACAGATCTTCCTACTGTTAGTGCAAGAATTTTGTTATCGGGTCCTTCAGGTACTCTTCTTGGAAATTTGTGGGTGTTAAGTGGAGGTTAGTTTTATGTACAAATGCTGTTACCATATGCTGTCATTTCTCTTTTAGGTTCAGACATATATCAAGAGACATTGGCAAAAGCACTTGCCAACTTTTTTGGTTCCAAATTGCTTATAGTAGATGCAAACTCATTACCGAATGTAAGTGCATGATTGTGTTTGCACATGTTTGTCTTGATTTTTTTTTTCAATTTATTTTTCCTTGTTTAATTTCTTTAGAACTTTATTTCGGTCAGAGGCTGTCGGCAAAGGATTCAGATGTTAACAAGGATGGTGTAAGAGTTGAGAAGTTATCCGGTTCTGTTAGACAGACATCGTTCTTCACATTCAGATGCTGTGCAGCAGAAGAAGCCAACTTCTAGTGTTGAAGCAGATATTGTTTGCTCTTCTGCCATTAACTCGAAATCCCCACCGAAACAGGAGGCTTCAACTGCATCATCCAAAACCTAGTCCAGCTCAGTTGGCTAGCCCCAACGACTCCTTTTGGAGCAATCGGACCTAGTCCAACTGCTAGTTCTCTTCTATCTTCTATTTTTTCTTTTTTTATTCCTTAGTTCTTCGTTGTGTATGTACTGCTGTTGTTTTTGCCATTGTGAGGAAGTCATTTTCTACAGCTTTTGGTAGGACTCAATAATATTTTTCATTCTCTATTTTTTTGGTCACATGGCCTTGGTGCTTTTCATGGAGTTTCACTGTATATATGTGACTGTTGTCAGTCACATTTTCATGGTATTAGAGCTCTGGTTTGGGCTTTGATTTGCTGATTGTGAGTACAACCTTTTTGTTGGTTCATAAATACGGTGTTCACCAACTATTTAGTGAAATTACTGAAGCCTTGAGGAATGGTTGCTGCTGCCTTGCATGGAGACTAATACCGTGCTGATTTTGCTGACTGCACACCTTTTGAAACCGTTGGTGACATGACATTTATGGGAACTCATTACCCATCAACTAACCTTTTGTCTGGAAGACCATACTTTGACTAGAGAGCTGATGAAGTTCGTTGCACTACCTAACAGGCCCATCTAGTTTGATAAATACTCCTCTCTTTAGATAGAGGAGAGTTCCCACTTCCGGCAACATACCATTTGATGTCAAGGACATTTTTTGAATGAGGACATTTTTAATTTTGATTAAAAAATTTTAAAAGTGTCTTCTCACACAAATGATATGCCTTTATTTTATTCTTATTTCCTCTCTGAGTAAAAGGAAAATGTTTCAAATTTTTGTTGTCAATCACTAGAAGAGCAAGTCTAGAAAAATCCTAGATATGAACGGTGAGGAAAAATTCTATGAAGCTGAGAAAGTCAAAACTAGGAAAGGTTATTGACTCTACCGATCAAGCGTCTACAAGGATTTAGCAGGAAAATATCCTAAGAGAGAGACTATAATGCCATTTAAAATCTTGGCAGGTAGCAAAATGAGAGTTGAGAGATGGGCTCGGGGCTTGTGTAGTCGTTCCTCTGGGTCAGTAATCGAGAGTACTGGGTAGGCATAAAGGTGATTTATGTCTATGCTGCGAAGATGATGACTTATGAACTTTTGGCATATTGAAAACCCGCAAGGTGAAACGGGTTTGATACGTTACAAACCTACACATAACCACCAAAGTGGTGGAGCTCTGTAGTAGCCTCTGGGGTGGTGAGGTATTCCCTCAGAGGTGAAGGTCGGCCTAAAAAAAAAAAAAATCAAAAGCAAGAAAAAAAAGGCAAAAAGCTGTTACAAAAAAATAAAAAGAAAAAAAAGGGGCCTGCCAAGAGATGAATAGCATGAATGCTGAAGTCATAGGAATTAAATGTGACAATCTTTTGTGGATGTCCAATTATTAGGTCAATATCTGCTCATATTTTTTGATTTCTAAGACGTCGAGGATGATTCCTTTACGTTCATATTTTGGAACTTTAAAGACACCCCTTCTAGAGATTCAACAACATTAATGCCAAATGATTCCTGATGCTTGTATGGTATTGAGGATAAATGAAGGGCATATCATTTGCACAACACGAGCACTAAAGCCTATGATTTAAATTGATGATTTATAAGCTATTTCAAAGTAAAAAACTTGACATCTCTTGTTATGTTTTCCGGCTTCTTAGGCGATCTCCCATCCCCTTTTTGTTCTTCAAGGATGTTGTCATTTTCATTACCAAACTGGTAGTCCGTTCACATAATGGATGAAGCCTCTCAAACATATCCACTCATTTTCAAACGCAATACATTGTGATGATTTATATCTTTTTCATCTCCCGTCTCAAAATACGGGGACCATTCCCTCCCTTTGAGACTTCTTTGAAGACTCCCAACCTCCACTATTGGTGATCATGCTTTATGGTTTCACACATCATGCATAGCATACTTAGCTTAAATCTTTATATTTTTTGATTGTTGTGGAGAATTTCGATTTACGATTATTGCTTTTATTGAAAAAGGACAAATACTTTCCTCTATTGCATGGAGTTTGATCTTGTTTTCTACTGTAAAATCAAGGTTGAGTGGGTTCTTCCTGATCATCATTACATTGGCTCCTTCCAATCATTACATAAATCTGCAGAAGCTTTTGATGATCGCGGAAGCTAATATATTCTGAATTTGGGATTGTGCATGTTTGCAGCTAAGGCACCACTTTTGGCTTACAACAGCTTCATTGAAGTCATTTTCTTGCTGAATGGTTGCAAGGCCCATGCTGCCCACAGTGAATTGCACGAGGTACAACGCCTTTCTCAGTTCGTTGAATGGTTTCTCTTTCTCAGTTCGTTGCTGCAGTTATTTGGGTTGTTAATGAACGTTTTTCCTTCTTAACACAGAGGAGGCAGCGATGACAAAACACAATTGCAAAGGGTGCATATCTATACATTATTACTTAAACAAATGGCACCGGAGCAACTTTTAGCCACTTCTGCGAAGCTTTGTGCTGAGATCTTGGCTGCCGTTGCTGATGGTTTGCTTAATCTCAGGGAACCTGGGGCACAGTCCGTTCTAAAGTGAACCTGGGGCACAGTCCGTTCTAAAGGTACTGGACAGAAAGGTCGTATACCACAATGTTGACTGCAAATATATTGATCATCTGACTATTATTTGCACATGGGATCTGCGATTAGGCTTAAGGAGCAAAATCAGTCATGCAAAACGAAACCAACTAATCAACTGAACGTAATGTGGATGATCACACTGATCAGTTGAGCATTAGTTGCACTTAGCCGCAGCTGTATCTGGGAGTGCTGGTGGACATTAGAGAAGTGGTGATGCTAGCAGGGTGGTATCTGCAGTGGCTGATATAGCTGCCAATTTGCTAATACCGTAATTAAGGATGTCAGCAATGGGGTGCCCACCCCACGCCTGGATTCGATGAGCATACCGAAGGTCAAGTCTGTCTCTAGAAGAAACTGTAGTGGGTTGGAGTCCTTGAGGAGAAGACAGACTTTTGATTCAGACAGTGAAGGCTCATCCACTCTCGCCACATTAAAGATCCTCGATGGTTAAATAACCCCACATAGAAATCGAGTGTCTCGTTAATGGAGGTACCCAGCTCGAAATCCTAGACTGCTAGATCCTCTCCTCCTCCTCATCATCATCCTTGTTCTTGTTGTTTTGAAAATTTTATCGTTTCTGTTGATGGGGATTTTTTGGAATCGATTGAGTGGTGCTTCGAAGTAGACTTGTCTTAACAGACTTTCATATGGGGATGGAGTTCGGTTTAGGGGTGTCATCGAATCTGAGCCGGAAACTTATGTATTGTGATTGGGTTTTTGAAAGTAATATTTTCCTGGTTTTGGTGTTGGTGAAGATGGATTTTTTCTTGTTTTCTATGTGGGGTTACAGTGTGAATTGACTGACCAGGAGGGGTTTTATTTTTTGTCTGTCTTTGTTAGATGGTGAGCGTTCTGTTCATTAATCTTTTTCTCTTTCTCTGTCTGTCTGTCTTCTGTTCTGTTCTTGCCAATAGATACTTATTTTCCTTTATGGCATTTGTGTTCGTTTTGTTGCCGTTCGTACTTCAGAATTGTTTTTTGTTTCTTTTGATATTTTCGTTGTTTGATCGAATTTAGTCCTTGATGATACTTTGGGAGTTATTTTTGGATGTTATTCATGAATCATCTATAATCACCAATGTTTTATGAATATGTATTTAGTGTATAGGGATAGTATGTATTTTTATATTCTTTTTTTACTTTAATTTTTGTATTTTTCCAGCTCAGTTGGCTAGCCCCAACGACTCCTTTTGGAGCAATCGGACCTAGTCCAACTGCTAGTTCTCTTTTATCTTCTATTTTTTCTTTTTTTATTCCTTAGTTCTTCGTTGTGTATGTACTGCTGTTGTTTTTGCCATTGTGAGGAAGTCGTTTTCTACAGCTTTTGGTAGGACTCAATAATATTTTTCATTCTCTATTTTTTTGGTCACATGGCCTTGGTGCTTTTCGTGGAGTTTCACTGTATATATGTGACTGTTATCAGTCACATTTTCATGGTATCGGAGCTCTGGTTTGGGCTTTGATTTGCTGATTGTGAGTACAACCTTTTTGTTGGTTCATAAATACGGTGTTCACCAACTATTTAGTGAAATTACTGAAGCCTTGAGGAATGGTTGCTGCTGCCTTGCATGGAGACTAATACCGTGCTGATTTTGCTGACTGCACACCTTTTGAAGCCAGTTGGTGACATGACATTTATGGGAACTCATTACCCATCAACCAACCTTTTGTCTAGAAGACCATACTTTGACTAGAGAGCTGATGAAGTTCGTTGCTCTACCTAACAGGTCCATCTAGTTTCGTCAAGAAACAGGCATGTAAGGAATAACTTAGTAGGTATGCAAAGATGTCTCAATTTCTTTTGTTGATAGTGTCTTCTAAGACAAGAGGCTCTCTTAAGTCCTGACCCTGTCTTTGTTGCTTTAAAATGCTAAAATCCTTTTCTGCTGACGTGGTTGACAACGCCATGCAGAGGGATTATGTTAAATGGAGAGGTGCCCTCTTTCACCGATTTCTTCTCGCTGTGGTTGATGAGTCAGAGAAGATCCGAACACTAGCTGATTTCCTCTTCAGCAGCTTCCTAAAGAGTGGGTTCTTCCTGTTCGTCATTACATTGGCTCCTTCCAATCATTACATAAATCTGCAGAAGCTTTTGATGATCGTGGAAGCTAATATATTCTGAATTTGGGATTGTGCATGTTTGCAGCTAAGGAACCACTTTTGGCTTACAGCTTCGTTGAAGTCATTTTCTTGCTGAATGGTTGCAAGGCCCATGCTGCCCACAGTGAATTGCACGAGGTACAATGCCTTTCTCAGTTCGTTGAATGGTTTCTCTTTCTCAGTTCGTTGCTGCAGTTATTTGGGTTGTTAATGAACGTTTTTCCTTCTTACACAGAGGAGGCAGCGATGACAAAACACAATTGCAAAGGGTGCATATCTATACATTATTACTTAAACAAATGGCACCGGAGCAACTTTTAGCCACTTCTGCGAAGCTTTGTGCTGAGATCTTGGCTGCCATTGCTGATGGTCTGCTTAATCTCAGGGCACAGTCCGTTCTAAAGGTACTGGACAGAAAGGTCGTATACTACAATGTTGACTGCAAATATATTGATCATCTGACTATTATTTGCGCATGGGAGGAGCACTTCCAAAAAAATTGGTTATTCACTTCCAATCTGGTGTGTGTTAGTTTTTTCAGTTTTAATCGAGCACCTAAAATCTATGAATGTGTGCCTGAAGGTGCTAAAATACTTCAATATCGTCTACAGCTTGCTAAATCTTTTCCTTGCCAGGATGCTCTACAAGTACTAGCATGCAAAGGAATGAGGATTCAACCCATCGAGGTTCAGGAGCAGCGGCTGATACAACTGAGATGGACGAAGAACCAGGGAACAACAATGGAACATTTGTAGCAGCTAGGTCGGGTAATCAGTCAGGTAGCACAGAAGAACCTGGTCATTTCAAAATGGTGAAGAAGCCACGGCTAAGTCGGCAGTTTCAGGGGTAACGTGCAGTGGTCCAAGATCACTCACTCGCCAATATGCTGCAGCTGCAGCTGTATCTGGGAGTGCTGGTGGACATTTGAGAAGTGGTGATGCTAGCAGGGTGGTATCTGCAGTGGCTGATATAGCTGCCAATTTGCTAATACCGTAATTAAGGATGTCATCCATGGGTTGCCCACCCCACGCCTGGATTCGATGAGCATACCGAAGGTCAAGTCTGTCTCTAGAAGAAACTGTAGTGGGTTGGAGTCCTCGAGGAGAAGACAGACTTTTGATTCAGACAGTGAAGGCTCATCCACTCTCGCCACATTAAAGATCCTCGATGGTTAAATAACCCCACATAGAAATCGAGTGTCTCGTTAATGGAGGTACCCAGCTCGGAATCCTAGACTGCTAGATCCTCTCCTCCTCCTCATCATCATCCTTGTTCTTGTTGTTTTGAAAATTTTATCGTTTCTGTTGATGGGGATTTTTTGGAATCGATTGAGTGGTGCTTCGAAGTAGACTTGTCTTAACAGACTTTCTTATGGGGATGGAGTTCGGTTTAGGGGTGTCATCGAATCTGAGCCGGAAACTTATGTATTGTGATTGGGTTTTTGAAAGTAATATTTTCCTGGTTTTGATGTTGGTGAAGATGGATTTTTTCTTGTTTTCTATGTGGGGTTACAGTGTGAATTGACTGACCAGGAGGGGTTTTATTTTTCGTCTGTCTTTGTTAGATGGTGAGCGTTCTCTTCATTAATCTTTTTCTCTTTCTCTGTCTGTCTGTCTTCTGTTCTGTTCTTGCCAATAGATACTTAGCCGTTCGTACTTCAGAATTGTTTTTTGTTTCTTTTGATATTTTCGTTGTTTGATCGAATTTAGTCCTTGATGATACTTTGGGAGTTATTTTTGGATGTTATTCATGAATCATCTATAATCACCAATGTTTTATGAATATGTATTTAGTGTATAGGGATAGTATGTATTTTTATATTCTTTTTTTACTTTAATTTTTGTATTTTTCCAGCTCAGTTGCCTAGCCCCAACGACTCCTTTTGGAGCAATCGGACCTAGTCCAACTGCTAGTTCTCTTTTATCTTCTATTTTTTCTTTTTTTATTCCTTAGTTCTTCGTTGTGTATGTACTGCTGTTGTTTTTGCCATTGTGAGGAAGTCGTTTTCTACAGCTTTTGGTAGGACTCAATAATATTTTTCATTCTCTATTTTTTTGGTCACATGGCCTTGGTGCTTTTCGTGGAGTTTCACTGTATATATGTGACTGTTATCAGTCACATTTTCATGGTATCAGAGCTCTGGTTTGGGCTTTGATTTGCTGATTGTGAGTACAACCTTTTTGTTGGTTCATAAATACGGTGTTCACCAACTATTTAGTGAAATTACTGAAGCCTTGAGGAATGGTCGCTGCTGCCCTTGCATGGAGACTAATACCGTGCTGATTTTGCTGACTGCACACCTTTTGAAGCCAGTTGGTGACATGACATTTATGGGAACTCATTACCCATCAACCAACCTTTTGTCTAGAAGACCATACTTTGACTAGAGAGCTCATGAAGTTCATTGCTCTACTTAACAGGCCCATCTAGTTTGATAAATACTCCTCTCTTTAGAAAGAGGAGTGTTCCTACTTCCGGTAACATACGGACTTTTTTTGAAAGAGGAAATTTTTAATTTTGATTAAAAGAATTTTAAAAGAGTCTTCTCACACAAATGATATGCCTTTATTTTATTCTTATTTCCTCTTTGAGTATAACGAAAATATTTCAAATTTTTGTTGTCAATCACTAGAAGAACAAGTCTAGAAAAATCCTAGATATGAACGGTGAGGAAAAATTCTATGAAAAATTCTATGAAGCTGATAAAGTCAAAACTAGGAAAGGGTGTTGACTCTACCGATCTAGCGTCTACAAGGATTTAGCAGGAAAATATCCTAAGAGAGAGGCCATAATGCCATTTAAAAACTTGGTAGGTAGGAACATGAGAGTTGGGAGATGGGCTCGGTGCTTGTGTAGTCGTTCCTCTGGGTCAGCATAAAGGTGATTTATGTCTATGCTGCGAAGATGATGACTTATGAACTTTTGACATATTGAAAACCCGCAAGGTGAAACGGGTTGGATACGTGACAAAGCTACACATAACCGCCAAAGTGGTAGAGCTCTGTAGTAGCCTCTGGGGTGGTGAGGTATTCCTTCAGAGGTGAAGGTCGGCCTAAAAAAAAAAAATCAAAAGCAAAAAAAAAAAAAACGGCAAAAAGCCACTACAAAAAAATAAAAAGAAAAAAGAAAAAAAAGGTGCCTGCCAAGAGATGAATAGCATGCTGAACTCATAAGAATTAAATGTGACAATCTTTTGTGGATGTGCAATTATTTGGTCAATATCTGCTCATATTTTTTAATTTGATTTCCAAGACGTCGAGGATGATTCCTTTATGTTCATATTTTGGAACTTTAAAGACATCCCTTTTAGAGATTCAACAACATTAATGCCAAATGAATCCTGATGCTTGTATGGTATTGAGCATAAATGAAGGGCATATCATTTGCACAACATGAGCACTAAAGCCTATGGTTTAAATTGATGATTTATGAGCTATTTCAAAGTGAAAAACTTGACATCTCTTGTTATGTTTTCCGGCTTCTTAGGCGATCTCCCAACCCCTTTTTGTTCTTGAAGGATGTTGTCATTTTCATTACCAAACTGGTAGTCCGTTCACATAATGGATGAAGCCTCTCAAACATATCCACTCATTTTCAAACGCAATACATTGTGATGATTTATATCTTTACATTGTGATGATTTATTCGTTGTGTATGTACTGCTGTTGTTTTTGCCATTGTGAGGAAGTTGTTTGCTACAGCTTTTGGTAGGACTCAATAATATTTTTCATTCTCCATTTTTTTGGTCACATGGCCTTGGTGCTTTTCATGGAGTTTCACTGTATATATGTGACTGTTATCAGTAACATTTTCATGGTATCAGAGCTCTGGTTTGGGCTTTGATTTGCTGATTGTGAGTACAACCTTTTTGTTGGTTCATAAATACGGTGTTCACCAACTATTTAGTGAAATTACTGAAGCCTTGAGGAATGGTTGCTGCTGCCGTTGCATGGAGACTAATACCGTGCTGATTGTGCTGATTTTGCTGACTGCACACCTTTTGAAGCCAGCTGGTGACATGACATTTATGGGAACTCATTACCCATCAACCAACCTTTTGTCTAGAAGACCATACTTTGACTAGAGAGCTTTGACTAGAGAGCTGATGAAGTTCGTTGCTCTACCTAACAGGCCCATCTAGTTTGATAAATACTCCTCTCTTTAGATGGAGGAGAGTTCCTACTTCCGGTAACATACCATTTGATGTCAAGGACTTTTTTTGAAAGAGGAAACTTTTAATTTTGATTAAAAGAATTTTAAAAGAGTCTTCTCACACAAATGATATGCCTTTATTTTATTCTTATTTCCTCTTTGAGTATAAGGAAAATGTTTCAAATTTTTGTTGTCAATCACTAGGAGAGCAAGTCTAGAAAAATCCTAGATATGAACGCTATCGATCAAGCGTCTATAAGGATTTAGCAGGAAAATATCCTAAGAGTGAGGCCCATTTAAAATCTTGGCAGGTAGCAAAATGAGAGTTGAGAGATGAGCTCGGGGTTTGTGTAGTCGTTCTTCTGGGTCAGAGTATCGGGTAGGCATAAAGGTGATTTATGTCTATGCTGCGAAGATGATGACTTATGAACTTTTGACATATTGAAAACCCGCAAGGTGAAACGGGTTGGATACGTGACAAAGCTACACATAACCGCCAAAGTGGTGGTGCTCTGTAGTAGCCTCTGGGGTGGTGAGGTATTCCTTCAGAGGTGAAGGTCGGCCTAAAAAAAAAAAAATCAAAAGCCAAAAAAAAAACGGCAAAAAACAAAAAAATAAAAAAAAGAAAAGAAAAAAAGGTGCCTGCCAAGAGATGAATAGCATGAATGCTGAACTCATAGGAATTAAATGTGACAATCTTTTGTGGATGTGCATTTATTAGGTCAATATCTGCTCATATTTTTTGATTTCCAAGACGTCGAGGATGATTCCTTTATGTTCATATTTTGGAACTTTAAAGACATCCCTTTTAGAGATTGAACAACATTAATGCCAAATGAATCCTGCCAAATGAATCCTGATGCTTGTATGGTATTGAGCATAAATGAAGGGCATATCATTTGCACAACATGAGCACTAAAGCCTATGGTTTAAATTGATGATTTATGAGCTATTTCAAAGTAAAAAACTTGACATCTTTGTTATGTTTTCCGGCTTCTTAGGCGATCTCCCAACCCCTTTTTGTTCCTGAAGGATGTTGTCATTTTCATTACCAAACTGGTAGTCCGTTCACATAATGGATGAAGCCTCTCAAACATATCCATTCATTTTCAAATGTTATATCTTTTTCATCTCCCCTGTCTCAAAATACGGGGACCATTCCCTCCCTTTGAGACTTCTTTGAAGACTTCCAACATCCACTATTGGTGATCATGCTTTATGGTTTCACACATCATGCATAGCATATTTAGCTTAAATCTTTATATTTTTTGATTGTTGTGGAGAATTTCGATTTACGATTGTTGTGGGATTATGTTAAATGGAGAGGTGCTGATACGGGCCTGTCTAGGAGTCCGTCGAGAAAGGACGTGGGCGATGCCGTGAGGCGCAGGTCCACTCCGGCCAAGCGACGAGGGAGTGTTCTCTGCCGCCTCGGGGACGAGCCAGGACCGCGGACGAGGGTGTCGTCCAGGAGACAGCTGCGGCCATTGAGCCAGACGAGGACGAAGGTGGCAACAGAGTGCCGTCCGGGACCGGCCACACCAGCGCCGAGGGGCGCCGAAGCTGGCCGCTTACGGCCGAAGGTGGTGCCGACAGGCGCGAGGCAGCTAGCGGCACCAGAGCTACGACTAGGGCTGACCCCATTCCCACCCGCCGTGCCGGGAAAGAGCCGATGGTCGACCCGCGTTTAGACTTATTTATGGCTAACCCTTCTTGTAACAGGTTCGAAGAAGTACCCGGACCTAGCGGGACCAAGGGGCTAGACAACACACGGAGCGTTGGACTGGTGCTGAGGGAGGACGACACGGACTCGGCCACGCTCGGGAAGAAGACCACCATTCCTGAGTTAGGGTGAAGTGGGTTCACGCCCAGCTCGAGCGTCTCGACCGATCTCGCCTTTGGAGCGAGTGATGTGAACTTGGGTGACCGTGCAAAGCGGTTCCCTCTTTACGTTTGTACATGTTTTAAAACTTAAACCCTTGTATTGGTAAGCTATTGGACTTGGAATCGGTTTGGCCATGTAGAACCGGTTCAGTTGCCAAACCGGTTCACTCAAGCTACTTAACGCTTGAGACTCATTGTAAAGGATATGCTTTGGAAATCAGAAAAAATCGATCTCTCTCTCCTCTCTCGCGATTTCTCCCTCCTCCCGCCCGAGGGTTCACCCTCGCCTTGACGAGGCTGTCTCCCCCGCGTCTCCCTCTCTCGCGTCCCTACCTCCTGACGCCTTCCTCACCTTGATCCCTGCTTCTTCTATCTCCCCCGTGCGTCTCTTTCCCCTGGCGCTTCTTCTGCTCTACCCCGTGAGGTCCAAGCAAGGCCAACGCCATCCACAGCAGCTAACCCTTGCTGTTGCGCCTGATTCTTCAACCGCAGCTCCTCAACCATCCAGGCCGCTGATGCACTCTCGGATGACCCCTGGGACGACGCTGCTGGCTCCTGCTCCCCTGGGCGACGCTATGGCTCATCTCTGAGCAGGACCCGACAGCTCAAGAGGTTGAAACCCCACCTGTCGGAATCCTGAACTCGTGAGCTGCTGCCTGCCGCTGTCCCTGCCTCCTCCACCCGACCAGCCTGAAGAACTTCCTAGCTTCACCATGGGAATACGCAGTTGGTCTCTCCACCCCTGGGCGACACCAGGGTTCACCACTGAGCAGAATCCGCCTGTCCACAGCTGCCAAGGACCCCCTTGTCGGAATCTTGAACCCGCCGGCGGCGCTCTATGCGATCTCAGCCTGAACGGCAGCTGGTTCCACCAATCACGACAGCAAATTTGGGGGAAAACCCCAAATCTGGTGAACAATCGCTTCTCCCCTTTCCCTGGTTGATTGTTTTCTGTTCCTGCCTGTGGATTGCACGAACTGAAGGCTGGGATGAACCGAGAAGAAGGAGGAGCTGGGTTCTGTCTGCCGTGAACCCCTGTTCCATGCTGCAGACCCGACCCCAACCTTGTTAACGACTTGGCCATTGGGTGGTCAGTTGCCCCCCAAACTCTGGGCGTCCCCTTGTAATTACCTTGGCCACCATCCTACCAAGTTTCAGCTTCATTTGACGCCATGGTGATTTGCTGTGAATTTTCGAAGGTTGACTGCCCTGTTCTCCCTGTTATCCTCTGTTCCGGGTGACAGTCCAGCGTCTTGCTGAAGGAACGACCTGGCCTTAGGGTGGGCTTTTGCCCCCCATCTTTTGGGCGTCCCTAGATAAATATCTCAGGCACTTGCACACCAAATTTCAGCTCAATCCGAGCTTCGAGTGAATTTTGGTGAATTTCGCAAGATTGAGCTCCCCTGTTCTGCGCCTGAGACAAACCTGAAGCCAGCGACTGTGTCAGCCAGCGCTCTTCCTCAGGGCTTCGACTGAGCTTGGAGGCTCCTTTGCAGCTCATATTTGGAGCGTGTCTTTGTAACTATCTGAGGGAGCTCTCAACCAAAATTCAGCTTATTTGGAGCTTCCTACGAATTTTAGTGATTTTCCGAAGTTGGAGCCACCCTGCGCACACCAGTGAACCAAGGAGCTCTCCTTCGACTGCGGAGAAGCTTGGAGCAATTGCTGCTTTGCAGCGCGCCTACGCCGGCGTTAAACGGCGCTTGCCTCACCCCACTGCCGTCTGCTCCCGGGGTTTATCATCGCGCACGGTGACGCTTCTCTACTCCCTGGAGACTGTACTTGTTATTTGATTAAACATTGACTACATGATTTTCTGCTTGAGGGCTGCTCGATGAGCCGCTAGGTACCAGCCGTGAGGAGCTAGGAGCAAAGGCTGCTTGGCAGCACGCGTGCAGCGGCGTTAATCGGTGCCAGTCTCACCCCTTACGTTCGCTCCTGGGGTTCCTGTTGAAGTCTGGTGAAGCTCCTCTGCATTAGCCTCCTATATTCATGTTAATTGCGTACTTGGTAATTGCCTTGTTGCTTGTGTTTGAGGGTGTGTCCAAGGCGCGAGAGGATTCGTGGAAGAGGCTGGTACCCGCCTGACTCGCCGTCCGTTGCTGGATACCGAGGGCCTTGGTCTTCCGCCCTTGGTCGTGCCGCTGGGCTAGCCCCAGCGAGGTTTGCCTCACTTTCCCCCTATAGAACGGGGTGGGTTTACTCGCTTTCAGCCTTAACTCTGGACCAACCTATGGGCTGGGGAATGGTTTGTACGCATAGGCATGATTGAATGGTTTGTTGAGTGAGGCTGAGGGCATTCTTGTACGCAACGATTGTAAGGCCTTGAACCCATCTGTGTAGTAGGTTCAGACCTAGAATAGGCGGGAAAAGCCCTCCTTGTACCGTTACCCTTGGGCATTCACTGGGTTTGTCCCCAGTGGGGTAGAAATTGGCTTGTAATCTTTCTAACTTGTCGCCGAAAGCATCCGTGAAGAGATCTTGGGAGGTCAGGACAGCAGCGCAGACTGGGTTTTCTGGACAGCTACAGTGCCCGCAGCTTGCGTCCTACCAGTAGGTATCAGAGCAGTCTTCAGGGATCAGTTTTCGGTTTTCTTTCAGAGGTTTGTTCAGTTTGTGTTTGGCAACTATGGCGCCTCGTAAAGATAAACAGGTGGTGAAGGACATCGAGTCACAGGTGGTCTCAGAGGAAGGGGCAGTTGTTGAAGCAGGGGAAGAGGTCACGAGGTCACGCCAGTTACCTTGAGGTCCCTCATGGATATGATGATTCAGATGCGTGAGGATAATCGCACGATTGTTGAGCGCCTGGACAACCTTGAGAGGAGGGTGCTTGATGCTCCTCTAGGTGCTCCACCCTTGCCCTGGCCACAACTAGCCGTGATGTACCGACCACTTCTTATGCGCAGCATGGCGGAGTGACTGAATCAATGATGCAAAAGATGCTCCATCAGATGCAGCAAACGATCATACAGTCAGTCAGGTCGACAGATGGGAAAGGGTTACTTCCCCGCCGCCTAGAGAGGGTCATAGTGCTACTGTTGATCCCACTTTTCATGGTGACTACGACTACGAGGAAGATGAGGGTGAATGGCACTACCCAGGTGGTCGTAGAGTTCGAAATAGGGATGATTTCCATCCCCGAAGACAAGGAGGAATTGACGACAGGATGCCCACGTGGAAATTGGAGTGCCCTATGTTTAATGTTAAGAATACGAGGGACTGGCTCTATAAGGTTGAAAGATATTTCCAGTGTTTGGGAGTGCCCCCAGAGCATCAGCTTACCTACGCTATGCTACTGTTGGAGGGACCTGCCCTCCAATGGTATCGCTACATCACCCACAGGAACCCAAACATTACATGGGCAGAATTCAGGGCTGCTTTGATGCGCAGGTTTGAAGAATCTCGTTTCGCAGATTTTAATGTGCAGCTCAAGTCCTTAACGCAGACAGGATCAGTGTTAGACTATCAGGATCAGTTTGAGAGCCTTGCTTGTTTGGTGACTGGTTGGGATGACGAGGCTTTAGTTGGGGCATTCATTGGCGGGCTTCAGCCAGAAATTCAGTTGTCAGTTTTAGGCCAGCCGTCCCGTGAGCTACAAGAATGCATGCGTGTGGCTAGACATAAAGAGGATAAGATGAAGAGGAAGCAAGAGATACGGAAATCCTACAGGGATGTTCCGAGGGACAAGAAACACTTCGGGAAACCGCCATCACCTCGTGCTATCAAACCTGCCACAGGTAAGACATATGAGGGAAGACCTGCCTTTCAGGATAAGGTGCCCGTCAGATATATCTCTAAGGCCGAAAGGGACGAACTCATCCGAAGAGGCTTGTGTATAAAATGTAAAGAGAAATGGGAGCCCAAACATGTTTGCAGAACCTTCCAACTAGTTGTGGTACTTGAGGAAACCGGTGAGGGAAGTACCGCTGAGACCCCCAGTGGAGAGGTTGAGGAAGAGGCTGCCCTAGAGCAGCCAGGGTCACCTAGCGGTGAGTGTCACACAGTTACCAACCCCAGCCGCCCCAGAGCTATGCGAATGGTGGGGTCCATTCAGTCGACAGGTGTGATCGTTCTTTTGGATTCAGGAGCCTCCCATAACTACATCAGGACTGAGGTTGCTCAGAAAGTGGGGTGCACGTTGTCACCGCACAGACCTCTCACCGTGGTTGTTGGAAATGGTGCCCGTCTCACTTGCAGGCTGTGGAATTAGTGATGCAAGGGGAGACATTTGTGGTTGACTTGTTGGTCTTACCTATTGAGGGGGCTGATGTTGTACTGGGGATTCAGTGGCTGGAAAACCTCGGAAATATCGTGTGGAATTTCGCTAGAATGCGAATGAGCTTCCAGAAGGGAGAGGGAGGTACTACTGTTACACTGCGGGGCATCAGACCTAATGTTTCACCTTCACCCAAGGCAGCGCTCAAGCTCATTGCTGCTCATCATCTTGCTTGTTGGGTTATTTCAATAGCTACAGATGTATCTCCTGCGGCCGAACATGACGATGAACAAGTGCCGCCAGAAATTCAGCATCTCTTGAGACAGTTTGAGGACGTCTTTATGGAGCCAAAGGGGCTCCCTCCCCCTCGATCTTATGATCATCAGATTAACTTGACCCATGGTACTGAGCCTATCAATGTCAGACCCTACCGTTATGGGTACGTGCAAAAGTCAGAGATTGAGAGGTTAGTGAAAGAAATGCTTGAAGGGGGCATTATCAGGCCCAGTAGCAGCCCCTATTCCTCTCCTGTACTTCTAGTGAAGAAAAAAGACGAAACTTGGAGGTTCTGCATTGACTATAGAGCTTTGAATGAGGCTACGGTGAAAGACAGACATCCGATTCCGGTGATTGATGAGCTTTTAGACGAGTTGGCCGGCGCCACAGTCTTCTCCAAGTTAGATTTGAGGGCAGGGTACGTATGAATGCTAATGACGTCCCCAAAACAGCTTTTCGAACTCATGATGGGCACTATGAGTTCCTGGTTATGCCCTTTGGCCTAACCAACGCACCAGCCACATTTCAGCGCTGCATGAATGATATCTTCCGGCCTCACTTGCGAGATTTCATCCTTGTCTTCTTCGATGACATCCTCGTTTACAGCCGGTCGATGGAGCAACACATAGATCACTTGGTACGGACCTTGAATTTGTTGCATGAGCACAGCTTGTTTGCCAAGTTATCTAAATGTAGTTTTGGTCAGCCCTCTATTGGCTACCTGGGGCATATTGTATCTAAAGAGGGTGTGATGACAGACCCTGAGAAGCTTCATGTAATGAAAGAATGGCCGCTTCCCAAAGATTTACGTGGGCTGAGAGGGTTTTTGGGGCTAACAGGCTATTATCGTCGATTTATTCAGAATTATGGTATTATCGCAGCTCCTCTGACTAGTATGTTAAAGAAAGGCCAATTTGCGTGGACGGTTTATTCAGAATTATGGTATTATCGCAGCTCCTCTGACTAGTATGTTAAAGAAAGGCAAATTTGTGTGGACAGACAAATCCAAAGCAGCTTTTGAGCATTTGAAGGAGGCAATGATGTCTTCACCTGTGTTAGCCCTACCTGACTTCACTAAACAGTTTGTAGTGGAGACAGATGCGTGTGATTGTGGTGTGGGGGCTGTGCTCAGTCAGGACAAGCACCCCATTGCTTTTATGTCTAAAGCCCTTACTAGCCAAGCTCGTCCGTATTCGACATATGACAAGGAGCTCTTGGCCATAGTTCTGGCTGTCACTAAGTGGAGGCCGGCCGTATCTTCTTGGCAGACGTTTTGTCATCAGGACAGACCACCACAGCCTCAAGTGTATGCTCACTCAGAGAGTTTCCACCCCCGTTCAGCAGAGATGGCTTGCGAAGCTCCTCGGGTACGACTTTCTGATAGAATATAAAAGGGGTCCTGATAATACCGCAGCAGATGCGTTGTCTCGGCTACCTGAGCAGATGTTGACACTTTCAGTACTAGAGACAGATTTATGGGGGCGTATTGAGACTGAACAGATGAGAGACCCAGAGTTGCGGCTTCTGAGGCAGTCTTTACATGACAACCCGGGGTCCATTCCCTTGTAGGGTCGACCTTAAGGCGTGAACTCCTTCTTCATTTCCATTGTGCACCTGCGGTTGGCCACGAAGGAGTAGCTAAGACCCTCCACCGGATTAAGTCTCAGTTTTGGTGGAAAGGATTACGGTCTGATGTAAGGGAGTTTGTCGGTCAGTGCCAGATCTGTCAGCGTGAGAAGTACGAGGCAACTAAGCCTCCTGGGCACCAGCACCCCTTACCCATTCCGACTAGACCGTGGGCTGATATTTCTATGGATTTTATTGATGCCCTTCCCCGTTCAGAGGGCAAGGAAGCTATTCTTGTGGTAGTGGATCGCCTGACTAAGTATGGTCATTTCGCCCCTCTGCCCAGACACTACCACGGACCTCTTGTAGCTGATGTCTTCCAGGATTTCGTGGGGAAGCTGCATGGCATGCCTAGCACTATCGTTTGTGACAGGGACTCTATTTTCCTGAGTTCCTTTTGGAGAGAGTACATGCGCAAGGCTGACACCACTATAAACTTCAGCACGGCCCACCATCCCCAGACCGATGGACAGAGCGAGGTGGTCAATCGCACACTTGAGACGTATTTGCGATGTTATGTGGGTGATAGACCGGCCACTTGGGTGCGACACTTGTCGTGGGCCGAATGGGCCTACAACACTAGCTTACATGGGGCCACAGCTATGACACCTTATCAGGCTCTATACGGTATTCCACCCCCTCGGATACCGAGATATGAAGGGGGCACTGCCAGAGATGAGGACGTCGATTGCAGTCTTAGGACCCGAGAAGATGTCCTGGCGACGACACTCCGATGAAATATCTTACGGGCACATAATCGGATGAAACAGGTGTATGATGCAGGTCGGAAGGACCGTGAGTTCGCAGTCGGAGACTACGTTTGGTTGAAGCGTCTGTCCCTCAGGCAAAAGTCGTTGCTTGGACAGCCCTATTCGAAGTTACTTCCGAGATATTATGGTCCCTATCCTGTGCTACAGAAGATCGGCCGGGTAGCTTACCGCCTTGCATTACCTGCCACGGCTCTCGTGCATCCGGTTTTCCATGTGACGCGCCTCAAGCTGCATGTGGGAGAACTTCCTGAACAGATTGAGCACGTTCCGGATCAGCTGCCTCGACCCCACAGGATACTTAGGCACCGTTATGTGCAGCGTCAGGGTCGCACACGTCATGAGGTCTTGGTCGAGTGGGAGGGACCAGACCAAGGTACCTCCTGGGAGGAGTTCGACCAGATCGCCCACAGGTTTCCGTACGCACGAGCTTGGGGACAAGCTCAAACTCAGCGGGGTGGATCTGATACGGGCCTGTCTAGGAGTCCGTCGAGACAGGACGTGGGCGATGCCGTGAGGCGCAGGGCCACCCCGGCCAAGCGTCGAGGGAGTGGAGAGGCCCGTTCTCTGTCGCCTCGGGGACGAGCCAGGACCGCGGACGAGGGTGTCGTCCAGGAGACAGCTGCGGCCATTGAGCCAGACGAGGACGAAGGTGGCAGCAGAGTGCCGTCCGGGACCGGCCACACCAGCGAAGAGGGGCGCCGAAGCTGGCCGCTTATGGCTGAAGGTGGCGCCAACAGGCGCGAGGCAGCTAGCGGCACCAGAGCTACGACTAGGGCTGACCCCATTCCCACCCGCCGTGCCGGGAAAGAGCCGATGGTCGACCCGCGTTTAGACTTATTTATGGCTAACCCTTCTTGTAACAGGTTCGAAGAAGTACCCGGACCTAGCGGGACCAAGGGGCTAGACAACACACGGAGCGTTGGACTGGTGCTGAGGGAGGACGACACGGACTCGGCCACGCTCGGGAAGAAGACCACCCTTCCTGAGTCAGGGTGAAGTGGGTTCACGCCCAGCTCGAGCGTCTCGACCGATCTCGCCTTTGGAGCGAGTGATGTGAACTTGGGTGACCGTGCAAAGCGGTTCCCTCTTTACGTTTGTATGTTTTAGAACTTAAACCCTTGTATTGGTAAGCTATTGGACTTGGAATCGGTTTGGCCATGTAGAACCGGTTCAGTTGCCAAACCGGTTCACTCAAGCTACTTAACGCTTGAGACTCATTGTAAAGGATATGCTTTGGAAATCAGAAAAAATCGATCTCTCTCCTCTCTCGCGATTTCTCCCTCCTCCCCGAGGGTTCACCCTCGCCTTGATGAGGCTGTCTCCCCCGCGTCTCCCTCTCTCGCGTCCCTACCTCCTGACGCCTTCCTCACCTTGATCCCTGCTTCTTCTATCTCCCCCGTGCGTCTCTTTCCCCTGGCGCTTCTTCTGCTCTACCCCGTGAGGTCCAAGCAAGGCCAACGCCATCCACAGCAGCTAACCCTTGCTGTTGCGCCTGATTCTTCAACCGCAGCTCCTCAACCATCCAGGCCGCTGATGCACTCTCGGATGACCCCTGGGACGACGCTGCTGGCTCCTGCTCCCCTGGGCGACGCTATGGCTCATCTCTGAGCAGGACCCGACAGCTCAAGAGGTTGAAACCCCACCTGTCGGAATCCTGAACTCGTGAGCTGCTGCCTGCCGCTGTCCCTGCCTCCTCCACCCGACCAGCCTGAAGAACTTCCTAGCTTCACCATGGGAATACGCAGTTGGTCTCTCCACCCCTGGGCGACACCAGGGTTCACCACTGAGCAGAATCCGCCTGTCCACAGCTGCCAAGGACCCCCTTGTCGGAATCTTGAACCCGCCGGCGGCGCTCTATGCGATCTCAGCCTGAACGGCAGCTGGTTCCACCAATCACGACAGCAAATTTGGGGGAAAACCCCAAATCTGGTGAACAATCGCTTCTCCCCTTTCCCTGGTTGATTGTTTTCTGTTCCTGCCTGTGGATTGCACGAACTGAAGGCTGGGATGAACCGAGAAGAAGGAGGAGCTGGGTTCTGTCTGCCGTGAACCCCTGTTCCATGCTGCAGACCCGACCCCAACCTTGTTAACGACTTGGCCATTGGGTGGTCAGTTGCCCCCCCAAACTCTGGGCGTCCCCTTGTAATTACCTTGGCCACCATCCTACCAAGTTTCAGCTTCATTTGACGCCATGGTGATTTGCTGTGAATTTTCGAAGGTTGACTGCCCTGTTCTCCCTGTTATCCTCTGTTCTGGGTGACAGTCCAGCGTCTTGCTGAAGGAACGACCTGGCCTTAGGGTGGGCTTTTGCCCCCCATCTTTTGGGCGTCCCTAGATAAATATCTCAGGCACCTGCACACCAAATTTCAGCTCAATCCGAGCTTCAAGTGAATTTTGGTGAATTTCGCAAGAATTTTGGTGAATTTCGCAAGATTGAGCTCCCCTGTTCTGCGCCTGAGACAAACCTGAAGCCAGCGACTGTGTCAGCCAGCGCTCTTCCTCAGGGCTTCGACTGAGCTTGGAGGCTCCTTTGCAGCTCATATTTGGAGCGTGTCTTTGTAACTATCTGAGGGAGCTCTCAACCAAAATTCAGCTTATTTGGAGCTTCCTACGAATTTTAGTGATTTTCCGAAGTTGGAGCCACCCTGCGCACACCAGTGAACCAAGGAGCTCTCCTTCGACTGCGGAGAAGCTTGGAGTAATTGCTGCTTTGCAGCGCGCCTACGTCGGCGTTAAACGGCGCTTGCCTCACCCCACTGCCGTCTGCTCCCGGGGTTTATCATCGCGCACGGTGACGCTTCTCTACTCCCTGGAGACTGTACTTGTTATTTGATTAAACATTGACTGCATGATTTTCTGCTTGAGGGCTGCTCGATGAGCCGCTAGGTACCAGCCGTGAGGAGCTAGGAGCAAAGGCTGCTTGGCAGCGCGCGTGCACCGGCGTTAATCGGTGCCAGTCTCACCCCTTACGTTCGCTCCTGGGGTTCCTGTTGCAGTCTGGTGAAGCTCCTCTGCATTAGCCTCCTATATTCATGTTAATTGCGTACTTGGTAATTGCCTTGTTGCTTGTGTTTGAGGGTGTGTCCAAGGCGCGAGAGGATTCGTGGAAGAGGCTGGTACCCGCCTGACTCGCCGTCCGTTGCTGGATACCGAGGGCCTTGGTCTTCCGCCCTTGGTCGTGCCGCTGGGCTAGCCCCAGCGAGGTTTGCCTCACTTTCCCCCTATAGAACGGGGTGGGTTTACTCGCTTTCAGCCTTAACTCTGGACCAACCTATGGGCTGGGGAATGGTTTGTACGCATAGGCATGATTGAATGGTTTGTTGAGTGAGGCTGAGGGCATTCTTGTACGCAACGATTGTAAGGTCTTGAACCCATCTGTGTACTTGGGAGGTCAGGACAGCAGCGCAGACTGGGTTTTCTGGACAGCTACAGTGTGCCCGCAGCTTGCGTCCTACCAGGTGCCCTCTTTCACCGATTTCTTCTCGCTCTGGTTGATGAGTCAGAGAAGATCCGAGCACTAGCTGATTTCCTCTTCAGCAGCTTCCTAAAGAGTGGGTTCTTCCTGATCATCATTACATTGGCTCCTTCCAATCATTACATAAATCTGCATAAGCTTTTGATGATCGCGGAAGCTAATATATTCTGAATTTAGGATTGTGCATGTTTGCAGGTAAGGCACCACTTTTGGCTTACAACAGCTTCGTTGAAGTCATTTTCTTGCTGAATGGCTGCAAGGTCCATGCTGCCCACAGTGAATTGCACGAGGTACAACGCCTTTCTCAGTTCGTTGAATGGTTTCTCTTTCTGAGTTTGTTGCTGCAGTTATTTGGGTTGTTAATGAACGTTTTTCCTTCTTACAGAAGCAGCGATGACAAAACACAATTGCAAAGGGTGCATATCTATACATTATTACTTAAACAAATGGCACCTGAGCAACTTTTAGCCACTTCTGCGAAGCTTTGTGCTGAGGTCTTGGCTGCCGTTGCTGATGGTTTGCTTAATCTCAGGGCACAGTCCGTTCTAAAGGTACTGGACAGAAAGGTCGTATACTACAATGTTGTCTGCAAATATATTGATCATCTGACTATTTTTTGCACATGGGATCTGCGATTAGGCTTGAGGAGCAAAATCAGTCATGCAACACGAAGCCAACTGATCAACTGAACGTAATGTGGATGATCACACTGATCAGTTGAGCATTAGTTGCACTTAGTTGAGCACTTCCAAAAAAAATTGGTTATTCACTTCCAATCTGGTGTCTGTTAGTTCTTTCAGTTTTAATCGAGCACCTAAAATCTATGATTGTGTGCCTGAAGGTGCTAAAATACTTCAATATCGTCTACAGCTTGCTAAATCTTTTCCTTGACAGGATGCTCTACAAGTACTAGCATGCAAAGGAATGAGGATTCAACCCATCGAGGTTCAGGAGCAGCGGCTGATACAACTGAGATGGACGAAGAACCAGGGAACAACAATGGAACATTTGTAGCAGCTAGGTCGGGTAATCAGTCAGGTAGCACAGAAGAACCTTGTCATTTCAAAAGGGTGAAGAAGCCACGGCTAAGTCGGCAGTTTCAGGGGTAACGTGCAGTGGTCCAAGATCACTCACTCGCCAATCTGCTGCAGCTGCAGCTGTATCTGGGAGTGCTGGTGGACATTTGAGAAGTGGTGATGCTAGCAGGGTGGTATCTACAGTGGCTGATATAGCTGCCAATTTGCTAATACCGTAATTAAGGATGTCAGCAATGGCGTGCCCACCCCACGCCTGGATTCGATGAGCATACCGAAGGTCAAGTCTGTCTCTAGAAGAAACTGTAGTGGGTTGGAGTCCTTGAGGAGAAGACAGACTTTTGATTCAGACAGTGAAGGCTCATCCACTCTCGCCACATTAAGGATCCTCGATGGTTAAATAACCCCACATAGAAATCGAGTGTCTCGTTAATGGAGGTACCCAGCTCGGAATCCTAGACTGCTAGATCCTCTCCTCCTCCTCATCATCATCCTTGTTCTTGTTGTTTTGAAAATTTTATCGTTTCTGTTGATGGGGATTTTTTGGAATCGATTGAGTGGTGCTTCGAAGTAGACTTGTCTTAACAGACTTTCTTATGGGGATGGAGTTCGGTTTAGGGGTGTCATCGAATCTGAGCCGGAAACTTATGTATTGTGATTGGGTTTTTGAAAATAATATTTTCCTGGTTTTGATGTTGGTGAAGATGGATTTTTTCTTGTTTTCTATGTGGGGTTACAGTGTTATTTGACTGACCATTGGGGATATTTTGGGAGGGGTTTTATTTTTTGTCTGTCTCCGTTAGATGGTGAACGTTCTCTTCATTAATCTTTTTCTCTTTCTCTGTCTGTCTTCTGTTCTGTTCTTGCCAATAGATACTTATTTTCCTTTATGGCATTTGTGTTCGTTTTGTTGCCGTTCGTACTTCAGAATTGTTTTTTGTTTCTTTTGATATTTTCATTGTTTGATCGAATTTAGTCCTTGATGATACTTTGGGAGTTATTTTTGGATGTTATTCATGAATCATCTATAATCACCAATGTTTTATGAATATGTATTTAGTGTATAGGGATAGTATGTATTTTTATATTCTTTTTTTACTTTAATTTTTGTATTTTTCCAGCTCAGTTGGCTAGCCCCAACGACTCCTTTTGGAGCAATCGGACCTAGTCCAACTGCTAGTTCTCTTTTATCTTCTATTTTTTCTTTTTTCATCTCCCCTGTCTCAAAATACGGGGACCATTCCCTCCCTTTGAGACTTCTTTGAAGACTCCCAAGATGCACTATTGGTGATCATGCTTTATGGTTTCACACATCATGCATAGCATATTTAGCTTAAATCTTTATATTTTTTTATTGTTGTGGAGAATTTCGATTTACGATTGTTGTTTTTATTGAAAAAGGACAAAAAAAATTGCTTTGAGAAACATGCTGTTTTCAATCATATTCTTCATCAAAGAAAAAAAATTGTTCTTCATGTTTCAAAAAGCTATACTTTCCTCTATTGCATGGAGTTTGATCTTGTTTTCTACTGTAAAATCAAGGTTGAGTGGGTTCTTCCTGATCATCATTACATTGGCTCCTTCGAATCATTGCATAAATCTGCAGAAGCTTTTGATGATCGTGGAAGCTAATATATTCTGAATTTGGGATTGTGCATGTTTGCAGCTGAGGCACCACTTTTGGCTTACAAGTTACAACAGCTTCGTTGAAGTCATTTTCTTGCTGAATGGTTGCAAGGCCCATGCTGCCCACATCTTTCTTAGTGCGTGAAGAAACAGGCATGTAAGGAATAACTTAGTAGGTATGCAAAGATGTCTCAATTTCTTTTGTTGATAGTGTCTTCTAAGACAAAAGGCTCTCTCAAGTCCTGACCCTCTCATTGTTGCTTTAAAATGTTAAAATACTTTTCTGCTGACATGGTTGACAATGCCATGCAGAGGGATTATGTTAAATGGAGAGGTGCCCTCTTTCACCGATTTCTTCTCGCTGTGGTTGATGAGTCAGAGAAGATCTGAACACTAGCTGATTTCCTCTTCAGCAGCTTCCTAAAGAGTGGGTTCTTCCTGATCATCATTACATTGGCTCCTTCCAATCATTACATAAATCTGCAGAAGCTTTTGATGATCGCGGAAGCTAATATATTCTGAATTTGGGATTTTTCATGTTTGCGGCTAAGGCACCACTTTTGGCTTACAACGGCTTCATTGAAGTCATTTTCTTGCTGAATGGTTGCAAGGCCCATGCTGCCCACAGTGAATTGCACCAGGGACAGCGTCTTTCTCAGTGCGTCAAGAAACAGACATGTAAGGAATAACTTAGTAGGTATGCAAAGATGTCTCAATTTCTTTTGTTGATAGTGTCTTCTAAGACAAAAGTCTCTCTTAAGTCCTGACGCTCTCATTGTTGCTTTATGTTAAAATAGATGTAATGGGTGGGGCACGGGTACCGAGGCCGGCTCGATACCCTAGGCGGCATTCTTCTCTCCCTCCTATATAATCTTCACTTAAGTGTAATTGTGTGATTAAGTGAATATAATTTTTCTCTCTCCTAGGGTTGCGGTGTGCACCTAGGTCAGAGCTTCCCGTGGTTTTTTCCTCTTTCTGAGGTTTTTCCACGTATATCGTGTGTTCCTCTCTTCTTCTTTCGTGTGTTGCATGTTTCTACATGGTATCAGAGCCATGAGATCGTTCGGCTTCGTCTCGTATTTTCGTAGTCGCCCTTGCACCACTGCCGCCTGCGCCGTTAGGGTTTCCCGCGCCGCCGCCATTGGGATCTTCTGTGCCGCCGCCGTCAGACGATCCAGCGCCGCCGCCTGTTGCCGCTTGTGACTTCCGCTGCCGTGGGTGTCTCCTTTTCCGCCGTCGGACGATCCAGCGCCATCCCATCTTTCCGCTGCCGTGGGTGTCCAGTGCCGTCACGCCTCTGCGTCGCCGCCGTCGGGCGATCCAGCGCCGTCGCCGACACCTAAGGTTCCGTGTGGTGCTGGTGTTTCAGCCGCCGCCGTGCTGTCTTGTTGCTGCCTGGTGTTGTGTCTGACTTGACTGCTTGTGATGGCGGAAGAGATTGCACCTAAAAGTGATATGGCCTTTGACGCGGGCAGCGCTCCCAAGAGCGAGATCTTGCCGGTTCAGGTCACGCCCATTCGTCTGACTAAAGACAATTATCTCTCTTGGTCTGCTGCTCTCGAGATTGGGATAACGAGCCGTGGTCGTCTTTCCTATATCACAGGCGACAAACCGGCGCCCAGCAAAACTGATCCTCAATGGGCGACGTGGGTGTTGGAAGACAGTCAGGTTAAGGTGTGGATCATCAGCTCTGTGTCCGCTGATATTCAGCCTCTTATTCTGTGGAAGCCGACTTCGTTTGATATGTGGACTGTGCTTGCAAGGATGTATGGTCGCAAGAAAAGGGTTCTGCGTACGTATCAGATTAAACGCAGTATTTATTCTCTGAAACAGGGTGACCTGTCTGTTGCCTCCTTCTATGCAGCCCTGAAAACTAAGTGGGAGGAACTTGATTATCATGTGAATGATAACTGGGACTGTGGTTCTGATCATGCTCGGTACTGGGAAAAGGAATGGATGGACCGGACGTTCCTCTTCCTTGGAGGCTTGCGTGATGAGTTTGAATCCATTCGGAGTCAAATTCTCAACTGTGATGAGATTCCTGGAATAGAAGATGTTTATGCCAGAGTGGAATCCGAGGAACAAAAGCGTCAAGTGATGCAAATTGACCCCAGTCACGGGACTGGTCCCTCGGCCTTTGTTAGCCGTTCTTCTGTGTCTGGACCGCACCCTGTTAGGCGATGTACACATTGTCACAAATCAGGACATTCTGTTGACTTCTGTTGGGATCTTCACCTTGAGAAGAGACTTGTTCGTGGTCGCCCTCCGTCTAGTCGGCGAGGTCCTCTTGTGCAGGACTCAACTCAGAGTGGTTCTTCAAGTGGTGAAAAATCGAGGCTTTCCCCTGATCAAATCAAGGAACTACAAGCTTACATCAGTCGCCTTTCTACTACGTCAGAGGACACATCTACGTCTGATGGAGCTAAATTAGCTCAGGCTCTTGTTGCTACAAGTGATCAAGGTAATTCCTCTTCCGGTGATTGGATTGTTGACAGTGGGGCTACTCATCATATGACCGGGGACCCTAAGATGTTTCAAGAATACAAGTTGACTTCTGGGCAGCAGCGTGTTTCTATGGCTGATGGTTCTTCTATTTCTGTGGCTGGAAAAGGGAGTTTATCATTACTGAACAAATATTGTCTTCATAATGCCCTGCATGTTCCTAATATTCCCGTGAATTTGTTATCTGTCAGCAGTATTACCAAAGAGCTAAACTGTAATCTAATATTCTCTGCTGATCGTTGTTTACTGCAGGACTTGGGGACGGGGCAGAAGATTGGGATTGGTTCGGCTATTGATGGTCTCTACAGAATGCCAGTACAGGTTGCCTCTGCTTTGATTTCAGCCACCAGTGGACAGTTATCTGACGTGGAGGACAGATCCGCTATTATGCGCTGGCACGAGAGACTTGGTCATCTTCCTTTTCAGTTGATTAAACAATTGTTTCCTAAGATATTTCGGTCTGTTTCTTTGGACACCTTTGCCTGTGAAGTGTGTCAGTTGTCTAAGCATGTTAGGGCTTCGTACCCTATTTCGTTCAATAAAACCAGCCGTCCTTTTGCTTTGGTTCACTCTGATGTTTGGGGTCCTTCGGGAGTGCCCACCGGTCGTGGTTTTCATTATTTCATGACTCTTATCGATGACTACTCTCGTTGTACGTTCATGTACTTGTTGAAAGAACGTAGTGAGGTTCCCGGCATTGTCAAAAACTTCGTTGCATTTGTTGAAACTCAATTCCAAACCCCTGTTCAGACCCTTCGTACTGACAATGCTCGAGAGTATGTCTCCCTATCCCTTGATGACTTCTTGCGAAGCAAGGGTATTATACATGAAACATCCTGTAGCTACACACCTCCTCAGAATGGCGTGGCTGAAAGGAAGAACCGTCATTTGTTAAATGTCACCCGGGCCATTATGTTTCAACGTCATGTCCCTAAGCGGTACTGGGGTGATGCACTTCTCACTAGTGCTCATCTCATTAACCGTATGCCTACTCGTGTGTTGAATGGTCATTCCCCTTATTCTGTTTTGTGGCCTAATCAGAGTCCCTGGCCTTTGACCCCTCGGGTCTTTGGGTGTGTTTGCTTTGTCCATGATCATAGTCCCACTCTCAAGAAACTTGATCCTCGGTCCATCAAAGCGGTCTTTTTGGGGTATTCCTCCACTCAGAAGGGATACAAGTGTGTTGACCCTAGCACTTCCAGAGTCTATGTCTTCAGGGATGTTACCTTTCATGAACACGAGGCATACTTTCCTGCGAATCCTCTTCAGGGGGAGTGTTTAGGTGAGAGAGTGGACGAGTATTCTTCGCATCAGTTGATTCAGTTCACAGATTTCTTGGATTACACGGCTAGTTCTCCGAGTGTGAGTGTGGTTGACACAGTCAGTGAGGACAGAGACAGTCAGATGGAAGGGGGCCCTGTGGAAGAACAGTCCCGTGATCATTTGTTTGGTCAGGTATACAACAGGAAGAAGAATGATGTGATGGAGGTTGTTGATGTTACCAATCCCGATCTTGTGAGCTCCCCGGATGATCCAAGTCCAATGAATGAAGATCTTCCCATAGCCCTACGCAAAGGCACCAGGTCATGTACTTCTCACCCTATTCAGAGATTTGTCTCGTATGCTAAACTCAGTAAAGACTACAAGTGCTTTATTACCTCTTTATCTATGGCTGTTATTCCCAGGTCAGTGGAGGATGCCAGGGAGGATCCCAAATGGCTACAGGCCATGACAGAGGAGATGGACGCCCTGGCAAAGAACAATACGTGGGAAGTTGTTGATATTCCTAATGGAACTCACTTAGTTGGTTCCAAGTGGGTGTTTACTGTGAAGTACAAACCTGATGGCACTGTAGAACGCTATAAAGCTCGTCTTGTTGCAAAGGGGTTTAGCCAGAAATATGGGATTGACTATCTTGAGACGTTCGCTCCCGTTGCTAAACTGAAGACAGTAAGGGTCATCTTAGCTCTGGCAGTACAAAAGAAGTGGAGCATGGACCAACTTGATGTCAAGAACGCCTTCTTGAATGGTCACCTTGAGGAAGAAGTCTATATGAGCATGCCGCCTGGATATGCGCAGAAAGGAAAGTGTTGTTATCTCAAGAAAGCATTGTATGGCCTCAAGCAGTCCCCTAGAGCGTGGTTTGAAAGACTAAGGGTTGTGATGAAGACTAATGGATATAAACAGGGAAATGGTGATCACACCCTCTTTATCAAGCAGAGAAATGGTCTGGTGAGCCTCCTACTAGTATATGTTGATGATATGATTGTCACAGGTGATGACGAAGAAGAAAAAAGGAAGATGAAAGAAACGTTAGCTGCTGAATTTGACCTCAAAGATTTGGGTAAACTGAGGTATTTTTTGGGAATTGAGATTGCTAGATCTGAGACTGGTCTTGTTATGAGCCAAAGGAAATACACTTTGGACCTTCTAAAAGAGACAGGTAAACTGGGATGCAGGCCCTTTCTTACTCCAATGGAGTCTGGCACAAGGATAAGTATCAAAACTGGGACGATCTTGGATGAGGAAGGAAAAGGGAGGTATCAGCGGCTGGTTGGTAAACTCATTTATCTCACCCTTACTCGCCCGGATATTACGTATGCTGTGGGTGTGTTAAGTCAGTTTATGCATGCCCCTACTGATTGTCATTGGAAAAGTGCTGAAAGAGTATTGGGATACTTAAAGAATGACCCAGGGAAAGGACTGCTCTATACTCGACAAAGTCAACTCAGTATTGAAGGATACTCAGACGCCGACTGGGCAGGTTGCACAGATACTAGAAGGTCTACCACAGGATACTGCATCTTTCTTGGAGGTAACCTGGTGGTATGGAGAAGTAAAAGACAAGAAGTTTGTTCCAGGTCTAGTGCTGAGGCTGAATACAAGGCGGTTGCCATGGGGGTTACAGAAATGTTATGGCTCAAAATTCTGTTAGCAGATATTGGGGTGAAAATGGAAGAGAAGATGAGGATGTATTGTGACAACAAGTCGGCTATTAACTTGGCAAACAATCCAGTCTTGCACGACAGAACCAAACATGTGGAGATCGATCGCCATTTCATACGGGAACGCATAGATTCTAAGGAGTTGATCCTGCCCTACATGAAGTCTGAAGATCAAGTTGCTGATGTTTTAACTAAGTCTTTATGTACATCTCAATTTGAGAAAAATGTTAGCAAGCTTGGCATGTTTGACATGTATGCCAAGCTTGAGGGGGAGTGTTAAAATAGATGTAATGGGGAACCGGGTCCATTTCTGGATCCGGTCCCATGGGGCACGGGTACCGAGGCCGGCTCGATACCCTAGGCGGCATTCTTCTCTCCCTCCTATATAATCTTCACTTAAGTGTAATTGTGTGATTAAGTGAATATAATTTTTCTCTCTCCTAGGGTTGCGGTGTGCACCGAGGTCAGAGCTTCCCGTGGTTTTTTCCTCTTTCTGAGGTTTTTCCACGTATATCGTGTGTTCCTCTCTTCTTCTTTCGTGTGTTGCATGTTTCTACACTTTAAAATGTTAAAATCCTTTTCTGCTGACGTGGTTGACAACGCCATGTAGAGGGATTAAGTTAAATGGAGAGGTGCCCTCTTTCACCGATTTCTTCTCGCTCTGGTTGATGAGTCAGAGAAGATCCGAACACTAGCTGATTTCCTCTTCAGCAGCTTCCTAAAGAGTGGGTTCTTCCTGATCATCATTACATAAATCTGCAGAAGCTTTTGATGATCGCGGAAGCTAATATATTCTGAATTTGGGATTGGGCATGTTTGCAGCTAAGGCACCACTTTTGGCTTACAACAGCTTCGTTGAAGTCATTTTCTTGCTGAATGGTTGCAAGGCCCATGCTGCCCACAGTGAATTGCACCAGGGACAACGTCTTTCTCAGTGCGTCAAGAAACAGGCATGTAAGGAATAACTTAGTAGGTATGCAAAGATGTCTCAATTTCTTTTGTTGATAGTGTCTTCTAAGACAAAAGGCTGTCTCAAGTCCTGACCCTCTCATTGTTGCTGACATGGTTGACAACGCCATGCAGAGGGATTATGTTAAATGGAGAGGTGCCCTCTTTCACCGATTTCTTCTCGCTCTGGATGATGAGTCGGAGAAGATCCGAACACTAGCTGATTTCCTCTTCATCAGCTTCCTAAAGAGTGGGTTCTTCCTGATCATCATTACATTGTCTCCTTCCAATCATTACATAAATCTGCAGAAGCTTTTGATGATCGCGGAAGCTAATATATTCTGAATTTGGGATTGTGCATGTTTGCAGCTAAGGCACCACTTTTGGCTTACAACAACTTTGTTGAAGTCATTTTCTTGCTGAATGGTTGCAAGGCCCATGCTGCCCACATTGAATTGCACCAGGGACAACGTCTTTCTCAGTGCGTCAAGAAACGGGTATGTAAGGAATAACTTAGTAGGTATGCAAAGATGTCTCAATTTCTTTTGTTGATAGTGTCTTCTAAGACAAAAGGCTCTCTCAAGTCCTGACCCTGTCATTGTTGCTTTAAAATGTTAAAATCCTTTTCTGCTGATGTGGTTGACAACGCCATGCAGAGGGATTATGTTAAATGGAGAGGTGCCCTCTTTCACCGATTTCTTCTTGCTCTGGTTGATGAGTCAGAGAAGATCCGAACACTAGCTGATTTCCTCTTCAGCAGCTTCCTAAAGAGTGGGTTCTTCCTGATCATCATTACATTCGCCATTACATTCGCTCCTTCCAATCATTACATAAATCTGCAGAAGCTTTTGATGATCGCAGAAGCTAATATATTCTGAATTTGGGATTGTGCATGTTTGCAGCTAAGGCACCACTTTTGGCTTAAGAGTTAGAACAGCTTCGTTGAAGTCATTTTCTTGCTGAATGGTTGCAAGGCCCATGCTGCCCACAGTGAATTGCACGAGGTACAACGCCTTTCTCAGTTCGTTGAATGGTTTCTCTTTCTCAGTTCGTTGCTGCAGTTATTTGGGTTGTTAATGAACGTTTTTCCTTCTTACAGAGGCAACGATAACAAAACACAATTGCAAAGGGTGCATATCTATACATTATTACTTAAACAAATGGCCCTGGAGCAACTTTTAGCCACTTCTGTGAAGCTTTGTGCTGAGATCTTGGCTGCCGTTGCTGATGGTTTGCTTAATCTCAATGAACCTGGGGCACAGTCCGTTCTAAAGGTACTGGACAGAAAGGTCGTATACTACAATGTTGACTGCAAATATATTGATCATCTCATGCAATACGAAACCAACCAATCAACTGAACGTAATGTGGATGATCACACTGATCAGTTGAACATTAGTTGCACTTAGTTGAGCACTTCCAAAAAAATTGGTTATTCACTTCCAATCTGGTGTCTGTTAGTTCTTTCAGTTTTAATCGAGCGCCTAAAATCTATGAATGTGTGCCTGAAGGTGCCCCACGCCTGGATTCGATGAGCATACCGAAGGTCAAGGCAGTCTCTAGAAGAAACTGTAGTGGGTTGGAGTCCTTGAGGAGAAGACAGACTTTTGATTCAGACAGTGAAGGCTCATCCACCCTCGCCACATCAAAGATGTTAAATCACACTGTAACCCCACATAGAAAACAAGCGAAAATCCATCTTCACGGACACCAAAACCGTCATCGAACTAAGGCTTGATTTAAACTGAGAGTCAAGTTCACGGGGGTTTGTCGGATTGGGGCTTCATTGGACTCACAGATCGGAATTTTGATCAGTTTTGGAGTTTTAGATCGTCCCCGATTCTGTTTTCTAGAAATTTATTTCATTTTATTGAATTTTGTTGGTTACTTTTCCTGGGTATCCCCAATTTTTCATGGGCTTCATTGTTTCTGTTCGTACCATTGGTGACCTTCTTTACTTAGAGGAACATGGTGGTTAGATGTGTCCAGTGAATTTTGGTGTTCTTTTCTGATCTTGGTACCAAAATTAGGGGGTTAATTTTGTATAGTCGGTGTAGAAATCGATACCAATAGGGGCGTGAAGGATTTGGTGTGAGGTACTCGGATGGTTTCATCCATGGATGGTGTAGAAACACGAACCACAAGGAGAGAGTAGAGGAAACACACACAGTATACGTGGAAAACCTCAGAAAGAGGTGAAAAACCACGGGGAAGCTCTGACCTAGGGGCAAACCGCAACCCTAGGAGAGAGAAAAAATCACATTCACTTAACTCAACAATTACATGTAAGTGAAGAATATATAAGAGGGAGAGAAAGAGTGCCGCCTAGGATACCGAGCCCGCCTCGGTATCCGTGCCCCATAGGACCTGGTCCAGATATGGACCCGGTTCCCCATTACAATATATTCTAACACTCCCCCTCAAGCTTGGCATACATGTCAAACATGCCAAGCTTGCTAACATTTTTCTCAAACTGAGATGTACATAAAGACTTAGTTAAGACATCTGCAACTTGATCTTCAGACTTCATATAGGGCAGAATCAACTCCTTTGAATCTATGCGTTCCCGTATGAAGTGGCGATCAATCTCCACATGTTTAGTCTTGTCGTGCATGACCGGATTATTTGCCAGGTTAATAGCAGACTTGTTGTCACAATACATCCTCATCTTCTCTTCCATTTTAACCCCAATATCTGCTAAAAGAATTTTGAGCCATAGTATCTCTGTAACCCCCATAGCAACCGCCCTGTATTCAGCCTCAGCACTGGACCTGGAACAAACTTCTTGTCGCTTACTTCTCCAGACCACAAGGTTACCTCCAAGAAAGATGCAGTATCCTGTGGTAGACCTCCTAGTATCTGTGCATCCTGCCCAGTCGGCATCAGAGTATCCTTCAATACTTAGTCGATCTTGCCGAGTGTAGAGCAATCCTTTCCCTGGGTCATTCTTTAAGTATCCCAATACTCTTTCAGCACTTTTCCAATGACAATCAGTAGGGGCATGCATAAACTGACTTAACACACCCACAGCATACGTAATATCTGGGCGAGTAAGAGTGAGATAAATAAGTTTACCAACCAGCCGCTGATACCTCCCTTTTCCTTCCTCATCCAAGATAGTCCCAGATTTGATACTTATCCTTGTGCCAGACTCCATTGGGGTAAGAAAGGGCCTACATCCCAGTTTACCTGTCTCTTTTAGAAGATCCAAAGTGTATTTTCTTTGGCTCATAACAAGCCCAGTCTCATATCGCGCGATCTCAATTCCCAAGAAATACCTTAGTTTGCCCAGATCTTTGAGATCGAATTCTGCAGCTAACGTTTCTTTCATCTTCCTTTTTTCCCCCTCGTCGTCACCTGTGACAATCATATCATCAACATATACAAGTAGAAGGCTCACCAGACCATTTCTCTGCTTGATGAAGAGGGTGTGATCACCATTTCCCTGTTTATACCCATTAGTCTTCATTACAACCCTTAGTCTTTCAAACCACGCTCTAGGGGACTGCTTGAGACCATACAAAGCTTTCTTGAGATAGCAACACTTCCCGTTCCGAGCATATCCAGGCGGCATGCTCATATAGACTTCTTCCTCAAGGTGACCATTCAAGAAGGCGTTCTTGACATCAAGTTGGTCCATGCTCCACTTCTTCTGCACTGCAAGAGCTAGGATGACCCTTACGGTCTTCAGTTTCGCCACGGGAGCAAACGTCTCAAGATAGTCAATCCCATATTTTTGGCTAAACCCTTTAGCAACAAGGCGGGCTTTATAGCGTTCTACTGTGCCATCAGGTTTGTACTTCACATTAAACACCCACTTGGAACCAACTAAGTGAGTTCCCTTGGGGATGTCAACAACTTCCCACGTACTGTTCTTTTCCAGGGCGTCCATCTCCTCTGTCATGGCCTGTAGCCATTTAGGATCCTTCCTGGCATCTTCCACTGACCTGGGAATAACAGCCAAGGAGGTAACAAAGCACTTGTAGTCTTTGCTGAGTTTAGCATATGAAACAAATCTCTGAATAGGATGAGAAGTACATGACCTGGTGCCCTTGCGCAGGGCTATGGGAAGTTCTTCATTCATTGGACTTGGATCATCCGGGGAGGTCACAAGATTGGGAAGATTGGGATTGGCAACATCGACATCTTCCATCACATCCTTCTTCTTCCTGCTGTAAACCTGACCAAATAAGTGACCTCGAGACTGTTCTTCCACAGGGCCCCCCTCCATCTGACTGTCTCTGTCCTTCTTGACAACGTCTTCCACACTTGGAGAACTAACTGTATAATCCAAGAAATCCATGAACTGAATCAACTGATGCGAAGAATACTCTTCCCTTCTGTCACCTAAACACTCCCCCTGAAGAGGAGTCGCAGGGAAGTATGCCACATGTTCATGAAAGGTAACATCCCTGGAGACATATACTCTGGAAGTGCTAGGGTCAACACACTTGTATCCCTTCTGAGTGGAGGAATACCCCAAAAAGACCGCTTTGATGGACCGGGGATCAAGTTTCTTGAGAGTGGGACTATGATCATGGACAAAGCAAACACACCCAAACACTCGAGGGGTCAAAGGCCAGGGATTCTGAGTAGGCCACAAAACAGAATAAGGGGAATGACCATTCAACACACGAGTAGGCATACGGTTAATGAGATGAGCACTAGTGAGAAGTGCATCACCCCAGTACCGCTTAGGGACATGACGTTGAAACATAATGGCCCGGGTGACATTTAACAAATGACGGTTCTTCCTTTCAGCCACACCATTTTGAGGAGGTGTGTAGCTACAGGATGTTTCATGTATAATACCCTTGCTTCGCAGGAAGTCATCAAGAGATTGGGAGACATACTCTCGAGCATTGTCAGTACGAAGGGTCTGAACAGGGGTCTGGAATTGAGTTTCAACAAATGCCACAAAGTTTTTGACAATGTCGGGAACTTCACTACGTTCTTTCAACAGATACACGAACGTACACCGG
This sequence comes from Nymphaea colorata, assembly GCF_008831285.2. Classification (NCBI taxonomy): domain Eukaryota; kingdom Viridiplantae; phylum Streptophyta; class Magnoliopsida; order Nymphaeales; family Nymphaeaceae; genus Nymphaea; species Nymphaea colorata. The sequence goes on from NC_045140.1 coordinate 5,229,825, forward strand.
GAGTAGTCATCAATAAGAGTCATGAAATAGTGAAAGCCACGACAAGTGGGTACTCCCGAAGGACCCCAAACATCAGAATGAACCAAAGCAAAAGGACGGTCGGCTTTATTGAATGAAATAGGGTACGAGGCCCTAACATGTTTAGACAACTGACACACTTCACAGGCGAAGGTGTCCAAAGAAACAGAATGAAACATCCTAGGAAACAACCTTTTAAGCAACGGGAATGGAAGATGACCAAGTCTCTCGTGCCAACGCATAATGATGGATTTGTCCTCCATGCCAGGCAACTGTCCACTGGTGGCTGAAATCAAAGCAGAAGCAACTTGTACGGGCAGTCTGTAGAGACCATCAATAACCGAACCAATCCCAATCTTCTGCCCCGTCCCCAAGTTCTGCAGTAAACAACGATCAGCAGAGAAAATTAGATTACAGTTTAACTCTTTGGTAATACTGCTGACAGATAACAAATTGACAGGAATGTTGGGAACATGTAGGGCATTATGAAGACAATATTTGTTCAGTAATGATAAACTCCCTTTTCCAGCCACAGAGATAGAGGAACCATCAGCCATAGCCACACGCTGCTGCCCAGAGGTCAACCTGTACTCTTGAAACATCGTAGGGTTCCCTGTCATATGATGAGTGGCCCCACTGTCAACAATCCAATCACCGATGGAGGAATTACCTTGATCACTAGTAGCAACTAGGGTCTGGGCTAACTTAGCCCCCTCAGAAGTAGAAGCATCATCCTGGGTAGACAAACGACTAATGTATGCTTGCAACTCTCTAAGTTGATCTGAGGAGAGCTTGGATTTTGCAACATTGGTCGACCCTGGACTAGGCTCGGGCACAGAAGGAGCACGGCGATGAGGAGGAGGACGACCTCGGACGAGACGCTTCTCAGGATGAAGGTCCCAACAAAAATCAACAGAATGACCCACTTTGTTGCAATGGCTGCATCGGCGAGTAGGACGCTGCCCTGTCCCTGAAGTATGGCTCACAAAGGCTGCTGGAGAGCTCCCCTGATGGGAGTCAATATGCATAATCTGGCGCCGTTGCTCCTCAGACTCAATACGAGCATATACCTCTTCGATTCTAGGAATCTCATCACAGTTAAGAATCTGGCTCCGAATGGTTTCAAACTCATCACGCAGGCCTCCAAGGAAGATAAAGGTGCTGTCCATCCATTCTTTTTCCCAATACAGGGCATGATCTACACCACATTTCCAGTCATCATTCACATGATAGTCAAGTTCCTCCCATTTGGTCTTCAGAGCGGCATAGAAGGAGGCAACAGATAAATCACCCTGTTTAAGAGCATATATGCTACGTTTGATTTGATATGCACGTAAAACACGTTTTTTACGACCATACATACGTGCAAGAACAGTCCACATATCATATGCAGTCGATTTACGCAAGATCAAAGGCTGAATATCTGCGGAAACCGAACTAATAATCCATACTTTAACCTGACTATCTTCCAAAGCCCAGGTCGGCCATTGCGAATCAGTTTTAGAAGGTGGAGGCTTCTCCCCAGTGATATAGTGCAGGCGACCACGACTAGTAATGCCGATTTCTAGGGCAGCAGACCACGAGAGATAGTTATCCTTGTTCAGCCGAATGGAGGTGACATGAACAGGCAAGTTCTCACCCTTGGTATTGCTGCCCGTGTCCAGGGCATCATTAAGCTTGGAAATCACTGCGTCAGCCATGGCAATCCCCAAATAAGGTCACAACTGGCCGGCGGCGAAAACAAGACAGCCGGCGGCGACGCGGAAGAAGAGGGCAGCGGAGAAAAAAAAAACAGTCGACGGCGGCGCTGGGACCTGTGACGGCAGCAGGGCAGGGCGGCGCTGATAACGACGGCGACGCTGGGAGCGGCGACGGCAGCAGGGCAGGGCAGGACGACGCTGGGAACGGCGGCAGCAAAGAAGAGATCCACACCGGCGACGGCAGCAGGGCAGGGCAGAACGGCGCTGGGAACGATGACGACGGCGGTGCCGGACGGCGGCAGTGTTCCTGGACGGCGGCAGCAGTAGAAACAACGACGGCAGCGGCGCTGAGAACAGTGTCGGCGGCGGTGCTGGAAACGGCAACGGGGGCATCACGTGAACGGCGGAAAAGCACTACTTGCACACCAACGATCTCACACGCGGTGGCTCTGATACCATGTAGAAACACGAACCACAAGGAGAGAGTAGAGGAAACACACACAGTATACGTGGAAAACCTCAGAAAGAGGTGAAAAACCACGGGGAAGCTCTGACCTAGGGGCAAACCGCAACCCTAGGAGAGAGAAAAAATCACATTCACTTAACTCAACAATTACATGTAAGTGAAGAATATATAAGAGGGAGAGAAAGAGTGCCGCCTAGGATACCGAGCCCGCCTCGGTATCCGTGCCCCATAGGACCTGGTCCAGATATGGACCCGGTTCCCCATTACAATATATTCTAACAGATGGTAACAAGGATGAGGCATTGAGATGCATCAGTATTGCAAAAGAGGCACTCGCTTCTGGTGTTGAATCCCGAGCGCTGAAGTTCATTCGAATTGTGCGGCGTCTAGATGGTAATTTGCAGGTTGATGATCTTCTGGCTGCTTGTGAGAGAATGAATCGTGATTCTGAAGTTTCTAAGGAAGAAATATCTCAAGGGAAACGAGACTATGAATGAGAGGGGAATTTGAATCGGCAAGAAAAGAAGGCACGCACGGGTTCTTCGAATGGTAGATGTGATTTCACCGAGAACATGCTGCATTGATTCGGCAAGTCGCGAGGAGCAATGATTACTATGAAATTCTTTGCCTTGAGAAGACCTGCTCTGTGGAGGAAGTCAAGAAAGCCTACTGGAAATTGTCCCTTAAAGTTTCATCCAGATAAGAATAAGGCCCCCGGTGCCGACGAGGCATTCAAGATAGTATCAAAAGCTTTCAAGTGCTTGAGTGACGGTGAATTGCGGAGGCAGTACGAACCAAACAGGTCTGGTTGTCAGTTTAACCAGCAACACCATATGAGGAGGAAAAGAAGAAGAGCCAGGAATGACTTCTTTGATGAGGATTTCGACCCAGACGAGGTCTTCCGTTCGTTCTTTTTCGGTTCACAGGAAGAAGTCTTCCACAATGTGCACATTTACAGAGCCAGGCACAGGACTAGGGAACAAAGAGGAATTTTTGCACTACTATATTTTGTCTGACTTCAATCACTCAACACTAAGGTCAGGAGGTCAGGCTGTTTCTATTGTTATGGAGTTACTTGAAAGCGAGTATTGAAATTCAGACTCCTGTTGTCAACCAATCGATGAACAAAACAAGATCAATCTGTCTGAAGTGTCTTTTGACAGAAGAATGTTACCTTCTTCAGGTGGGACTACGTTGAGGCTTCATTGAATAGAAAAGAGTCCGTGACCAAATTTTTCACGATCCGTATCAGGAAGTTTGTAATCGTAGTCCATCAACCACGATATTTCAATTACATCAGAAGATCGCTAATGGGTGGGTGGTCTGATATTTATTCGCTACCAGGGGCAACCACATTTCAACTCCTTTATCTCAAAATACGTGGACCATTCCCTCCTTTTGAGTCTTCTTTGAAAACTCCCAACATCCACTATTGGCGATCATGCTCTCAATGTCCCCTCCTAACCTGATCCATTCAGTCTTCCTCGTGCATTTCAAAAGAGGAATGCTTCATCCACTTCACTGGTTTGTGAGCAGCAGAGTATTCATCAAAGGAAGTGTAGCATTACATTAGTTTAGATAAAACTTTATTCATCAAAGGAAGTGTAGCATTGCATTAGTTTAGATAAACTTTATGGTTTCACACATCATTTTTTTATTATTGTGTAGAATTTCGATTTATGATTGTTTTTTTTATTGAAAAAGGGTGACCTCTCTCTTTGACTGTGATAGATGTCATGATAAGTGGGAAAATCGGGGCGTCCTCTTCCATGGCAATTGTGGAAGAAGCTGCATCATTTTTTTTTTCTCTAGGAAAGCCTCATTTGATATCTTGCATGTGTGCTCCTAATTTTGCTACAGATGATCAAGACAAGAAAAGGGCTAGAATAAAAAAAACTCAAACTTCCTTGGTGGCTTTGTGGAAACAGAGCACTTTCTGATTTTAGTTTGTGAGCTTTTCTTTATACCCAGCATGATAAAAAACTAGGCCTCTTTTAGAATCACAGTTCAGGGAGAGAATTATCTTAGCCTTTCCTTTATTATCAAGGGAACATAGAATTTCTTACCCTCTCCAAATAAGATGTCATGTTTCTGTCCCCCAACACCGAAAGTGGAGAGAGCTTTGTATAAAGCCATCATCTGTTCAGAGCAAGTACGGCTGGTTGTCAATTTCTGCTAGATGTTCTTCAACAAAGGATAAAATATTGGCTCTTCTAAGTATAAAACGTGATGCAGTTCTGTGCAAAGCTGGTGTCCTGAGCTCCCTATGCCTGAGATATTGCATGGTTTGCAGGTAGGCTTTCATGCATGTTATACAGTTCAGAGTCATGTGCTTGTTGATTTTTATGGAGATTTGTTGCCATGTTTGTCTGGTTCTCCTTCATTTTTGCTGGCCATGACCAGCGCCTGTTACGGTCAGTGGCGTAGCCACATTGTGGCTGGTGTGGGCAAGTTGCCCATAGCAGCCTCACATAATTAGTTTGATACATATGTTTGATATATTTGATTGTTATACAGGTGTCCCAAAAAAATTAAAGGTATTGAATGGTGCCCCCACCAAAAAAAATTTTTTTGGCTCCTGGCTCCGCTAGTGGATACTGGGAGTAGCTTTTTTGTGCACTACTATATTTTGTCTGACTTCAATCACTCAACACTAACAGGGTCAGATAGTTTCTATATGGAGTTACTTGAAAGCGAGACTTCAAGTATAAGAAGTTGAATAAGAAACTGAAAGTAAACGAGATTTTTGCAGGTCAATGGATGATGGTTTTTTATGCATTAAGAACAAAATTGTTCAAATTTGTTTTTGTCGACACCATGTGCTTGGAAGACTAGGAAAGTTGTGATGACTTCTTCCTTTTAATTGCGTACTGTGTCCAAAGGGCCTTATGGTCAGTTGGAACACGAATTTTGGAATGAGTAGGGGCATCGGCGTTGGGTCTTCCTTCATAAACAGCAACACCAAGGAGAGAGAACACAAAGGAGAGAGAAAGTAGTCCGGATGAATAGGGGCATCGGCGTGAAAAAATTAGTGGACAAGACCTTGGTTGGACTTTCCAGTGGGACAGAGTTAAGAGTCTTTCCCATGTTGGACATGCTGCATTTTTCTTCTAGTCCCCTGAGAGAGCTCTCACAATTTCTCCTTTAGTTGAACCCTTGGCAGTCCAATAACGTTAGACATTCTTACCCCTTTAAACATCTTGGCCATGCTAATTATTTTTTCGACACCATTGGGATACATGATGATCTAGGGCTTAGACCTTTGGCTTACATAGGACTGGAAGGAGTCAAGGGGATATCAGAACAGCCATCTGATATCTAGGCTTTCAGCTCTACTCTTGTGATATTTTGTGTATGCAGGCTATAGCTGCAGTTAAGTCAGTAGAAGGCGTCGAGTTAATGGACTTTGCTCGTTTTCCTGAGCTCACAATGCCTGAGATTGCATGGTTTGCAGGGAGGCTTTTATGTATGGTTATACAGTTTTAGAGTCCTGTGGACCCCTGTAGTTGGATGAAAGATTCATGCAGTCAAGGATGTGTGATGCATTGGAGCATGTGTGATGCATTGGAGCGCAGCCGCATGGAGATGTTGTCGACCCCAGAAGTCTTCACGCTCCATAGATACCCTTGAAGAATTTAGGGTTACACAAAACTTGGGTTATTTGCAATATAAGTGGCAGACCTGTTATCACAAAACATTGTCATAGGTAGTTGAACTGGAATGTCAAGGCTTTCAAGCATGGATTTAACCCATGTTAATTCTGCTGCCGTTTTGGCCATGGCCCTATATTCTGACTCAGCACTAGACCGTGAGACCACATTCTGTTTCTTGCTCCTCCAAGATATAAGATTCCCTCCTACAAAAACACAAAAGCCAATGGTGGATTTTCTATCTTCAACAGATCCTACATAGTCTGCATCACTATAGGCTTGGACATCAGGAGAAGACTTTAAGTATTTGAGTATCATCAATGCAGCTTCCCAATGAATCTTCCTCGGTTTCTCCATAAATTGACTCAATTTTCCCACTGCAAAACTAATATCTGGTCTTGTAACTGTCACATAAAGAAGTTTTCCAATTAACGATCTATACGTCTTGGACTCTACAAGTTCTAACTGCTCATCATGTAGGTGCAATCGTGGATTCATGGGAATGGTGGCAGGTTTTGCCCCCAACATTTCAGTTTCTTGCAAAGTCTAAAATGTACTTTCTTTGAGAGAGAACTATTCCTTCTTTACCACGAGCCACTTCTATTCCAAGAAAATACCTCAAGTGTCCAGGATCTTTTGTGACAAAATGCTTTTGCAGAAATTCTTTGGTCTCAGATATACCTTGTTTATAGTTGTCGATCAATATAATATCATCAACATATACTCCAATATCATCAACATATACTGCCAAGATGACCATATCCAACTCTCCCTTCTTAACAAACACTGAATGATCAAGAGGTGACCTTTGGAATCCACTCTATGAGACAATATCAGATAGTTTATGAAACCACGCACAGGGACTTTGTTTCAGTCCATCTATGGCCTTTCGCAATTTGCACACGTTCCCACACTCCCCCTGAACCTCGAAGCCAGGTGGTTGTTGTGGTTGTTGCATATAAACTGTCTCCTCAAGATCGCCATACAAGAATGCATTTTTGACTTCCAATTGATGCATCTGCCAGTCATAGTGAACTGCAAGAGAAATCAAGAGGCGAATGATACCTAGCCGAGCCACCGTGTCAAAAAAATCAACACCATAGGTCTGAGTATACCCTTTTGCGACCAGCCGAGCTTTATAGCGTTCAAGGGTACCATCTGCATGGTATTTGATAGTGAATACCCATTTGGATCCAACAATATCACAACCAGAAGGAGGAGCAATAAGGTCCCATGTATTGCGTTCCTGTAAAGTATGTATTTCCTCTTCCATAGCCTGGCGCCAATTAGGGTCTAGTAATGCTTGTTGATGACATGTCGGAGTAGTATAAGTAGACAGAGCATGAATGAATTATTGCACCTTGTCACTTACATATTCAGACATCACAAACTGTGAAATTGGATGAATGGTGCATTGACGTTTACCCTTCCTCAAGGCAATAGGAAGATCTTGCGAGTCATAGATAACCGGAGGTGAGGAATCAGGTACACTTACCTCAGGAGAGGATGATGGAGGAGAGCCATGTGAGAGACCCTGTCGGCGAGAGTAGACTAATGGAGGATCCGAAAAACGACTTCGAGGTGGTGATGAACTCGGAAGGGACATAAGCGGGAAAGGTAGGATTTGCAAAGGGCATTGAGGGAGACTCTCAGGACAAGAGGTTGATGGTTGTGGAAAATATGGACGGGACTCAAAGAATGTGACATCCGCACTGACTTACTCTTTCTGGGTGAGAGGGTCAAAAGCATTTATAGCCTCGTTGGTTCTTGGGATGACCAATGAAGATACATTTTCGGGCTTGGGCAGCAAGTTTATCTCGCTTTGGTCCAAGGATATGAACGAAGCATGTGCATCCAAACACACGAGGTGGAGTTTGAAACAATGGACGATCCGGGTAAAGCATTTGAACTGGAATTTTGTTAAGTATAGATGAAGATGGTAGGCGATTAATGAGGTAACAAGCAGTTAAGATCGCATCCCCCCAAAAGTAAGATGGGCAAAACTTTTTGTTTACATTGTAATTTTGTTTTTACCCTAATTCTCACCCTTAAGTAAGGGTTAGGGTACGTGATGAATAATAAGTTGGACGTGTTTTCTTCTCTCTCTTTCTCTCACAACAACATGGTATCAAAGCCAGCGGCGTGATCACTTCAGGCTGCCGGCGACTGGCAGATTTCCGGCGATCTCCTTTCCGGTGACTGTCAGGTTTCTAACCCCCAAACTCTCTCTTCCTCTCTCTTCGGTTGATGGGCAGAGACTGAATCTCCCTCTCTCGTTCTTCCTCCTCTCGTTCTTCCCCCTCTCTCGTCTCTCCATCTCTTTTATCATCTCCTTCTTCTTCTTCCTTCTCTTGCTCGTTGGAGGGTGGAATCTGATCACGCCTATGTGGAACGCGTGATCAGATCCACTAGTGGAACATGGTGTGGCTGCTGGGATCCTGTCGCTGTTGCTGATCAGAAATTGCTTGTTGCTGTTTCTGGTTGTGGATAGCTGCTGCTTTTCGGGGAGATGGTTTATTGACGTTGCTAATTGTGGAACAGCAAGATGTGGACTTGCTGTTTGAGAGTTGCGAGGTTGAGAACAGAAAAAGCAGCGGCAGTCTTCGTCTGTAAGTTTGTTTTTTCAGCAGTAATTACTGTCCAAGTTTCCTACTATTCAGGGACGTGAAGGAAGTGTCACTGCTACCTACTTTGAATGCATGTTAACAACATCTAGACGTTAAAAATCTGTGACTGGATTTTTCTGCCTGCACGTTCATTTTTTTTCAGCAGTCTATATTAAGTGTGCAGAGATTTTATATTAAGTGTGCAAAGATTCTTTTCTTTGATCTTCACTATGGAGCAGAGGGATAGTATTGTTGATACACAGGGAGAATATAAAGTCTCTGGGAATCTTCTTTCATTTGGGTCTACCGTGAAGTTAGATGGCTCAAATTATGAAATTTGGTGTCGCGTATATATGATGTCTGTTAAGGGGCATAGAAAGAAACATGTTATTGAGGAGGAAGAACCCCTAACTAAGACCGGAAAATATTCTACATGGGAGGAAGATAACAATATTGTGATGTCATGGATTATGAATAGTATGCAGACACACATCACTCCTACGATTGCTTATTATACCTCTGTGAATAGTGTGCAGACACACATCACTCCTACGATTGCTTATTATACCTCTGCCAAGCATATGTGGGAATTTCTGAAGCAAACTTACTCTCATGATAAGAATATGAGCAAAGTCTTGCAGGTTGAAGAAGAACTTCTTAAACTTCAACACAAATGATGCAGCTGAAAAAAATTGTGGCGCTTTGGGGAAGAGATTGATATGCGTGGATACAAAAAGAAAATAAAAATTGCAGAGATTGACAGACGTGTATACAAGGATACAGACTGATGGTGGAGAGAAGATGTCTGGCAGCACTCTGCAGGTTGACTGGCATGTCGTGACAGGTACTCCATAGTCTCGACTGGCTCTAGCAACTCTCATCATGACACCTCAAATCCTCCACGTAACCCAGGTATGAGTTCACCCTTGCATCGACCTCCCAAAATGGAGTTTGACCTCTCGGCATAGTTGAGTTTAGTTGTGGGAGTCGTTTCATAGAATCGGGTTGGGGAGGCATCTCGGTTTGAAGAACTGAGGGAGTGACGTATCGGCTTTAAGAACCGGGTCGGGGAGCAACTCAGTTTCAAGAACCAAGTTGGGGAGACATCTCAGTTCGAGTTGAGGAGCCTCTCGATTTCATGAACCAGGTTGGAGACTGTTACAGTCTAGGGTTCGGATCAGGAATCGGGTCTACTGGACTGATCCAGAAGATCACTATAAATAAGGGAATTGTGGGGGTCATTAGGGTTATCGATGAACTAGGGATTTTCCTCAGGTGAGGGTTGCTCTAACAGGGTTAGGCAGTGTGTGTGGGTGAGTGTTTTCTTGTAGCAGGTGGATGTTAGCAGGTGGTGGCTAACAATGGTATCAGAGCCGGTCGTCTTATTCACCAAACCAGACCACCTCTTTACATTGTCTGCTGATGAGGATGAGGATCCTGCAGTTCTTGAATCTTTTTGCAAGCAATTGGAGGAAGAGCACCAAATGATGGACAAGTTCACGGAGGCGATGGAAAGGAAGGGTGGGAAGATCGAGCACGAGAATCCATGAATAAGAGATTGGGAATGATAATGGCACGACAAAAGACTTTCAAAGATCTGCTGGAACAATTGCTTAACAACTTAGATGGTAAGGTGATCAGAACTGAGAACATTCTAGAGTTGTCATACAAGGATGGAGAACAAATAGCAAAGGTAGTGTCCGCCTCTCAAGACAAAGAGATGGTTAAGGTCTGTCATCAACTGGATTTTTATGGTAGCAACAATAATTTCCCTTGCGTTGAGGTCATGAAGCAAGAGATTGCAGGAAGTGAAGAGAACCTACAAGAAAATGGCCATAAAATCGTTAACGTTGATGAAAAAGGAACGGGCCAGATTGTATGAAATCTTGGATGTTTGTTCATACTTCATGCCGATTCAAGTTGGAAAAAGAAATAGTTGGAATTGGGAAGCACCATTTAGGCCATAGGGGCACATTCGTTCGATCACCCAAGAAAGGCACCATTGCCCTATCGCCAATAGTCAAACGGCAAGGTACGCAGAGCGCCAAGTTGCTTTGCTGGAGGCCTCACATGCGAATGGAAGGAGTGCAAAGCAGCCATGGAAACCACCATGGCGGAATGGCATGAATAGTCAGGCGATCAAGGAGGAGGTGAGGCTGGCGACTCAAAGCAAGATGCAGGGACGCGAGGGAACGGAGATCTCAGGCACCACTATTTGATATTACAGTTGGTGACATTTTTCCCTTGGTGATTTGCTATCATGTTCCAAAAAGGGGCAAGTTCAACGTTGGGCATTCTCTTACCAATGGCAAGTCTATGAGAATAAGGGAAAAGCCTCATAAAGGTCCGAAGGGTCCTTTGAGATCCAATTGCAAGGGTTTTGAGGGATATCAGACCATTGGGGATGAAATCGTAGGCCGATTACAAGGAGAGAGAGAGAGGTTGCATACCAGTGCCCCAGTTCTTGGAGCCGGAAATTGTCACTCCCAACCTTAACTGGATTGCCATTGCAAGTTTGAAAATCAGTCCTCTAATGTAGTCAGGGAAGCACCTTGATGACGCTGACACTCTTTGGCATGGGTGTCTCCTCGATGCATTCTTTCATTTCCTTCACAAGAATAGTCTTGCAGTGCGGCAGCTTTCACAAGGCCAACCAGACTACTTGGAGGAGAAGGATAAAATCATGGTTGGTATGGGAGTTCCTTACTCAAAAATTGATAGGGAGAAGGTCCTAGTGGCCATTCCTAATGCAAGACGGTACGTACAAGGAATGGTAAAGAATGCATATATACTGATATGGAGGGCCACTCTTAAGCTGTGGTGAACCAGGCAGCGGGCTTAGAACAGTTCATAAATTCCGACATTACCTCTGAAATTCGGGTCAATTAGTAAATGCCCCAAATTGGTAAGTGAAAATGTTGATTTGCACGTGCTGAAATACCAAGGAAACCCATCATTGATTTACACAAGTACTAAAGCAGACAAATCATTTCTGTCTTTAGAAAGAAAGGTTAGTTCAAATCCTTGTTAAATTATAGAAATTGCTTTAGTTTTGATTGTGCCATATATGAACAATGATTTTGAAGTAAAGCTTGTGGAAAGTTCAATATTCAGCTACAGACAAGCTTGGCCATGATTGTACACATTTTACTTAGGGGAAGGATATGCTCTAGAAAAACATTTTTCCTTGTTGGTAACAATGATTAGTAATCACATATTGGAACCATGATACACCAATGTCCGACATTTCTCTTGAATTTCTGTGCAAGAGACTGCTTTCATTAAAGAGAAACCTATGTGTTTCCTCATTGATGTTAATGATCATTAATCGCATATGGGAAGCTTGAGAGATCATTTCCCCTCATTCTCATGAATTTCTGTGCAATGTTTAGCTTTCTTACAGACAAAAAGCACATTGTATCTCATAAAACCACAATCACATACAGAAACCTTGAGAGTGCATTTTCTAACTTTTCATGTGTACTTACTGCAAGACATTGTTGTACTGTCTCTCTCTCTCTCGCTCAATCTATAGAAAGTTGTAGACTGCTTTCATTGGACACTGATGTATGTATTTATGAATCCATGATGCAATTCCTTTCATTTATGCAATTGTCTAGACGTGTCATAATAGGTCTCCAGTCGTAAACTGAGTGTAAAATTTTTGTCAAAGCTATATAGATGACTAAACAAATGCATCAATTAGATTTCGTCACTTTCATGTAGCTAGCACGGACTGCATGTGACTGGAAATTAGATGAACAAGTTAGGTTTTGAAGAGTGCTTAAACCTAGTTGATATGTTGGAGTATTGCCGAAGAGAGGGCTAGGTCTGAATACAGTATTGTAAAGGAGGCTTGGTAGAAATGGCCATGCTGCATTCACCTTATTGCATTCTTAATTGTGCTTCTTTCAGAGTTGAAATTATTTGTTACGGAACTAGGTATGAATGCATTAACCTTTTAAGGGAGTATTATGCATGAAAATATAAGCTGAAAAAATAACAGGTCGAGCTTCTTCTATGGCGCAGAACTGTGTATGCCGCATTTGACATGCTAAAGTGTCTTCTATATTCATTTTGACCTTTGATCTCCTCAACGGTACATTCTACATTCTATAGTTGTAATGTCTCACATGATAGCAAATGCAGTAAAAGAGAGCAAAGAGTTTTGTTCCTTTCTCTGTTGCTGCACTTGATATGAACATCTCATTTTATCCTTCTTCAGGAAACAATATTGGACGAGGAAGAGGTATAAAATTGGTAGCTATCCTACGTCCAGTGGTCAGCCATTATCAAGATTCTTCTACTTTCAGTGAGGGCAAACTTATACAAGTCCTTCTAGCCAGTTTAGGTTAACCTTCTTAAGCTTAATATTCTTGTCATGTAAGCCTTTTTTTTTTTTTTTTCAGATCAACCATTTCCAGTCATTCATGTAAATCTTCATTTGATGCCTTCTATTTTTTTAGTTTGTCAACATCCTCTGTGCGGTATAAAGTTTGTCAACAGCCTCTGTGTGGATGAAAGACCTGTTTTCAAGTAAACCCAATTTTGCTTCCTTATCCAACACTACCTCAGAATTAATTTTTTTGTATAGAGTAAACAAGACTGTGTTGTGGTTGATGTCCATTTTAAACTTTAAGCTGGTCTATGGTTTTCCCATCATTTTTGTTACTTCTTTAATTCTCTTGTGCTGAATACATTGGTAAGTCTTGTTGGTCTTCTTGTTGGCTGATTCAGGTGTTACGAGACTGAGTTTCTTTGGTTCTCTGTATGTTGTTTTGACCCCTGTTGCGTTGCGTTGAAGTGGACATTATTGATGCAATATTATATTTGTTTCTTTAACAGTCCAGTGAAGTGAATATTATACTGTCATATATTTAAAGCCTGGATACTACCATCGTGTACTTGGTATGTTCTTTTTTGTCGCCATTTCTCTGGTAATTCAAGTGAGATTTGTTTGGAAATGGAACCTTGTTACCTTTTCTCGTTCAGATGTATTTGTTTGCATTTTAGAGCATCTACAATTAAATTTCTAATTGTTTCATATAATTTCTTGGCCTCCCGTTGGCGTCCGGGCCGGCCCGGGCCCGAGGCTGGGCAGGAAAAAACCTGGCTCGGGTCATATTGTTTTAATAATATATATTTATTATTAATAAATATATTTTATATTTTAAAAATGATTTTTAAATTAAAAAATTATTTTTTTAATTTTAAATGGGCCGAGTCTATCGGGCCGGGGCGAGACCCGGGCTATTGGGCCGGGCTTACCGGCCGACCCGATGCCCACCCTTGCGGTGTATTAATTAGTTCAATTAAAATGAAGGTATGAGGACCGACCGGTTTTACTATTACTAACATATGAGATAGAAATAACATCCAAGACATCGTGCTGAATTGTCAACACGAAATATTTTAAAACTCCAATTCAGCACGTGACTACAAAAGTAACAAAGAAACTAAAATCTCTATAAACCACACGCAAAGCAAATCCATCCTTTTAGGGCCATCCATTGATGAACAATGAGTCATGGGCGTCTATGATGCATCAACCAAAGATTTTGATAATACCAACATACTACTGAAAAATATGTTAGTGGAATTAAAGGGGTTGCCGCGTCGTCTCCTCGCTCGGTCTGGGTTTGGGAAGGATTATCTCCAGCTGCCTAACCAATTATCTCTCTTAGTTTCCTTATTCATCCATAATCTTGTTGCCATGTTTATCCATTTTGTAAGGCAGGGATATTACAATTTATTATTTGGTCCTTTCTAGAAATTTATTATTTGGTCCAAAGCATATTCGTATATCTAAAAGGTAGAGGCTGCTTCGGAAGATCTGACTGTTTGTAATTTGGCGGTCAATTTGGACTATCAGGAATGATATTCTTTATAGGAATGCAACATACGATCGTTCGGCCATTGCATCCTTGGTTTGGAGTGAAGTCTCTCTCATCGTAGAGCTAGCCACCTTCAGGATTTGATGAATTTGTTTCGACCTTCCATCGTTTCTAGTTTCTACTTTTCTAGTTTCTACTTAATTTCTGTTTTGAAGTTTGTTATTCCCCTCTCAACACTCATTGCGAGCTGGTGTATCTTTGTACATTGGCCTCCTTAATTAAGTTCGTTTTCAGCTCTCTCTCTCTACTGCTGATGTTTTCACCAATGCGGGGACCTGCAAGAAACTGGAACATTAGCTATACGGAAGCACTAAGAATACCATAATAGATTCAAATGCCCCATAAAGAAAGTTTTTTCTAGAGGGCTCTACACTTGTGTAGCGTAATTAGTTCGAGCCCATATTTCTACATGTTTATGCCGAAGATATTCTAAACAAAAACAAAAAAGTAAATTAAACAATTAGAAAAATGGATCGCCGAAGCACCTAGCATTTCCCTCTTTTTTTCTCGACTCGCAAGCTGGGGCTAGGCAGCTGCGGGTCTCAAGCAAGAGATATGTAAATTGCATATCATCTCTATAGAGAAACCAATTCAGCAGCTTAAAGAAACTGATCGATAATAAGTTTTGACTTTTGAAGTTTGCTTGTTTAAACGCCTCAACTTAACTTTTATAATCATGCCTTACCAGAAGAGAAACCATTTGGTATAGAGAGAAAAATTGTGAAAAGCAGTGAAGGGAAAAATCAAGGATATGCTGAAGCACTATATATAAATAAAACCGAGGATAATCCATGACATATATCATGCAACTACTACTCGCGTCACTTCTCCTAAGTTGAGCAACCGAAAGGTAAACAGAACAGTAAACTAGAAAAAATAGTTCAAATGCAAGCGTCTGTGGCAAGGGGCTTTAGCAGAAAGTTGGAAACCGGGAAAAAACAGTCTATCGTTTCAAGATTTTTTTTTTTTTTTGTTGGATCTTTGTGAAACTAATTTTAAAATTTGTCTGCGCAGATTAACTTTAGCTAGCTGTCCATGTAAAATTATTGCCAATTTAAAATTAAATACATAAATTTGTGATGAAATATAAAAAAAAAAATTGTTTCAAACATATTCTTGCATTCACTAAACTCTCATGCTTCCAGCGACATACGTTCTATCATAAATGAAGCAGAATCTCTCAAAAGGATCATGAATGCTACTAACATAAAATAGTTGAAAAACTTGGTGAGGAGGTTTGTTCGACCCCTATGAATCAAAATAGAGAAAATGAATATGTCAAAACCAAAGCATAGTTGATTGTCTTTTTCCAAAATCTCATGACATTTCCAAAGGCAAAAACTTGGTGGCGCACAGAGTTAAAAGACCTGGCAGGTAATTCTATTCAGCGTATGATTTCCGGTGAGATTGATTTTGAGAGGATGTCCTTGGAAAACTTGGAAAGGAAGAGGAACTATTATGCAATATAGCCAATAAGTTAAGGACCTTCATGAAAAATCCATTTTTTTAACCCTTCATAACATCTCTGTCTTTCTATAAAGCACCATTAATGAATATTAACCCCTTCCCATTCCACAAAGCACTAAAGTTTATTTCAATGTCTCTTACTCTCTTTAATCAATTTAGCACTCCACCCCTTCTTAAAATCTCTCTCTCTCTCACTCTTTCTATAATTAATTTAGTTAACTTTGTAACTCTCACACACACTTTTTTGTCTTTCCATTTATGCGTATTATTTTTTCTTTTTGGCTCCGTCGAAACCTCTGATTCCTGACTTTCAAAAGAAACTCTGCCACAAAATCAGGTATATTTTTTCTTGTTATGACAAAAAAATTCTCTGTGGTATTTCATTGCAGAAACTTATCCCACATGAGTCTCATGCGGATAACTTATCTCTATCTTGAAGGTACCTAAGGCGCCGTTTGATTGTCGGGGGAAAGACTGTGCAGCAGGTGAAATCGGGAAAAAACGTACGTTTTCAACCGGTGTTATCAAACGCCGTTAACTTTTCCTCGGTAAAAAATGAAATCCAGGGTAAACTTCTCCGGGAAAAAAGTCGGACCCCGTTGAGGGCTTGCTCGACTCCTCCTTCGACTCTCTGCCTTCTTCTTCGACCGCTCGCCCGACCGCTCGCCGTGCGCCACTGCCGCCACTCTGCATCCAGCCATTGCCGTGGTCCTTCGGAAGTTGAGGTACGCCAACCTCTCTCTCCCTATTGTGCGTTCTTTCTTTTTCTATTCGTCGCCGTGGTCCTTCAAATGGTCTGTACATTTTATTTTCTGTTTTTCCCTTCATGCGGCTTCATGGGGAGCCTCGCAAGTTGAGGTCTTTAAGCAGTGTTTTGATATTGTTCTTGGTTGGTGGCTCGTGATGATCCATGTCTTCAAATGAGTCTCTTGATAATCGTTTCTCGGTGTAGAACCAAGCTTCTGTCAAATGAAAAAGGGCCGAGGGCAAGGGCAAGAACGTAGGGAAGGGGAGCTTCACGAGAGTGAAAAGCCGGTGACAGATCGAAAATGTCGACAGCGAGATGAGCTTCGGGGGAGCGTGATTTTTTAGTTTTCGTGGGAGGAGTGCTAGGTTTTCCTAACGCAGAGACATACTTCGTTAGAAAATGTGATAGGGATTGCAGAACTACAAGGCAACTATAACGTAGTTGATTTGATTCGATATTAAGTTTATTTCTTTGTCTGTGAACAATGTTTTGAAATTTGCAACTGTGAGTGCAACTTTCCTGAGCATTTAATCATGAATGTTTTAAGTGAGCACTGTCTCGAGCAATCTGAATCAATGTATGCCAATATTCGTTGATTTTTGGAATGCATGTAGTGCCTTTGTGTGGTAGGAACACAATTAATTTTTATCTCAAGCTTTTGTCTTTGATCTGAAAATGGGCCTGTACCCAAATAAAACTTTAGAAAAAACTCAAGTTTCAATGTATGGGAAGTGCTTGTTGGAGTTTCTGTTGAGGAAACTACTGTTTAGAAACTGTAGTTTGGCCTGCTGTTCATTACACTGTATCTCGCGATGTCCCTGTATGCAAAGTAAATTCATCCTTAGACCAAGAACAAGTGAGCAGGGGAGTACAACAAAGAGAAAATGCATCTAAGCAACAAGTTTCTGTAACTAGCATAGTGAGATGGACTGTGGTCTGCCTTGCCATTTATACATATTGACAGCATCTTATGTTTCTTCCTTTTATAAATGTATTTCAGATGAAGAGATTGGTTGGCAATAAAGGCTGCTACTAGGCACCAAGAACCTTAGTAATCAGCTTAGAATCCAACTAGGAAATGAACCCCAAAATATGAATTAACGTGGACCTGTTGAAAAGCTTTCTGCAGTTCACTGTAAAGACAAAATTCAGAACACAAATGGACAGGATCTAGCTTGGCAACATTCTATAGAACAGAAAAGTTTGAACAATTGGCAAACGAGCCCTGGTCATTGTAAACTGAACAAGCACCTAATACAGACCAGGTTTGTTAGGAAAACTGCACAAAGGGCCAATATACGAAGCATGGTTGCAACTTTAGCAAATTGATCAGTTAGTCCATGTGAACTTGAGTTATTTCATCTCTATTCTTAACATTGACGTCAGTCTGCTGTTCTAGATCACTTTTCTTTTTATAGCGAATGTATAAGAGTCAAGCTTTTCAATTGGTTAATTAGTTTTTGTTTTCAACTTCTTCGAAGTGCAACTTCCAACTAGCTTGAATTTTTTACCACCTACATCCATACCGATGGTGGCCCTGTTTTGTCCTGCTGATGTGATTTTCAACTTCCATCCATCAGGAATCAATAATTTTGATATTCTGCGATATCTTTTGGTCACTCAAATCGACGGGCAAATGAAGTACCTGAAGTTGCGGAGGTAGAGAAGATTGTGCGATCCTAAAATTGTTAATGGGATCAATAGGGATGTGTCTGGCAGCCTCACTTCCCACATATGAAGCTGTTTATGCAGAACCCACAATGTAATCGAACACCATGGATTGTCTGACCTCAAATCCAAGGATTTGAGATTCCCTGAAAATGGTCTGTACCCGTACTCACACCTGCACCGGTACCCGTACCAGCACCTGTAACCGTACCTATGTGACATAGGTTTAGGCGTTTAGGTCAATTGTTGTCATCACACTGCAAACAAACAAACTTCAAAAGTCAAAACTTGTTATCGATCAGTTTCTTTAAGCTGCTGAATTTGTTTCTCTATAGAGATGATATGCAATTTACATATCTCTTTGTTTGAGACCTGCAGCTGCCTAGCCCCAGCTTGCGAGTCGGAAACAAAGGGGGGGAAATGCTAGGTGCTTCGGCGATCTATTGTTCTAATTGTTTAGTTATTTTTTTGTTTTCATTTAGAATATCTTCGGCATAAACATGTAGAAATATGGGCTCGAACTAATTACGCTACACAAGTGTAGAGCCCTCTAGAAAAAAGCTTTCTTTATGGCGCGTTTGAATCTATTATGGTATTCTTAGTGCTTCCGTATAGCTAATGTTCCAGTTTCTTGCAATTACATTTTTCCATTTCTTGGAATGCATAATAAGCATGCTGGAAGATGGGTTTGACATAGATTTTGTCATGGAAGCATGCATGGAAAAAGCACTTTTCTTTTTTGTGTCTACTGATATAAGGTCATTCTAAAGGTTTTCTTGCAATTCAGGGGAATTGATGCCAAATTTTTGTTTCTCTATGCAGATACACGTGAAAGCAGGGCAAGTTAATAATTTGAGATGGGTTTGGTATCTCAGAATGCTCTATCTAGGAAGCGGTCAAGTGACAATAATCAAGCTAACCTCAATCAAGATAATGCTGGAGAAACTGGTGATGCTTCTGCAGATCCAAAAAGTCAAAGAAGGAAACAAAAACGTGATGCTTCTGCCAAAAAGAAGGAACATAAAGTTGCCAGTGAGATGCAGGAGATGAAGAAGCTGGAGGGCTTCCTGTTTGGCCCTCTTCATTCTTCTGTTGGATTTGGTAAAGAGGCGGCAAAAGATACAGGAGAAGATATGAATGAGGATGGTGTTTTTTTGTCTAAAGATTGGTCATCTGCTACTGATGTTATTCTTCATGAGGGTAATATTCTTCATGAGGATAATGAGGTAGACAGGGAAGCTTCCATGAGTGATGAAGAGAGAGAGCCACACGAGACAAGGAAACCTGTATGGATTGATGAAGAAGAACAAGTAGCGAAAATCAACATAGCCAAAACCAACAGGCTAAGAAAATTAAGGGGAGAAGAAGGTGAGATATTGGTCAGTGGAGCTGATTATGTTGCAAGATTAAGGTCACAGCATCTTAAGCTGAACCCCAAAACTGAGTGGGCGGAGCTTGGGTGGAGGTCTGAGAGAGATGCTTTTGATGACGAATCAGATGAAGAGAATGAATCAGTCCGAGCTCAAGGTCATGGTGCCAATGGCAACAACATCCTTTTGTCGAGTGAGGATGCAGTAGTAAGGAGCACAACAAAATTATTGCCTGGGCTCCTTGAGTTCTCAAGATTGATAGATGGCAATGCAGAGGACCCTTCAAATGGCCCCATTACATCAGTTGAGTTCCACAGGAATGCCCAGTTGTTGCTTACAGCTGGACTTGATAAAAAGCTTAGATTCTTTCAGATCGATGGAAAGAGAAACACTAAGATACAAAGCATTTTTCTTGAGGATTGTCCCATTCGTAAAGCTTCATTCTTGCCTGATGGATCACAGGCCATCATCAGTGGAAGAAGGAAATTTTTTTACAGTTTAGATATAGTAAACGCCAAGGTTGACAGAGTAGGCCCATTGATGGGCAGAGAAGAGAAGAGCTTGGAATCGTTTGAAGTATCCCCTGATTCTAGTACTATTGCATTTACCGGCAACGAGGGATATATTCTTTTAGTCTCTTCTAAATCTAAGCAGCTAATTGGAACTCTAAAAATGAATGGAACTGCCCGATCCTTGGCATTTGCTAATGATGGACACCAGCTGTTGAGCTCGGGTGGAGATGGGCATATCTACTCTTGGGACCTTAGGACAAGAAAATGCTTCCACAAGGGCATTGATGATGGTTGCATTAATAGCTCTGCTTTGAGTGTTTCAAAAGATAGTACTGTCTTTGCTGCAGGTTCGGATAGTGGAATTGTTAATGTTTATAACCGGGATGAGTTTCTTGGAGGCAAAAGAAAACCAATGAAAGCTCTTACCAATTTAACTACTAAAGTGGACGGGTTGCAGTTTAATCATGATGGTCAAATCCTGGCCACCTTTTCAAGCATGAAGCGTGATAGCGTAAAGTTGGTTCATGTACCATCTCTGAGTGTATTCTCAAACTGGCCCCCTTTGAAACATAACCTGCAGAATGTGCAGTGTTTAGATTTCAGTCCTCGTGGAGGTTTGATGGTCCTAGGAAATGCTGCTGGAAAGGTGCTGTTGTATAAGCTTCACCATTATGAACATGCATAATTTGATAGTAATCATATAAATTTTCTTCTTTGCAATCATATGGCTCATTTGAATTATGTCTTATCCTTGAATACACATTGTTCTAAACATTTTTGTCATGCCACAGCCTCCCTTTGGAGTTCTAATGTGTATGTGGTAATAACAATGCATGTCTTTGCAAAATATTGCTTTAATTGGAAGAACTTTGCAATAATGCTATTCTTACATTATGTAAGGGCCTCCTTGCTTGAGTGAATTTCATTTATTCTTGCTAGATCATTTGAGGTTTTGTCGACAAAGGGACAAGGATTTATTTCTTCAAAGGGTAGAAGAAAGAATAAAAGTGGTATGGATTGCTTCTATCACTTTATTAACCATAAATCCAGTCCCTGTATGTGCCAACTCCAAGGTGAAACCAAAGGAGAAGCCTAACTGCCTTCAAGATCTCCATTCCGTCTTAGGTCTGAAACTTCTCAAACTCTTCATCTTCCTGTGAGGCCATCTTGGGATTCCATATTCCCTGCACTTCTTCTTCAGTACTGTCAATCCTACGTCCATTTTCTTAGCTGCCTGTGTTATAGGCATGTAGAAGTACTTAGACAACTCGACAAAGTGATCTCCTTCCCTCTTTCACTGCCATACTTCTTCTTTCTCAAACTCTCGTCATTCTTCTTTTCACCATTTTCAAAGAGGCCATTTTGTACAGTGCTGCCACTGCTGCAATGCTCCACCCCTCTGTTCTCGAAGCAACAAAAAACATCACCTGGGTCAGGGAGCAGGGTATCTCCTTTCACTTGTTCACCAATTAGAAGCCCATGTTCACTGAATAAGCCTATAAAATAAAGTGCAGAAACCGTTAGCTAGAAATGTATTGTATAGACTAAACGTCTCAGATGAGTAAAAAACCAAGATTCTTTTTGGCAGACAACTAAGACATTTTGTTGATTGGTTGATAAAGGGACAACAGACACTGATAGTGTTAATAAAACTTTATGTACATAGAATATTAAAAAAAAAGATGCATTTAGTCTCTCCAGACTGCAGTGTTCAATCGACTTCCACATTGCTATTTCAGTTCTCAGAAATTCTTACATTCTTTTCCACAGAATTTTCCCCATCACTTATGCTCACGTTATCTAAGAACAAACAGGAAAGAAAAAAAAAATGGTCCCCCAACATTTTTACTTACAAAGAAAAGGAGCCTACCTTGAAATTGGTAACGTTGAGATGACACCAGTGAACAATTGCAGCGCAATATTTCTTCCCACGAATCGAAATCCTCTATCAGTGGTGGTAGATCGACTATGTTTTCAATGTCTACTTGAGACTGCTGCTTCTCATATATCATCGGCAGTTGCCTTTATTAATACCCACAACATGAATACTTGTTAGTATGAGCAGTTTGATGCACATTTTCTATGAAAGAATCAACGCGATAGTAAACTACAGTATAAGCAAAACAAATCAGATGAAAACGTGAAAAGTGAGAGAAATGGAAGAAAAGAAAGATGAAGATGAACACTTCAATTTCTGAAGAGTGAGTTGATTGCAAAACCAAAAGACGTGGGTGGACGAGCAGAGTATCGTTCCATCCATGGAACTTTTTCCATTAAAGAAACTGTTTTGAGCAGGAGAAAGTCATTACATCAGTGCATAAGAGCCACTGAGGAATGATGAACGGAAAAATAGCAGCATATGACGAAAGAAATAACTCATTACTTGGGTACGTGGGTTGCTTTCTTACTCATATTTCACTGGCGCTATCTGCAGCATACGGTATGTTCTGTTGAAATCCTTCATTGCTCAACATTTCAAAAACCATTCTCTCCGCCATCTGTCTTTCCAGTTCATCCATGTACGCCACGAAGAGAGAGAGGGAGAGAGGGAAAGAAATAGAGAGAGAATGAGTTATTTCTCCTATGACTGCCGAACAGAAGGATCTATTATAATACGGGGAGGAGATTGAAAACGGATGGAATGGAGAGTGAATGTCGTCGCGGCTTCATGGCCGCCGTTTCCAAGATACTTCTGATCCTGTTTCGTTATCTTCAACCCAGATTCTCCAATCCATCATATGTGACAAGCATGTCTTTCTTAGTGGAGATCAAGTCATTAGCTCACGGTTGTTCCATGCTCTGGTACTTACAATTGGAATCTCATGGAGACCCATCAAACGACAAATTGATGATGCAAAGCTATTGCGCTTCTGTTCTCTAGATCCTCATGCATTTTTTATGTTCTTGTTTCAATGTTTTTTCAGGAGCATTGTCGCTATTAACTGCTAATATAACCGAAATGATCACATAAAGTCGAGCAGTTTATCGAGTTCAGATGGAGCCCATGGTGGCGTCATGTTATGCAGCCACTTCTGCTAATCATATCTACTGATGGAAGGGGGTTGGAGGCTTTCCTCATTATTGGCACACGTTCATATAATCAATAAAGTTAATTGAATGCCCTCCAACGTGGCGTCGCAGTTTTTGTTTCAGGTAGGCGAGTTTAAGAAACTCCCTTGTTTTGCTCGTGCTACCTTCCACCTCTGTTAAGGTATGGCTTCTGTTAAGAAAGAGTTTGTGCCCATTAGGAACCAGTGAAAAGATCAGGTAGAGTTAGATGCAGCAAAAGCAAGTCTGCGGACACGACAGCCAGATGAGCAAAAGCTTACTATCAGGTCCACAAAAAGGGCCAATTGCTTTTTTAATATATACATAAGTATCTCAATGCCTACATTTGTATTTGGTAAACACATATAATAAAATAGATATCTCGAACGGTGGGCAGTTGGGAAAATCAAGGCTCAACGACATTAGGGTCAACCACTATTCGCATTGCAACCTTTGGCATTCCTG
Source organism: Nymphaea colorata (assembly GCF_008831285.2). NCBI lineage: Eukaryota > Viridiplantae > Streptophyta > Magnoliopsida > Nymphaeales > Nymphaeaceae > Nymphaea > Nymphaea colorata. Next base: position 5,253,437 of record NC_045140.1, read on the forward strand.
AGCAGAGCAAAGGATATGTCAATGAAAAGAACACCAGCATTACCACCATAGCTGACCATTAGATAAACGAAATAGATACAGCAACAAAATCATACTTATTGACATCAAGGATGGGAATTATTTCAAAAATTTCCTCATCCAGTCAACATTTTCCACTCCTTTTTATTCCAAAGTACCAAAATATGAAGAATAAAAATGACCCTATTGCTTGCAGTGAGGCAGAAACAACATATTGAGCTCCATTTTTATTCTAAATTACACGAACAAAGAACACAAACAAACTCTGCTTCTCTCAGCAGTATTTGATCTGCAGTACCTTCAGAAGCCACAATTAAAACATCAAACTCGCTTCAGGACTCAGGAGATATGCATGGGTAACGGTGCACTGAGAGTTGCAAACAATAGAACCAGCCTCAGCTGATCTACCAGTACTCTCCACATGAACAAGTTCCAGTCCTGAAGTGATGGGATCTGTTAAGATCCCTTAAAACGATCTCACGGTTAAAGATCAAGGAGATAAACTTTGCGGCAGAATGGCAATCCCCACAAACACGAAGATTTTTTACAACACGAATCGTAGTCCCAGGAGGGGTATTCAGCAACCCATAAGCAATTGCCAGTTTCTCAGTATGGTACCGAAGCGTTGCCTCCTTTTCCTCCTCCTCCATATCTGCATGGTACAGCTGGGATGTGTCGGGTACATATCCTACCAATTTCAATTGCTCAACCAATTGATCTAGCATCCCATGAAGCTTTCTGGAGTGAGGGTGTTCTCCGTCCCCTGAGAAGAACTAATGAACTGCGTTCTCGATCTCGATTGAACTACAACCAGTGAACCAGGTACTTTAGTAATACCCCCTCTCTTTCATAAGCTTCCTAATTGCCTTCACATCGTCCCATCTTCCAGCAGCAGCAGCACATGTTCGATAAGATCACATAGTCTCCACTGTGGGAGAGTTGTACTTCAAAAATATGGTCGACCACGTGTTTGCCCAACTCTACATTGCCATGAACAGCGCAGGCAGCTAGCAAAGTGCGCCACAGTATAAGTGTGGGCTTGATCGGTAAGCTTCGGACAAACTCATATGCTTCGTCTAGAAGCCCTGCTCTACCATAAAGATCCACCATGCAGCCGTAGTGTTTAATTCCTGGCTCGATCCCATACACTCTTGACATGCTATCAAAGTACCGGCGACCTTCCTCCACCAAGCCAGTATGGCTACATGCCATAGAGAACGCCGAGGAACGTGATGTTATCTGGCAGCATGCCTTTTCTCTGCATCTCCTCAAAGAGCAAGAATGCACTTCTTCCATGCCCATGAATAGCAAAAGCCACAATCATGGCAGACCAAGCCGGTGTATCTCGCTGCGGCATTTCCCCGAAAACCTGTTTTGCGTCATCTATGCTCCCACATTTGGCATACATGTCAATCAACCTGTGTTGACCTTTACATACACATCAAATCCATTCTTCTTAACATACTCATGAACCCAATTTCCAAGCTGAAGGGTACCCAACAGGGCACAAGAGGAAAGCATGCTAAGCAGAGTAACATACGTTGGCCTCATGTCATCCCACGCCTGCATTTCCCGAAACAGTGCCAACGCTTCATTCGGCTGGCTGTTCCGAGCGTAAGCAGTGATCAAGGAGTTGAAAGAAACAATTTCCCTTCTCCCAGGCATTTTATCAAACACTTTGCGTGCGGACAGAATCTGTTCACAATCTGCATACAAATTGATCAAAGTAGGAAGAATGTACACGTTGTCGTCCACCCCAAGCTTGATAACAAGGCCATGAGTGGCCTCGCCTTCTTTGAGGGCAGTCGCATTGGCACAGGCCTTGAGTACAGAAGGGAAGGAGTAGTGATCAGAAAGCAAGTCCGATTCACGCATACGGGCGAAGAGAGAGACAGCACGAATGAGGGGCTGGTGCGGGCGTAGCCACCCATCACTGTGTTGAAGAGGATAACGTCTGGTTGGGAGATTTGCTCGAACAGGTGGACGGCGAAGTCCAAGGCATCGGGAAGCGTGAAGGAGAAGAAGCGGATGAGCCTGATGACGGATGGAACATCGCTCTGGAGGTTGGTCTTGATGATGGTAGCTTGAATCTGCTTGAATTCTTCGATGGTTTTGCATCCTTTCAAGAGACAGAGTGTCCTTTGGTGGGTTTGGCCGTTCTGCCCTTCGAGTTTCGGCTGGCCGAGGGAGGACGGAGGGTGGCATGGCAGAGTTGTGGACACGGCCATTCCTAGTTGTAACTCTCATTCGAGTAAACTCGGCCACTCTTTTTGTATTTGGCTTCTCTGAAAGGAGGAGCTACGGCATCACGAGTTTATCGCCAATAGCCAGCTGAAGGAGGTATCACTATCATGTCACCCTGCCGCCAACGTAAAACACTTGGCTCGTTGTCCGTCGATATTGCGTTAATCATTTTTCATACGTACTTGATGTCATTTATCACCTTTCATGCATACTTATGGGACAAGTGGGCTCACTCGATATAGAATTTCGAGTGAGTGACCGACCTGAGTCCATTTATAACAAAAGGTCTTGTGCCCATTTTAATCAGTTGAGCTAACTCGAGCACACTCAAAATCGTTAAAAAAAAAACTTTGGCCTTTCGATTTTTTGTTGTCTCTCTCTTTCATCGACCATCCTCAGTCTTCACTGCCAGTCTGCGAACTGCCAGTCTGCGAACTGCCATTGGAATCATGTTCCCTCTCTTTCGTGCACTCTTTCTTTGCCTCTCCCTCTCTCTTAAACTCTCATGGCCTCATCCTCATAGGCTCTCTGCCGCACGGCCTGCACAAGCACGGCAGCACCATCTGCATTTCCTCCCTTTTTACTTTTACAAGCAAAAAGACAATTAACTTGGCTTTAGTTTTAACATATTCACTTTTTTTATTTTGATTCTGAAAAAACCTTCTTACCACAAAAAGATGAAGGCACTGTACACGATGCCACACCTAAGTATCAAACACTTTCAAAATGGAAAGTGATGACGAAGAAAAGCATGTCATTCCAGATAACCATGTTTTACCAAACTACTTGCAATTTCTGAGCAGAAAATAAGTATTGAAGAACTTTAACCACTGAAATAAGATTATCGAACTAAACATGATTTAAGATCAAACGACATAAACAGATAGATAACTTTTTAAACATCAAATAACACTAAATAAATTAGGGCAGAAAACAGTAAAAACAATTATATATGGAACAAAATCCCATGATAAATGCAAAGTACTTTGAAATCACAACCTGAAAGTAGACTTCCTACAAAAGAGTAAAACAATTCTAAATCTTAGCTTATTAGCCAATACAAGAAGAACCAAAAAACATGAAGTAACAAACTCTGCCAGAAAGGTGTTTGTGACCAATGAAACTGAGGTGCTCATTGATCTGGCCCTCGGTGAGAAGGGATATTTAGAACATTGTGTATTCTAAGATAAGACATAATTCACATATGATTGCAAGGAAGAAAACTTATATGATTGCTATCAAATTATGCATATTTATAATGGTGAAGCTTATACAACAGCACCTTTCCAGCATCATTTCCTAGGACCATCAAACCTCCATCAGAAATAAAATCTAAGCACTGCACATACTACAGGCTATGTTTCAAAGGGGCCCAGGTTGGAGAGTGCACCAAATAAGAGGTACCATGTCAAATTTGTGAATTAAATAATCATAGTGCCTTCAAATATTATCACATATTTGATCATGCATATAAGCCTCGTGATATGCCCAAGCCTTTGCTACTATGAAAGTTTTCGATCCAACTGATCAAGACTGGTTGCCCGATACGGAAGCAAGTTTTCATGTGATCGATGATCCCGGTAAACTCAAGAGTTGTGTTCCCTATAATGGAACTGAAAAAATTATGATAGGAAATGGTCAACATCTTGTTATTACACATATTGGTACTACTGATATTCATGTGGGCAGTCACACGATACCTCTAAACAATGTTCTTGTTGTGCCCGATATTAAGAAGAATCCTATTTCTGTCAGCACCTTACTTATTCTATGCCCTATGTGTTTGAATTCTCTTCCAATTGCTTCTTTATTAAAGACAAGGAGACCAAGGAGGTGATTGCAATGGGGTGTAGAGAATAGGACTTATATGTGTTCAAGACATTGGTGTATATCTCTCCAAAGCTCCAATTCTTCTTTGCGATAATATCTCTGCTCTATATACTACCATCAAACCTGCATTTCATTCTCACATGAAACATTTAGAGTTTGATTATCATTTTGTTTATGAACAAGTAGCGTTGGGCAACATGAAAACTCAATTTGTTACAACGGAAGGCCAGCTCGCTGATCTCTTCACTAAGCCGCTGCCACTACACTGTCTCCACAACATGAAATGGGCATCTAAGAGTTCGTCAGCCACCTTATCTTTGGTTGAGGGGGAATGATAACGCATGAAAGGCTTACATGGATTAAATTTATTCTTCAAGACATTGGTGTATATGTCTCCAAAGCTCCAATTCTTCCAAAGCTGCAGAGATTAAATGGATTACATTTATTCTTCAAGACATTGGTGTATATCTCTCCAAAGCTCCAATTCTTCTTTGCGATAACATCTCTGCTCTATATACTACCATCAAACCTACCTTTCATTCTCACATGAAACATTTAGAGCTTCATTATCATTTTGTTCATGAGCAAGTAGCGTTGGGCAACATGGAAACTCAGTTTGTTACAACCGAAGGCCAGCTCGCTGATCTCTCTTCACTAAGACACTGCCACAACACCATCTCCACCTTCTCATTGGGCATCTAGGAGTTCGTCAGCCATCTTACCTTCGGTTGAGGGGGAATGATAACACACGAAAGGAGGATGCTAACGCACGAAATCAGCAACCGACGCCAGCTTTTTCCATGTCCTCGACTCTGTTTACTTTGACTTGAAACTAGATTCAATTTTAAATATAAAATAGGACATAGTTATATGAATATTTACATGTAATCCGAAATTCAGATGTCCAAGAAAATAGAATATGAATTACTGGTAAGAAGAATTCTATACCATATATTTTGGAAAATGAATTTTCTTGTTCCAATGTTCCAACCAATATTCCAACATCTGTTAGTACGAAGCCGTTAAAAATTCCAAGTGACACACACTGGTAAAAGTTTAATAGGATAAAATTTTTAGTCTTTAGATGCAAATTAGCTTAGGGAATGTAAAGCTGAATATAATCTAGAAGATGAACACTGCAAGAAAGGATCTGTTAAATTAAGGAAGAATCAACACGGGCTAATGCTATAAGAGTAAAAGAGACCACGTTTCGATCTGAACGTGAAGAAAGATGGCCGTTTTCTTCAACCAGCCGAAGGGATGATCTTCATATACAACTGACCATATTGACAGTTGTCTGTTGAGATTGTTCTTGAGAAAAAAAAAAAAAAAGTTGAGACGAGGCCGCAACTTTAATCTTTTCTGCCCCCCTCTCTCTGCACTAAATAGAGAAAGGCAAATAAATATTTTCTGCTTTCATCTCCATTCTTAACATTGACGTCAGTCTGCTGTTCTAGATCACTTTTTTTTTATAGTGAATGTATAAGAGTCAAGCTTTTCAATTGGTTAATTAGTTTTGTTTTCAACTTCTTGGAAGCGCAACTTCCAACAAGCTTGAACTTTTTACCGCCTACATCCATATCGATGGTGGCCCTCTTTTGTCCTGCTGATGTGATTTTAAACTTCCATCCATCAGGAATCAATAATTTTTAGATTCTGCAATCTCCTTTTGGTCACTCAAATTGAAGGGCCACGAACTACCTGAAGTTGCAATGATAGAGAAGATTGTGCGATCCTAAAAATATTAATGGCTGATAGAAGCAAGAAATCAGCACTAGATCAATAGGGATGTGTCTGGCAGCCTCACTTCCCACATATGAGGCTGTTTATGCAGAACCCACAGTGTAATCGAACACCAGAGGTTGTCTGACCTCAAATCCAAGGATTTGAGATTCCCAATGATCTCAAATCACATCGTATCTCAGATTCAAGGTAAACAAACATCCCCTGAGTGAAAAATTGGTGATTGTTCATCTCTGATGCAAGTTGGTAAGGCACGCAACAAAGAGATTGAAGTATCAACTTGAGAAGCAACTAATCAACTCAAAACTTGGCTCTGATAGCATATAAAAATAAATCAAAAGGTTGGAAGAAGAACAAAATAGAGACGAGTAAGAACATATATACATATATAAAAGATGAATTGAAATTTATTGCAGATATCAGACTTGAGGGATGAGATGGAGGAGTGGCCATCTCTGTCATGCCCAAGCGGCGACGACACCAGCTTTTGGTCCCACGAGTGGGAGAAGCACGGGACTTTTGCTCGGAGCTGGGCCAACACCAGTTCTTCCAAGCTGCGCTCAACCTCCTCCACATCCCTCAGAGCGCAGGTAGATCAGCTCTTACGTGACCTGATACTTAAAAGATGAAACAACCCTACTAGAATCACACGCTTCGAGTTAGTCATTTTGTTTCTGCTCTTCTGTCGAAAAAGTTAACAGCTAAATTCACTTGTAGTCTCTGGTATCACTTGAGGATTTATAATTGTTGGCATCAACATGTTCCGTTAATGATCATGCCCAGGTGTTCACCCGGATGACGTAATGTGTAGCCTGGAAAGCATCAGAAACGCCGTAGAAGAAGCAACAAACCAGGAATAGAATGCATGGCGATGAGAGCAGGCAGCGTCAACTGTACCAGATCTTCGTGTGCGTCGACACCACGGCCTCCACCTTGATCGAGTGTCCAGTGCTGCCAAGGGGAAGGTGTCCCCTTCTGATTGAGTTTCCTGCCTTCTGATCATTAATCACCTCCAAATTCCAACAGAAATAATGCTACCCCTTTGCAGCCACGCAGTGATCGCTAGCCAGATTCTCCGAAACATATGTTATCAAAATATAGTAAAGCTCCATTTTCACCTGTAAGTTCTTCGATCCAAGATGAAGTTCTAAGAAGCAGCAATATTCTTTTGCAAGACGCTAGATCAACGAGCCTCAAATATCTGATTTACCTTATACCTGCGGGCCTGCGGCGCCTGTGACAAGAACTATCAAACTTGGGGCTTAATAAGTTGAATGATCGAGGAAATGTGAAACTACCACTATTCTGATCAATTGTGACACACTAGCTTCCAAGTACCGGGCACGTTTCCCTAACTACTGCAACCAGGCATCTATGGGCATGAGTTATGCATGATTTTACATATATATGCCGCAATTGTTAGATGGCACGGCACCAATGGAGTAAAGACGTAGTCAGATGGCTTATGACTTATTTGGCCGCTCCTGAATGTGAAACCAAGAATATTGGGTATTTTACGGCATTTAAGAAATGATATTAACTGATGAAAAAGGATAGTTTTTCAAAAGCGCATCTCATGAAATCTTAGGAATTAAAAATAGATAAAAAAAAAATGTAGTTGTGATGCCAACCATATGCTTTAGACCACAAGATTTTGAGTTTCAAGCTTGTGACCCGGGTCTTGATGGAGACGAGGACATCAAAACTAAGATGGTTTCGAAAAGAAAAAGAAAAGAAAAGAAGAAAAGGACATCAAATCAAGCTTTCTAGAACACTCTTCACCACATAGGAAGATCTGTCAAAAGAGGGGCCTGTGCCAACTCAAGCTAAACAACTTATCTTTGAACTTGGTAAATCAGAAGGCATTACTACCATCATCCTCCCAAATGCACACAAAGGCTTTCCCTCTTCAAACCATTCTCATGCATTTTTGCATTTCCTAATTTCCACATATTCCAAACTGTTATGGGAAAAGCCATATTTCAAACACTGCACAACCATTTCAGACGAAATTTTTTTCTTCCACCACCATGTAGAAGCCTCCCCAACTGAACCCCGATGGCTGATCCTCACATTGAATTTGTGTGCGTATGTGTATATAAATATCATAGGGGAGTTCAATGCTACCATGCACCAGAATGAGAAATTGCAGTCACCCTCTCTTTCTCTCTCTTGTGCAGAATACTCGCTGCTATAAAGGATCACGCAAGGCATCATCCTTAGGAGCAGGGTACAAACGCCTCTTCCTCTTCTTCATCATTTTCTCTCTTCATTCTATCAAGTTTGGTGGGCGGTGACCGCGGCCGTGGTTGGTGGGCAAAGATTGATCCTGCATCAGGTTCTCTGAAGATGACGATGGTGGTCGTCATCTGGCTATTGGCGATAAACTCGTGATGCCGTAGCTCCTCCATTCAGAGAAGCCAAATACAAAAAGAGTGGCCGAGATTACTCGAATGAGAGTTGCAACTAGGAATGGCCGTGTCCACAACTCTGCCATGCCACCCTCCGTCCTCCCTCGGCCAGCCGAAACTCGAAGGGCAGAACGGCCAAACCCACCAAAGGACACTCTGTCTCTTGAATGCATGCAAAACCATCGAAGAATTCAAGCAGATTCAAGCTACCATCATCAAGACCAACTTCCAGAGCGATATTCCATCCGTCACCAGGCTCATCCGCTTCTTCTCCTTCACTCATCCCGATGCCTTGGACTTCGCCGTCCACCTGTTCGAGCAAATCTCCCAACCAGACGTTATCCTCTTCAACACAGTGATGGGTGGCTACGCCCGCACCAGCCGCCCCATTCGTGCGGTCTCTCTCTTCGCCCGTATGCGTGAATAGGACTTGCTTCCTGATCACTACTCCTTCCCTTCTGTACTCAAGGCGTGTGCCAATGCGACTGCCCTCAAAGAAGGCGAGGCCATTCATGGCCTTGTTATCAAGCTTGGGGTGGACGACAACGTGTGCATTCTTCCTACTTTGATCAATATGTATGCAGATTGCGAACACATTCTGTCCGCACGCGAAGTGTTTGATAAAATGCCTGGGAGAAGGGAAATTGTTTCTTTCAACTCCATGATCGCTGCTTACGCTCGGAACAGCCGGCCGAATGAAGTGTTGCCACTGTTTCGGGAAATGCAGGCGTGGGATGACATGAAGCCAACGTATGTTACTCTGCTTAGCGCGCTTTCCTCTTGTGCCCTGTTGGGTACACCCTTCAGCTTGGAAAATGGGTTCATGAGTATGTTAAGAAGAATGGATTTGATGTGTATGTAAAGGTCAACACAGCGTTGATTGGCATGTATGCCAAATGTGGGAGCATAGATGACGCAAAACAGGTTTTCGAGGAAATACCGCAGCGAGATACACCCGCTTGGTCTGCCATGATTGTGGCTTTTGCTATTCATGGGCATGGAAGAAGTGCGCTCTTGCTCTTTGAGGAGATGCAGAGAAAAGGCATGCTGCCAGATAACATCACGTTCCTCGGCGTTCTCTATGCATGTAGCCATACTGGCTTGGTGGAAGAAGGTCGCCGGTACTTTGATAGCATGTCAAGAGTGTATGGGATCGAGCCAGGAATTAAACACTACGGCTGCATGGTAGATCTTTATGGTAGAGCAGGGCTTCTAAACGAAGCATATGAGTTCGTCTGAAGCTTACCGATCAAGCCCACACTTATACTGTGGCGCACTTTGCTAGCTGCCTGCGCTGTTCATGGCAATGTAGACTTGGGCAAACACGTGGTCGACCATATTTTTGAACTACAACGCTCCCACAGTGGAGACTATGTGATCTTATCGAACATGTGTGCTGCTCCTGGGGAAGATGAGACGATGTGAAGGCAATTAGGAAGCTTATGAAAGAGAGGGGTATTACTAAATTACCTGGTTGTAGTTCAATTGAGATCGAGAACGCTGTTCATTAGTCCTTCTCAGGGGACGGAGAACACCCTCACTCCAGAAAGCTTCATGGGATGCTAGATCAATTGGTTGAGCAATTGAAATTGATAGGATATGTGCCCGACACATCCCAGGTGTACCATGCAGATATGGAGGAGGAGGAAAAGGAGGCAACGCTTGGGTACCATAGTGTGAAACTCGCCATTGCTTATGGGTTGCTGAATACCCCTCCTGGGACTACGATTCGTGTTGTAAAAGATCTTCGTGTTTGCGGGGATCGAGCCAGGAATTAAACACTACGGCTGCATGGTGGATGAGGTCAATATGTTGTTTCTGCCTCACTGCAAGCAATGGGGTCATTTTTATTCTTCATATTTTGGTACTTTGGAATAAAAGGGAGTGGAAAATATTGTTGACTGGATGAGGAAATTTTTGAAATAATTCCCATCCTTGATGTCAATAAGTACGATTTTGTATTCCCCCACATTTTTCAGCTCAGGCCTGCCATGGGCTTGCAGTTCTGCTTTAAGTTCGGTGTGCTTGAAACTTTAACCTGACGTAAATGCTATTCTTTAAGATTTTGATTTCTTTTACTTCGTTCAGCAGGTTCTTTTTTTCTTTCATGAAAAATTTTCGTTATTATGCCATTATATACAGCACCAGTAAAGAGGGAAATTGTGGAGGGTACAGTAAAGACTTAAGATGAAGGCCCTGAATGAAGATTCGGTCCTGCCATTCTGCTGCCTAATTAGTTTTAGTTTTGTTCATAGTGTTTCCCTCGTGAGGCATGGTAGCCGGGGCTCCTTTGGTGGTTTATGAACAAACCCATTGGGATTGGGCGGTCTGATCCTTGAAGGGCTCCAAGGAATTACCAAACCAGATTAGAAGTTGTCAAGTTGATGATTCATATTCTTCATTGTCATATGATAGTCTGACATTTGGATCATCAGTGTGCATCTTCTCTCGTGTTCTGCGCAGTGGTCAGGCGCTTATTGTGATACCAAATTCGGCGAAGACAGGCAAGCCTGCTGTGGATTTCGGCATTCATGGCCTCTGGCCCAACTACAACGACGTCGGCTACCCTTCCCACTGCGACAATGGCAGCCCATTTCTTCCTTCCGAGGTTTGTATTTTGCCCACACAAGTCACAGATGTTCTTCTCCAATTTTCTTGGCAGATAGAAATGTCCGGATATCTTGTGTGATTGGTTTACTTCCTCATATCTTTCCATTGGGAGGTGATCTTTGAAAGGGCAGTAGGACCCTCGCTTTTCTAAATGCTTTATTATGCCAAGTAAGGGCATCACCTGTTCGATGTTGAGGCCCTCTCTAACTTCTACTGTCATTCAGGTTCTTCTTTTTTTTGAAAAGCTTTGCGTACGATTCTTTTTAGAAACTTGTGAAAAGAATTCACGACAGAAAAGTCTACGAAAAATATTTATTATAGAATCTTAGGCCTCTATGCTCGAGAGAGACACATCTATAATAATTATTGGTGTCCAGATGCTTCATGGGATTCACTTGCATGGTAAAGAATCCTTTCCCAATAGCACAGGCATCATAATATTTGAAGGGAAGGGATTCACGTGTACGATACTTTTACAGGCAGAAAAGAGACCAATCTTAGTGAATCTCACTAAATGGTCCTATTTTCCTCATGCCCGCCTCCTCTTAAACATAATTATTAAGAAATTATACATAGTTTTAAAGCTAAATTAAAAGTAGGCATAATTCACTATTAAAATGTGAAAAATTGAACGGAGAAAAGTTTGAAATGAAAAAAAGGAAAACATGAGAAGCTACTTTTAGCACGCCTAACTGTGAAAAACGACGGCACTTCAAAAGGGTAGCTGCTATTCTTTAAATCCCATGCTTCTATTTGGACCATGGTATCGATTTATTTGAAAAATCTCGGAACACCACATCATTTTGATCTCGTCGCCCGCTTTTATGACTTTGTTGATGTCATTTATCTGGATGAAAGCTGTTTTAATGAAAATAGGTTTCACTTTTTTTTTTCATGATTGACAAGTTAATTATGATTATTATAGATACACAGCCTTTCTTGGATCCGGTATTTTCTGGGCAAGTGCAGGCCGGCGTCCTTCATGGTGGTTGTATTTTTTTTTGCAGTAATTCGTCATTTTTCACTCACAAATTAGCAGCATCCATATTAATTAAGGCAAATTCAATTTCTTGCGGTTATTATTTCTAGTGTTTGAAGAACATGTTACATATGTGTTATGTCCGCGGTTATTATTTCTAGTGTTTTCAGAACATGTTACATATGTGTTATGGTCCCTAACAAAAGACTCAGCAGCAAATAACCAAAATGTCTCTACTGCTTAAATGGAAGGCATAAGCAAAAGTGAAATTTTCCTTATACGAGGGACGTTGTTGCTCACATCATGGCCATTTTCCCCATTCTCTCATAAAGGCATGTATCGGCTTTTGCAAGAGAAGAGCAACACTGGGAGTTGAACCAGCGACTGGTGGCTTGGCAGCCACTAGGCACCCCACTGGACAACATGGAAAGTGCTTTCGCTCCCATATTTTTCTTTCACCTTCTCGCCCTCCATACAAGACAAAGACAGGAACCGTTTGGTGTTGATGTGTGCCTTGTGAATGCACGCCATAGAGATTAATCCTAATTTTAAAATTAAATCTCGGTTGCTATATACTTAAAAAGTTGAAGTTGCTAGGACTGGTACAAGTCTCAATCATTTCGAGCTATTGGAACAAACGCACAAGCACAAAATGTTTTTGAAATTTGACATGTACTTTGGTTTTCAGATTTCTTTTTGAACATGGCGCTTGTTTTTTGCATTCATCATGATTCGTCACTGTCTACCTTTCTATATATTTTTGGTAAGGCTTTCAAAAGATCAAAGAAATATATATTATATAACTTGTAATTTATTGCAGATATCGGACTTGAGGGATGAGATGGAGAAGCAGTGGCCTTCTCTGTCATGCCCAAGCAGCGACGGCACCAGCTTTTGGTCCCACGAGTGGGAGAGGCACGGGGCTTGCTCTGAATCGGTGCTGGACCAGCACCAGTACTTCCAAGCTGCGCTCAACCTCAAAACCCAACTCAACCTCCTCCACATCCTAACCAAAGCAGGTAAATTTTACGTTTCACACCTTGAATTAACAAAAAAAGTCGTTTAATTAGTTGCCACTTTTCAATCTTGGGTCTGTTATCTTATGCCACCGAAATTTATTGTGGGGGCGTGCGTGAGACAACCGGAGATATATATATATATATATATGTGTGTGTGTGTGTGTGTGAGAGAGAGAGAGAGAGTATATTTCTATATATAGTAATCATATGTAATCATATATATATGAAAAAACATGCTTCTTTATGCATAGATATGATTCTATAAGGATTTTGTAAGCTATAAAATCTCAAATAGTTTATTACTGTCGTTAGGGAAGGGATGGTTGAGCCCATACTGCCAAAGAAGCAGAGCTGCAGCTGCCGGATCAGACTCAAACCTATGCATCAGGAAACATAATTTTGCTGCTGGACCAAGAAAGATCACATCCATGTCATTAGGTAGCAAAAAGATACATGCACCTTACTGCACTCAAGTATATGCAATAAAAAATAGTCATACTTGTGAGCATTTCTATGTATGTATTTTCTATTTAATGTTGACCTTACAGATATCTTTGCAAGATCATCAGCTAGAAAAGACAACTTGATTTTTTTGGGCTTTTTAATTAAAGCATGACTTTAAAGCATGGAGTGACATGAAGTCTTCGAATTCATCAACTTTTAAGATTGAAAAGACATGATATATTTCACCATGGAATGACTGTAGCGGTAGGTTCCTGTAAAGTCAATGGTGAATTCAAAGTAGGTCATTCCAAAGTCAAGCAATGTAGATGACATACGAAGCGCTTAGCAAGAGCATAATGTGGACTCGTTCTGCCAGCACCTGATGATGTATATGAAGTTCTAGGTGGTATTTAAACTTGGTTTCCGTGTCAGGTCACTGTTCAACCTTATCCCCTCATCCTCCCATTCTACCAATTCCATCAGCCTCTGAGGTATGTGAAAGACAGGAGATAACAGATCAAGTCTACCAGAACCTTTCTCGAGTAGGAATCACATATGCTACATGGGCTTGTCTTTGTTTCTGAACCTGTGACAATTTATTCGATGCAAATATTAAACCAGAGGAAAGAAAATTGATCTTATGAAGTGCAGATATTCTTACTGTGTTACTGTATAAGAAAGAAACACACGCAGTGCATAGCTCTAAAAGGTTTGCAAAGGGTGTGCAGGTTCCACTAATTAGCGACCTGTAAACATATGGAGAAAGAAAATCTACAGTTCACCTTTTCTTGGTCATTCCCTGGACTTGGAAAAAGGAGAACTAAGCGACTTCTTTTAACCTGGCTACCATCAAAGTGAATGTTTGCCAACACATCTTGACACCATTTCAATTGCTTGGTGGAGACGATTGGCTATGCGAGAACTCTAGCAACAAGCCTCAAGTCAATTGAGCAACACAAACATCCAACCCTGTACCAGCCATGAAATATAATTTACATTACTGCCTTAGCTGCAGTAGATTGTGCTAAACCCACTTCGTACATTGAGGAATTGAACCTCACGATATCATGGGCCTTCCACACCACCTTCTTAGTACAATATTTAATCGACAAGCATGTAAGTTGGAGTACCATACATTAAAAACAACTATACATGGAACAGAATCTCACGATGAATGCAAAGTACTTTGGACTTCCAACAAAGAGAAGAAAACAATTCCAAATCTTAGCTTATTACCCAATACAAAAAGGACGAAAACAAGAAGCAACAATCTGTGACCAAAGATACTCAGGTGCTCATTGATCTAGCCCTCGGTGAGAAGGGACATTTAGAACAAATTACAACGTGTATTCAAGGATAAGACATAATTCAAATGAGCCATATGATTGCAACGAAGAAAATCTATATGATTGTTATCAAATTATGCATGTTCATAATGGTTTAGCTTATACAATATCACCTTTCCAGCAGCATTTCCTAGGACCATCAAACCTCCACCCGGACTGAAATCTAAACACTGCACATACTGCAGGTTATGTTTCAGAGGGGGCCAGTTTGAGAATACACTCAGAGATGGTACATGAACCAACTTTACGCTATCACGCTTCATGCTTGAAAAGGTGGCCAGGATTTGACCATCATGATTAAACTGCAACCCATCCACTTTAGTAGTTAAATTGGTAAGAGCCTTCATTGGTTTTCTTTTGCCTCCAAGAAACTCATCACGGTTATAAACATTAACAATTCCACTATCTGAACCTGTAGCAAAGACAGTACTATCTTTTGAAACGCTCAATGCAGAGCTATTAATGCAACCATCATCAACCCCCTTGTGGAAGCATTTCCTTGTCCTAAGGTCCCAATGGTAGACAAGTCCATCTCCACCCGAGCTCAACAGCTGGTGTCCATCATTAGCAAATGCCAAGGATCGAGCAGTTCCATTCATTTTTAGAGTTCCAATTAGCTGCTTAGATTTAGAAGAGACTAAAAAAATATATCCCTCGTTGCCGGTAAATGCAATAATACTAGAATCAGGGGATACTTCAAACGATTCCAAGCTCTTCTCTTCTCTGCCCATCAATGGGCCTACTCTGTCAACCTTCGCGTTTACTATATCTAAACTGTAAAAAAATTTCCTTCTTCCACTGATGATGGCCTGTGATCCATCAGGCAAGAATGAAGCTTTACGAATGGGACAATCCTCAAGAAAATGCTTTGTATCATAGTGTTTCTCTTTCCATCAATCTGAAAGAATCTAAGCTTTTTATCAAGTCCAGCTGTAAGCAACAACTGGGCATTCCTGTGGAACTCAACTGATGTAATGGGGCCATTTGAAGGGTCCTCTGCATTGCCATCTATCAATCTTGAGAACTCAAGGAGCCCAGGCAATAATTTTGTTGTGCTCCTTACTACTGCATCCTCACTCGACAAAAGGATGTTGTTGCCATTGGCACCATGACCTTGAGCTCGGACTGATTCATTCTCTTCATCTGATTCGTCATCAAAAGCATCTCTCTCAGACTTCCACCCAAGCTCCGCCCACTCAGTTCTGGGGTTCAGCTTAACATGTTGTGACCTTAATCTTGCAACATAATCAGCTCCACTGACCAATATCTCACCTTCTTCTCCCCTTAATTTTCTTAGCCTGTTGGTTTTGGCTATGTTGACTTTCGCTATTTGTTCTTCTTCATCAATCCATACAGGTTTCCTTGTCTCGTGTGGCTCTCTCTCTTCATCGCTCATGGAAGTTTCACTGTCTACCTCATTATCCTCTTGAAAAATAACATCAACAGCAGATGACCGATCTTTAGATGAAAAAACACCATCCTCAATTATATCTTCCCCTGTATCTTCTGCCGCCTCTTTACCAAATCCAAAAGAAGAATGAAGAGGACCAAACAAGAATCCCTCCAGCTTCTTCATCTCCTGCATCTCACTGGCAACTTTATGTTCCTTCTTTCTTGGCAGAAGCCTCACGTTAGCTTGATTATTGTCACTTGACCGCTTCCTAGATAGAGCATTCTGAGATACCAAACCCATCTCAAATTATTAACTTGCCTTGCTTTCACGTGTATCTGCATAGAGAAACAAAAATTTGCATCAATTCCCCCGAATTGCAAGAAAACCTTTAGAATGACATTATATCAGTAGACACAAAAAAATAAAGTGCCTTTCCATGCATGCTTCCATGACAAAATCTATGTCAAACCCATCTTCCAGCTTGTTTATTATGCATTCCAAGAAATGGAAAAATGTAATTGCAAGAAATTGGAACATTAGCTAGACGGAAGCACTAAGAATACCATAATAGATAAAACGCACCATAAAGAAAGCTTTTTTCTAGAGGGCTCTACACTTGTGTAGCATAATTAGTTCGAGCCTATATTTATACATGTTTATGCCAGAGATATTCTAAATGAAAACAAAAAAATAACTAAACAATTAGAACAATGGATGGCCGAAGCACCTAGCATTCCCCCCCCCCCTTTTTTTTTCCAACTCACAAGTTGGGGCTAGGCAGCTGCGCGTTTCAAGCAAAGAGGTGTAATGTGGACATCAATGTCGAGAGCTATATCAACTTGATCTGAAATAATTCAAGTTCACATGGACTAATTGATCAATCTGCTAAATTTGCAACTATGCTTCGTATATTGGCCCTTTGTGCAGTAACAAACCTGGTCTGTATTAGGTGCTTGTTCAGTTTACAATGACCAGAGCTCGTTCGCCAATTGTTCAAACTTTTCTGTTCTATAGAATGTTGCCAAGCTAGATCCTGTCCATTTGTGTTCTGAATTTTTGTTTTTACAGTGAACTGCAGAAAGCTTTTCAACAGGTCCACGTTAATTCATATTTTGGGGTTCACTTCCTAGTTGGATTCTAAGTTGATTACTAAGGTTCTCTGTGCCTAGTAGCAGCCTTTATTGCCAACCAATCTATTCATCTGAAGCACATTTATAAAAGGAAGAAACATAAGATGCTGTCAATGTATATAAATGGCAAGGCAGACCACAGTCCATCTCACTATGCTAGTTACAGAAACTTGTTGCTTAGATGCATTGTCTCTTTGTTGTACTCCCCTGCTCACTTGTTCTTGGTCTAAGGATGAAAATTACTTTGCATACAGGGACATTGCGAGATACAGCGTAATGAACAGCATGCCGAACTACAGTTTTCTAACAGTAGTTTCCTCAACAGAAACTCCAACAAGCACTTCCCATACATTGAAACTTGAGTTTTTTCTAAAGTTTTACTTGGGTACAGGCCCATTGTCAGATCAAAGACAAGATCTTGAGATAAAAGTTAATCATGTTCCTACCACACAAAGGCACTACATGCATTCCAAAAATCAACGAATATTGGCATACATTGATTCAGATTGCTCGAGACAGTGCTCATTTAAAACATTCATGATTAAATGCTCAGGAAAGTTGCACTCACAGTTGCAAATTTCAAAGCATTGTTCACAGACAAAGAAATAAACTTAATATCGAATCAAATCAACTACATTATAGTTGCGTTGTAGTTCTGCAATCCCTATCGCATTTTCTAACGAAGTATGTCTCTGCGTTAGGAAAACCTAGCACTCCTCCCACAAAAACTAAAAAATCACGCTCCCCCGAAGCTCATCTCGCTGTCGATATGTATAAATAAATGGCAAGGCAGACCACAGTCCATCTCACTATGCTAGTTACAGAAACTTGTTGCTTAGATGCATTGTCTCTTTGTTGTACTCCCCCCCTCACTTGTTCTTGGTCTAGGATGAAATTACTTTGCATACAGGGACATCGCGAGATACAGCGTAATGAACTGAAATAATTCAAGTTCACATGGACTAATTGATCAATCTGCTAAAGTTTCAACTATGCTTCGTATATTGGCCCTTTGTGCAGTAACAAACCTGGTCTGTATTAGGTGCTTGTTCAGTTTACAATGAGCAGAGCTCGTTCGCCAATTGTTCAAACTTTTCTGTTCTATAGAATGTTGCCAAGCTAGATCCTGTCCATTTGTGTTCTGAATTTTTTTCTTTACAGTGAACTGCAGAAAGCTTTTCAACAGGTCCACGTTAATTCATATTTTGGGGTTCACTTCCTAGTTGGATTCTAAGTTGATTACTAAGGTTCTCTGTGCCTAGTAGCAGCCTTTATTGCCAACCAATCTATTCATCTGAAGCACATTTATAAAAGGAAGAAACATAAGATGCTGTCAATATGTATAAATGGCAAGGCAGACCACAGTCCATCTCACTATGCTAGTTACAGAAACTTGTTGCTTAGATGCATTGTCTCTTTGTTGTACTCCCCTGCTCACTTGTTCTTGGTCTAAGGATGAAAATTACTTTGCATACAGGGACATTGCGAGATACAGCGTAATGAACAGCATGCCGAACTACAGTTTTCTAACAGTAGTTTCCTCAACAGAAACTCCAACAAGCACTTCGCATACATTGAAACTTGAGTTTTTTCTAAAGTTTTACTTGGGTACAGGCCCATTGTCAGATCAAAGACAAAATCTTGAGATAAAAGTTAATCATGTTCCTACCACACAAAGGCACTACATGCATTCCAAAAATCAACGAATATTGGCATACATTGATTCAGATTGCTCGAGACAATGCTCATTTAAAACATTCATATGGTTAAATGCTCAGGAAAGTTGCACTGACAGTTGCGAATTTCAGAACATTGTTCACAGACAAAGAAATAAACTTGATATCGAATCAAATCAACTACATTATAGTTGCGTTGTAGTTCTGCAATCTCTATCGCATTTTCTAACGAAGTATGCCTCTGCGTTAGGAAAACCTAGCACTCCTCCCACGAAAACTAAAAAATCACGCTCCCCCGAAGCTCATCTCGCTGTCGACATCTGTCACCGGCTTTTCACTCTCGTGAAGCTCCCCTTCCCCACGCTCTTGCCCTTTCCCTCGGCCCTTTTTCATTTGACAGAAACTTGGTTCTTCACCGAGAAACGATTATCAAGAGACTCATTTGAAGACATGGATCATCACGAGCCACCAACCAAGAACAATATCAAAACACTGCTTAAAGACCTCAACTTGCGAGGGTCCCCATGAAGCCGCATGAAGGGAAAGACAGAAAAGAAAACGTACAGACCATTTGAAGGACCACGGCGACGAATAGAAAAAGAAAGAACGCACGATAGGGAGAGAGGGGTTGGCGTACCTCAACTTCTTCGAAGGACCACGGCGATGGCTGGAGGCAGAGCGGCGGCGGCGGCGCACGGCGAGCGGTCGAAGAAGAAGGCAGAGAGTCGAGCAACGGGCAAAAAAACTTTTTTCCAGGAGAAGGAGAAGTTTACCCTGGATTTCATTTTTTAGCGAGGAAAATTTAACGGTGTTTGATAACACCGGTTGAAAACGTACGTTTTTTTCCGATTTAATCAAACGGGGCCTAAGGGGAACTGTGCACATTTTTCTACTGGGGTGACTTGGGACTAAGCTTTTGCTTATTTGACTGATTCAAATTCCGCAACCTTCAACCTCACATCAAATCGTCGTCAAGCCCCACAACCTAAGTATCACATAAAGCCCAACGCACTTGGGTTCTAGACTTGTGTTTCCAGTTTTAATGACAAACCAAAATCAGTTTTCCAGGCAAAACTCAAAACCTGTTTTTACTTATAAAATAAGGTTTCATCAAAATTGGGTTTGGAAAAAATGCAGTTTTGACAAAACCTAATTTCATAAGAAAGAGTGAAAAAGCTTCCAATCAAGTTATTCATAAAAACCAGGTTCTCAAAACCAACAAATCCAGTTTTTAAAATTCATTAACAGACTTAAGTTTTATAAAACCAAGTTTTTGGTGTCTCTCGGTGCAGAATCCCATTCACCTGCAACTCACAAGTAAGTTGAACGTCGAGTAGAAGAAACCGTGTGCAGTCTTGAGTATTAAAACCGTCTTCTTCTCGTCTTGAATGATTTGGTAGGTCACCATTGCAGTAAGAAGATAAAGCAGTCAAGACATTGGGTTTTCACCTTTATCCTTCCACCAACCTTTCTTTTTTCTTCTTTTTTTCTTTTTTTGGCTGTGTTTGCAGTTGAGTTTTATTTAAGTATGAAATTATTTTTAAAACATATCATATTTAAACATGAGTGTCTATGTGTTAAGGGGTTCAAAATCATTAATTGGCGATATCTTTTTCTCGAAAAATTTTAGAAGTAATCTTGTCTAACTAGAGGTGGAACGGACGCAAGGAAGGAAAGAAGTCAGGAGACCCCCAGAAATTCTTGGATTCCTCCCAATATGAACGTTATTGAAATCACACTTAAATTTTTTATGGTTAACCAAAAAATCAAATGGTTAAAGTAGGTAGGGAATGTAGCTTTTTGTCCATAGAGCATAAAAACACCAAATGATTCAGATTTTCATGAGAGAGAAAGAGATAAATATGAGTTGTAAAATCGCGAAAAGGTAGTAAAAATTTTAATTTGAAAAAAATAGAAACAATGGCAACCAATAGGTCAAGAGGAAAATGAGGGTGTCCTAGAGAACTTACTTTTGACTTAAACTATGTTTCTATTCGGTAGATGGAAAGGAAATGATTTTAAGGACAACCAAGATTAAGCTCAGTAAATCTTTTACATAGACCTATTTTAAAGAAATAAATTTTAATCGGAACATTTAATTGGTCTCACCAAACGTGGCCCACGCTAAACTTATTTGCAGAGACAGGACTGTGAACTTGGAATCGGTATTGCTTATTAGCGAAAACTTTTCCCCTTCTCAGACAAGTTCCCCAGGCAATCAAACATGAATTTCATCACTCTTACACCGCCGGACAGGTGAACTTCGAAGCGTTTTACTGACACAGCAAAATATAAAGATTTCAAACAAACTGTTTTTTCTTTTCCATTTCTTTTTGCGATTCAAGCTGGAGCTAGGCAGTCCCGTCACAGTACAAAATATGAAACTACAAGAAATTTCCACCTTAGATGCCCTTTCAAAGTTCTTCCTGATCTTCAGGTCTACTGCTATGTTTCCATTAATAGGACAGTAAAAGCCAACTAAAAAACACTCGTGTATGAAAAAACATGCTTCTTTATGCATAGATATGATTCTATAAGGATTTTGTAAGCTATAAAATCTCAAACAGTTGATTACTGTCGTTAGGGAGGGGATGGTTGAGCCCATACTGCCAAAGAAGCAGAGCTGCAGCTGCCGGATCAGACTCAAACCTATGCATCAGGAAACATAATTTTGCTGCTGGACCTAGAAAGACCACATCCATGTCATTAGGTAGCAAAAAGATACATGCACCTTACTGCACTCAAGTATATGCAATAAAAAAATAGTTATACTTGTACGCATTTCTATGTATGTATTTTCTATTTAATTTTGACCTTACAGATATCTTTGCAAGATCATCAACTAGAAAAGACAACTTGATTTTTTTGGGCTTTTTAATTAAAGCATGACTTTGAAGCATGGAGTGACATGAAGTCTTCGAATTCATCAACTTTTAAGATTGAAAAGACATGATATATTTCACCATGGAATGACTGTAGCGGTAGGTTCCTGTAAAGTCAAAGGTGAATTGATGAAAGTAGGTCATTCCAAAGTCAAGCAATGTAGATGACATACGAAGCGCTTAGCAAGAGCATAATGTGGACTCGTTCTGCCAGCACCTGATGATGCATATGAAGTTCTAGGTGGTATTTAAACTTGGTTTCCGTGTCAGGTCACTGTTCAACCTTATCCCCTCATCCTCCCATTCTACTAATTCCATCAGCCTCTGAGGTATGTGAAAGACAGGAGATAACAGATCAAGTCTACCAGAACCTTTCTCGAGTAGGAATCACATATGCAACATGGGCTTGTCTTTGTTTCCGAACCTGTGACAATTTATTTGATGCAAATATTAAACCAGAGGAAAGAAAATTGATCTTATGAAGTGCAGATATTTTTACTGTGTTACTGTATAACAAAGAAACACACGCAGTGCGTAGCTCTAAAAGGTTTGCAAAAGGTGTGCAGTCCACTAATTAGCAACCTGTAAACATATGGAGAAAGACAATCTACAGTTCACCTTTTCTTGGTCACTCCCTGGACTTGGAAAAAGGAGGCCTAAGCGACTTCTTTTAACCTGGCTACCATCAAAGTGAATGTTTGCCAACACATCTTGACAACATTTCAATTGCTTGGTGGAGACGATTGGCTATGCGAGAACTCTAGCAACAAGTCTCAAGTCAATGGAGCAACACAGACATTCAACCCTGTACCGGCCATGAAATATAATTTACATTACTGCCTTAGCTGCAGTAGATTGTGCTAAACCCACTTCGTATATTGAGGAATTGAACCTCACGATATCATGGGCCTTCCACACCACCTTCTTAATTCAATATTTAATCGACAAGCATGTTAGTTGGAGTGCCATACATTAAAACAACTATACAAGGAACAGAATCTCACGATGAATGCAAAGTACTTTGGACTTCCAACAAAAAGACGAAAACAATTCCAAATCTTAGCTTATTACCCAATACAAAAAGGACAAGAAGCAACAATCTGTGACCAAAGATACTCAGGTGCTCATTGATCTAGCCCTCGGTGAGAAGGGACATTTAGAACAAATTACAACGTGTATTCAAGGATAAGACATAATTCAAATGAGCCATATGATTGCAAGGAAGAAAATCTATATGATTGTTATCAAATTATGCATGTTCATAATGGTTTAGCTTATACAACATCACCTTTCCAGCAGCATTTCCTAGGACCATCAAACCTCCACCCGGACTGAAATCTAAACACTGCACATACTGAAGGTTATGTTTCAAAGGGGGCCAGTTTGAGAATACACTCAGAGATGGTACATGAACCAACTTTACGCTATCACGCTTCATGCTTGAAAAGGTGGCCAGGATTTGACCATCATGATTAAACTGCAACCCGTCCACTTTAGTAGTTAAATTGGTAAGAGCTTTCATTGGTTTTCTTTTGCCTCCAAGAAACTCATCCCGGCTATAAACATTAACAATTCCACTATCCGAACCTGCAGCAAAGACAGTACTATCTTTTGAAACGCTCAACGCAGAGCTATTAATGCAACCATCATCAATGCCCTTGTGGAAGCATTTTCTTGTCCTAAGGTCCCAAGAGTATATATGCCCATCTCCACCCGAGCTCAACAGCTGGTGTCCATCATTAGCAAATGCCAAGGATCGGGCAGTTCCATTCATTTTTAGAGTTCCAATTAGCTGCTTCGATTTAGAAGAGACTAAAAGAATATATCCCTCGTTGCCGGTAAATGCAATAGTAGTAGAATCAGGTGATACTTCAAACGATTCCAAGCTCTTCTCTTCTCTGCCCATCAACGGGCCTACTCTGTCAACCTTGGAGTTTACTATATCTAAACTGTAAAAAAATTTCCTTCTTCCACTGATGATGGCATGTGATCCATCAGGCAAGAACGAAGCTTTACGAATGGGACAATCCTCAAGAAAAATGCTTTGTATCTTAGTGTTTCTCTTTCCATCGATCTGAAAGAATCTAAGCTTTTTATCAAGTCCAGCTGTAAGCAACAACTGGGCATTCCTGTGGAACTCAACTGATGTAATGGGGCAATTTGAAGGGTCGTCTGCATTGCCATCTATCAATCTTGAGAACTCAAGGAGCCCAGGCAATAATTTTGTTGTGCTCCTTACTACTGCATCCTCACTCGACAAAAGGATGTTGTTGCCATTGGCACCATGACCTTGAGCTCGGACTGATTCATTCTCTTCATCTGATTCGTCATCAAAAGCATCTCTCTCAGACTTCCACCCAAGCTCCGCCCACTCAGTTCTGGGGTTCAGCTTAACATGTTGTGACCTTAATCTTGCAACATAATCAGCTCCACTAACCAATATCTCACCTTCTTCTCCCCTTAATTTTCTTAGCCTGTTGGTTTTGGCTATGTTGATTTTCGCTATTTGTTCTTCTTCATCAATCCATACAGGTTTCCTTGTCTCGTGTGGCTCTCTCTCTTCATCGCTCATGGAAGCTTCACTGTCTACCTCATTATCCTCTTGAAGAATAACATCAACAGCAGATGACCGATCTTTAGATGAAAAAACACCATCCTCATTTATATCTTCCCCTGTATCTTCTGCCGCCTCTTTACCAAATCCAAAAGAAGAATGAAGAGGACCAAATAGGAATCCCTCCAGCTTCTTCATCTCCTGCATCTCACTGGCAACTTTATGTTCCTTCTTTTTCGGCAGAAGCCTCACGTTAGCTTGATTATTGTCACTTGACCGCTTCCTAGATAGAGCATTCTGAGATACCAAACCCATCTCAAATTATTAACTTGCCTTGCTTTCACGTGTATCTGCATAGAGAAACAAAAATTTGCATCAATTCCCCCGAATTGCAAGAAAACCTTTAGAATGACATTATATCAGTAGACACAAAAAAATAAAGTGCCTTTCCATGCACGCTTCCATGACAAAATCTATGTCAAACCCATCTTCCAGCTTGTTTATTATGCATTCCAAGAAATGGAAAAATGTAATTGCAAGAAATTGGAACATTAGCTATACGGAAGCACTAAGAATACCATAATAGATAAAACGCACCATAAAGAAAGCTTTTTTCTAGAGGGCTCTACACTTGTGTAGCATAATTAGTTCGAGCCCATATTTATACATGTTTATGCCAGAGATATTCTAAATGAAAACAAAAAAATAACTAAACAATTAGAACAATGGATGGCCGAAGCACCTAGCATTTACCCCCCCCCCTTTTTTTTTCCAACTCGCAAGTTGGGGCTAGGCAGCTGCGCGTTTCAAGCAAAGAGATATATAAATTGCATATCATCTCTCTCTATAGAGAAACAAATTCAGCAGCTTAAAGAAACTGATTGATAACAAGTTTTGACTTTTGAAGTTTGCTTGTTTGCAGTGTGATGAGAACAATTGACCTAAACGCCTAAACCTATGTCACATAGGGTACGGGTGCAGGTAAATTTTCCTTTTTCTTGTTTCAGGCCATGTTTGATATGGCCTGGAATTTTTTTGAAGGGTAAAAAATGTATAGTTTGATAGACAGGAAGATTTTTTCATGGAAAATTTTTTTTACCGTTCAAATTTTTTGCTATGAATGAAGGTCAACTTTTAATGTGGACAAGAGCTATATCAACTTGATCTGAAATAATTCAAGTTCACATGGACTAATTGATCAATCTGCTAAAGTTGCAACTATGCTTCGTATATTGGCCCTTTGTGCAGTAACAAACCTGGTCTGTATTAGGTGCTTGTTCAGTTTACAATGACCAGAGCTGGTTCGCCAATTGTTCAAACTTTTCTGTTCTATAGAATGTTGCCAAGCTAGATCCTGTCCATTTGTGTTCTGAATTTTTGTCTTTACAGTGAACTGCAGAAAGCTTTTCAACAGGTCCACGTTAATTCATATTTTGGGGTTCACTTCCTAGTTGGATTCTAAGTTGACTACTAAGGTTCTTTGTGCCTAGTAGCAGCCTTTATTGCCAACTAATCTCTTCATCTGAAGTACATTTATAAAAGGGAGAAACATAAGATGCTGTCAATATGTATAAATGACAAGGCAGACCACAGTCCATCTCACTATGCTATTTACAGAAACTTGTTGCTTAGATGCATTGTCTCTTTGTTGTACTCCCCTGCTCACTTGTTCTTGGTCTAGGATAAAATTACTTTGCATACAGGGACATCGCGAGATACAGCGTAATGAACTGAAATAATTCAAGTTCACATGGACTAATTGATCAATCTGCTAAAGTTGCAACTATGCTTCGTATATTGGCCCTTTGTGCAGTAACAAACCTGGTCTGTATTAGGTGCTTGTTCAGTTTACAATGACCAGAGCTCGTTCGCCAATTGTTCAAACTTTTCTGTTCTATAGAATGTGGACAAGCTAGATCCTGTCCATTTGTGTTCTGAATTTTTGTCTTTACAGTGAACTGCAGAAAGCTTTTCAACAGGTCCACGTTAATTCATATTTTGGGGTTCACTTCCTAGTTGGATTCTAAGTTGACTACTAAGGTTCTTTGTGCCTAGTAGCAGCCTTTATTGCCAACCAATCTCTTCATCTGAAGTACATTTATAAAAGGAAGAAACATAAGATGCTGTCAATATGTATAAATGGCAAGGCAGACCACAGTCCATCTCACTATGCTATTTACAGAAACTTGTTGCTTAGATGCATTGTCTCTTTGTTGTACTCCCCTGCTCACTTGTTCTTGGTCTACGATGAAATTACTTTGCATACAGGGACATCGCGAGATACAGCGTAATGAACAGCATGCCAAACTACAGTTTCTAACAGTAGTTTCCTCAACAGAAACTCCAACAAGCACTTCCCATACATTGAAACTTGAGTTTTTTCTAAAGTTTTACTTGGGTACAGGCCCATTGTCAGATCAAAGACAAAATCTTGAGATAAAATTTAATCATGTTCCTACCACACAAAGGCACTACATGCATTCCAAAAATCAACGAATATTGGCATACATTGATTCAGATTGCTCGAGACAGTGCTCATTTAAAACATTCATGATTAAATGCTCAGGAAAGTTGCACTCACAGTTGCAAATTTCAAAGCATTGTTCACAGACAAAGAAATAAACTTAATATCGAATCAAATCAACTACATTATAGTTGCGTTGTAGTTCTGCAATCCGTATCGCATTTTCTAACGAAGTATGTCTCTGCGTTAGGAAAACCTAGCACTCCTCCCACGAAAACTAAAAAATCACGCTCCCCCGAAGCTCATCTCACTGTCGACATTTTCGATCTGTCACCGGCTTTTCACTCTCGTGAAGCTCCCCTTCCCTACGATCTTGCCCTTTCCCTCGGCCCTTTTTCATTTGACAGAAGCTTGGTTCTTCACCGAGAAACGATTATCAAGAGACTCATTTGAAGACATGGATCATCACAAGCCACCAACCAAGAACAATATCAAAACACTGCTTAAAGACCTCAACTTGCGAGGCTCCCCATGAAGTCGCATGAAGGGAAAGACAGAAAAGAAAACGTACAGACCATTTGAAGGACCACGGCGACGAATAGAAAAAGAAAGAACGCACAATAGGGAGAGAGGGGTTGGCGTACCTCAACTTCTTCGAAGGACCACGGCGATGGCTGGAGGCAGAGCGACGGCGGTGGCGCACAGCGAGCGGTCAAAGAAGATGTCAGAGAGTCGAATGAGGAGTCGAGCAAGACCTAACGGGCAAAACAACTTTTTGCCAGGAGAAGTTTACCCTGCATTTCATTTTCCACCGAGAAACGATTATCAAGAGACTCATTTGAAGACATGGATCATCACAAGCCACCAACCAAGAACAATATCAAAACACTGCTTAAAGACCTCAACTTGCGAGGCTCCCCATGAAGCCGCATGAAGGGAAAGACAGAAAAGAAAACGTACAGACCATTTGAAGGACCACGGCGACGAATAGAAAAAGAAAGAACGCACAATAGGGAGAGAGGGGTTGGCGTACCTCAACTTCTTCGAAGGACCACGGCGATGGCTGGAGGCAGAGCGACGGCGGTGGCGCACAGCGAGCGGTCGAAGAAGATGTCAGAGAGTCGAATGAGGAGTCGAGCAAGACCTAACGGGCAAAACAACTTTTTGCCAGGAGAAGTTTACCCTGCATTTCATTTTCCACCGAGAAACGATTATCAAGAGACTCATTTGAAGACATGGATCATCACAAGCCACCAACCAAGAACAATATCAAAACACTGCTTAAAGACCTCAACTTGCGAGGCTCCCCATGAAGCCGCATGAAGGGAAAGACAGAAAAGAAAACGTACAGACCATTTGAAGGACCACGGCGACGAATAGAAAAAGAAAGAACGCACAATAGGGAGAGAGGGGTTGGCGTACCTCAACTTCTTCGAAGGACCACGGCGATGGCTGGAGGCAGAGCGACGGCGGTGGCGCACAGCGAGCGGTCGAAGAAGATGGCAGAGAGTCGAATGAGGAGTCGAGCAAGACCTAACGGGCAAAACAACTTTTTGCCAGGAGAAGTTTACCCTGCATTTCATTTTTCACCGAGAAACGATTATCAAGAGACTCATTTGAAGACATGGATCATCACAAGCCACCAACCAAGAACAATATCAAAACACTGCTTAAAGACCTCAACTTGCGAGGCTCCCCATGAAGCCGCATGAAGGGAAAGACAGAAAAGAAAACGTACAGACCATTTGAAGGACCACGGCGACGAATAGAAAAAGAAAGAACGCACGATAGGGAGAGAGGGGTTGGCGTACCTCAACTTCTTCGAAGGACCACGGCAATGGCTGGAGGCAGAGCGACGGCGGTGGCCCACAGCGAGCGGTCGAAGAAGATGTCAGAGAGTCGAATGAGGAGTCGAGCAAGACCTAACGGGCAAAACAACTTTTTGCCAGGAGAAGTTTACCTTGCATTTCATTTTTCACCGAGAAACGATTATCAAGAGACTCATTTGAAGACATGGATCATCACAAGCCACCAACCAAGAACAATATCAAAACACTGCTTAAAGACCTCAACTTGCGAGGCTCCCCATGAAGCCGCATGAAGGGAAAGACAGAAAAGAAAACGTACAGACCATTTGAAGGACCACGGCGACGAATAGAAAAAGAAAGAACGCACGATAGGGAGAGAGGGGTTGGCGTACCTCAACTTCTTCGAAGGACCACGGCAATGGCTGGAGGCAGAGCGACGGCGGTGGCCCACAGCGAGCGGTCGAAGAAGATGTCAGAGAGTTGAATGAGGAGTCGAGCAAGACCTAACGGGCAAAACAACTTTTTGCCAGGAGAAGTTTACCCTGCATTTCATTTTTCACCGAGAAACGATTATCAAGAGACTCATTTGAAGACATGGATCATCACAAGCCACCAACCAAGAACAATATCAAAACACTGCTTAAAGACCTCAACTTGCGAGGCTCCCCATGAAGCCGCATGAAGGGAAAGACAGAAAAGAAAACGTACAGACCATTTGAAGGACCACGGCGACGAATAGAAAAAGAAAGAACGCACGATAGGGAGAGAGGGGTTGGCGTACCTCAACTTCTTCGAAGGACCACGGCGATGGCTGGAGGCAGAGCGACGGCGGTGGCGCACAGCAAGCGGTCGAAGAAGATGGCAGAGAGTCGAGTGAGGAGTCGAGCAAGACCTAACGGGCAAAACAACTTTTTTCCAGGAGAAGTTTACCCTGGATTTCATTTTTCACCGAGGAAAATTTAACCGTGTTTGATAACACCGGTTGACGTTTCTTTCCGATTTAATCAAACGGGTAAGCTCTTGCTAAGGGTGACTTGGGTAAGCTTTGATTTATTTGACTGATTCAAATTCCTCAACCTTCCACCTCACATCAAATCGTCGTCAACCCCCACAACCTAAGTATCACATAAAGCCCAACGCACTTGGGTTCTAGACTTGTGTTTCCAGTTTTAATGACGAACCAGAATCAGTTTTCCAGGCAAAATTCAAAACCTGGTTTCACTTATAAAATAAGGTTTTTCCAGTCTTTGAATGTCGTCAAAATTGGGTTTGGAAAAAATGCAGTTTTGACAAAACCTAATTTTATAATAAATAGTGAAAAAGCTTCCAATCAAGTTATTAATAAAAACCAGGTTCTCAAAACCAACAAATCCAGTTTTTAAAATTCATTAACAAACTTAAGTTTTATAAAACCAAGTTTTTTTATTTTAATTCATAGGGGTCGAACAAACATTCTTACCAAGATTTTCAACTACTTTATGTTAGTAACATTCATGGTCCTCTTGAGAGATTATACTTCATTTATGATAGAACGTATATTGCTGGAAGCATGAGAAGCATAGTACAACCATGCAATAAGGCGGTTTATACTTAAGGGGGGTTTGAGGTTTAAATCCCATTATTATTGTCTCGTTCCATGTATTTTCTCGTCTTTGTTTATTCAAACAAAAACATTTGCCATAAAATTAAAGGAAAAAAACTTTTTTATTTTTATTGACAACATCATGGAATATTCACATCAGCCTCGCTCTTGGAAGGAAAGACTGCTGCCTTTACCCTCTCGGTAGACCTAGAGTTGCCAGAACGTTTTGGATTGAATGGTTCCGGAAGGAAGGATGGATCCCCACAGCCAAAAAACAGGCCTTGGCTTCCACTTTCTCATATACATAACATTATTTATTGTACTAAAAAATATTTTAGTTAATGTCATTTAAATATAACAACATGAATTTTTAAAGTCTAAAAAAATGGTGCATCATGGACTACCGACATTTTTAGAGATTAAGATTTTCATACCTACACTGAAATTGCCCTAGCTAGGATGTGTTTCTACTAAGAAAAGTATATAAATCAAAAACCATAAGGTTGGATGCACAAGAATCATATTATTTAAGACAGATTTTTTTGTGGGTACTCTTGGAACTAGTGACTGAAGAAGAATTTAAAAAACTTTTATTAACTTTTATTGATATGGAAAGGTGTAGCGACTTATTGGGTATATTGATGTAGACTATATTGAAGAAGGAATAAGCTTTTATGAACATAGACAGGAGTCAAGATGCTTAGTCAAACTCTTCATGGTTATATTGTTGACAAGCATTTTAAAACAAGCTCACTAGCTTATAACATGAAGGATAGATGATAATATAGGGTTCTTAAAGAGACTAATTAGGTTCCATATATGATATATGTGCACCATCAAAGTTTCGACAAATCAGTGACCGTTAAACTCAAATTTTTATCATTTGAAAAGTGCTTCACATAACAAAACCTGAAGGTTGAAATAAAAAAAAATGCTCATATAAAAGCTTGCTAAATCTTTGAATAACTGCTTTCATGAACTTATTTGATATTTTATTTTTGGTTAAGTTAGAGTATGTTGAAGAGGTCGAAACCCTTCCTTCCTCCATCTCAAGATTTCAGGTTATTTCAAGACCTAGGTGAGACTTCAAGATTTCGAGCTATCTCAGAACTTATAAGTGAAAACCAAAATACCTGACAAGTGGAACATGGTGCATAAAACAATCAGCTATGGACGACGTATTACATCCCGAAAAGCTTCCCACATCCAAGTTGAGGCATTTGGGTAATTTAATTTTCATCCCCGGAGGCACTGGAGGGAGTGGAGAGAGAGAAGAGGGAGAGAGTTGCCAGTGACCGTCGTTCCTGTCTGCGATGGCGGAGCTGAGGCACCAGTCGTCCAGCGTCCGGTCGAGCAGTTCGCCCATGAAGCGCGACGAGGATGCTGCTGCGAAAGTTAAGGAGGAGGACAGGCCGGAGGACGAGGCGGAGCCGTACCGCCCCCACCGGCACTACCACATAAGGGAAAGAACCCGCTCCTTCGTCTCCAGGCTGCGCTCGTCGCTACCTTACGGGAGGGACCAGCTCTTCCGCTTCTACTCGCCCGAGCTCTTCGTCAAGCTGTTCTTCCCCGTCGCCGTCATCTTTGTCTTATTGGCCTTCATCTCCGCACCAATCCTCTGGAATCGCCTCGTGGGTTCTTGATTCTTATTCTTATACCCTTTCATGGTTTGGAGGTTTGAGAATTGAACCGGATCTGATGGGTTTATCGTCTTTCACTGCCTGGATTTTGGGGGATTTTGTATTTTTTTCAGTTTTCTGGGACTTTTTTGATGTTTTGGCATCCGATTTTTAGTGCATTGTCTTCCTATTGGGTATATCTCTCAATGGTCTTCTTTCTTGCTGATTCTTTCTCATTTGTTGGAAGTTGGTACTTCTTTTGTGTGATGTGCA